>NC_133751.1:82754303-83954303 GCF_036562045.2 Rhinolophus sinicus | reverse complement strand
CAAATGCAAGATCAAATGAGCAGTGGGTGAATCAGAAGTGGGAAAGAGAAGTATCTGGCATGAAGTGAGGGGAGAGGGAAAGGAGGGTTTCTGGGAGATACAGATCAGACATGAATATGATCTTGAGTAATTCAGTTCCATCAGAAGGGGTTCTGCTATGAGGTAGGGAGACAAAAAACAAACAAAAAAAGATGTACTGGGATTGAAGGTATGGGGAGATGGCTGGCTACCCCATTGATTCAGTAACTGAAGCTGTCCCACGTGGTAGCAGAAACAGGTTGACAGATGTAGCTTGCTGGGAGTGGCAGTGGTCCAATGAGGCACCATAGTTTTTATCTGCCACACAGTCCTATTGGCATCTCTTGGACCATATCCTGAGCCCAACTTTCTCTCCAAAGTGGAAGAGGCTTCCTAGGAGGTAATATATCCTAAGTACAAAGGGGCTATATTCTGCCTGGACTCTCTGAGTTTGTTCTTCTGGGGGCAGGTAGCCAGAAGGAGTTTTCACAAGCTACCAGAACAGGAGGAAGATGGTCATCAAGAGAAACCTCAGAGGCCAGACAGGTGGCTCAGGTGGTTAGAGCTCCATGCTCCTAACTCCGAAGACTGCAGGTTTGATTTCCACATGGGCCAGTGGGCTCTCAACCACAAGGTTGCCAGTTCAATTCCTTGAGTCCCGCAAGTGATGGTGGGCTCCGCCCCCTGCAACTAAGATTGAACACGGCACCTTGAGCTGAGCTGAGCTGCCGCTGAGCTCCCGGATGGCTCAGTTGGTTGGAGCGCGTCCTCTCAACCACAAAGTTGCCAGTTCGACTCCCACAAGGGATGGTGCGCTGCGCCCCCTGCAACTAGCAACGGCAACTGGACCTGGAGCTGAGCTGCACCCTCCACAACTAAGACTGAAAGGACAACAACTTGAAGCTGAACGGCACCCTCCACAACTAAGATTGAAAGAACAACAACTTGACTTAGAAAAAAAAGAAAAGTCCCGGAAGTACACACTGTTCCCCAATAAAGTCCTGTTCCCCTTCCCCAATAAAATCTTAAAAAAAAGAAACCCCAGAACATCAGACTTAAAAATATTCTATCTGCCAGTCCATTTATCTGCCAGTCCACCTTACTTTCACCAGTCCCAAATTCACCTAATTTTCTTTCCCCTTGCCCTGTTCTTTCTTGTCTTCCCAACCATACATAGTAACATCAAGGTAGGCACGTCAGAAACCACGGCATTACCCTCTCCTCCTCCAACACATCATGGCTCCTTCTAAGCTTACCTCTTCAGTTGTTCTCGCATCTGTTAACTCCTTTCATACACACTCATTACCTTGCATCAGATCCTCACCATATCTCATCTGGACCTTTCTAGCTGGTCCTGTCCTCCTTGTCTAGTCCTTTTAAAATTCATGCCCCCACACACTGCTTAGAAGGAACTTTCTACCACTGAAGCTCTTTAGCTACTCAGCGTAGTACATGAGTCTCTCCAAAAACTGGCCTTAAGTACTTTTTTATCCTTATGTCTTTCTACGTTCTGCTTTGAACTTTGTTATTTAGCAGTACCAAGCGGCTTGTAGTTTTCAGAACACACCATGCTGGCTCGTGCCTTAGGTCTTTGTTCATGCCTGGATGCCTTCCTCATCTTTTACTCCCTTGCTATACCTCTCTAGTCATGTGGTCCAGTACATGTGTCATGTTCTTCTTCAGGATTCATAAACCAAAGATGAGGCGCACTACTACCCACTTCCCCACCCCATCTATTTGTGCTCCAAAGAGCGCCCTTATTAGATCTCTAATTTAACATATTGGAATTATCTGTTTATGTGTTTGCCTTTCTCAGAGTATTGTAGAATTCTAGATGGCAAGTTTTGTATCCTCAAGGGCCTAAAATAACTGACTCACAGTAGGCATATAATAAGTATTCATTAACCCAAATTAAAATTCTCTTCCACTGACCAAAGTCTACTCTTTGCACCGATCATACACAGTGCACACACTTCCATAAACGTACTTTGAGCTGGAGGGTAGCCCTAGGCTGGTGGCCTGGGTAATACTTGTTGCACTGTCCAATTAATAATCTTCAACTTCTTAGTGTTTTAAAAGAAGCAGACAGAAGTATTTTTTTGTTGTTGTTGTATTTTTTTGTGTTTTTTTTTACAAATAACTTTTAAAAAATGCACAAACAAGATTTGGGGAAGTAATATCTAAATCATTACAAGAGAATATGCTGCAGTTATTTCTTTGCTGATGATCATCTGCAAATGAACTGAAACATGAACCTCCAGGAAACATCATTTTCTGGTTGCTTTGTATCTTTCTTTTCCCTTGTTTACCTCTAAAAGCTAGTTTGAGCCTTACCACATTGCAGGCTAGGTGTGGAATCTGTGGACTAGGCCTGAGGTCTTCAATAATCTGGGAACATATTTCTTCTGAATTTTCTGTGGACTAATTTACATAATTTAGGCCTGTTGATAAGGCGCAGGAGCCCTTGGGACTGAGTTTTAAGAGCTTACAAAGTGAATGACTTACAGCTATCACGCTTTCCTTGATATCAAGGACAGTTGAAAAATTGATGTTTTCCTCTTGCCAAAAAATAGACTACAGACTTTTTGCAAACTAGGATACTGGAGGAAATGAATTTTGTACAGCTCATGCCTCAGGCATAGGTATAAGGTGTTTTTTTTTTTTTCTATTTTATATAGAAGGATTGTCTTTTTGCTGATCTACATGTATACCTTCAAATGGATTCTTAATAGGTGTGATATTATAACAAGTAAGGGTTATATACCCAGAACTATGGGTACTCTGAGTATGTGTGGACCCAAAAATGTTGGTCATTGACAGAGTAGCTTTTTACCTATCTCATCACAGTGAGTGGAAAAGCACTGGAGATGGAGGACCTCATTTCTAGCCCTGGCTCTATAGCTAATACGCTGTGTGCCCTTAGAAAAGCTGGCTGTATTCTCTGCACCTTAATTTTCTCATCTGTAAAATGCAGGGACCGAACTTTATGGCCTCAAAACAGTCTCTCTAGTTATAAAATTTTACACTTGGTACCAAAATATTAAGTTTTAATGCATAGATTTTTGATCACTTTTATCTTCTTTCTTTTTTTACTTTTCCGTGTTTTCTAATTTTTCTCAGTATTTTTTACTGGGTTGTTCTAGAACACAAAAATGGTCTTACATTGGAATTACATTGCTTCAATGAAACAATTTAAATAACATTATTTAAATATCCATTATACATGCCATGGTACCAATACATAAATTATCTCTTTTAATTATCACATCTATACTGAGAGTTAGACATTATTATCCCTACTTATGATAAGGAACCTAAGGCACAGAGAGAGATGAAATAACTTTTCCAATGCAGCTAGTTAAGTTACGGAATCAGGAGGCTAAATGCTACATACAAACTCCTAGTAGACCATGCTGCTTCTGTTTAAAACATTTAAAGAAAATGGCAATTCCTCATACACATTTTTAAATAAAATATACAAGAAATGGGGGAATAAAAAGGACTGCGCTAGGGAAGTTAACTGGATTATTAAGGACAACACTAAAAAAGGCTGTGATTAAAATAGTTTAGAGTATTTTCTGTTTCTTACTGGTTGAACTTTAAAAATGTACCCATGTCATAGCTGGCGGAAGGCACATTTGCCATCTGTTGTTAAAAATCTCCATTTCTTGGCTGTCCTGTTGGAATCGAGTGGTGCGTACAGGTCTCATCCTCACTGATGTGTGGGGCGCTTTCTGGGAGCCGCTGACTCCATCAGTCCAGCTTCTCTATTAGCTGTAACCCAGCGTCAGTGACAGATTTCCAGCAAAACTGCCGACTTGGCCTCCTACCAATTCTCACTGCCTGACTTTAATTGCTTCTTAATCCTTTCATTAATCTCTCGTTGATCCTCTACCACAGTCTGCAGAAGAGCTATTTCACACCTTTGCTCACTTCCAATCCAGGGTCCCATCCTTCCCGCTCATTTGGAAGTGGACAACTTCCCTTCTTTATCAAGAAGTTATAGAGACTATTCTAGGTGAGCTTTTTAAAAGTCTCCTCTCCTCTTTACATCTCCTTTTGTCTTTTGTTTTGTTTTTTAACAGCCTGAGAGTAAAAAGTGTCTTTCTTCAGGGCTAATGCTTTCACTTGAGCCCTCGTTGTCAGGCCATAAACACCTCCCCCTCCAGCATCACTAGTCTTTTTTCTTCGTCCTTTCTCTCTACTTCCATCATCTTGAAATATACCTTCCTTAATACTGCCCTTTGCATTACCCAACTTCCATTAAACATTTTTTTTTCTTTCTTTAACTTCCCCAAATTGTTCTATTCATCTATATTCAGTAACTCCAAGTTTGCACCATCCATCTCCTCTCCAGGTCCTTACAATATCGATTTTGAAGCTCCATACTCTGGTGAAGCTACTCTCTCAAAAGACCCCAGTGACCATTTTTCATTTTCTTATAAAATACAATGGTCTTTCATAGTTCTTCTTTTTGACATCTCTTAAGCACTTGACTTAGTTTTCAATTTTCTTCATGAATTCTTTTCTTCATTTCCAAGACTTTTTCATGACTCCTCTAGCTACTCCATGGCTCTTCTTTCCAACCTCTCTGTATGTTGGAGATGTTATATGATGTTTCATTTGAGTCACTCAAACAGTTTATAACAAACGTGTGTCTCTTCTAAGTTATGATAGTAATTCATTCCTAAAACTGTAAATTCATTCCTAAAATTAATTTTTATTCCCTCCACATTTTTTTTTCTTTTTCTCATGGCTTGAATGATAGAAATAGCACCATAATGCCCCATATGCCTAAGTTTCTCTTCACCTGAATCCAAGTAACTACCACCTGCCTAATTGTATTAGTTTTCTGTGCTGCATAACAAATTGCCACAAACTTAGCAGCTTGAAACAACATACATTTGTTATCTCACATTTTCTCTGTGTCAGGATTACAGGCATGGCTAACTGGGTCCATTGCTTGGGGTCTCATAAAGGTACAGTAAAGATAGATACTGGCTGAGAGTGAGGACTCATCTGAAGACTCAGCTGGGAAAGGATCCACTTCTAAGCTCTACAGGTTGTTGGTAGAATTCTTCCTTCCTCTCTCTCTCTCTCTCTCTCTCTCTCTCTCTCTCTCTCAAGCTTTAAGACTAATGGTGGCTTGCTTCTTCAGTGCCAATGTAAGAGTAAATTTGCTAGAAGATATATTGCCTATCTCTATGTATGTATGTATGTATGTATGTATGTATGTATGTATGTACCTACCTTAATCAAGAAAGTGACATCGGACTACTCTTAGAATATTCTTTTGACTAGAGGCAAGTTGTAGGTCCTGAACACACTCAAAGGATAGGGACTTTGCAGGGCATAACACTAGGGAGCGCTCTTAGAATTTTGTCTACCACACTGTTCTTTCTGTAGGACTCAGGCAGGGAAAGAAGTGCCTTTTATCCACGCTATAGGAACAATTTTGGAACCAAATTGGATAAGCATACAAAATGCACAAAAGAGGGTTTAGTTCACTATGGGGATAGTAGGGAGGGAATAAAGTTGGGTTTAGAAAAACAGACAAGAAGAAAGAGTAGGAAGTGAGAACAGGTAAAAGAGGAGCTGCCATAAACGTTTTCCCCAAATGGTCTAATTCAATGCTTAAGGTACCTGTGGTGATGGACCAGGCTTTTTGTTTGTTTGTTTGTTCATTTTGAACATACTCAATTCATTACAGACCAAAATTTTTGTAAAAATAAAAAATAATTACAAAAAAAGGAAAGTTAGAAACAGAAAATGAAGACACAAAATATGAACTCAATTTCTTTACATTAGAGAAAACAGACATAAAATTACTCTGTTAAATTGCTATGAAAATTTCCAAATGCTTCCTTTTAATATCTGTACTTATCTCATTGAGGACAGGTGACCGTTTGAGGATCAGCATTGTCTGCAGTCCACACTTTGAGCAGAAATGATCTCATTCACTCCCACAGAAAAAATTCTCCCAGGCTTATATAAATTTTCTTTTCTAGATTCAAGTCCAGATCTCTTGTCTGAGATTTTTTTGTTCATTCATTCACAAATGAGTTATTAAGCACTTGTTGTTGGTTAGGCACCATGCACATCTAGACAAAGTACTAAGGAAATCGATGGCCTCTCTTTGCACATCTTTACTTCAGGATTTAAATGATCTCAAACATAGCATGTCGGAGTGTGAACTTGTTATCTTTCCTCTGATCCACTACCCCTCCTGTATCTTCCAGTTTCATGCTTTGCACTTCCACCCATAAGATGCCAAAGTCATAATTTAATTTATCTACTTCCCGCTACCTCATATTTTCTTCCCAAAACATCACATCTATCTATTTACATACATCTTCAGTGCTAGTATATTCATCAGGGACCAGCATGTTTCACTGGGGCCACTGTAGCAGTTTACTGAGTACTCTCCTTGGCATCGTTCTCACACCTCTCCATTCATCCACCACCGTACACTTAGGAAGATCTTTCTAAACTCTAAACCTCATTA
The DNA here is from genome assembly GCF_036562045.2 of Rhinolophus sinicus. Taxonomy (NCBI): domain Eukaryota; kingdom Metazoa; phylum Chordata; class Mammalia; order Chiroptera; family Rhinolophidae; genus Rhinolophus; species Rhinolophus sinicus. The sequence continues at coordinate 83,947,780 of NC_133751.1, read as the reverse complement.
TGGCACCACTCTGCTTAAACACCCTCAGACGTTCCTCATAGCTTAAGAGTGAAACTGAATATTTTTCATGGTCTGCGATGTCTTTTATGGACTAATCTCTGATTACTTCTTCACTTCTCTTGCCTCACTTCTTGGAAGCTTTACTCCAGCCAGACTAAATTAGTTGCGATTCCTACGACTTGCCATGCCCTCTCTCGCCTCGGGTCTTGGTGTTTGTTAGTTCTTCTCCCTGACACATCTTTTACCTGATTATTTATCTAGGTATTTCCTTTGGCTTCAGCAACAGATCATCCCTTTCCAGGAAAATGTCTCTACTACATCTGCATTCCCTGCCTGTATTTCCCTTTATCATAGCACTGTCAAATTAGTTTGTAATACACAGAAGGGATGGCTAAAATGTTTCCATCATTAGACTGTGAATACTTGAAATTAGAAACTCTACCATATTTTCATTGATAATTTGAAATGGATATGAAAGGATTTTAGAGAATGGGTTGTTACACACGTTTTGAGCAAGTTCAGCCCGTCTCATGGGCCAATTTGATATTTTCTTCCTCTTTTCTTCGTGCTGTCACCCCCCTAATTGAAGATCTATTATAGGGTGCCTGGAGTATCACTACAGCTTTCTGTTTTCCTCCTGGACTCTACTCACTTCCTCAGAATCCATTTATATGCCTTTTCTGAGGCTTTAACTCTGCATTCAGAGATAATCAAATAAATATTTGGTTAAATGCCTTTATCTACAACAAGAAAAAATTTTGAGACTCTGTGCCAGTTACTCTTTTTGATGTTTTGGCTACATCAATGAATAAAATGGAAAAATATAATCATGCTCACATGGAACTTACATTTCTTTTGCTACATTTCTGTTCATGAAATTTCATTTGTTTTATTTCTAACATTTAAATATATATACAGCTCAAATTATGTAGACGTAGTCTCATACTGCTAGGAGAGAAAACCACAGTTCTCCCTGCATTTGCAAATGCTGTATCAGTTAAGTATCACCACAGCAATACATTATTACTGTGCAATAAACCATCCAAGCTCATTGGCTCAAAAGAATAAACTTGTGTTATTGCTCATAAATCTATGAGTCAACTGACAGTTCTGATCTGGACCAGGCTCAGCTGATTCCAGCTGGGCTAGCTCACACATCTGTGGAAATCTGGCAGATCAGCGGGAGGCTGCCTCATTTAGAATAGCCTTACTCATGTCTGGCTGTGTGCTGCTTGCTGGTTGGGGTGATGAGGTGACTGGGCCAGATATATCTCACCAGCTAGCTTTCTAGCTTAGGCTTGTTCACACACAGGTGGCAAGGTTTCAAGGGAGAGAACAGAAGAGATCTAAGCCACTTGAAACCTAAGCTCAGAACTGGCACATAGACTCCTCTGGCACTTTCTGTTTGCCAAAGCAAGTTATGAAGCTAGTCCAGATTCAAGGGGTAGGGAAACAGATTCTACCTTCGGAAAGGAGGAGCTGGTCATATTGCAAAAGGCATGAATGGGAGTGAGGAATTGGGGACATTTTGGCAATCAATCTGCCACAATTCCCTTCTTTGAAGATTCAGTATCTGATAGAATGTTTATACAGAGATTCTTTTCTTGTCAGTCATTTTACACAGCTATCTTATTTCTCTTTATGTTTCACAACTTACTGTGATACATAAAACTAAAATGTAAACCCTTAGGTTTTTGTGAGCTCCTTGAGGACAAGGAACATACCTAACGTATCTCCTCCCCTTCCATAGCATATTGCACAGAATAGACTCTCAAAATATTTGCTGAATCAATTATTTGCTGAATCAATTACATGAATCTTCAATAACAAGAACGGAGCATCGTGTTGAGATGTCTTTTCCATACCTATGTGGCTTAAAAGGAACATGGAAACATTGAAACTCAAAGTGCTTTCCCAATATTATTTGGATAGCTGAAATACTTCCCTATTTAATGGGAAAAAGAGCTGAAGCACATTCAACTTGACTCATTAATAGTCATCTGGTGCTTCTGAGAAGAGATAAGGATTGATTTCTTCAGGTAGTTAAAATGTGGCTTGAGAACAATAACAAAGCAAAAGCAAAATAACCAGGAAGGGAAGCAGAGGGACCAGAGGTCCTGCCCTGTGCCACAGTAAAGTTAAAATAGGTAGAGCAAAAGCCATATAGCCCTGTGCTTGGCAGAAGAGGGAAGGTGGGGTTAAAAAAAAAAAAAAAAATCCGTGAAACACTTGCCTTAGTTGCACCAAGCTAATGATGTTAATATAGGATGAAACAAGCCTTTCACAAAAAGCATGTAAAGTACTCCCACAAGGCCTTATCTGGAGATAATGTCCAGGTAAAAAGCTAAAATACAGGTAAGTTAGAAAGACAAGATATCCTCACTCACAGAATTTGAGAGACATGTTATTGCTAGACAACTCTGATATTAACAAAGGATTTTTTTTTCTCATTTCCCCCAAGGATTTTTATGTAAGTATATGAACCAAGATAAGATTAAAATAAAAAAAAAAGAAAGAAAAGAAAAAAAAAAGAGGAAAGCTTCTTAGCTATAAATATCTGCTTTTGCATTTTGAACATAATTTTGTCATTTTTTTAAAAGTTGGAAGGAAATGAGATAGATGTTTGTTTTAAAAAGTAACTTTAGAAATGTTAGAGAGATGAGTAATTTTTAGTTAGATTTTTGTTTATTAAAAATTTTTCTACTTTTTAAGGATAGACCATATTTTCTCACATGGCATTTACTTTACAAAGGAAGATTGAAATTGTGTAAATGCAACCAACATCAAGGTGTACTAAAAAAGGAGAGTAGAATCTCTGTCATGGGTAGTATACTATAGTTATTAAAGAGTATTAATTGAATCACAATAATCTATAACTAGTAGAACAAAATGATAATATTTATGTAAACTACTGTATTCAAAGAAGTTTATCTTCTTTTTTAATAACATGGGCAGTCAAATTTAGGTCTTACAACCCCAAATTTGTATTTTGCTCAAGCAATCCAGATCTTATTACATTAGGCAAATACTATTCAGGAGAACAGTGGATCCTGTAAATACCTTTAATATTATTCATGAGTTTTACTCCCACAGTAGGTTGGAAATATGCTACAGATACTCTCTTATGAATGACCTTATTTAACTTCTGATATTGCATTTCTGCATTTTTTTCATTACAATTTAAAGAGGCTCTGATTTACCTGCCTGTGGGGACAGAATCTCAGACAGCAGTTTCCAGGCTCTTGGCCTCACGTGGAAAGGTGCTGGCTTGGTTATTAGATGGCCATCAGCTATAATCAGATGGCCATCTGCTGTGACTTGGGGGGCCATCAGTTGTCACCTGTTATCCATTAGCCACTAATATAACTGCTGCGGCTACGCTGGGGGGTTGGTTGGTTGGTTGGTTGGTTGGTTGGTTGGTTGGTTGGTTGGTTAGTTGGGTGGGTGGCAGAGAAGCAGCCGGCGGATTGCGGATCATGTGGCTCCGGCTTCCTCACCATATCCTGCGTTCTTGTGCGAGGAGCGGGACCAGAGACCCCGCATGACACTCCCTGCTACAGATTAAGTGTTCTTTGTTTCCACCTTTGCTCCAGTTTTATTAACTATGTTCCTCATCTTCATTTACCTTCCCACTTTTTTTTTTTTTTTAAATCCATCCTTACAGACCTCTTGGCACCAATGCATATCAGCAGTTAGGGTGGCAGGCAAAAGTTAATACTTTTAGCATTAGACAGCACACAGACTTCAAACTGTGTGTGTGTGTGTGTGTGTGTGTGTGTGTGTGTGTGACTGTGTATGAGTGATAGACCTATAATTTATGACTACTGCCCAGTGTGTTCCCTCTGGCAGAAATGAGACTATTAATACTTGTGACAGGACAGCACTACTAAGTACTACTGCTCATATCACATGATACGTTGGGGTACATTGTGATCTCAGAAGAATGAAAAAATACACAACATCAAAAACTAGGCAAAACTACTTTTATGCTTCATATATTATATTTCCCAGTCCCGATAAATCATTTTTCCACTTTAGTAAATAAAATAGTATTGAGTTAAGCTGAACATCCTTAGGGAACCAGGTCAGGAATTGGGGTAAAGATAAAAACAAAATTAATGAAATTTATCTTTTATACTTCAGTTATCCACAGTCACATTCACTCATACCACTTTTTCATTCATTTATTCACTAAATATTTATTGAGCAGCCACAATGTTCCAGGTACTGTTTTAACCACTGGGGACAGAGCAGTGAAGAAAACAAAGTTTTGATCCTTGGAGTTGACATGTTTAGTTGGGAGAGACAGAGAAGAAATAGATAGAAAATTGATCAGGTGCTGATAAATGCTAGACCAAAAGTAAATCAGGAGAAAGATACTCAATGACAGGTGTGATATTAGATAATTTGGTGGCATTATCCCTAACAGGTATATTCGCTCACAGCCCTGTATGAAATAAATGAGTGAACGGTGTGACTCTAGAGGAAAGAGTGTACTTCACAAAGGCATGTGCTTGGTGAGTTAAAAAAGGAGGGGAAGGCCAGTTTGTCTGGAGAGACCGAGTGCGAGTAGAGTGGGAGACAAGGTCCGGCAGGTGGATGTGCTTGGTGGTGTGGACCCTGTAGAGGGCAGTGACGGCCAACCATGCTCAGCCTTCTCGGCCAAGGAAAAGGTTCAGAATTTAACTGCGAACCTGTGAAGCCATGGGAGGATTTTGAGTAGTGGAAAGATAAGCTCTATCATGATTTTATTTTTATTTTATTTTACCTTTTTACCACTTCTAAGTGCATAGTTCAGTAGTGTCATTTATATTTACATTGTACAATAGATCTCAAACACGTTTTCATCTTGCATAAGTGACATTCTACTCCACTGAACAAAAAGCTCCCCATTTTTCCCTGTGACAAATGCTTAGAAATCACCATTCTATTTTCTCTGTCTATGAGTTTGATTACTTACGTACCTCATCTAAGGGGAATTGTACAGTATTTGTCATTTTGTGACTGGCTTATTCAATTTGGACATGATTTTTATATTTTTGTCTTAATTATTATGTTATCTTTATGTTCTAGCTTTTGTATGAAGAAGATATAGACTAAGACAGGGACAAAGGTGGAAGCAGAAGCACAGACTCTGAAGCTGCTGCAGTACTATAGGCATTAGATGGTGGTACCTTGAACATGGTTATAGTGGTAGAGGTGGTAACAAACAGAATCTGGGTAGATTTTAAAGGTAAAACCAATGGGATTTGCTGATATATTCAGACACTTGATGTGAGAGAAAGAAGAACAGGATACGAATCATTATATAGTGAATTTTCTGAATAACTTAATCATCAATCCTTTAGCCATCATTGTGAGTGGTATTTGTAAAATCTCCCTAAATGCTGCAGGGCTTCTGTAATAGCATGCTGATGCACAAGCAGCCTATTTGATGCCTTAGTTTATTATTTTAAACTTGAGTGTTTAAATCTATTTTAAATATGGAGGTGGATGGTATAAAACCTATATGAGAGGAGGATATGAAAAATCTGGCTGGAAGGGGTGATAGTGAACATTTCCAGGTAGAGGAAAAGAATGTCTGATTTTGAAAGCAGGTTGGCCCCACCCCACAAAATATTTTGGAACATTGTCTAGATATTGCCATGTTAGAAACTGCGTTCTCTGTCCTCCTTATAAATTCTACGCTGCATTATCCGAGTGTGGGATGAGCTGGTAGAAACTTGAGTCCCAGTAAAGCTAGAGAATGTGGGGGAAGCAGAAAGGAAGAATCGTACTTTCCTCTTGATTTTCTAGTTTAATATTGGAGACAAAAGCAAAAAAGAATTGTGTAGATAGAATTTTTTTTAGCTAAATATATAGGAATACTAAACACAGACACCAAGGAATATCTCTAAGTGTTTAAAAGTTATTGGTTATTGTCTCAAACTCTGCAATGAAAAACCAATTATATGCATAATTGGTTTACATATATATATATATATATATGTAAAATTTACATATATATATATGTAAAATCTGATTATTTGTGGCATGCCACATTCCTTATGAGACCATAAGAGATGTAATGAAAGGACACAGGTCTCCTAGGCTGTACTTCTCTTTCTATGTCATCGGGTCCTGTATTTTCTTGATTGACAAGAGGAGACATAGTGTATGTTGGGGAGCTCTATCTTGGCTGTCTGTACATTTTTTGACTGTTCTTAAAGCATGTCAGGAAGAATTTTGTGATTAGCTGAAAAGGCATGCAATTCAGTTTCACTTTGCTGAACCCAATTGGTAGGATTGACAGCATGCCTTTAATAGATTCCTTCAGTAGATAATTAGAACAGTTTAACACAAACACTGAATGAATTAACATTTGCACTTGGGCATGAATATTCAGGGATACAGTGCTTTCTGTGGTGTGAGTTGTTTCCCCAGAATTTGCAGGAGTGCCTATTAGGTGCTTGTGATGTATTGATTAGTACAGAATGGCGCCAATTAGAAGGTGTGGGTACATCCTAGAGTCAGAGATGATGTGCTTATTGGTGGTACTTAAGCTTTTTTCTGTAAACTCTACCCCAGACAACAGGTTGCTCTTCATATTTGCTACAACTAGTCATATGTTTCAGTTTTGACATGAATTTTACTTTAAATCGCTATTCAGAAAACGACAAGTTTCCTGACCTTTCCTGGAATAACGCCATCTGTTATTTTCTCCAATCTTTACGAGGTTTTTCATCTGTAAAATTAACCCAGAATATTATATGCTCTAGATATTATAAATAAATAATTGAATAAATAAATAAACAAAAGAATCATTGGAACATTGAATCTTTTCTTTTGTAGTGATAAAAATTGTTTTGGCACAGCTTGTTAGTGCATCAAATATTGACTCAAAATTTTATTTGCATTTAGCTGGAAATTTCAAAAAACTAAATGCTGTTTACAAAATCATCTCTGAAAAATAAAAACAGGGAACTTGGAGATGGAGGGAAGGATTGGGTGCTGAGGATAAATCAACTTAATATCTCTGTATGGCGATTTAAAAGAAGGAAACTTTATTTTCTGAAATATAATGAGGTAGTTAAGAGCATGAATTCTGGAGCTAGAATGCCTAGGTGTGAACCCAGCTTTGCTAACTAGTTTACTAGGTGTGTGACCTTGGGTAAGTTACCTAACCTTTCACTTCCCTACTCTGTAAAGAATATGGGAACTCTAATACCACCTTGTAGGTTGGGAGGATTAAGGGGGTTTAATATGCGTAAAACACTTGGATCAGTGCCTAGTACTATGGAAGCACTATCTGTTTGCATTTTATATTTGCTCACTAATATACATATATTAGGTTGGTGCAAAAGTTATTGCAGTTTTTGCAATTATTATAACCTGTTAAACCGCAATTACTTCTGCACCAACCTAATAGTACACTTTGACATGATCTTTTCTGAAATATGTAAAACATTCAATGTAAACTTTAAAATATTTCAAATACTTCTTACTTATAAGAGATGACAACAATTTACAGTGGAGTAAATTTTGGATTTCCTTCCCTTCTCTAATCTGTAAGCCTCCTCAGCCTCCTCCCCTGTTCCTCTGCTCCATCCAAGCCTTAACATGAATTTTGATGATTAATGTCAGGTCTGGTTCACAGGTAAAGTTTTCATGGTCTGGAAAATAACCAAATGATTTTAAGTATACCCTTTCCATCATTTTCAATGTTTCAATCCTACATTAACAATTTTTTAAATTCAATATTATTTTATATTAATTTCAGGTGTACAGCATAGTGGTTAGACAGTTATATAAGTTAAGAAGTGATCCCCCTGACTAATCTAGTACCCTCCTGGGTAATAACTATAGTTATTACCATAGCATTGACTATATTCCCTGTGCTTTACTTTACATTCCCATGGCTATTTTGTAACTACCAATTTGTGCTTCTTAGTGCCTTCACCTTTTTTCACCCACACCCCAACCCCTTTCCCATCTGGCAACCATCAAAATGTTTTCTGTATCTATGAGTTTGTTTCTGCTTTGATTGTTAATTTTGTTCTTTAGGTTCCACATATAAGTGAAATCATATTGCATCTGTCTTTCTCTGCCTGAAATACTCCACTCAGCACAATACCCTCCAGATCCAAGCATACTGCCATCTTGGATCTCTCAATGCTACATTTTGTAATGCAGCAAGAATGCATGTATAGTTTGCATATGAACACCAGCCTCCAATCTGAGTGTTGTCCTACACAAAGTATTAGGGCAGTTGGGTCAAGATATGGAAAGAATGTTAAGGAGCTTCCATCTACGCTAATTAAAAAATCCCCCCAGGCTGGAAACTCAGTAGGAGAAGATCATGCTGCTGTCAATAAAAGTGAATGGGATCAAATATGCGGAAAGAGATGGAAAAGCGATGGAAAGAGAATTGACTCTGGGTGGTGAACACGCAATGTAATACATAGACAAGGTATTACAGAACGTACACCTGAAATCCGTGTAACTTTGCTAACAATTGTCACCACAATAAATTTATTTTAAAAAATACAACAACAACAACAAAAAGTGAATGGGAAAGTAGAAACCCTCTCTAGAAATGTACGTGGATTCCCTACCCAGCAGAAACGAAGAGTCCTCATATTCCTGGAGTAATTTAGGGATAGCCTGAAGGCTACCTATTCTTTCTGCATGGGTTTTCTAGGTGTTAAGTAAATAAAAGTTGTTTAAATTGAGTTGGTGAGAGATCTCACTCCCTAGAGCTCTAACAAACACTGTCGGCCAGCCCGAGCCCAGGTCTCCCTCCTCTTCCGTGTTCTAATCACAGAATTCTCAGTTTGAACTACTGCTTCCACACAGGCAGGGACACAGGAGCAGGTGAGGCTAAGTTCGCAATATGTCTGAGAGAATTGAATGATGCTTTCTGACCAATATGAATGACATTAACCATGTGGCTTTTAAAATTGGGATTCATCAGGTATAGCATAATCATATCTTTTTTTTCCTTCTAATAGTGTGAACAGCATCCCCCCAATGTCTTGTATCCGTAGGGAAGTCATTCATTTTCGTCACAATACTGCATATTGCTAAATCTAAAACTCGTGATCCTCCGTCCAAATAAGGCCATACTATTCTAGTATTTGTTTATTTGGGGAGATTTCTTTCAGAGAATTGAAACAATTGATTTTATATAGGAAGTGTTTAGTTAAGATGAGTGTTGTGATAACACAGGTTGAACGACACAGGGCATTTCAGAGGTTTTTCTATGAGGAAGGCAGGTACACTGTGTGTGGTTGGGGGGCGGGGAGGAGCGGGGGTAGGAGGAGAACACTCTTACCCTGGTCTTGAATTAAAGATAACCACGCTATGTGCATCAATGTCAGGAGTCTGGAAGATGCCTTTTGTCAAAGTGTGGTGAAAACCAATTTCCCACAGCATAAATAAATAAAAATGAAGATTTGCTTTTCAGATATCTATCAGATTAGATGTGAATATCAACATCACTTCTGCTCCTAATTTTTTTCTTTAGGCTTATATGTGCAAACAGAAAAAGAAAAACAACAACACACATTTATTTCTCTCAAGTGTAGATCAGCTAGGATTTTCCTAGTTTCTTTCTTTTCTGACTTTAGTTTGTCATTTTGTAAAGCAAAGTTGTGAAATAAAAAGGAACATTAGAAAAAAAAATGAAAAGAAAAAGAAAAAAAGAGCAACATTAGTAACCTATAAGTTTCCAGAATTTCCTATAAGAATTAGGGCATTGCATATGTGTTTTTCTTTTTATGTTGTGATATTGGAAGAAAAGTGAGAAATATATTGTTGAAATAATGAGAAATAGGAGATTTCATAATTAGCTGATTTAAAATTTGGCATTTGTCAGGGATGCCTTACTGTGCAGGGTGGAAAAAGCCTGGAAAAAACACCTCTCAGAATCTTTGTGTTGCTCTCTGCCTACTTCATTCACCTGCCAGGTTAAGGGTAATCATTTTTGTAGGAAACTGAACTGAAGTTATATACTTTAGCATGATACTGCATTGGGTGTTACAAGATGATAATTCTCTTTTAAAAATGATAACTTTATGATTAAATTCCAGCGTGAAAAATCTGAAAGTGTAGTCAACAAAGGGAATCTAAAAAGTTGGAGCAAATGAAATTACCCAATTATTTCTAAAAAAAAAAATATGTGCATTCCAGAAAAACACAAAACAAAACAAACAAAAAGTACATTCCTCTCCTGCTGCTCTAGTTTTATTAACACTAAATATGAGAACAGATATTATAATTGACAGCTAAGCCTATTACTTAGGATTTTGCCTTTCATGTGGGTGCGTGGGACTTGAGTTATGCATTAGAAGTTGTCACTATTGTTCTGAAGTGCATATTCCTGATGTACAGCATTGCTTTTTTGGCTCCATTTTGCCTTTTTATTTTGCTCTGCCATTTTTTTCTCAAGGAACGTACTCATAATAAGTTAATGTATTTTATTATTTAAGGCAAAAGTGTGTAGCTTAAAATATCTTTCCCCAAAACCTATTTGAAAAATTGTATATCTGAAACTCAGAAGTTTTACAGAGTATGAATGACCCCTGAGTTGAAAATTATGTGAAAATGTTATCAAGTAATATTGTCCCTAATTTCCTCCTTAATTGCTTCATGTGGTTTTCTATAAAATATGTAAAAGTTTAGCAAGGTATTTCTGCCAGTCCTGAGGCTAGTAGTACCTTGCATTATATGAAAGTTAGCAAAGTCATGTGTCATTAACATGGTAGACAGTTGGGAATCTGGTGGAGAACTTCAGACATGAATGACAAAGAGAACAGGATGTCAGACAAATCTGCATATACATCCCAGGATCAAAACATTCCAGTGTCTAGGTTATCTATGTAAACTTGGTCAAAATACTCAGACTTCATGAACCTCACTTGCCTTATCTGTAACATGGAGATAATAATATGTATTTATTTCCTAAGGTTATTGTGGAATGCCTTATGTCAAGCACTTTGCATAGTGACTGGTTCATTATAAGTACCCAGCAAATTGTAGTTAGTTCCATCTTTCCTCCCAAGGAAAGGAATTTGAACAAAGATGCTAGTGGTGTTAGTATTCTTTCTTCTCTATCTTTGGTGGTAAATTTGAAAAAAAAAACACCAAAAACTTTTTTCTTTTTCTTTTGTGCTGAAATAGTAGAACTCTTGTAAATGGATTGTAACTTGACTATATTGTGGGTAGATTCAATCGTTAGCATGATACTCTGAGGATGTGTAGTAAGAGACTTTAAATCTACATTTTCTTCAACCTCCTTATCGTAAAGAATTAATCAGAGAAGTTATAAATGTTTAATGTAGCATTATTTATAATGCTGAAGAATTGAAAGCAAACCAGATATATGGTGATGGAAAAAGATTTGACTTTGGGTGGTGAACACACAATAGAACTGTGCACTTGAAACCTATATAATTTTATTAACTAATGTCACCCCAATACATTTAATAAAAAACTGCCCAAGTAATTACAATGTGTTGAGTTAATTAAGTTAATATTAAGTTAAAATAAAAAAAAATATTTAAAACATTCCCATAATGGAATATTTTGAAATCATTAAAAATAATGTGGAGACTCATAAATTAATATGGAAAGATGGTCATTATATATTATTAAGGAATGAAATATATAACAAAACTATATTAGCCAAGTTAAAACTATCTTCACAGTTCAATTTAAATAAATATGTATATACTAATGTTCTCAGTTGACATCTCTAGATGGTGGGATTGCTTATTTTGTATATTTTGGTATTGTCTGAATTTTAAAAAAACATATTTAAAAAAGTATTTAAAAAGTATTTTAAAAAGTATTTTTAAAAAGGTATTGCTTGTGTTTACTTATTTCAAAATATGTACATTATTAAGAAAATTATTTTCATTAATATATAAAATCACTAAAGTAGCACATGCTATTTGAAAATTCAAACAATATAAAATGTGTAAAGTAAGAAATGAGAGTTAATCCCCCTTCTCCATGCATTTAATTTATAAGCAGTAAAAGACAACAAAAATTTTTCCCATTAATAAAAATAATCAGACCCTTACTAATTCATATTGCTATCATGAGAGCAAGCAGCTGAAATAGAGCACAGCATATAGCAAGTTTCCTCCCCAAATGATTTGGTGGACACAGCCAAGATATTTGGAACTGTGACTGTCATTGCTAACTTTTTCCTCTGTGCTATTTACCCTTGTAACCTCATTTGGGCTTTAAATGAATTCAGAATGAAAACCTGTTGCACTGGCAAACAAGAACCTTTCCTAATATGCAGAACACACATGCCCACCCACTGTGTGAAATTGCACTGGCAAAATTCTGCTGGAAGCTTACTGTACTGCAGTAAACTGAAATGTATTCCAATCTACCTACATCAGATCGATCTGAGATGTGTTATATGGAAAGGGTCTGCAGGAGTTTGGGCCACACAGCCAGGAAATTACAGCTTGTTTAACTATCCATAATCACAATTAAGGTTGCTTTCTGTTAATTGACACAGAACTATCTGAAAGATGTCTGCTACGTAATCCTCCTAAAGAGAAAATGCTTCAAAGTACACGTGTCAGGGAACACTGTTTATTTTTGTTCTTAGATTACATTAATTGGAAATGGATCTCAAGGGATTTTAATCACATAGGAACAGAAAATTACCCATTTTAGCAGATTTATGAAGTAAGGTAGCAGTCAGAAATTTCATCACTACTTTACTTGAGGAGGATGTTATCACTATTGTAAATGGTATTTTACCACATTATATCCTATTAATTAGGTTTCACTCTCTTTGAGCCACCTTTCATTTGAGGAACAGGAGAAATCTGTAGTCTTTCCAGGAAGCTGCCTAACAGGACAATATGGCGCCAGGGGCCCTCTATACCTTAACATGGATGAGAGCAAGGGGACTGCTGAAGTCACCTGGCTTGGGATTTGTCTTTCCACCTTGCAGAAACCCCTATACCTCTCTGAATCTCAGCTTCCACATCTGTGAAACATGAAGAAGTAATTTGTTGCTGTCATATTTATTGAGACACAACTATATGCCAGGCACTCCACTAGTGCAAGGAAAGAAAACGAATGGAAATATATGGTCTTTATCCTTAAGGCATGTAACCGAGTCAGAATACAGCATGAGGCAGAAGGTATGGGGATCATAGGTGTAAGTCCTTGGTTCATCATTTGGCGTTGGTGTGACTGGGCAGAACTCAAGTACTTAAAGCATCGGTATTACAGACTTTTTCATCCTCCTCTGGTGGAAGCTGTAAACCAAACAACACTATAAGAGAGTATGCTGCAGGTGTTCCATTGTTTCAATCATAAAGGCTTCTCCTGAGTTGTGTGATGCACCCTGCGTGATTTGAGATTGTAAAAGAAATGGCAAGAGATGAGTTACTGGGAAAATTAACTGCCCATAATCTTGCTCTCTGCTATGTTATCCATTTTCTCATTGTAAAAATGTATCTGTTATATAAATTAAAGTTAAAGAACATGAAACATAGGAATGAAAAAAAAAATCCAGTTACTTAGGTAGTAGCCCTCTCTACTATATAACCTAATCTATAATTAAAGCATACAATATCTAGGTTTTTCATGAATCTTTACATTTAATTTGGATGTCTGAAGATGTCATTCGATCCCACCTGAGAGTCATTATACTGCAATGAAAAACCCCAGAGAAATGAAAACTAAATTTTTAAAGAAGTAAATAGTTTAGTAGTTTAGGAATTTTTCTTAGCCCTATTTTAACCCTAGGATTGAAGCTGATAAAATATTTACTTCTTGGTACTTGATGAAATGTAAAAACAAATATAATTTGAATGAAATCATGCAAAACCTCAGGAACACAGGACATCATCTCCTTCCTTTTTAGGCCTCACTCTGTAGGCGGTGTGTGTGTATGTGGGGAGGGGGCGGAGGAGGGGGGCGGGCAGTCTGTGCAGGTTGTGAAAATAACATTTGAGGACATTATGCCTTTCCACCGTTTCATTCAACTCAAGGATGCAGGCCTTGGGATATCTATAAACTAATCTATGAGAAATAAATAATAGTGTAAGAATAGAAGAAATAGGGAAGCTAATCAAAACGTTTGAGAGTTTTTCTTGAATACATTTCTCTTTGGAATATAACTAACTCTTCCTCTTCCCTAGTGGCAATACAGTCCTTGGATGGTCCTGTGGCAAAACTATTTGACCTATCATTGCCTCTTCTGCAGAGAACTTCCACCATCAAACAAAATTACTGCATGTTAATTTAGACTCTCATCTAGGCATGATTTTTAATTTCTAAATCCAGGATGCTAGGCTAGTGTTTCATTTGCTATAATGACTCATACACTTTCAGATGGCATCTCTGCATAATTTTGCCTTTCAATTCCTGAATGAAATTTCATCTAATAACTAGAGAAGCAAATAAAATATTGTGTTTGGTATACTCAATTTCTGTCAGGTTTCATCTCTGACTGAACTGTGAAAGATGATGCCTCGAGGCATTCTTTCATTTTCATGGTTTGGGGAATTCATGGCTATGTATTTTCCTTACAAATTTATGTCCTGATTTTAGATCCCATTTTCATTTTCTTAGGTCAAAATCAGATTACAAAATTTCTCCTGTTCCCGTTGTAAAATTTAGGAACAATGTCCTGCCAATGCCAACGACAGGAAGTAATGAGCAGAGAGAAAACAGAATTTTTTTAGTTGTTTGATTTGATTATTTCTTCTTAATTAAAAAATATTTCAGCCACACAGAACAGTTCAAAGAACATTATATAAAATACAATACTTTTGTTCTACTTGCCTTAAATTTAAAAAAAATAATGAAATGAAACTTTGCAGATAAAGCTGAAATTACGCTGGGTAGTTTCACTCTTCACTCTTCCTCCATCTCCTGAGATAAGCCCAAGTTAGTATTTATCATTCCTTTGCAAGTTTTTACCCAGTAACTAAAATTTCATGTATTCATTAAACAATACATTACACTGTTCTGCATATTTTCTAGCTTTAAATAAACACTATTATACTATACATACCTTTCAATTAATCACTTTTTTCACTCAACTCAGGTTTGGAGATTGGTCCATAATGAGATACTGAATTCTAAGGCAGTTATTTTAACAGTTGTATAGTGCTTCACTGAATAAATATATCGTAATTTACTTTATCATTTCCTGCTGGTGGACATTTAGATTAAACCTTGTTGTAATAAACATTTTCTGGAGATACATTTTTGTTCACATGGGAAAAAGTATCTCAAGGAATGGCTGAATATTTTCATCTTTATGAGATTTTGCTAAATTGCTCTTTAAAGAAGCTGTAACAATTTAGCCTCCCATCACTAGATAAAAGATTTTTATTTGTCCACATCCACACCAAATATTAGTAATTTTAGACTTTAAAATTTTTTGCTGAATTGATGGATGTGAAATGATATCTCACTGAGGTTTTAACTTGTATTTTCTTAATTCCTGGTGAGGTTATGCATCTGTTTTATTTCTGTTAATCTTTTGGGTTTCCTCTTTTGTGGATGCCTTCATTTCCTTTACTATTTTTCTATTGGATTGTTTGTATTTTCTTACAGTTATTCTGGAGATGAATGAGTTAGAAATATTTTCTTCCGGACTACAGCTTTTTTTTTATTTTTTTATTAATTTGTTTGTGGTGTCTTTTGTTGACAGAAGTTCCTAATTTTAATCACATAATCTATCTTTTCCTTTGTTGTTGGCACCTCTTGTGTTTTGCTTAAGAAGTAGTTCCATAAAATGTCATATTTACCCATTTTTAATTAAAATTTTAAAAAAATCACCTTTGTGTTTTAGAGCAGTTTTAGGTTCACAGAAAAATTGAGTGGAAATACCAAGTTCCCATATACCCCCATCCTCACACATGTCCGACATTTCCACTATCGACATCCTGCACTAGAGTGCTGCATTTATTAAGAGTGATTAACACATTGCTATTACCCAGAGTCCTTAGCTTGCATTAGGCTTCACTCTTGGTGTGGTACATTCTATGTGTTTTGACAAATATATAATGTCATGTATCCATCATTATACTATCATACAGAATAGCTGCACTGCCTTAAAAATACTCTGTGCTCTTCCTATTCATCCCACCCTCCACCCTAACCCTGGAAACCACTGATCTTTTTAACTGTCTCTATAATTTTGTCTTTTCTAGAAGGTTATATAATTAGAATTATTCAGTATGTAGCCTTTTCATATTTGTTTGTTTTACTTAGTAATATGCATTTAAGTTTCCTCCATATCTTTTCATGACTTGATAGCTCACTTCTTTTTAGTGCTGAATAATATTCCATTATCTGGATGTACCACTGATTATCCATTCACCTCCTGAAGAACACCTTAGTTGCTTTCATTTTGGCAATTGAAAATAAATGTGAATAGAGCTGCTATAACCATCCATGTGCACATTTTTGTGTGAACATAAGTTTTCAATTCATTTGGGTAAATACCAAGGAATATGATTGCTGGATCATATGGTAAGAGAATGTTTACTTTTGTAAGAATCTGCCAAACTGTCATCTACAGTGGTTGTAGCATTTTGCATTCCCACCAGCAATGAATGAGAGTTTCTGGCTCCATAACCTCACCAGAATTTGGTGTTGTCAATGTTTTGGATTTGGGCCATTTCAATAGTTGAATAGTGGCATGTCACTGTTGTTTTAATTTGTAATTGCCTAATGACATATGATGTTGAATATCTTTTCATATGCTTACTGCCATCTGTATATCTTCTTTTATAAGTTGTCTCTTCAGATTTTTTGCCCATTTTTTAATCAGGTTGTTTGTTTTTTTATTGTTGAGTTTTCAGAGTTCTTTGTATAGTTTGGATTACAGTATTTATCAAATGTCTTTTGCAAATAGTGTATCCCACTCTGGGACTCATCTTTTCATTCTCTTAGCATTACCTTTCACAAAGTAAAAGTTTCTAATTTTAATGAAGACCAGTTTATCAATTCTTTCTTTCAGGGATCATGCGTTTGGTATTTTATCTAAAACATTATCACCATACCTGAGGTCATCTAGGTTTCTTCCTTTGTTATCCTCTAGGAGTTTTATAGTTTTGTGTTTTACATTTAGGACTATGATCACTTTTGAACTAATTTTTGTGAAGAGTATAAGGTTTGTATCTTGAGTCTCTCTGTCTCTCTCTCTGTCTCTCTCTCTGTCTCTCTCTCTCTGTTTTTTTTTTTTTTTTTTTGCATATGCATGTCCAATTACTACAGCCCCATATGTTGAAAAGACTATCTTTGCTTCATTATATTGCCTTTGTTGATCCTTTATCAAAGATCAGTTGATTGTATGTATGTGGGTCTATTTCTGGACTCTACTCTGTTTCATTGATCTATTTGTCTATTATTTCAACAATGTCACACTGTTGCGATTGCTGTAGCCTTATAATAAGTCTTGAAGTCTGATGGTGTAAGTCCTCTAATTTTGTTTCTCTTCAATAATGAATTGGCTTTTCTAGAACTTTATAAACTTTAGGATCAATTTCTTGGCATCAGTGAAATAACTTGCTGAGGTTTTGATTTGGATTGTGTTAAATCTGTGGATCAAGTTGGATAGAACCGACAACTTGACAATATTGAATCTTTCTATTCATGAACATGAATTATCTCTGCATTTATTTAGTTCTTTTTTGATAGCTTTCATTAGAGTTTTGTAGTTTCTCTCATAAAGATCTTATACATACTGTATATATTGTAAATATTTTATTTCAGCTTTTTGAATGCTAAAGTAAATGATAATGTGTTTTTAATTTCAAATTCCATTTGTTCTTTGATAGTATTAGGAAAATGATTGAATTTTGTACATTAATCTTGTATCCTGCAACCTTGGAATAATTGCTTATTAGTTCCAGTTTTTTTGTTTGTTTCTTTTTTGATATATATATATATATATATATATATATATATATATATATATTTCTAAATAGACTGTTAAGGCATCTACATACAAGGAAAACTTTATTTCTTCCTTCCTAATATGTATACCTTTTGTTTCCTTTTCTTGTTTTGTTACATTACCTAGGATTTCTAATAAAATGTTGAAAAGCAGTAGTGAAAAGGGAAGGACACAGTTGCCTTATTGCTGATTTAGCTGGAAAGCTTTAAGTTTCTCATCATTAATTATGATGTTAACTTCAGTTTTCTTGTAGACGTTCTTTGTCAAGTTGAGGAAATTCCCCTCTATTCTCAGCTTCCTGAGAATTTTATCATGGATGGGTGTTGGATATTGTTAAATGCTTTTCCTGCATCTATTGATATAATCATGTGATTTTTATTTTTTATCTTGTGGATGTGATGGATTACATTAATAGATTTTTGAATGTTGAGCCAGCCTCATATACCTATTATAAGTCCCCCTTGGTTATAGTGTATAATAATTTTATACCATTGTTGGACTTATTTTGCTAACATTTTATTGAGGAATTATGCATCTATGTTCATGAGAGTTATCAGTCTGTACTTTTCTAAAGTGTTTGCCTGGTTTTGGTAATAGGATAATGTTGGTCTCATAGAATGAGTTACATATATATATATATATATGTGTGTGTATATATATATATAAATCTGTCCCTGACTCTTGGCACAGTGCTCCTAAAACCCTTGTAATTTCCTAAGTGACAAGAATACTAGGACCATCTTTTATTGTAATATTTGGTCTTTGACTCCAGCTCCTGACACATAGCTTCTAAATCCCTTTTATTTCCTGGGTGATAGGAGTATATACCTTTCAATTTATTTAGGTCTTTTAAAAAGTCTTCTGCCATATTTTGTAATATTTTTCATAAATATCTTTCCTACCTTTGTGAAAATTGTTCCTAGAGACGTTATAGTTTTTCGTGCTATTCTTTAAATTATTTTATTATCTGATTTGTTGTTGCTGAATTATGAAAATGCTGTTGATTCTATATGTTATCCTGACATCCAGAAAATTCATCAAGCTTTCTTATTTTTCTAAGTTTACCTGTTTGTGCTATTCTGTTTTTGTATGTTGACAGTTATGTGGTGTCTGAGAAAAAAAAAAATTGTCTCTCTCTTTAAGTTGTTTCCTTTATTTAATTTTTTTTTGCCTTGTTACATTGACTAAGATTTATAGAACAATGACAGCAACAAATTGTATTGTGCTGTGCCTGGTTTTATTGCATGAGATATTTTATAATTATTATGTTTCCTATGGGTTTTCTTTTTGTAGTTGTTGTTATTAGATAAATGCTTGTCTTGTTTTAGTATGCTATTCTTATAAAAATTATAAATAATTAAAAATTGTGAATTTGAGCTTTAGTTATTGCTTTTTTGTGTGTGTTTTTCTAATTTAATTATTAGTTATAAGGAGAAAGTGAATATTTCTTCTAAAGGATATTTTACAGAGCCCCAAAGTGCATAGGTATTAGAAAGAGAATAATGGTTATAACAAAGAGGATACAATCAAGAAAGCTCGTGTTGGAGAGAGTTCAAATAGATTGGTATTTCTCAAAATGCAGGATATGTACTACAGATATAGTAATTGAACCCTTTAGATGTCTCCAGACTCCGTCACTATCTGACTTGAGCCACATGAAAAACTCTGAGTGAGAACCACCCAGTCTAATCAACCCCTAGAACCATGAGACATAATAATGATATCATTTTATCAGTGTTCATTTTTTGAGGTAATTAGTTTTATTGTGGTTATGTGAGATATTAGCATTACAGAAAGTTCAGTGAATGGTATATAAAAGCTCTCTGTGCTATTTTTGCTACTTTCTAGAAGTATAAGGTGATTTCAAATTAAACCTTCAGGACCATGAGACATAATAATAAATGTTATTGATTGAAGTGATTTATTTCACAGCAATAGACCATCACGCTGCAAAGGTATTATCACTGAAACTCATGGAGATGAGGGTGAAGATGGACTTATTTAAATGAGCTTTCATTTGAAATCATATTACACTTATAAAGTTTCAAAAATAGCATGAATAGCTCTTATATACCATTAACCCAGATTCTAATGTCAACATCTTGCATAACCACAGTAAAATTAATGACATCAAAAATGAACATTTGTATAATAATATTGTTAACTAACCTAGAGCCTTTGCATTTTTCTAGTTGTACAATTCATGCCATTTTTCAAGTACAAGATTCAATCTGGAATCCCACTTTGCCTTTAGTTGTATTTTGTTAGCCTTTTCAAATCTATTATAATTCCTCTGTCTTTGCTTGTCTTTTATGACCTTGACATTTTGAAGAGCATGGACCAGTTATTTTTTAGAATGTCACAATTTGGGTTTATCTGATGTTTCCTCATGATTAAATTCAAGTTATGCATTTTTGGCAAGAATATCACAGAAGTAATGTTGTAACCTTCACAGTGTGTCATATCAGGAGGCGCAGCATTAAGACATGTCTTAATTCATTGGGTCTTATGCAATTTTAACTTTTATCACTTAGTGAAGGTGGTGTCTGCCAGGTTTCTCCATTGTAAGGTTATTTTTTCACTTGTAATTGTGGGGACTAAAAAATAAATTTTCTCCCATCTTCTAAGTTAACTAATAATCAAATGAACAGATCAACAGGAGAAAATGTCCAAAATTTATTATTTGAATTCACATTTGGGGGTGCCATAAGAATGAGACTGGAAATGCATTGGGCAATTGAGGCTTATATGACATTATGGACAAAGGACAAAAGGGGCAGGGGTCTGGGATTTCAAAAGGGAAAAAAAGGCAATTCACAGGTAGCTGAAAAGAGTGGAACACACGTGGCAAACACATTTCTGTTAAGGAACCTAGATACAGTGGGACACATAGAGGGAATCTAGCTAGCAGGCCCCTGCTTGTACCCTTCCGATGTAATGCTAAGGTGAATGTGCTAAGATTCCCTTTTTGGAACAAGTCTTTCCATCTTAAATCTCTTAGGTAGGGAAAGGGGAGGGTCAAAGTTGTTTCTAAGTCTTTTGTTTCTTAATAACCACCTTAAAATCAATATCTGAAAAGGCATATTTTTGGGGTGGTGAATCTTTGGTTCCCTTCATAATTAATAAGTATTTTGTAAGGAGATATTTTGAAACTATGCAAATAACCTGTTTCTTATCGTATTTTATCTGCTAATTTTAGCATCCATCTGTGACTGTTGCCTGCAATAATTATTATTGTGGTATTTGCGTCATGATGTTTTCTATTTTCATTATTCCTTCTACATTTGTAATTAAAATTGGACTGTAACAAAAGCTGTCCCTTCTCCTTCATTTATTTATTTATTCAATTATTTATTTATATCATGGTGGAATATGAATTATAATATATCATTTATTTTATTGTTCAAATTGACCTAGATGTGGCCGTTCAAATTCTTCATGTTGTTCTTCAGTGTGCTTCCATCATTTTTTAGCATTTCTTTTCTTTCTGGCACCACAAGATATTACAGGATTGTCTGGTATTTTCCCTGCTTGAGCCCTGAAATCCACCATTCCTCCAAGAACCCTGGTTCATTTTATTAGAGGAAAATATTTAGAAACTAAAATCTGGGAGCTGGGTATTCTCATTACTACTGGAACAGTATTGCTACTAGGCTCTCTCCATGGACAGAGCTGGAAAATATACTTATGTAAGCTAACTATGCATACAGACATACCTGTGTGTCTATATCCATCTATTCATATTTATATTTAAAAAACTGATATAAATAGCTCTGATTCCAGTCAACTACAACAGAGTTCATTCCAGCCTTCTTTCTTTCTTTATTTGTAACTCAGATCTCTAGCTGTGAGAAAACTCCCTCTCATTGTCACAGTATGTTTACATATACAAATAACTTTCGATGGTTACCAAAGAGGCACCCTGCTCTTATGGCCCTTTTCCCCCTACTTGTAACTTCAATTTTCCTTGCGTGTCAGATCTCATAAAAGTAAGTTTGTCAGTAGAGACAAATGGAGACTCCGGTGTTGTAGAGTGATACAGTTAAATAGTGCACAGGGGATCAGCGTTGATAAGCAAGCACCAACATTTAACTAATGTTTTTAAGTAATTCCATTTTATTAGGCTAATTTCATATTGGTTTAAGAAAAGCAATCATTTGATGAATTTTGTTGAATGCAATGCTAATACCCTTTCATCAGGATTTACAATAAAACCAGCAAATTGAGACTAAATATACCCAGTAATATATATCTCATATGTCCTAAAACTGAAAACAAACAAAATTAATATTATGCATTATTTTAATTTGTAAAAGATGTAGGGCCACTCTTTCTGTGAATGATGCTGTACAAAATAGTTTTCACTGCTCTGGTTACATAGTGACAAGAATAAATGAGTATCAGTTAGACATTTGTTTTTCATTTATTTTAAGCTTAAAATGTTAGCTATATCATTTGCATAATGTATGTACCTATTTTAACTAATAGCCTTATATTTTTCAGCTACTTAGTTTAGAAATGATAATTTTAGCCTTTAAAAGCATGTTTTAATTTGCAAATTTGTTACCCAATCTCTTTTCTTTATAAATAGATACCTAAATATCCATAACTTTAGAAGTAAGGTACTTCTATTATGTTCATGAAAGTCCTCATCAGTGAGTTAGGTATCTTGCATGATATTTTTTGGATATAGAAAACAGCAGTTGCCATGGCAAGTATGAGTTTTAGGCTCACTATTCATGTGAGGATTGTCTTAAGAACTGTCTTCAAACACAGAAAAGATGAATATTGAACAAATTATAGCAGCTTTATGCTGACTATCAAAGTATACACAAGAGAGCCCGAGACTTAAATTAGGGTAAAGAATTTACATTTAATTCTGAGAAGCTATTTTCTTATAGCCAAGGCTGTTAAATTCTCAGATATGTTCTTGAAGGCAAGGATTTAAAATTTATTCTCTCAACGTCTTTATAAACAAATACATTTGTAATTCCAGCATAGCTTAGGTGATCTCTCACCTTAATGTAGAGACATAGACTTAACGAGCCCCCAAAGGCCCCACGTAGCTTAAGGTTCTAAGAGTGCCCTTCACACTTAGGATTACATTGGAATAGGACCAAGGACACTATCTGGTTGTACCTATCCACAGAGATGTGATGCCTATAGAAATGGTGTGAGAGAGCTCAAGTCCACACACCCACACATTAGTAAGTTTGGGACCAGAGCTTCCTCTGGTATGGTGGAATAACAATTACAGTAAGATATTTTGTGTATTGTGCTGCATAATACTTAGGATGTTTTTCAGAGCGTGGGGGGGTATATAACTCATTAACCACTATAAGAACTGTATGAACCAGAGAACATATTATTACTACTATGCCTTCAGGGAAACTGAGGAACAAAGTTTAGAGTACCTGTCTAGGGTCAAGAAGCAGAGTTGGGACTTGAATGCTTCTTTTTTGACATACGCCATTACTCATTCCAGTTCCTTATGGCTTTTTGTATGAGAATATTTGGAACGTAATGAAAATACCAGACACAAATGCAGATTTCATGAGTCTGGACTCAGACAAAGATGCTCTTGTTGGGAGGAAGGAGGCATGAAGTTTCAGTGGCAGAGTTTAGATCAGCACTTCTCAAAGTGTTTCTGAAGGACACGGTTCTAGGAGATGACGGTAGGCATTGCACTGTATTAGTTAGAGTTTGATTCAGGCTAACAGAAAAAGGGAAAAAAAGTAACAGTGCTGAATGCAAGATTGAAGATTCTTTCTCCCTCACTTACAGGAGTCTGGAGGTAGGCACTCTGTGGCCAGTTTGGTGGCTCCACAGTGATTAAGCTGCAAGTGTCTTGCAGCTTTCTTGTCTTTCTTGCAGTAGCGTCCTACTGGTTCCACTGCTATGGCTGTAACCATTACTCTGCATTCTGCCCTGCCAAAGGGAGGAAGGTGGGTGGTCCAAGGAAGGAGTGCCCTCTACCTTTAAGGCTATTTCTAGGTTGTCACGTGTATAATTTCCACTTACATCTTATTGATAAGAACTTAATTACATGGCCAGGACTAGCTGCAAAGGGAGCTGGAAATAAAACCTTTTGGCTAAGCAGTAATGTGCCTAGCTAAAACTTAAATTCTGCTGCAAAGGAAGAAGGGATAAATAGATATGGGAATTGACCCGTCAATGAATGCTACGTACACGTGTAAAAGTAGGCTCCCTTTAAAAAAAGAAAATGTGGTCAAATAAGCCTCAGAAATGCTAAGTTAAATAAAATTAAAGAGATGTCTTTAACACCAGACTTCTGGAAGATGCTAATGTGTATCGTGAAAGTCTAAAAGTAAGATATACCATGTGAAGTTCCCATACTTATTTGACCATATAACTCTTACTCATGGAGCATGTTTTGGGATTAATTGTATACTTAATTTTATACCGTTAAAAATATATGTTGAGGAAATACTGCTGTAAACTGTTGAATCCAGGATAGATAACTCCTATCTGTTCCCTGCTACCAAGCACTGACTGAACAAAGCATTGTGTTTCCTCTGATTCACTTCACTTGATTTTATTTTATGTGTAAGTCAGTGATATGGTAAAGCATACATAATGAGCATGACTGTGGAGCAATTTGAAAATATAAAGGATTATGGAAATGCCAAATAATTGGACATTAAAGAGGAAATTCTTAAATTTCTGCCTAAAAAATGTTGAGCAATTTCCATGTAGATAATTCAGTGTTCTTTAACACCTCTATTAAGGAAGAAGATGCTTTTGAATAACACAATAATAATAGCTACCACTGCTGAGCACACAGGGAACCTTTGGTGCTGGACTACCCACCCTGGACTGCAGACACTGCCATGGCCTTGGACCAGACACAGCAGGTTCATATTTAAGTTTACCCTGACAATCATGCTGTCTTTACCTCGGTCATCCATTCACTGAATCTTTTATGTGTTTATATTTACATCACTTTCACTCTCCTGTAACTTTCAACTCCTTCGCCTTCATCATCACTTTCTGCACATGACCTGTCTCCTACCTCACTGTGCACCCAGAAGCACTCAGAGACAACCCCCACAGACGTCCCCTCATCTACCTGCCTAGTGGCCCTTGTATCTACATACTTTTACTATCCACCTATTACGTTGAAGAACTCCACACCTCTCATTCTAATGTCAATCCTTCCCTTTGGACACTAGATTTCATCCCTCTTGCCTGTTCAAAGACATTACCCTCGTGATTCTTACTTCTCTCTCGTCCATCGCCATTTTTTCCATTGCCCAGTGGCTCTTTTAATTAGCACACAAACTTGCTTTTCCCCCTATCTTAAAAAAGAGAGAGAGAAAAAGAAACCTTTCCTCTTGACTCCATATTTCTGCTCTAATTTGTAATACACTCTTTGTTGTCTCCAAGTTTTCTCTTCTGTTCACTTTTAACCTCTGCAGTCAGGCTTTTGCCCCCACCACTGCTCTGAAACTGCTGCTGTCTAGGTCCCAGTAACCGTCATGTTGCTAAACAGTGGCCAATTCTTAGGCCTCATTTTTCTTGCTCAGTTGGCAGAAGTTGGCACAGGGGGGTTGCCCTTTCTCATACAGTTT
Organism: Rhinolophus sinicus; assembly: GCF_036562045.2. NCBI lineage: Eukaryota > Metazoa > Chordata > Mammalia > Chiroptera > Rhinolophidae > Rhinolophus > Rhinolophus sinicus. Next base: position 83,922,253 of record NC_133751.1, on the reverse strand, counting down.
CTTCATTTGGCTTCCAGGATATTGCTTGCTTCTACTTTTCTTCCTATCCCCCTAGGAATTTTTCTGATTGAAAAAAGTAGCGCGTTAGTCATTCAACATACCAAAATGGAGTCTCAATAGAAAGTCTTTTGAGAATTTCTAGAAGATTTCAAAAGCAAGAACAAGTGACTCAGAGCAGATTACATGGATTCTCTGAGTTAGTTTCTTCAGGTATAATGTAGAATAGTTTGGACTGCATGGTCTTAAAGTTATCTTACACTGACTGCCCCGATTCTTGGAAAGCATTATATGATTTAAAGTGTACCAGATAAAGAGACAAAAATCAGGGTTTAAGTGTGCAATCTATTCCAACCATGTTGAGTTAAAAGCTACCTCATAGCTTTTCTGAGCCTTAATCGTCTCATGTGTTACATGGGGAATAATTATGTATTTTCTTTCTTTCTGAAAAAAATTGGCTATAAATATCAAAACATGTGAAATTTTTTTGTATGAATTTACAGTAAGAATTAAGCAAGGCTATGTGATAAAAAAGGGAACAATTACTTCAAATCTTTGAATCAAAGAGGCAAATTCAAAAAACAGAAGAATATTTCACTCTACCAATTTTATTATGTGACAGTTATTCCCCTTACAGTCATCCCATCACAGAAAATGGCAGACCTACCTTGGGATAATGCATTTCTTTTCTGTTGCTGTTACAATCCAGTCCAATCCTTTCATTTCTACTTTCAAAATCTGTCTGCAGTCCAATTACTTCGTACCACTTACACCACAACTTGCCACCATCTGTCTGATATTTGCCACCATAATCTTTCATGAGGATTGTTGAAATAGTTTCCTATTTTCTGGCTTTTGTCCTTACCTCATGTAGTTTGTTTTCTACACATCAGCCAGAGTGGTCCTGTTATGTTAATGCACATGAGAAACAATGTCACTTCTCTGCTCAAAATCTGCCATAGGCTTTCAATTTTACTCAGCGTAAAAGGCAAAATAATCACAATGGTGTGCAAGAGCACACCCCTCTCTTTCCTCTCCGGACCCATCTCCTACTGACCTTTACACAGTCTGTTTCTTCTGCCAGAAACACTCTTTTCTCAAATTTCTACATGATTCATTTCCTGCCCTCTACATTGCTTGCTCAAATGTCATTTTCTCAGTAAGGCCTACCCTGGCCTCGTATATAAAATTGAAATCCATTCCACCACTGTGACTCTTTCAATTCTCTTCCCTGGCTTCTATTGTTCTATATCATAATTACCGTCTAGCATGCTACACCATATATGTATTTATTATATTTATTCTTTATTGTCTGTCTCTCTTTGTCAGGGACTTTTGTCTGTTTTTTAAATTTTTTTCCCTTTGATCTATCCCAAGCACTCAAGTACATAGGTACATAGCAGGTGTTCGGTATTTCTTAAGTGTTAAATGATTGCGTTCTGAGGGCAGTACTGCTAAGTGGGCATTATATCTGTTTTGCAGCTCCATAAACTGAGGTGTGCTGTGACCAGTTAAGTTCTCTATCACCACGCAGTGAGGAAACTGCATGGCTGGATTCAGGCTGCCATCTTTGCATTGTCCCATGACAGTTTCTCCTTCCATGTGGTGATTCTGATTTCTACGTCCAAAGCCAGAGGATGAGACTGGTTCAAAAGGAGGGGATTGTCAATGGGCTGAAAGTCTTTCAGAAACACGAGAAAAAGGAATATTGAGAAAAAAAGGCCATGGTTCTTTGTAACTACATGATAGTGACCGTTGCAAAAGCTATTTCAGTATCACTGGAGCCGAAGCCAGAGAGCTGGATGAGAAAGTAAATGGAAAGTAAGTAAAAGGAGAGAGTAGATGATTACCGCTCTGCAAAAATTCTGGGCATGAGAAGAGGGAGAAAAGACTTAAGTTACATGGAAAGGAAAAGCTCCTTTTTAGGATAAGTAAGATGAGAATATTCATAGGAAGTGGGAATGGAGGAAAAGACAGGTAAAAATATAGGTACAAATACACAAGTAAATAGAAAGTACTGCTTTCTAGGAAGAGCCAACTTAGTGGGTGAAATCATGCATCAACATTCATGGAGTTTCCTGGCCTGGTTGTTTTGGCTGAACTGTGGGGCCTGTGGTAATGCAGGAATTAAATCATCCCTCCACTTTACTTTTCCTTGTCCCTTGAAAGAAACTTCTTCTTTTCCTCAGCAGCTTTTCCAATAAGTTACCATTTTCTTTAGTCCTCCTACCTCAGTTCCAAATTCCACTGTCTTCTCCCTCTTCATCAGATGACACTGCCTACTATCCTCAAGAGGAAGGAGAGACCAGCAGGTATGAGTTCTTTCAAATCATCTCTTTACTTCTGAGCTGATCTCACTTGCATCATCACTGACTTTACCTTCTTTCCTCCCATTTCAATGGAAAGGCATTCCTATTTTACCCCAAGTTCAAAATGTAAGCATAGAATCATTTTTCTTTCATTCTGGAATTCTATTCACCAAGTTCTTTATTTATACTTATAAACAAGACCTCCTATGTATAGAATATTCCCTCTAGATATCACTTTCCTGAATTTCCAATAAAAATGTAATGATTTCCTTTATAAAACCAGTATATATTCAACTTCTACTACACTGGACATTGTGTTTGATATTAGGAAATCCTAAGATGATTAACTTCAGGCCTATAGATTGAGGACGATAGAAACGTAAACACATGCTAAGACCATGCGTTAAATAAAACAGTGCAGGTTTTTCACAGGAGAATGGACATCTATAGGATGCTCTGTCCATAATTTATATTTGAGTGACATAGACTTCCTTTGTTCTCCTAAGCTCATTTGAATTGGGTTTCTTGGCTTAGAGACAAGGAAAACTTATTAAGAGACTCAAGTTTCGAACTCAGTAGGTGACAGGGAAGGCTTCCAGAAAAGCTTTGTGGAAAAAGTAATGTGTGAAGTGAATAAGAAGTAAGTGAATAGGTGTCTGACCACTGCAGTGAACACTTGAAGCTGAAGTTGAATAATAATGAATGTCAATGATAATTTTATATATATATATATATATATATATATATATCGTCACAGGATGCGGAGTACAGCATAAGGAATAGAGTCAGTGGAAGTGTAACAGCTATATAGGATGTCAGAGGGGTAGTAGATTGGGGGAGGGGAGTTATCACTTTGTGAGAGTTATAAATATCTAACTATTACATTGTTTTGTACACCTGAAACTAAAAAAAAAAACAGAAAACGAAAAAAGCAAAAACAAAAACACAAAAAGAATCAGTTTCTGGCTGGAGGAAGTGTGAGGACAAGGCCGAAGGTGGGTATGAGCATGCAGTTAGGGTAGCAGGAATAGCACCAGCAGAGGTTCTGAAGGGAGTCACAGTGTGTGTGTAGGAAAATGCTATTTGGTGTTTATGGAGAGGGAAGTACATGGCAGGAGTGACAGGTGAAAACAGGAGAAATGGCCGGGGATCAGAACATGAAGGATCTCAATAGACCATGTGAATGACTTTGGACATTGTCTTCAGGCAGTGGGGAGTCAAGCAAGGGAGTTACACACGCAAGTTTATGGCTCTGTGGAGATTGGATACGAGGAGACAAGTTTGGAAACATAACATCTTCAGTCTCGAACCTATTTTCTGACTGCCAGCTCCCCCTAAGTGTCTTATTGCTTCCATTTTTTTCTATTTTAGTAAGAGAGGATTTGTGGCTTGCTGCTGCTTAAAGATGGTGACCTTTATTCCTCCTACTCCTCAATATCTCACATCAATATTTTAAATCATATTCATGGAATTTTTTTTTTTTGTAGTTAGAAGAGAACAAAACTTGAGATGACAGAAAAGGCTAAAACGAAGGAAAGTGAAACAAGAGAGAGGGAATTGTCCCCCTCCATTCCCTGAGGTTTGGACCCATCTTGAGAGAGAAAGATGTAATTAAGTGATGAACCTAAGGTAGGACGCTTTTAATACAAGACATTTAGGACCAGTAGTTGCTTAATCAAAAGGTTTTATAAAATATGGAGTAATCACCTTAAAATAAGTATACACGTTTTTAATTCTACTTTAACCTAAATAAATATACTGTAAATAAAAATGACTTGTGAATGTTTTGATATAGGACCAACATCTAATTGGCCCTAATGTCAGCTACACTGATTAGAATTCCTTTTTGTCCTTTTTTTTGGTTTTTCCTTTTCGTTAAACCTCAGTCTCAACTGGACACATTTAAGTTTCTTTAAACTGATGTGAAGTTAAATTAATTGTGAAACAATGAGTTTAGAATTCTTGTAGATGACCCGTGATCTTTTACAGTTGCTTCCCATAGGGCTCATTTGATAGTAATATTTGAAGCAAATTTCTTCAGAGGGAAGTGGGTACAGCTATAAAAGGTCAACATGAAGGATCTTTGTGGTGATGGAAATATTCTGTATCTTGACTGCTTTAACGTCCATATCCTGGCTGTGATATTGTACTATAGATTTTCAAGATGTTACCATTGGGGAGATTGCTAAAGGGTACATTGGATCTCTCTATGTTATTCCTTACAACTGCATGTGAGACTACAGTTATCTTAAAATAAAAGTTTAATTAAAAATATTTATTGAGCACCTGTTATGTGCAAGGAACTATAGATACAGACAATGTTGTAGTAAATTAAACATAAAAATCTTTGCAGTCAGAGAGCATACCTTCTAATGAAGGAGACATTCTAGTGGGTGAGCCCACTTTTGCCCAGTGTTCTGCCTTGGCATGAAAGGCAGTGCCATTCTGGAGGCTGTAAACATGGAAGCCTTAAGATCATTCAGACATCGTGTCCTTGATTTGGTCATTGACAAGGCGTGTTCTTGTGGCAAATGGGGAAGTTCTTCCAAGTTTCTTTTCAGGCAGCAGATGTGTGTGAGTGGGAGCCCAAGCAAGTCCTTTCTAGAACAAGGGAGGTAAAACATGGTGACTTTAGCTGACTTACTGGTTTGTGGTTACATTAAAAAAGAAAGAAAGAAAACTTTAAGGAAGAAGCTGAGGGTCTACTGCTATCAGATAGAAAACTATTGAAACAATGAACATTTGGGCTATATACGAGCATTCTGCTTTGTTTGAAAACATCGCTACCTACTTTGGCCTTTAAGCAGATAAATCTTAATGTCCTACTTGTCTCTTTTCTCTCCCTAACACTGTATGTCTAATCTGTACACCCAGGATCTCCACCCCCATAGTTTCTCCTCTATCCATCCTTTCCTCCTTTCTATACTTCCAGTACAAATTAGATTATGTAATCTCTTTCCTTGACTCCTCAGTAAGCATTCAGTAGTTTTATTTGTTATCCAACATCTCACCACCCTAATTGATGATTTATATTGTTTTCTGACTTATTTTTTAAAAACAAAAATCTGATCATGTCACACTCCTGCTTAATAGTAGCCCCAGGTCCAAACCCTATAGAGGGACTTACAGAATATGTCTGTATCAAACCTATCATACATTTCAACTCTATTCTCAGTGCTTCCCACAGCAGGCCCCGTCCTGCTCATAGCCAGCTTCCTTATCATTTCCATGTGTTTGCACATGCTTTCCCCACCATCAGAAGTTTCTGTCCTATCATTCTGCCCAAAAAGCAATCCATGATTTAACATCTGCTCTAACATAACCTCTTCTCTGAAAACTTTCCTAAAATCCTCCCATCTCAAAGCCAAAGAAGGGATTCTATCTTCTACCACCATAGCATCACAGCACTTGTCACTTGGACTTGCAGTTATTTCTTGCTAAGTCTCCCTGAACTGCTAGTCCTGCTACTAAACAATATAGAAAGGATTGGGACATGTTTCAGAAGGGAGAACCCATCCTATAATTATCTTCGGAAGGAATTTTCCTCTTTGAATATTTCTCTTTTTCTATTTATTCATTTCCCACCCTTGAGTGTTTGAATGTTCCAATTCCCCTTGGAAGCAAAGCAAGACCAAACCTAGCACATGCCGTGCTCCCTACCTCCCAGGTGAAGGGCCTTTCTGCAGGGCCCCAGACCGTGCCTTTGTGTCAGCCAGGCCCACAATTAATCTGCTTGAAAAGATCACCACTGTCTCATCTTCCTCATTTGTTATTTCAGCTGACCTTGTACTAAGAACAGCAACAGTTATTCCAACCGTGTCCATACTTGACCTTTGATTCAGGAAAATTTATGTTAATCCAGATATCCTTGTACTATGAACCCTGTCTCAGAGATCACCAGTTTTTAAAGATTACTCATATAAAGGACACTTTGTCATTGAGCTTGAGATCTCTGTCTGTAAATTTTGTCATCTATAAAGTACTCAGTTTCTTTAAAATCGGAGAAATATATTGTGCTCTAACTTATCTACATCCTTATTGACATCCTACTGATACCCAAGTAGATGCTATGTTGCCATGCTGATGCATTCAAAACATATCAGAGCCATGCAGACCTTTATGCTACTCTGCAAAATAATTATCAGAGCTTCTTGCATTTGCCAATGCTTTTGTAATGATACATGGGTAGCAGTGGATATCAAGGTCCAAAGAAGGACAGTTAGAGTGCTCTGAGACATGCTTTGTGTTTTTATTAACATCTTAACTCACCCATCGCACATTTATTTCAGGTCTCATACCATATGATTATGAATATTATTGCTGTGGCTTATGCGCTATAATCACACACACACAGAGTGATGGTACATATATATTTCTATTGTTCTCCTGAAGAGCCTCCGTATTATGCATATTATTTCACACTTAAAACAGTTAGCATCACTAAATTGAAAACAGAAGAAGCAGGGGAGGGAACAGAAGGTGACAAATGAAGAGGAGGAGGGTGAGTGGGAGGCAGTGTGTAGCAGGAAGAGGCAAGGCATATGGGAAAGCAGGGATATGTCAAATTCATAGAAAACAGCAAGCCAATCTCTGGTGACATGCATTTGTCATGTCTCTCACAGTGCTTCAACTTAAGGGGTGCTGTGAATGAGAAAGGCAACTGTCTCACAGTGGGAGAAACCCCTGTATCTATAGCCATTGATATAACATTACTGACGAATATGTATTCTCTGAAGACTGGAACACTGTGTTGCGTTGTGTTTATTTTATCCTTTCCACTTACATTTGGGAGAGAATTCCATCCTTTCTGTCCTAGGTTCCCCAAATGGCAGATCTATTTACCTGCAGTTTCTAGAAGCTGGTTATAATCACCGTGGGTAAACCCAAAATCTCTACACTTAACCAGGAGTGGAAACAGTTCAGAGAACAGATGGTCTGAGCTCCCCCAGCTGCTCACTCTTGTGGCACTTTCAGTGGACTTCATGCTTTTTAGACACCAAGACCATGCAGATGTGCACAATGGAAAGCAGAGCTTTGAGGAGACTCAGACCTGAATTGCATTTCTGGCTCTGAAATAATGTGACCTTGGGAAAACCACTTACCTTTTCCAAGTCTCTATGTCCTCAACAAGATTATTGTAAGGCCTAACTGAAATAAGGATGAACCACCTATTAATACCTGGCATTGAAAGTTCTATGAATGGAAGTTTATTTTTTCTCTATATCTGCCTTAGCTGACCACCATTTGGGAATATCAACTTAGACAGGAACAGCCTCCCAAGGAGTTGGACTTGTCCAGACATATCCACAGACTTTGGCAGCCCCTGCAAGCCATCACAACCAGCAGTGAAGGTGCCGTGGGCAAGAAGCTGTCTCAGGGGAACTGGTGGCTTCACTAAAATGATAACTTCAGGAGTAGCTGTCACAAGGAGCTATAGCAGAGAGGGAAGAAAACCAAAATGTTACCATTGAAAAAACTGTGTTGATAACTAAATATGTAGACATTTCCTGTAGGTTAAAAGAAGTAGTTGGAGGAAATGCTGAAGCCAACCTGGAGACGTAGTGTCAGGGCAGAAGAAATACTGTTTCGTGCTGCTTATTATGCGCCGGGGTTTACCCAAGGCTAAAACAATCTCAGAGATTCCTCCTGCATAACAAGATTGCTGACACAGGTCAATTTTGCCTGCCCTACTGTTTTACTCCAGCATGATTTCATGTGGATTGCTAAAGACTTAACACTGTAACAGTCTGAAAGAATACCAAAACATTTTCTTTTTTTCGCTTTTTTTTTTTTTATTATTAAATTTATTGGGGTGACAATTGTTAGTAAAATTACATAGATTTCAGGTGTACAATTCTGTATTACATCATCTATAAATCCCATTGTGTGTTCATCACCCAGAGTCAGTTCTCCTTCCATCACCATATATTCGATCCCCCTTACCCTCATCTCCCACCCCCAACCCCGCACCCCCCTTACCCTCTGGCAAAACATTTTCAAACCTCCTTTAGGTTTCCGATTCCAGAAAGCATGCATCCCATAACCTCATTCAGATAATATTGCCTAAATATCAGCACTGTCTGTTGTTGTGTGGCTGGGGTCCTTAGCATTCATTAAGGCTTGGTAGCAAGCAATTCTAAACATGGTCCTACGAAGACACATCTGAATTCTATCTGAAAAAAAACGAAATCCTGGGAAAGCAGGACTTGAGTGATGGACGAACTTTGAGTAGAGGGAAAAACAGGCAGGTCATTCTTATTTGAGACATAAACTCATGTCAGCGGGGATGATCCTGGCTTATTCAAAGTTTAAAGACCAGGTAGTGAGGTTTTAGCTGGAAGTAAAGGAGGCTGGAGGAATCACTGTCAAAAATCTCAGCACCCACAAACTTGACTTCCTCATAACTGATGCAATTAGGCAATCTGTGTTTTTGAGCTCTGAATAACTTATTTTGCATCCCAACAAATCAGAAAACAGTTGAGTGTTCAGACTATACCAGTCAGTGCTTTAACACTCACCACTTGTGTGAAAAGCACAAAGAGCCTAGATGCCATTGTGGACTCTGACACCTCTGACTTATTTTCTGTTAATAACAAGGTCCATGAGTTACTGTAAGGGCCTCTCAGGTTGGTGATGGCATGTCTCAGAATATCCTGGTTAGAAAAAGGACACTTGACAGATTTCTGCTTTCATCTAAGAATTATTTATTTATTTTTTGTACTTGACACTACTTTGAAGGTATCAAGGAACAGCAAAAACAGCACCTTGCAAGGACACTGAGATATTGATTACTTTTAATTACTCTCCAACTCTCCCCCTTAATTGTCTACTGTTAGCTGGGATTTATTACAGAATAATAATAGTGAGGCTTTGCATTTACATTGTCCCTTTCTTCAAGGAGTTCAAAGCGCTTTATAGATATGACTTCACTATTAATATAAAAAATCAAAATGTTGAAAAATAGTTCCACAGGTAAGGAAATGGTAAAGTAGCTATATTCCCATTTTCCAAGTGGGACATATTATAGAGATAGTTCACAGTAACACGCAAATTTGAGGGACCCTTATAATAACATTTGTCCCTTTATATTTTACATGTTTTGTTTATCATACATGGCTCTCATGTTTATTTGCTGATTTAAAAATATATTCCAAAAAATATAAAATGGAAATATCAGAAAATATTAAGTGATAATAATCCTTCCAGTAGTATAACACTCTGCCCACTCTAAAATGTAAGTAATGGATGCCGACTTTTTTATAGTATGGAAATCCTTGCACAGTGGCAAAATACTTTAAAGATGTCAGAAAGATAGAACTTGCACTTTTAGGTTCATTGGTTGGAAAATACATAATTAGCTAATCTACTATGAATTATGCTGGAATGTTTAATATTCCATCCATTTTCCCAGAGAAGTCCTCTGAGATAAGTGAGCATAGCTTTAATTAACCTCATTCTGTAAATGCAGAGTACGATTCTCTCAGTCTACATTCAATGTACTTACGTCCCAATTGCTTCAGACCTTGTAACCCTATTGTTTTTCAGATATCTGCCTCCTAGTGTTGAGAACAACTGGTCTAAATTTTAAAGCCAGTGTTTGCAGGAACAGTTGCTCATAGACAGAATAATTGCGTTGAACTCAAAATGAAGAACATCATTCAGCATTCAAGAGCTCCTCGATAGTAGGTTAGCTACCTTTCAGGGTTAAAACTGCTTTAACATTAAAACAATGGAATTTATATGCTTCAGAGGCTTTCTTTCCCCTTATCTTGTCTGTTAGAATTAATAAGTTAGAAACATTCAGCTCAGAATGGAGGCTTGATTGCATGCCTTTTGCTGAGGAATTGAGACGTGAGGAGACTCCAGTTTGAGATACTTACAGTGAAGCACCTCTTGGACCCAAAACTGACTTGTATCGTTTCCCTCTTTCTATCCTGTTGTTTGTATTTAAACATACTCTATTACCTAAAAAGATATACTAAAAATTATAAGGTTTTATGTTCAGGCTAGAGATGGTAATGAAAACTAAGTGCTTTGTTTCTATTTTATCCTATTTGAGTAGTAAATTATGGCACACAAGATCAAAGTCATTAGAATTATCTTCTTTTAGAATTTTGTTTAGTAGTCTTCTCCTCTGGTTGTTATAAATAACCCTATAAAAGCAAGTCAAGTTTGGGAAAAAGCAATGGAATTTTCATTAAGAGGCATTAATTCTTAATTCTTTAGATTTTACCTTATATAATTGAAATTATATTACCATACACAAGAAAAATAAATTTGTGTACTATCTTTTAAGGAAATTAAGAGGTTGAAAGCAAAATTTTGTTTATTGAGTAAGAAATTATTTTGTTTATTGAGAAGGAAATCCTAAATCAGTGATTGCCTCTAAATCAGTTAAGTGATTATATTAATTACTCTTATGCCTTGGCTCTCTATTTACCGAATGAGCTTAATTATAGCTACCTTTACTTATCTCACAGGATTTTTTAGGAGAATGAGTGGAATAATAAATACACCTGTATATCTAAAGTGAGATATTCAAAATATGGATTATAACACTACACTACCACCCCTTTAGTACAGGAATGTACTACAGAAAGGAATTTTTTTTTTCAAAAGTGAGGACATTTACTATAAAAGAAAGATTCTCAGATTAGGATTGTAAAGAGAGTAAGCAGATGGAGAGGGTAGGAGCAAAAACGATAAAAAGGAAGGGAGGGGATGATTCCAACAAGAAAAATAATTTAAGATCTCTGCTGTATCATTTAATTGCAGAGAATTCTGGTATGGTGTTTGGGTTTTGAGGATGACAGGGCACAGTAAACGGGCAGGAGGACCTATATCTCTGTGGCCCATGGAATTTTGAAGGGTGGAGAGTAGAGCCAACATTACTGGGATCTTGAGTGGATATGTGTAAAGGGGAAGTTATTGGCTGCTCCCATAAACTAGCTTCTGTCAATTAATTCTCCTAAGTTGTTCAGTGATGTGACAGTTCTACTCCAAACTCTGAAATGAAAGTTTTAGTCATTGTTCTCTTTTCTTTCTTCTTTATCTTCCATATCCAAGAAGTCTTTAGATGCCATCAATTTTTTTTTCCCCCACAATGACACTTCCGATTCTCTCTGCCTTTTCACTTAGTGCTGCCGCTATAGTCCTGCTGCTGTCACCTTGCACCAAGTCTTCAGGTCTCCAATCATTTCTCTTTTCTTACTCGTATACTTATAGAATATGACAAAACAATCACTCCTCTTAAAGAATTACTTGCGGGAGGCCAACTGTCTCTTCATAAATCTTTGCTGATCCCCATTTACTACTGAATGAAGTTCAGACCATTTACTCTACTTGAAATTTATAATAACAAGTGTTGGAGAAGCTGTGGGAAAAAGGAACCCTCATACACTGTTGGTGGGAATGCAGACTGGTGCAGCCACTATGGAAGGCAGTGTGGAGGTTCCTCAAAAAATTACGAATAGAATTACCATATGACCCAGCAATTCCTCTCCTGGTTAGGTATCCAAAAAGTCTGGAAACATTTATCCATAAAGATATATGTGCTCTGATGTTCATTACGGTTTTATTTACAGAGGCCAAGACATGGAAACAACCAAAGTATCCTTTGATAGATGAATGGATAAAGATGATGTGGTAGAATACTATTCCACAATGGAATACTATTCTGCTGTAAGAAAAGATGAAATAGTGCCATTTGTGACAACATGGATGGATCTTGAGATTATTATGCTAAGCAAAATAAGTCAGACAGAAAAAGTCAAGAACCATATGATTTCACTGGCATGATAAAACTGAAAGTAACGAAGCAACAAGACAAACAAACAAAAACTGATAGACATAGACAATAGTTTAGTGGCTACCAGAGGGTAAGAGGGGAGGGGTGTGGTAGATGAGAGTAAATGGGATCAAATATATGGTGATGGAAGGAGAACTGACTCTGAGTGGTGAACACAGAATGTGATATATAGATGATGTATTACAGAATTGTACACTTGAAACCTATGTAACTTTCCTAACCAATGTCACTCCAATAAACTTTAATTAAAAAAAAAAAAAATTGCCAAAAGCTTGTCTGAATCCACTTTTCTAACCTCACCATTTATACTCTAATCTGACTGACCTTGCACCATCTCCTTTAATATATTGTACTTCATCCTCACTCAGAGGATTTATTCCAGTTATTTTTCTCCACTTGGGACTTTTTCTACTCTCTAATTTCTTCTGATGCGGTCAGTCCTTCCAGATTCCCCTCAAATTCCGACACTGGTGTGCTGAAGCCTGAGTCAAGTGTGCACATCTCTTTCCAACTCTGCATTCAGTGATATCTTATTAGTAGTTTAAAATCAGCAGTGGTGGGGATATTTATACAGCAGCAATGGGCAAATATAAATACCTGCACAGAACAAATGTTTAAACCAGCACACCACTCCTACTACCTCTAAATCTCTGATTGTTTGAACCAGCTTACTTTTTGTATTACTCTTTATGTACTAAAATAAATGCTTTAAAAATTAATCTAAGCTTCATTTTCCAACCTGGTTGTCTCCTAAAGTTCATTGACCAAGTCCCATATTTTTGTGTGTATCTTTCTCAGTCTGAAAAAAAGTACTTACTGAATGAAAACTGAGGCATTTTGTATACATCTCTTCTTGGCTTCGCTGGCTCTCAAGATTATTGTCTTTTACAAATTCAGAAATTATGTCTTATTACTTTTTTCTTTCTACACATCCCGTACTTAGTATTATCTCACTTATCATATGTATCTAAAACTTTTTATTTCAGTCACTTGTGAATGCGCATGATAAATACTAACCAAATACTGACTTCACATGACAATGAAGTCATATTAATTTTTTTTTACATTTTATTTGAAACATAACCAAATTAAGGGTATAACTTTATTTAATAATCTTAAACATTTCAAAACTGAGCCAATGTCTTTGATGTTGATTAGAATTTGTAAATGTCCCACACACATTTATATATATGTGTATATATATATATATATAATGGGATGTCCAGTAGGTAAATAAAGGTTCTAACTAGTTAACATGTATTGAGTATCTACCATGTACAAAACACTATGCTAAGATTTTTTTATATATATTTTCTCATTTAATCCCAATATCATTTCTGAGGTAAGTATTATTAATATGCTCATTTTAAAAATGAGGAAATTGGCTCTGGCATAGTTATGTGACTATACCCAATAGTACCTACTCATTAAATGATAGACGGGCTGCAAGTCATTCTGATTCCAGAATTCTCATCTTAACCACCTTAATTCCCTATAAAAATAGCTTTATAGTAGTGGGACTGTATTTCAGTTTCAATTTTGCCCTTACTAAGTTAAGAAAATTCTGAATATTAAACCAAAATTTTGGAGCCAGTCTCTTAAAAATGCTTCTTTTAACTAGTGAAATTTTATTTTTCAGCCTGCTCTACTATCTCCTATTAAAGTGAAAAAAAAATTGTTGCTTAAGGCATAATTTAGGAGCCTCTAAAAACAATTCTTCATGGAGGGCTTATTTTGAGCCTTAGTGCTATTCCAGGTGGTCTGGGAATTAAAAGGAGTTGGGGTAGATATGATACCTTTCCTCAAAGATCTGATAAGCTAGTTGAGAACTGTCAATTAGCACACATGAAATAATTAGAAAGCAATTAGGTGGTAATCTCTACAGTACTAACTGATAGAATTTAAGAATTAGAAGGTATTAGTAAAGGCAGAAAAACTGGTAACAACTTCAAAGATGATGTGGGAGCGGACCCGTGAAGGCTGGTTTTAGAGAGGGGCATTTGTACGTCATTTGTACAAGTGATAGAACTTTTAAGGTTATGACTTATTTTATCCAGACCAAACAATTGCCTTGCTGGCAAAGAATGTCAAATGAAATGCAGTGGTTACATTTTTATTTTATTACGCTAGTAGGTATCCAGCTACTCATAGCATCCATTTTCCTCTCCTTGCTCCTTGATCTTTTGATGGTCTCTGGCAAATGAAAGCACTGGAACCTTTGGCTGGGAAACTGTGCTGCAGGCTTGAGAACTGCTGTTTCTGAACCAGTCACTGTCTCCCCCCCACCTTTTTTTTCAAACTCAATTTATCGTCGTGGAGTCTGTGATCTCACATTACAGAGACCATCATTGTCTCCACAATGATGTTAGTCATTTCCCGTGTGACTCAGCCAGCGCCTGACTGCCCTTCTCCTCTTCTCCTATTTGTCTTGTTTTGCTCTGAGACAGGATTCCCAAGTTCACCCTCAGATTTGGTTAAATATAGTAAGTGCTTCTCTATTCAGCCTCTGCAGTCCTCTTTCTGCTTCTGGCACATTGCTGGGTACACAAATGTCCTAGTCTAACTTACAGTGACAGGCTTTTGTAAAAGTGCTCTTCCCTGGAACCAACAACATAGGAGTATGTGCCCTGATCTGGAAGAGGTTAGTTTCTTGTCTAGATTCTTCTCAAATGACTTGCTTATTCAGAGACCACCTATCTCTTTCCTTCTTGACCTCCTTGGCTGCCTGCAATCATTTCAGATCCATGGAGGCCTTTCTTCGTAGCACTGTGAGAGAGTTGGAGGAATGGATAGTAATAATCTTCTGTTCTCCTCCTCATTTATGAGCATCTCCCTTTCTTTTCTGCTGCATTTTAATTCCTCTAGTAACCTGGCCATAACCACAGCCAGCACTCTTTCCTGGGTCTCCTCTTTTTCCTTTCCGCTTTTTCCTTGGGTAATAATTGCTTATCAGACTCGTGCTGGATTTCCTCCTAAGTTCTCAATACTGAATCTGGCTCCATAATAAACCTGAGTCGATATTTTCTTAAATAAATTTCATCATAAGAGACAAGTGTTCACGTCATAGCACTCTCTTAAGATTCTTCCCTACATATGCTAGCTATATTAGATTCTTTCTGTTCCAGATGGGTCTCTCCAGTTCTAGCTCATAACAGCTAGATGTTGGGATACATTTCCTTAAATATGAAACCTGAATTGACCCTATACGACTCATGGCAAAATATCCTTTTGCCGACTTACTTAACCTTCAAGAACACTTCTCCAGACAACCATTTGCAAATCCCTGAGAAATTAATCACAGGAGAGTTCCAACTTTGGAAAGACTCATGTTCTCCGTTTTTGTGTGACACAGAGACAAATACAATGGGACATACTGAGCTGCGTAGAGAGGGGTGTGTGTATAGCTGACTTTGTTGTCCTGAGCAACCCAATTAAAAACTCTCTTGTAGACTCTTTGGAGTCCATGGTGGGTAATTATACTAGAATAATTCTTCCTTGGGTATAGCCTGGCAGAGATCTTCATGCTGAGTTTCACCCTTTATTGCCTTCTTATATTTAAAGTATAGTCAAAAGTGTGTCCTGTCTCTACCTTCATCATTTCTAAACCAACATGAGAAAATAAGCAGGAACAAAGGGACCTCTTGATGACTATAAAAATACCCTTGTGTGGGTACGGTGTAGTTAGAGTTGGTGGCTATGAGAGGTGCGCTGGTGTTTAAACATATACCTGGGATTTGTTTTAATCAGGTTTAGTAACACACATAGACACAGAAATGACTGTCATGAAGGAAGACGTGTTTATACTCACAGATCCCTAGAAACGCGAGGCACACCACGGTTGGCCACATAGGAGAAACACCAGGGCTGGTCAGAAGCAGAGGGAGTGGAAGACAGTGTGGGAAAGAGGCATCCCTTCCAGAGCTCTGGTTCCTTTTGTCGGAAAGTATTTAGAAATGGAAATAACTTTAGTGGGCTCTGGGAAACAGGAGCTGTCCGAGTTATCTGCTACCTGGACCTGGGTAGCTGAAGAGTGGCTTCTAGTATAAGAGCTAGATAAAGGAGGTAGTTATGGGGCATGGGCCCTGGATTGATTGGCTTGCAGAGAAAAGACAAGGTCTCAGGCAAGTTGTTATCTCTAGGAATTAGCCAACCTTGGAAGGGGCAGTCTCTTTCAATGTCAGCAAGGCCCTAAGATGTCTAAGCATCAGAATAAAGAGACATGCTTAATATAGTTGGTAAATGTTTAAAAAAAACAACACCAAGGAAACACAACCTGATTTGTAGCACTTGACATGCTTGAGCAAGGCTGTAATGTAATCTGTTTTTAAAAACAAATTCTCTGACACAGCTATGCAGAAGGGCTTGGATAGGGGAGACATTAGAATTAAGGTAATATGCAGAGGGTCATGATAGCATTCTATGTAATCACCTGGAGCTCACCTTGGTGTTGGGAAAGGATTTCATTCATGATCAAAGTTTAGAATTTTCCTCCTTCTGTGTGATGACTCACTTTTATCTGCTGTGCAAACCACTAATGCATTTACAGTTGCATTACAGTGATGAAATGTTACCTAAAATGGATTAGAGAATGGAGCATGGAAATAGAATTTTCCTTAAGAATTTGAGGAAATAAAAAAACAGCTTGCAGGTAATTTTATTTTATAAGCTATAATATAAGAAAACAAAACAAAAGTTATATTCTGAGCTATGTTTAAACCACGACATTTAGAGTTTTTAAAAGAGAAAAATTTAAAATGCCTCTAATAATTCACTTCATGTTTTAAAATATATTTTATAAGTGGAAATCTTAATACCTTCACAACTCATGAATACCTCTCATAGCTATTAAAAGTAAAAATAAAAAGAAAAGATAAAAGTGGTCTTGACCTAATATTGGGAGATAATTCTCCATGGGTTTCTTACATTTCTGTATATCTTTTGGGTAGAGGCACTGTCTTTTTCCTGACTATCTTTTCCAGAAAATAAATTTGGAAGATAGAGATAGTGTTCCCACTGGAGCAAAGGTTGGTTAGGCTTGTAGTCTATTACAAGAATTTGTGTTTCCTGAGCTTAGGGTTCCTCTTCTGTAATGCAGACCTCTATGTTTACAGGCATCCATCTAGCCCTCTTTGTGTCAACTTTTAAGGCTCAGAGAACCACTGCAAATGCTGACTTTCTGGCTAGTACTACTGCTGTGAAAAATATATTGTCCTTTGCTTTTGATCCAGGAATCTCATGTCTTTTACCAACATTCATGAAACTGTGGCAGATCGACTTGTTAGCATGCAAGCAGGGTATAATCTCAAAACTTCCGCAATTTTTGACACCTAGAGAAATGTGTGCACATTTGTACCAAGGTATATTACAAGAATATTCAGAACAGAATTGCTTGTGATATCAAGTTTGTTTCCACAAACTGGAAACAAACCAAATATCTATCAACATTAGAATAGATAAATACATTGTGTACATTTATACAATGAAATCGTACGCATTGTATACACAAGTGAGCGAACTAAAACTATACAGTAATATGGGTGAACTATATAAGGACACTGCTGGAAAAAAGAAGCAAGTCATAAAAATAATACATCCCAATCAAAACACACTCAGTAAACTATATTTTTAGAAACAAATACATTGGTGATAATAGTATAAAGAAAAAGAAGAGATATTATGGTAAAAGTCATGGCAGTGGTTATCCCAAGTGGGGAGAGAGGGCATACATACAAAAAGATAGTCATAGAAGACATCTATAGGGCCGTCAGCACTCTATGTCTTCATCTGGGTGGTGGATACATGGGTATTTGCTTTATATTTATTCACCATATTGTGTATTTGTGTTTAATGTATTTTTTGTGAGTATGGTACTTCACAATAAGGGTAGATAAAATTACTTCAAAAAAGATTCCTTAATCTATTATTCTTTGGATGATATAAACCAACATATCTGTTCACTGTGAAGAATATAAACAGGACAAAAGGAAACTTTCTATTAAAGATTAATTAAGCCTTTATAGTTATTAACCACCACGTTTTTGATGTTTTATTGAATAAAATTCCTTGAAAATGTGACTCTTATAAATATACCCGACTATTAAGATGGAAATCAAAGTTTGTTTTCAGGATGATTCTTGTGTGCTTTCAATAGTGTTTGACTTTTGAGAGTCAGTCCTATGAATGCATACACATAAGGAATACATCTCTTGGAAGTGTTTTACAGAAGGCTATAGGGTGATACTACTTATTTTCAATACGATACTAACAAGATCATCCCATAACTGCCTTTTGTTTATCTACTGTTTGAGGAAAAAATGGTCCATTAACAAAATAGCTACTTGGAATGATTGATGCTATCTCCATGCATTATGCTTTTAAAAGAACATAAAATATATAGTCATTTGATAAAATGCATGTAGTAGTTAAGAAAATTTTCTTTTTCTACTCCCATATGTTTATTCCAGTGTATTAAATATTAATAGTTCTTTGATCTGCCAATATATGCATCTCCAATGCATCTTCTTTGCTGATTACAAAGAAGTACTCCTTTCTATTTATTAAAAGAAAATACAGGAAATGTACTCTTGTCAATCTTAAATATTTCGAAAAGAAAGAAGTTTTCCCTGATTTGTCTATAAGATTTAAGAGAGAACAATAAAAGTAATAATTATGAGACAAATTTAACTGTATGGTACATTCAGTGCTTTCTTTATATTTTAAACAGTTTAAAATTCTTTCATCTTATAGCTGCTAAAAATTATATTAGTTTCAGAGATCAGTTATAGAAGTTGTTCTGGGGATGAGGAAATGAATGCCAAGTAAAAGAAGGGACTAAAATGATGCCACAGAATTGACAGTAAGATTCAACTCCAAGAAGTCAAGATTCAAACACAAGTTCCAAGTTTTTTTTCGGAAGTAAATCACAAGTTCCCATCTCCAAACCAAAGACATTGATACTTGAGGAAATTCTGCTCCCTTCCTTCCTCAGGCCCCCAACTTGTCTCCTTACATTTGTCCACTAAAGTTGAATTCACAACTCTCTAATTTCAGTCTCAGGTTCTTTCTCCAGGTAGGATATGTATAAGGAAGAAAGAAAAAGATTTTGTGAGCTCTGAGGGCTGATTTTTCATTAGCATAAATATAAACAACCAGGACAACAGAGGACTCAGCAGCAGATGGCTGATAAGAGATCCTCTTTTGTTCAGTATATTCAGAAATATAATTCATTTTTTTAAAAGATTTTATTGGGGAAGGGAAACAGGACTTTATTGAGGAATAGTGTGTACTTCCAGGACTTTTCCAAATCAAGTTGTTGTCCTTTCGATCTTAGTTGTGGAGGGCACAGCTCAGCTCCAGCTCCAGTTGCTGTTGTTAGTTGCAGGGGGCGCAGTCCACCATCCCTTGCAGAAGTCAAAGCAGCAACCTTGTGGTTGAGATGACATGCTCCAACCAACTGAGCCATGTGGCCACCCGGAAGCTGAGTGGCAGCCAGCTCATTGACTTCATTCTAGTTGTGGAGGGCCCAGTGGGAATTGAACCCACAGCCCCATTGCCCAGCACTCGCGCTCTAACCAACTGAGCCATCCCTCCACCCAGAATTAATTTTTAATACCACATATTAGCAATCTTCTAATACAGAGGTAATCTTCTTGCAGGCCTTTCCAGTAAGCACAGATGCTGCTGGAGGAATAAATAGAAGTCAGCTTGATCTAATAGAAAGTGTTTTTCCATCTTTTCCTGGGAGGGGCATTTTGGTCTGAATTTTATTGGCGTGTACTGATAAGACACTCAATAACTGTTAGCTCTACTAGGGTATGCCTGTGTGAATGGATCATAGTATAGTGGAGAAAGCACTGGACTGGAAGTCACAGAAATTGAAATCTGGCTCTTGGCTTTTTGTGAACAAATGGTGTGAGTAGAAATTGATCAACTGTCTTGGTTTCATCTTATTCATTTGTGTAAATAAACAAATGAATGAATGAATCTGATGATTTCTAAGATAGCATTAACTAGCTCTTTGTTTCTCGGACACTGCTGGTGAATGCCTGTCATTACCTTCAACTATTCAAAGTAAAAAGAGAATAAATATGTTTTTAATTGAATGATTTGAATAGAGTATATTATTTAATATCCAAAGGCCAGTTACCTGATATTCTTATTTCACACAATAATAACAGGTACAATTTATAGAGCTCTTAGTATGTTTCTGGTATTCTTTTAAGTACTTTAAAAATATCATCTCATTTCTCTTTTATGACTAATTATTATTATTACTATAATTTTGTAGATGACAGAATTCAGGCTTTGAGAGTTTGAATAACTTGACCGAGGCCCAGAAACTGTTTTGGGTTGGTATGATATGACTTCAACTCCTTTCTGTTTTACTCCAGAGGCTGTGCCATAATCACTGCACCTGAATGGAACCTGATAATACAGGATCAGTAGAGGGGATCACGGGGTCAAGATAGTAGGGTTTAAATTGTTTTATTGCAAAAATAATATATAGTTATATTCTTGATGTGAAAAATCAAAATGACACATGGCAAAATTTGAGATTTTCTCCTTACCTACCCTTCCACTCCCACTCTCCTCCTCAATAGCATAATCACTGTCTATACTATAGTTTGGGAGGTGGTATTAGTGACTGAAAGGAAACACAAGGGGGTTTCAGGTGATAATAATGTTTTGATTCTTGATCTGGGTGCTTGATTACCCAGATGTACTCATTTTGGGAAAATATATCAGACTATACATTTATGATTTCTATACTTTTCTGTGTGTACACAATATTTTAGTTAAAATTTTATCAAGGAAAATGGCATGATGCACAAACGTATGGCATTATTCGTTGTCTCAGAGCCTCCCTTTTGGAAAACTATGGGGAACACCTTGTAAAAATCGAGTTGCAAAAACAAATTTCTTTCTTTATTCCTTGAGGGTTAATGATCTGCATTATAATTTCTGGAATCCACGTTGGTTATACCATTTGTTGGGAGCCTCCTACACACTTGGCATGATCTCTGTAACGTGTTTCTCTTTGTGAAGCTGCCCACATTTTCAAAACAATACCTAATTCCAGCTGTGCTTAATTTATAATCCCAGGTGAACTCAAATGTCAAATTTTCACAGTTGTTCCCATCAGGGGGAATACCTCTTCCCCATTCATCTAGTTTTCATGAGGAAGGATTTCACTAAAGACATTTCACCTCATTCATCTACAGGAAACTGTGAGTGGCCACGTGTGGTATGTGTAGACTGGCACCTCTTACCTTGTGTCTCTTAGGCCAGCAGGCCTGCAGAGAGCACTTGTTCACAGCTGCTCTTGGCGACGGAGACAGTCACTATTGCATCTCACCAATATCCTGTTCTCTTCTTTGGCACAAGGAAGGCAAAATTTCCTGCTGGGGTCATTTTATTAGTTGTATCCCCTGGGTTGGGATTGAAAATGGTATGATTCACTTTTGTAGCAGAGCATGTGATAGCCAGAAAGATAGAGAGACTTTCCAGAGCCGTGTCTTATCTTTCTGCCATGGCAACCAGCATAGTTTGACATGGTGGCATGGTGGTTGCTTCTTCGGTCTGGGTCCCAGAGGGGGGAGCAGAATATAGAACTGAGTCTCAGCTGACCTGTGATGGACAAGAGCAAGCAAAGGGCCTTTGTGGCTTCAAGCCACTGAGATTTTGGGATCATTTGATACTTCAGTTCTCCTGAATTATAGCCAGGAGCTAAACTTAGTAGCTGAGGTTCTCTGCCCATTGACATAAGGAGAGTCATTCAGTGCTGCCTGATTCTCAGGTTTAGTCTTCAGAAATTCCTTTTATTTAAAGGTTATATCCTCCAATACCAATGTAATATGTAAGAACGATTTTTAAAAATGTCTCTCATTTACCTTGCTCTTTTGCCTTTTGCTAAACAGTTGTAGAACTTGTATAGGGAAGAAGAACATTGTTTCCTGGACCTCCTCCCTTATAACTCCATTAGGTTACTGAAAGAGGACAAGCGATTGAGAAAGAAACTGAAGAGGTACCGTGTTTTCCCCAAAATAAGACCTAGCGGGACCATCAGCTCTAATGCGTCTTTTGGAGCAAAAATTAATATAAGACCCGGTCTTATTTTACTATAATATAAGACTGGGTCTTATGTAATGTAATATCATATAAGACCGGGTCTTACATTAATTTTTGCTCCAAAAGATGCATTAGAGCTGATGGTCCGGCCTGGTCTTATTTTTGGGGAAACTGGGTAGGTAAGGATGAGATAACGCATGGTCCTATGGGTAATGTTAAAGATTTGTCTTTAATGTGAAGTTTGTTAGGAAGTCGCAAAGTTTTGAAGCAGACATGTGACAAGATAGGATTTGGATTTTTCAAGGAATAGTTTGATTAGTACATAGAGAAGCATTACAGGGGAATAAAAACAGATATGGAAAGACCAGTTAGGACATTGTAGGAAATTCTGACAAAAGATGATAGTTGCTCAAATGAAAAAATAGTATATGATGGTTAAAATGATGAAATACACATGTCCTTTCCTCTTATGGTCTGGCTCAATTTAGGAATACATTTTAGAATAATTAGAGGAATGGAAGCATAACATGGCCTCAGGGAATCCACTAGGAGTATAATGATCTCTCTCTCTCTGTCTCTGTCTCTGTCTCTCTCTCTCTCTCTCTCTCTCTCTCTCTCTCACACACACACACACACACACACACACACACTTTTAATAAGAATAAGAATTAAATGGAAGGGATTTTGTATTACATTTCCTGGTCATAGTTTTAAGGGCACAAATCCTGTATGTGCTTCACCAGTTAACTGAAATCTCTCCTGACATTTAAGCATTAACAAAGACATAATCACCTCTATGCTTCAGAGGGTTTCTGAAGCCCACCTATGTTACCTTTGGCTTCAACTCCACTTTGTAACATGACATGTCTACCCAGAGTACTGTTTTGTTACAAGGTGCCCTAACCAGTTTTCCCTGTATAACAAGGAACTCCTACACTATACAAATTACACTGATTCTCCTGTCACAAAGAAACCTATGATCACAGTAAAGGGAAAAATAGTTGTTAGAAAAGGAGACCCCTAACCACAGAGGAAGTCTGTTTTCATAAAGGGGATCCCTGACTGCTTGTTCAAGCTGGGAAGAGGTCTGTAAAGTGCCAATTAAAAGGTACCAAATGGCTTGTGGAGATGAGGTACTGCTGAGCACCCTTCCCATTTCTACGGGCTGCATAAAGGTCAGCAGTAAAGGGAGAATCTTTTTTCCCCCACAGCACATACATCTGATTCGAAGGCCACACAACCTTTTGCAGATATGAGCCTGATGAGATTTTGTGCACAAGGCCAAGATTTTCCTAGCAAGACAATTTGAGTTTACTCCAACACTCAGATGGGCAATTGATGCACTAAAGTTCTCCATCACAGAGCACAGGCACCGTGATTTAAGCCTGGAAAGATTTCAAAGGAGAGTTTACCGACCTTCCATTGTGGCGATTAAAAACAATCCTCAGTGAGATATTCCTAAAACATTTACTTTTGAGCCATGTAAATTCCTAGGGGTTTCTAATGTTAACTAGATATCAAACGTATACCAGGTAACTAAATTTTATTTTTTACATAGGAAAAGTTAGAAATAATCCCATTTGACATTGGAGAGTCTGAGTCCACAAAGGGTGAATTTTGTCTTGGGGTAGCTTTTTAAATAGCAATAAAATAGTGGAAACCATTGTATGTTGAAGCTGCTCCTAATATAAGGGAGAGAGTAGAAGAGAAAAGCCCCAGTTTATAAAAAAAATGTTTTTCTTCTCTGAGGCGAGCATATGACTAACTCAAAAGTATTTCTGAATTATTAGTTTCACATTAAAAAGAAGGGAATGGGAGCTCACCCGTACTTTGCCTCTTCTAAATTATCTGACTGACCAATAGATGGTGCTCTGATGTTGATTCTGGTGGAGATGTAATGACACAGATTAAAAACCATGGCTCTTTACTGAGTTCAGGGAGGCTCATCATGACTTATTTATTCATTCATTTTACAAGTAATTACTGAGCACCCACTATGTGCTAGGACTTTATTACGTTTCCTTTTACAGAGTCAAAGATCACTGTAAGGCAAATAAAAGCTTCAATTATTTCTTCCCAGAGTAATATTATTTCATTTTATATTGCTGTGTAACAAATCACTTCAAAGCTTAATGGCATACAGTAAGGACGGTTTATTACTTCTGTTTTGTCTGTTGGCTCAATGGTCCCTCTGCTAATTTCTTCTGGGCTCACTCACTCATGCAGTTGCACTTTGCTGGAGGATCTCCTGGCCTAGAAGGTCTAAGATGTCCTAACTCACTTGTCTGGCAGGTGGCGCTGTCCCCCAGAGCACTTATGCCTGCCTCCGCGTAGGCTAGACCTGCTTTCTTACAAGGCGGTCTCAGGGCACTGCTCCAAGTGGGTGAAGCCAGAGCTGTAAGGCCTACTGAGGCCTACCCAGTCTTGTAAGTTATAGCACGTCACTTTTCACACTTTCTATTGGTCAAAGCAAGGCCAAGATCTGCTCAGATTCAAGAGGTCTGGAAATAGAATCCAACTCTTGATAGGAAGAATGATGTATACCCGGATGGGAGGACTTGGTGGTCATGTTTTTTGATATTTAAAAAACACACAAAAAAAAAAACAAGTAGGGAAATGAATACCATGTTTCCCCGAAAATAAGACGTAACCAGACCATAAGCTCTAATGCATCTTTTGGAGCAAAAATTAATATAAGACCCGGCCTTATTTTAATATAATATAAGACCGGGTCTTATCTAACATAATGTAATATAAGACTGGGTCTTATATTAATTTTTGCTCCAAAAAACTCATTAGAGCTGATGGTCTGTCGAGGTCTTATTTTTGGGGAAACACGGTGGTAGAAGAGACACGCTTAGATTGTGTGGTCTCCTCATAGAAAAATTACTGGAGAAGACTGGACTTGAAATTTTTAAAGTAGGAAAGTGGTATCTCCTTAAGACAAAATATCTGTTGGGCTAATGAGACCATTGTTTTGGTGGTGAGTAAAGGGTTATATGGACTTGGATTACCCATCACATATGCTGTGTGGATCCCTTCATTATTAGTCTTTTCCATTATTCCTAGCTACTTAGTTTAGCAGTTGACTAACCTTATAAGAGTCTGTTAACTCCTAACCAACACTTCCCCAGAGGGTGGGGTGGAGATAATGGAATTAGATAGTAGTTGAACTACACTGGTGAGTAGTTGAACTACACTGGTAAGGCAGTGTGATGTTAATTCCAGTATTTGATAGTATTATACATAATCAGACAGTTAATCTTTCTATGACAATGTTCAATATCTACAAAAATATATTTTAGAAGTTAGAGCTTTTTTGGTAATTGTTTCATTTATTAAATACCTATTATGTGTCAAGATTTTTTACATGTGTTATTTCTAATGTTATAACATTGATGAAAAGTAAGCATCCGTTCTCGTTTTACAAATGAGTAAACTGAGGCCTAGGGAAGATGGACTAAATATTAAGTACAGAACAGAATTTGGACTTCTAGGTACCTACTCAATACCCATTCTCCCCTTCTTTTTGAGCAATGGAACTCCCATTTTGCTGGAGATTGCAATGTGCCCAGCCCAAACTACATTTCACAGGCTTTTTTGCATAGCAGATAGAAATTAACTGGCTGACGGAATGTAGTTAGTAGTTGTTTTGTAGGGCTTCTGGAAAAGTGCCTTAAGAGGCTGACTTGGTTGATACACACAATTTTGTCATTGGTCCTTCTTGCTGCTGGGAACAAGATATGATGCCTGGAGCCCCAGCAACCATAATATGTGCCAAGCACCTACCCAGACTATTAGGATGGTATCACAAAGACCTGGAAGGAGCACAAACTACTGAGGAAGTGTGGACTTGCTTGATCAGCTCTTATGTAAAAGGAAAATAAAACTCCCATCTTGCTTAAGCCAGGGTTATTTTTCTTATATAGTCAGCTATACTCAATCCTAACAGTTAAAGGCACCGAAACATACCACCCCCCCATTACTTTATCTTAATTCTTTATTTAAAAAAAATAAAATTTATAAAATTAGAGTTATAAAAGTAATAAAATAATAAAGCTGTCCAAGATGTCCATGCAACTTGCATTGTCAAGGCTTGTTTCTTACTCTCCAATTTCAGTGGCTCTGTGTCTTCCAAAGGAACCTTATCTTGCTTCTGTCTTTGAGAATGGGAGTCCCATGCCTTTGCTTGATTTCTGTGGCAGTAAAACTTCTGTAATGAATGATCTGACCTTTAGATCCTACATCCTAAATCAGTGTGTCTTCAGATTTCAGCTGCATGAGAATCGAATGGGATATTTATAAATAAAAAAAATCAAAAGTTCAGAGCTACCATAGAGATTTTGAATCAGTTGTTCTGTGTCAGGGCCTAAGAATTTGTATTTTTAACAAATACTCAGACAGTTCTTAGGTATGTGATTCACAAGATGCCCTTTGAGAAATTCTGTTAACCTTTCCCCCTAAGCAGTGCTTCATGCTACGTAATATGACCCACCGCTGTTTGGTGTGGGGGTCGGGGCGGGGAGAGTGTATTTTGGTGTCTTCAACAGTCAAAAATTGAGTGAAGATGCACATAAAAAAACAAACATACATACAAACAAAGAAACAAACAAACAAATAAATCCCCTACCTTAAACAAGATAGGGGTTTTATTTTCCTCTCACATAAGCTTGGCTATGGTATGAATAAGCAAAGATGATTCCTGAAATTTAGTAAGCTAGGTCAGGGTAACATGGCTTAATTTTTTACTTACTATAGAAAATTTCTTGCAAGTATTAAATTTGTACTAATTGGTATGGCTGGCACAAATTGTACCAGATGGATAGGTAGTTCTCCTACTTTTGCAGAGTTCCAGCTTGCCTTTCTTCTTCTTAATTATTAAAGATTGATTTTATTTTGCATAACATTCACAAGGAATTGCCAATACCTTTCCTCAAAGGACATAATTCAAACTTTAAAAGATCAAAATTTTAATAAAAGCTTGAAAAATGTTGCCAATATTTTTACAGGAGTTACCAAATGATTTCAATTTAATGCTGCATATTAAAGGCAACGATTATGAGAAAGTGAAAACTAGGCCACGCCTAGAAGGAAAATGTGCATCTATCTCCTTAGAGGCAACATAGGCCTTCTTCTGCTTTTACAGAGGATGTGTTCCTGAAAACTGCAACAAACTGAATGTGAAAAATTAAAATAATCAGCCTATATATTTTAAGGCAGAGTTAGACATTTTATAAAATCTGCAATTTTACCTGACTACTCAATTATTTATATTACTAGTATTTCATACATACTCATGTTGTTTAATTCATTCTTTTCCTTCAGCCAGTTTTAAGTAAATTGATTTTCTTTCTTTTTTTTTTGTAATACTACCACTACTGCTATTGCTGATACTACCAGTACTACTACTATGACTACTTTATCTCCAGCTTTCTCCTTGCTATTTAACTACTCTCTTAACATAATGTCCGTATTGCAGATATACTATCAATTTCATCTTTTAAATGATTCATTTCCCTGATTCTATATAGATTGGCTGATTTCTGGGTCTGATGACAGTTGCTGTCTTGACATCTCCATTTTCCATTATCCTGAAGATGCTCTTCATTTCTCTTTCATATTGGATATTATTCTTGTAGCTTTCTGGCTTTTCTTTTCTCAGTTCATTCCTTGTGCTGGTGGAACACAATTTCTACACAGTTCTGAAAATGATTGCATGATAGGTAAACGTTTTGAGGCTTGGAATGTTTAAAACTGTCTTTCTATTATACCATCCCTCTTAATTGCTAGTTTGGCTGGGTCTAGAATTTCTAGGTTGAAAATTATGTCCCTTTGTAATTCCAATCACAATGCTCCACTCTCTTCTGTATTGAGAAATCCAGGGTCATTCTAATTCTTGATCATTGTATGAGCTATGATTTATTGCTCTTAATATTTTAAAAATCTTTTTGTTTTCTTTAGTGATCTTAAACATCTTGTAATGTATCTTGTGAGTTTAGGTCTATTTTATCTACTGTGTCAGACCTTTGGTGAAAATTTTCAAACTAGTGATTCATGCATTTTAGCTCTATGAATCTGTCTTGCATTGTTGATGTGATTATTTACCTCCACTCTTTCCCCTCTATTTTTCTTTCTGGAGCTCCTATTATTTTGATAATAGACCTTATTAACTGACTTCTATATTTTTTTGTGTGTGCTTTTGTGCTATTTTCCATCCCTTTGCCTTTTTGCTATACTTTCTGCCATGTTTTCTCAATTTCATCTTCCAGATCTTACATGATTGTATAAGAACTGCTATTATACTTTTATTTTCCAAGATCTATTTTGCTTTCCTTTCTTTCTTCCTTCCTTCCTTCCTTCCTTCTCCTTCCTTTCTTCCTTCCTCCATCCCCTTCCCCCTACCTTTTATTTTAGTAGTGTGGCATAGATAGTTAGTTATCCATTATAGATTTGTATCTCTTTCCTTAAAATAGAATTGCTGGTGGAAAGTGACTGCTCAGTCAGGGACCACATTTCTAAGGTCCTCTTGTATCTTGCTAATGGAAAGTGAACAAAAATAGCATATGTTTTTCTAGGCTAAAGAGTTAGGGACTAGATGTGTTTCCTTTGACATTTCTTTCATCATTTACAGATGAATAGAAAAGACTCTAAGGACCAAAGAGACGGCGAAGTCACAAATGGAGGGAGCCTGGGACCCTGAAGAACTCTGTGGAACAACGCTCATCCACCATTACTAATTGGACTTTATGTAGGTAAGAAATAAATATCTGTGTTAAGACATTGAGTTTGCCAAAGTGTTTCTATTGTAGTAGTTAGAATTCCTTAATTAATGTATCATTATTAGTTTGCTTAGTTCATTCAATATCTGCTTTTATTTCTCTGAGCATATATTAATGTTATTTTAAAAATTTACTTTTCTTCTTCCAGTGTAGTATTGTTTCCTTCAAGTTGCTTTTATGAAAATTTGGTTTGACCGTTCTTTAGGGTTTGCCTCAAATATCTTTATTGGCCATTTTATTTAAGAAGAGAGCACAAAAATCTCCTGTGTGGAAGTTGTGAGCATATGTGGGGATACATGGACCATAGGATTCAGAATAGAATGATTTGACTAGTATGTCTTGTTGAGAAATCCTTTGTGAGAGCCTTTTTAAGTCTTTTGTCTTGGACTGGCAATATTGCCCAGAAAAATTGCTTTTGACCTCCTGCTTGGAAGGTATAATCCTCAGAACTAGCATTCTGAGAGTGTTATATGTGTGTGTGTGTGTGTGTGTGTGTGTGTGTGTGTGTGTGTGGGGAGTGTGGGGTGGGGATGGGGTGGGAAGCTGGGGGCCTTAACATTCAGTATGGGAACTTTCATTGAATTCCCCTATTTCCATTATGGTACCTTTTCCTGAAATTCTGCCTGGTGGTCCTCTAGTAGAGACAACCTGTTTTACTCTGTAGAGTAAACTTCTAGTCTGCCAGAGTGAGAGAGGAATGGTTGTTTAGCTTCACAGGATTGGTGAGAGTCCAGGAGGTCTAATTTTTTCTCAAAAATGGCTCTCAAATAGTTCTGCTGTTTTTATCATCCCCAGTTTTTCCAGAGGTACCTGGTCTACTAAATCTTGGGTCTTTGAGGATTCTAGCGTATGTATCATGTTGCTTCTCAGCTTTTCCTTCTGCTGGCTTACAATTAAGCTTTCTCAGATTTGTGAAGTAATTTACCACTCATCCAGCTGCTTTCTAGCTTCCAAAATTGTCATTTTTTTCTCTTTTCCAAATACTGTTTGTCCATGTGATTTCATGCCTTTATTTAAAAAAAAATACAGCTTACAGGGCTTTTAGAAGACAGCAGAGGCCTATAATGCATTAATTGACCATATTTACCTGGAAACAAAAAAAATTAAATTAAATCCCACTCAATTTCATAATTTCCAAAACAGGAAGTTGTCCAGGACCTTTTTTCTTTCTCTTCTGAATTGTTTAATGACTCCAGGGGACTACTCAAAAGGGCAGATTGTGCTTACAATTGCCTCACTGAGAGAGAATTGGAAAACTGACTGATTCATGAGTGGGACTCATTTATCTGCTTCTATTGTTTCTGTAACTGGTGTACAGTGTTGCTTTTATAAATTGGTTTGGCAGAGTCTGCTGCAGCATTTATGCTTTGCTGGTCCAGATCCTCACGCAGGTTCTCTGATAGAGGTTAACCTCACTCCTTCAGCCAAGGGTGGTCCATATTTTCTCTTAGGGTTGCATCTTTTTAGTTCATATTCACATGCTCAGCTGTTGTTTCCAGAGAATGATTCGTATTGGCTAAAACGAGCAACCAACTTCAGCTACATGTTGTACCAGAACCAAGCCTCACTGAATCAGCCTGAGTCACCAATTTAGATTCCTTGTCACTAATAATAAATGCTTCTTATAGGACCCTAGAGTCTTCTCTCCTGCTGAAATTCATTCTAAGGACTGGAAGTCTGGACACTGCCTGAAAACTTCCAGTCCCGGCCACAGGGTAAAACCCAGACTTCTCCGATTAGCCACCCTATATGAGATTTGGAAGGTGAGAGAGAACCAGAAATCCATTATTACTGTGCTTGGTAGTCACAGTCAGATATGTGGCCTTCAGCTGACGTGAGATTTTGCAGGGAGCTCTGATCACTATCAGTATTTTTCTGTGGTTATTGCAAACTTTCGAATCTCTGCGATGTAATGGCAAACCCTGAATACTAGTGGCTGAATTTCCTGACCTCCATTCCTCTGGTGTGTCTGATAGTGGGGTAAGCATCTAACTCCTTATATTAATTCTCTTTCTGCCTGAAACACTGCAGTAGCCAGATCATGACTGCTGTTGTACCCATCTTCTCCTGTTGCACATTTTTCTTATGACTTTTGAGTGCCTGTTGCCTACAGTCGGAAGAACATGGTAATTTTCAGATAGAAGCTCCTTTGGGGAGGTCTCATTTAGTGGGTTGCAATTTAAGTTCTACTGAACCAGGCACTCTGCTCCACAGGGAAATGTGAGGAAGATCCAAGAGTCAAATGTAAATTATTTGAACTGCCCTTATTCTCCAAAGGACCATAAAATATGGTTAGAGAAAAATTAGCTTTTGTAAGTACATAAGTAAATGAAAACTTTTTATATTTTATCCAGAAATCAAAGTCACATCGGTAGGCATTATATAAATGGTATAGCAAATCCATAATTCAGCAGATCCCAGCCTATCTAATTTAAATCTATTTTTGTCCACATTGTCATCCTATGGAAAAATTAGAAAACAGTTTTTGGTCTCTTTTACCCCAAGGGACTTTGATTTATTGGATTTCTCTATTTGTTATGGAAATATTCTTTCTTACATTAAATACACTAACAAATTTTTTAGTGACTCAGCCATTATTTTCAATTCTACCTATTTCTGTATCACTGGAAGTTTAAACCAACAATCTCTGAAAGAGGAGAATATACCTTGTCACATCAAGTTTCATTGAAAGATGTATAAATTCACTATATTTTCAAAGTTGTTTAATATTTACAGAGTTTTACTTATTTCCTGTTATTTTACTGTGACCTGTTGGTAGATTGTTAAAGGATCCTCTGATTGGTCCAAATATATTCTGATCTCAAATCATGAAAAAAAATGTAGTATAGTGGTCTCATGCAGAGGCCAGCTGTGGTTTGGAACTTGTACCACATTTCCCCTTAGAAATGTAATTTATTTTGTTTATGTAATATTTATACCCTGCATACTCCAGAAAAAGATTTGAAGAAGCTTATGAAATTAAGTATAATATGAACTAAGAACACTTTAAAATTAAAAGGATCAGAGAAATAAATGCCTTTGGGTAACAACATTTTGTTTTTTTTAAATGAGACAGGTAGATATAAATAAAAGAAAAAAAATAATATCACATAGATTCCTGTTGTAACTTTTGTGCTAGAAAAATACTAGTGTGAATTTGGTCAAGCTTCTGAGTCTCAGTATCCACATCTATGAAGTGGATATAAAGCATAACCAACCTGGCCCCTGAATGTGTTCCATGACACAGCCTTAATAGATGATTCCTTCTCCCTCAGATCTCCTTTGCATTTCCTCTAGGATCCCTGGCTCAGAGGGAAAGAGGGCAATTCTGAAAAGTGCTGCCTGCAGAGCAGCAATCTCTCTGCTCCTCTTTTTGCTGGACCAGCTGGACCAGTTGCTTGCCTCTGACTGTGCTGGTGCTGAGCTTCTCTGATGCACTGACCTCTATGCCACTCACAGAACCTCTGCTTGTGCTGCTGTCAATCTCCTTTACCCCACCGACTTTTATTAATTTTCTCTTCCACGAGCCAGTTGCTTCCACCTTCACTTGCTATTCTCAACTCTAAAGATCTTACAACCCTTTGTGACTCCTTTCTGTCACACCTTTCTGTTTCCCGGAGGACAGAACTTTTGGCAGGCAAGGGTAAGGGAAGATCAAACCTGGTCGGACCTTCACCTGGAAGTACTGGTTCCTCTGCAATTTCCACCCTGCTGCTGCATCTGGACCACTCTTAACTCACAGTGGGTTTTTCTCTGTAGTTCCAAGGGTTTTCTCTAGTCTACTACAACTTTGGGACACTTCCAGGCCTACATACAAGATTGTATCCCAATTGGCACACAAGTTCAACTTCTCTCCCACGGAACACTGGACTCCCAACCAAACGCCGGAAGGCGGCCTTGACATTGATTTCAAGGTCCACTAAGACTGATCTTCCCAGAGCACAAAGTAGACCGCGAGGGGGCAGTGTTGCTTAATATTGCATCCCAGCCTGACACTCGTGGGGAATATAGCCCCAAACCTTTTGTTGAACTCACTTGTGAAGCCTAAATAGGAGAATAGTTGCAATTACTGTTTCTTAAATGCCTTATAAGTGCCAAGTATTTTATACATTATTTAATTTAGTTCTCATGTGTCCCACATAACACTTAAGGGTTTCTCTGCCCACTGAGGTTTAAATGGCATTGCTTCAGACACCAGTGAGTGATTCCATGACTTCTCCCTACAAGTTCTGTTAATTTCTTTGTATTAAATGCTAATTTTTCTCTCTGCCTGTGGCCTCCTGAAATTGTCCATGCTGCCTCTATTTGCACAAATCAATCTAGTTTTTCCATAAGTTTCCATAGGACATCCGTTCCATTAACACCAAATCCACAGGATCCACACGAAGGGATCAAGTTGTTGCTTTTTACACCCTAGAGACTCTATTCCCCTTCACTATCACCCCCCAAAAATTAATCAAATTCCTCCCTTTCTCTCTCATAACAAATGAATGAATGTGTTTGTTGCTTGGACTTCTCTCTCACTCAAGTTACTTATTCTCAAACAATAGGAGAGATAAAAATCTGGAAGTGAAATCTTTGTGGAAGAGTTTATATGTGTGAACTCTTTGTCAAAGGAATGTTTATAATTTAGGAACTTTGAGCATATGCAAAAAAAGCTGTTATACTAATCAGAATTTCATAGGGTTGTTCTCCAGCAGTTACACGTGGAGTGAGTTAATTATGAACCGATGCCTAAAAAAGTTTAGCAAACCAAGAGAAGATATCAGAAATATCTCAAATGAATATTAATGTTTTGAAATGTCTGTGTAATTGAAATCAATTTAAATGTAAAAATAATTTGAAGAATGCTAATGAAATGGCAGAGTCTCCCTCAGATAAATATGTCAAAACACATTAGAATTTTCTCTGAGGTTGTGGTAGAAACCTGCACTGGGAGCAGGCTGCAAGTTACATAGATTTGACTTCATTTTTGCCCTTCTGGCCTATTTGATTTGACTTTTCATATTTGTATCTTTAGTCAGAAGACATTTGCTTAGTCCTTGTTGATTTTTCTTGGAAGTGATATCTCTGTTTGTATTTTAGCTGAGTTTACAGTTGACTGACTTACCTAAAGGTACAGGATTTGGTTTGGGAGTCATAAATAAACTTCAATTTTGAAGTAATTAATAATTTAAAAACTATGTTGGTGGGACAAATACTTCATGATTTCACTTATATGAAGTATCTAAAATGATCGAACTTGTAGAAGTAGAGAGTGGCATGGTGATTGCCCCTGACTGGAGGAGGGAGGATAGAGGAAGGTAGGTGGATAGAGTTTCAGTTTTGCAAGATGAATAAGTTCTAGAGATCTACTTCACGGCATTGCGCCTACAGTTAGCAATGCTATATTGTGCACTTAAAAAAAAAATGTTAAAAGGGTAGATCTCATGTTAAGTGTTCTAACCACAAAACAGAAACAACAAATAAACAAAAACAAGGGGGCACAAGGAAACTTTTGGAGGTGATAAATGTGTTTATTACCGTGATTGTGTTGATGGTTTGTGGGTGCACGCATATGTCCAAACTCATCAAGTTGTGTACATTAAATTTGTCCTGTCTTTTGTATATTAGTTATACCTCAGTAACCTGTTTAATAAAAGACATATACATGATAAAAACAATTAATAAAAATGTTTTGGTACATCTTATTAAGCCTTTACAAAATTCACGTGAAAATTCCATTTTTGCAGTTGAAGAACCGTGGTTCAGACACATGGAGTTGACCCAGGTCACTACGGCGTATAATCCTTTACAGTTGTATTGTGCTAGACCATTTCAAAATGATGTCAGATACATTATCTCATTTGAGATAGACTTCTACATTCTCTCCAGCCAATGAATTATCAAGGTCTATTCACTCTTCATCATGTGTTTTTCCACCTGTCAAAATTTTTTATTCTTAAGACTTGGAGTATATGCAGCTTTTTCTGACTTCCAACCAGAAAGGATTTATCCCATATCCACCTCCAGTAGCATGCAATTCTTTCAATCCCATGACCCTCACTGCACACTTTTTTCAGTGTACTATTTTCTGTCTCTGATTTATTGACACTTTTTGGTGACAAATCTGGGAAATTACTAATCTTTATATACTTTCAAAGGCTTAGCACAATGTTTTTCTTATAGTCGTTATTCAAGATACCCTTGTTAAAATAAATGCATAAGATCGGTCCCCTTTCTTTCTATTGTCTGTCATCGATCCTGTCCTTAGCCCAACTTCTAGCTACTTGTCAATGTTTTTTCTCTATGACAGTCAAAGCAGTTACATTATGCACACTTTGTACTTTAAAAACAAACAAAATAACTAAAAACAAAACAAAAAACTTCCTGTGGCTTTGCTTATATTAATTTCTTCTCTTGAGATTCTCTTTAAAGTATCCCAAGCTGCTCTGACCTAATTCATCTCTCCCTTCCTCATCCTATTGTGTTTAAAGCTTGCATCTGAATAGATGTATTTCTCTTCTATGATTTTTCATGGGCACTTAGAGGAAAAGTCAAAAATGATGTCTGCCTTCCAACCTCATTACTCAGACTAAATAAAATGACTGTATTTGTTCTTATGTTTTAAAATAGCCCCCAAGTGCCCAGCACAGGACTAGACAAATACTAGGAACCAAAAAAAATTGTTGAATTAAACTGATTCACATAATTCATTTCCAAAGTATTATCTGGAAGTCTTGTTTCAAGATTACATTATGCTCTATACATATCTTCTTTAATGTGTTTTTCTATCTCATAACATTGCAAAGCAATTTCTTGTCATGGTTTAGGATATTTAACATAACAGTTTACTGACTTTGGTTTTATTTCCTGACCAGATTGGAATGCTTTGAACTATGAATTGGGTTGTAAATCTGGTATTATTAGGTTTCCTATTACAAAATTACATTATCCTCATGTTCTAAATAGGTTAGATATTTCACTATTTCTAGCTGTCTTCTGAGAGATCATGAATGTGTTTAATCTGAGAAATTTTCTTTGTATTTCCTAACAAAACTCAAGAAATAGATTGATTTTTCAATGTTTTAATATGGCATTAGTACGATAAAGTTTAGTATCAAACTTCTATATGGAAATTCAACACTCCAATATGTTTAGACATTTATAATGTTTCTGTGGTTGATGGGAAGGCACTGATATTTGTGTAATGCTCTAATTTTCCTTCTGACTTTACATATTCAGTGCTTTTCACTGTATCTGACACATAGTGGGTTTTCCCACATAGTGGGTTTTCCCACTACCAGCATTCCATAAATGAAGGTAGAATAAATACAAGATTTTATAGATGAAAGCTTTCATGTGTGAACATATTTTCTGTTTATTCTGTTGAATTCTCTGATTTATGAGTTTATAATGAATTTACAGGGAAAATAATACTCTAATATTCTCCAAGTGAGGGCCATGGAACATTAGTTTTATTAAAAGTTGAGAAATGTTACTGAGAAAAAAATGGAAATGTCCATGGAAAATAGTATGAGAATTCTCAAGTTAAACAAAATTAAACTTTTTTTTTTCTTTTTTACTGCAGGGCTTCCCATGACTTTTATAAGCTAACTTGTTTAAGAACTCTCCATTATAGTATGCAGTATTACCCAAATTTACCTAATTCCAGTGTTATCAGGGTTTTTGGTTTTAAGTTATAGACACGTAACTCAAAATAGCTTGACTTAAAAATGGAATTGATCTGCTTATGTCACTGAAATGTCCAAGAGCTGATTGCCGTTAGGCATAGATGGGTCACTGGGAATCTACCTCTTGATCTGCTTTCCTCCAAGGTGAGTTTTCATATTATCAAATAGACTCTCCCAGTGAGGAGACAAGGATGGCTGGTGCATCTTTAGTCATACATTCTCCTACATTAGCAACCACAACTCAAAGATAGCTCTTACCTAATAGTTCCAGAAAAATTCCACTTGTGTATAATAAGCTCTTCCAAAGAAGAATCTTGTCTGTTTTGCTTCCAAATATATTTGCAGTTGCTAGAACAGTTCCTGTTTTGGAATTCGTGCTCACTGGAGTGTCATTTACTTGGCTTGAGCCACATTCCTGAATCAACTATTGTGAACAGGAGGGTGGAATCCCCAGGCTGGACCATGTTTCTCCTTCTGAAGTTCAGGAGAAAAGAGAGAGGGGAGGAGAGGAGATGAGAGGAAGGGAGGGAGGATCCAATAAAGAAATCTGTGCTAATACGTTAATGGAAAGATTTTTCTCTCATTACTTTACCAGTGTTCTTCTGGATATCTAGATCATGCATATATGCTACATCTTAGTGTCAGGCCTGGAGTTTGGTATTATCCTACTTACAAGCTAATACTTTATCCTGTTGTTGTTTCATGGACGCTGGCAGAAGAAGAAACTCTTTTGTCAGAGACAAAAGACTTTATTACTTATGGTACACCAGGCAGTATGAGCATCAGTATGTTTGTATCAATTTCTCTTGTTCCGAGTCCCACGTGATATGGAGGAAATGGATGCCTCACATGCAGGGGGTTTGCATCACACCTGAGGAACAACAACTTGGGGAACTCATTACTTTTACAGCAAGCAGTAAGCAAGCCTGTCCTTTGGGTAAATATGTTACTTTATCTCTCAATGTCACTCAATGCAAATACAACCCCGATAAAAGGCCCTGTGTAGACTACTCATGGCCTGCCATTCCCGGCACACCCAGTAAATGTGTAGAAACATGAGAAATACATGAAGGACTGTCTCTCAATGCCTACCTTGAAAATATTACTTTAATCCCATTTCAGGCCAGTGAGAAGGTGAACAGAAAGTTTTGATGTTGGCAGGGTTTCGTAGCATTTTGGAATTTCTGTAGCAATTGCCTCCCCTGTGGAGCTATGCTCATACCAGGAGCATAAACTCAAATTCAGGAAAAGTGTGCATATGCTTTGGGGACACCGGGGCTTATGGGAAAAGGAGGCTATATCTTTACCTTTTTCAATTGCAGAACATGATTTCTTTGCTATGAAAAGAGGATAAATAAGATTATTTGAGTTTTCAGGGAGAACACTTAGCAATGCTTCCTTTTAATACACTTGATTTTCAATTATTAAGCAGTCGCTCAGCATGCCCTATGAAGAGTCTTCATGTGAATGAAGAGCCCAAAGGTTTTCAGTGTGCCTTGTTCTACAGCTGGCCTCTGTGGTTGTTTGGCAGTTTATCAAAAGCCACATTAATCCCCATAAATAGTGCTTGATTGTCAAAAGACAGCCCCTTTGTACCAGCCTTACAGATTGAACCACGCTTATTATTTTTCTTGACTTCTTGTACACAGGCTGCATGATTACCAAGTGATCATGTGTAAACAAGAGGCTGTTTTGTGCTGATAAATGGATTCCCACTGTTGCACAAGCTCCTAGGAGTCTGCATTAAAAACAAGTTGAGATGCAGAACAGAACACAGCATTTATTTTAACAGCAGGTGCTTATCATTGGTGACATTACCTGATATGGCTGATAATCTAAAGCATTGTAACTTTGGAACAAATTTTGTTCATAAAGACAGACGAAGAGATAAACCATGGCAACTAATAGAAATTGTGAGCAATGCTTTGACTAGAATAATTTTATCTATATTCATCATCCAACTAGCTCTCTCCTCCCACTGAAATGAGACAAGGTATATTCACAACTCCCATTAATGCTAATAGCAGAATTCAGAAGCAAATCCCTTGTTCCTCTGTATTAGAGGATAGCTGCCCCGTCTTGTTATAGGATGCTGTAAAACTGTGTCAGTCTGAGCAAATCGGTGGGAATTTCGAATACAAGGAATTTGAAATTAATCTTTTTGAAATGGTGGCCAATACAGTTGTTGATCATAACTGCTACCAGCTAAAAAACAATTATATTTCTCCTTGGAGTGTTGAGTCTGGTACATTGGAATTAAGCCTTCGGTCTTCTTGGGCCAGGTTATCTGCTTGCACCCGTTTCTACTTCTGGCACCAGCCTGTCAGTTTACACCTGGGTGAACTAAGAATGAAGGCTGTGGGTAAGGCGTGCTGGCAAGGGATGCACTGTTTTATGATAGAATGCATCTGTGAGACATAAAAAAATAAATTTAGTTATATCTCTACTTTGTGAAGTTGAGCAAGTACCTGCTTCCCATTTTCATCATTTATAGTAACTCTTCTAATATTTCACTCACAGTGTTTATCCTGAAGATTAAATGAGATAATGCAGTTACAAAAATAAGGAGTAAAAATAAGGAGCTTGTAGGGGCTGGTACTTGATTTTACTGAGACGCTATTGCTAGGAAGACACTGAACCTCCAGAACCCTGATGTCTGCTAGGTCCAGCTTGCCTGAGGAAGAAGAAAATTACCCTTCATGATAAAGGAGAGAAGGCTTTGGCATTTCCCCAAAGGATTCGAGAGGGTTCAGGGAGAGGAAAGAAAACCCAGGGTGGTAGATAAATGATAAAAGATGAGGCCCTCAGATGACAGAAGTTTGGAGGAAGGGAGTGGCTGAAGGAGGTTAGCATGTGATGTACAGGGGTGTATCTGACATGTGGCCCTATCATCTGTCCCTGTGACATCTTCAATCAAATCTACACTGTTCAGTAAAACAGTTGCATAAGTGAATTGTTTTGAGTGTTGCGTATGGCAACTGGGTTGGCTTAAGAGGATACAAATTCCCATTGTTAATGTTGAAGTTTCAGCTGAGGCACCCAGAGATACAAGAGACAGGATATTCCTAATGAGAAGCCAGACCAAAATGCAGATTTTCAAAGAAAATGATAATATGCAGGAAGGCTCTAAACTTGTAAAAAGGACGGGAAAAGAAAAAGTGGAGCAAAGAAAGAGGACATGGTGTGGAAGTGATTCTTTTGGTGGAGAGGATCTTTTAGGAGAAAGTTGTGCTTTGAGCCCTGCTGTGGGGACAGAGCCAGGAGAGTGTTTTCAGGGCTCTCGGCCTCACGTGGAGGGGTGCTGGCTTGGGTGGAAGATGGTCGTCGGCTGTGGCTAGTTGGCCGTCGGTTGTTGCAGGTTGGCCACTGGCTACTGATGTGGCTGCCGTGGCTGGGCTGGCAGGTGCGGAGCGTGGATTGCGGATTGCAGAGAGGTGGATTGTGGTTGGCGGGTGGGGTTGGTTGGCAGAGAGGCGGGCGGTGGGTTGTGGAGCGTGTGGCTCCTGCTTCCTGTGTCTCCGGCCCAGCTGCCAGCGAGACTGTAGTGGTATGACTCCCCTTTCTATGGCTCAGTGGGTGTTCCTTTTTGGCCTCGCCATGTCCTGCGTTCTTGTGTGGGGAGCGGGACAAGGGACCCTGCATGTGGGGAGCGGGACAAGGGACCCTGCATGACACCCTGCATAACACCTGCCCCATCACCCCTAAGGGAACATGGGGCTGGAGGCTATCACTTCACTTTAAGGCCTGGCGAGGAAGAGGCTCAAAGGGCCTGACAGGTTCTCTACAGTTAGGGTATACATGGTATGTGGCCTACAGCAGTGTAGAGAGAGTGCGCTCACAGAGAAATGCATTTGGGAAGTTATAACATCCTTATTGGCATTGGGGGTAAGGAATGTGTGAGAATTTTCCATGACTCAAGTCTGGAGAGAAAGAGTTGGCCTGGGACTGTTTTAAAAGCTGCCCCAAAGAACAGGGAAGGTGAGCAGTTCTCATGGTGAGAGCAGTTCTCATGGTGAGAGTTAATGAGTTGAGTGGATTGAACTGCCAGAGAATCAGGGGCTCAGAGAATAGCCACCAATCAAAGAAGAGGTGTCACCCTACTCATAGGAACTTTGGTCAGATAGTTTCAGGGTGGGGGACTCCAAACGACCCTCAAAAGTACCATGGAAACAGTCATCTTTCCACATCCACCAGACCTAGGGTGCATGATGCCAGCCTGGGACAGCAACAGAGAGCAGCCAATTAAGTA
This sequence comes from Rhinolophus sinicus, assembly GCF_036562045.2. Lineage (NCBI taxonomy): Eukaryota > Metazoa > Chordata > Mammalia > Chiroptera > Rhinolophidae > Rhinolophus > Rhinolophus sinicus. The sequence goes on along the minus strand of NC_133751.1, from coordinate 83,881,370 downwards.
CTTTCTAATCTTATTTTCCTTAACTTTTGTCTTCCTCATATGTTGCCCTACCCCAGCTTGTAGGGTATTCACCTACAGTTTGAATGTGGGGAGGAGATGAATGGAGGGGGAGCGATTCTCTTTGCAGGAGGCAGACAGCTCACAAGTGTGGACCAGACTTGAATGAGGGAACACTGCAGAGCTCTTATCTGGAATGGGATTAATATCTTGGCTTGGATAATTTTAAGATCTGTATTGAGACGGTGTTTGTGATTTAAACTGAAGGTAGGATTATGTATGATCTTAGAATAGGCAGAAAAGTCCTGGGGCCTGCAGTGGGTCTCAAAGCCTGATTCCTGGACCAGCAGCATCAGCATCACCTGCAAACACATTAGAAATGCAAATTCTCAGGCTCCACCCCAGACCTCCCAGATCAGAAACTCCGGGGGTGGGGCCCAGCCTGTCCTGCAGGTGACTGTGATGTACACTAAAGGTTGAGAACCACTAAGCTGGAGCAGGGACGGAATTGCCGACTTGCTGCTAACGGTAAGACATAAGAGAAGCGTGGAGAAATGCAACACAGACATACCTCGTTGTATTTGCTTCACTGAGCTTCGCAAATGTGCTTCTTACATATTGAAGGTAAGACCCTCCCACCCTCACCAGCAAAAAGATTACAACTCACTTTATTGTGATACTTTATTGCAGTGATCTGGAACCAAACCTGCAATATCTCCAAGATATGCCTGTATCCACTTCATGATATAACCATTTGGTGGTTCTATGAGGAAATGAAACAATAATTTTTTCATGATAAATTTTCATGGCTGTCAGACCTTTCCTCCTGCCAGGATGTCTGTTTGAACTTCCAGGGTGACAAACAGCCAAGTTGGGGTGGTCTGATAACTGGATCAGCTTGGCAGGATGCATAGCTTTGCTGAAACTGGGGCCACAAAGTTGAGAAGAAGCCTCCCGATACCTGCTTTGCCCATCACATGATGGTCCCCTTAAACTACTGTGTACCATTTAGGCAGAAGCAGGATAACCATAAGCAGTATCCTAGTTTGGCAAAGACATTCTACTAAGGTAATATCTCTATACTGTACGTGGAGAAAATTTTAAGAAAAAAAAATTAAGAATAGAATCTAAATACTGTTCTAAATTGAAAAAAGTGAGGACTAGCTGTTAGTGAATATGTAAGTGAAGAACAGATTTTCAAGCCCTAACATTGTGCCAACCCCATGTCATTTGTTAAATAAAAATATGCGGGGCCGCACAGAGGTGTTACCAGGTGACATGAATTATAATAGTTGTAGAAATGTGAAAAGCAAAACCAAATAATCCCAAACCCTTAAAAAATTAGGTCTAGTGCAATATTATAATAGTTTAGAAATAAGTGTAAATTCAGAGGTAAGGTTACTCAGGAAAATAAAGATTCAAAATCAATAGTAGTTTTTTTTTAATTTATTGGGGTGACAATTGCTAGTAAAATTATATAGATTTCAGGTGTACAATTCTGTATTACATCATCTATAGATCCCATTGTGTGTTCACCACCCAGAGTCAGTTCTTCCATCACCATATATTTGATCCCCCTTACCCTCATCTCCCACCCCCACCCCGCTTACCTTCTGGTAACCACTAAACTATTGTCTGTGTCTATGAGTTTTTGTTTCTCATTTGTTTGTCTTGTTCTTTTGTTGTTTATGGTTTATATACCACAGTGAAATCATATGGTTCTCTGCTTTTTCTGTCTGACTTATTTCGCTCAGCATTACACTCTCAAGATCCATCCATGTTGTCACAAATGTTCCTATATCATCTTTTCTTACTGCCAAATAGTATTCCACTGTGTATATATAATACAACTTCTTTATCCATTCATCTATCGAAGGACATTTTGGTTGTTTCCATGTCTTGGCCACCGTAAACAAAGCTGCAGTGAACATTGGAGCACACGTGTCTTTATGGATAAATGTTTTCAGGAGAGGGATTGCTGGGTCATATGGTAATTCTATTCGTAATTTTTTGAGGAACCTCCACACTGCCTTCCATAACGGCTGCACCAGTCTGCATTCCCACCAACAGTGTATGAGGGTTCCTTTTTCTCCACAGCCTCTCCAACACTTGTACTGTTTGTCTTGCTGATGATAGCCATTCTGACAGGGGTGAGGTGATATCTCACTGTGGTTTTTATTTGCATTTCTCTGATGATTAATGATGTTGAGCATTTTTTCATATGTCTATTTGCCATTTGTATGTCTTCTTTGGAGAAATGTCTCTTCAGGTCCTCTGCCCATTTGTTGAGTTTCATGAGTTCCTTGTATATTTTGGATATTAGCCCCTTATCGGAGGCACTGTTTGCAAAAATCTTCTCCCATTCAGTAGGTTGCCTCTTTATTTTGTCGATGGTTTCTTTTGCTGTGCAGAAGCTTTTAAGTTTCACATAGTCCCATTCATTTATTTTAGCTTTTACTTGCATTGCCATTGGAGTCAAATTCATAAAATGCTCTTTGAACCCAAGGTCCATAAGTTTAGTACCTATGTTTTCTTCTATGCAGTTTATTGTGTCAGGTCTTATGCTTAAGTCTTTGATCCATTTTGAGTTATTTCGTTACATGGTGACAGACAGCAGTCCAGTTTCATTCTTTTGCACGTGGTTGTCCAATTCTCCCAGCACCATTTATTGAAGAGGCTGTCTTTTCTCCATTGTATGTTTTTAGCTTCTTTGTCAAAAATTATCTGTCTATATTTATGTGGTTTTATTTCTGGGTTCTCAATTCTATTCCATTGGTCTATGTGTCTGTTTTTCTGCCAATACCATGCTGTTTTGATTGTTGTAGCCCTGTTGTACAAGTTAAAGGCAGGGAGTGTGATACTTCCAGTATTGTTCCTTTTTCTTAAGATTGCTTTGGCTATTCGGGGTCTTTCGTGGTTCCAAACAAATCTGATGATTTTTTGTTCTATTTCTTTTAAAAATGCCATTGGGATTTTGATGGGGATTGCATTAAATCTGTATATTGCTTTGGGTTATATGGCCATTTTAACTATGTTGATTCTTCCAATCCATGAGCACGGAATGTCTTTCCATTTCTTTGTCTCTTTTTCAATTTCTTTCAAAAATGTCTTATAGTTTTCAGCATGTAGGTCCTTCACATCCTTGGTTAAGTTTATTCTTAGGTATTTTATTCTTTTTGCTGTAATTGCAGAAGGAATTGTTTTTTTGTATTTCTTATCCTGAGATTTCATTGTTAGTATATAGAAATGCAATGGACTTTTGTACATTGATTTTGTAGCCAGCAACTTTACTGTATTCGTGGATTGTTTCTAATAGCTTTTTGGTGGAGTCTTTAGGGTTTTCTATATATAGCATCATGTCATCTGAAAGAGTGATAATTTAACTTCTTCATTCCCAATTTGGATGCCTTTTATTTCTTTCTCTTGCCTGATTGCTCTGGCAAGGACTTCCAACACTATGTTGAAGAGCAGAGGTGATAGGGCACAGCCCTGTTGTGTTCCTGAACGTAGAGCAAAGGGCTTCAGTTTTTCACCATTAATTATGAGATTAGCTGAGGGCTTGCCATATATGGCCTTTATCATGTTAAGGTATTTTCCTTCTATACCTGTTTTATTAAGTGTTTTAATGATAAATGGATGTTGTATCTTGTCAAATGCTTTTTCTGCATCAATTGATATAATCATATGATTTTTGTCCTTTATTTTGTTTATGTGATGTATCACATTGATGGATTTGCGGATGTTGAACCATCCTTGTGCCCTGGGGATGAACCCCACTTGGTCATGATGAATAATCTTTTTAATGCATTGTTGTATTCGATTTGCTAGAATTTTGTTTAGGATTTTTGCATCTGTATTCATCAGAGATATTGGTCTGTAGTTTTCTTTTTTTGTGTTGTCCTTACCAGGTTTTGGTATCAGGGTAATGTTGGCCTCATAAAATGAGTTAGGGAGTACTGTCTCTTCTTCAATTTTTGGAAGAGTTTGAGCAGGATTGGTATTAGATCCTCTTTGAAGGTTTGGTAGAATTCACTAGTGAAGCCATCTGGTCCCGGACTTTTGCTTTTGGGAAGGTTTTGGATGACTGATTCAATTTTGTTACTGGTGATCGGTCTGTTTAGATTTTCCAGTTCTTCATGGTTCAGCCTTGGAAGGCTATATGTTTCTAAGAACTTGTCCATTTCTTCTAGGTTATTGAATTTGGTGGCATATAGTCCTTCATAGTATTCTTGGATGATCCTTTGTATTTCTGTGGTGTCCATGATAACTTCCCCTTTTTCATTTCTGATTTTGTTAATTAGTGTCTTCTCTCTTTTTATCTTAGTGAGTCTAGCCAAGGGTTTGTCAATTTTGTTAATCTTTTCAAAGAACCAGCTCTTTGTCACATTAATTTTTCTATTGTCTTTTTGTACTCTATTTCATTTAGTTCTGCTCTGGTTTTTGTTATTTCCTTTCTTCTGCTGACCTTGGGTTTCATTTGTTCTTCTTTTTCTAGTTCTTTAAGGTGTAACATGAGGTTATTTATTTGGGATTTTTCTTGTTTCTTGAGATAGGCCTGTAATGATATAAATTTCCCTCTTAAAACTGCTTTCGCTCGTTGAAAAATTTTGGTAGGCTGTATTTTCATTGTCATTTGTTTCTATGTCTTTTGATCTCTACTCTAATTTCTTCTTTGACCCAGTCATTCTTTAAAAGTATGTTGTTTAATATCCATATATTTGTGTTTTCCCGTTTTCTTTTTGCAATTGATATCCAATTTCAAAGCCTTGTGATCAGAGAATATGCTTGGTATGATTTCAATCTTCTTAAATTTGCTGAGGCTGATTTTATGTCCCAATATATGGTCTATCCTTGAGAATGTTCCATGTACACTAGAAAAGAATGTATAGTCTGATGTTTTAGGATGAAGTGCTCTATATATGTCAATTATGTCCATTTCATCTAATGTGTCATTTAGGGCTGCTATTTCATTATTTATTTTCTGTTTGGATGATCTGTCCATAGCTGTCAATGATGTATTTAAGTCCCCTAGTATAATTGTGTTTTGGTCAATTTCTCCCTTTAGTTCTGTTAGTAGTTGCTTGGTGTATTTCGGTGCTTCCTGATTGGGGGCATAAATATTGATGACTCTTATGTCTTCTTGTTGTATAGTCCCCTTTACCATTATGAAATGTCCATCTTTGTCTCTTGTTATCTTTTTCATCCTGAAGTCTGTTTCATCTGATATCATTATGGCTACACCTGATTTTCTCTGGGTACCATTTGCTTGGAGTGTCAATTTCCACCCTTTCACTTTGAGTCTATGCTTGTCCTTGTAGCTGAGATGTGTCTCTTGGAGACAGCATATGGTTGGGTTTAGTGTTTTGATCCAATCTGCTACTCTGTGCCTTTTTATTGGTGAGTTCAGTCCATTTACATTTAGGGTGATTATTGATATGTGAGGATTTCCTGTCATTCTATCTTTAGTTTTCTGGTAACGCTGTGTCTCCATTGTTTCTTTGCCTTTTTGTTGTTGTCTATTATTTTCTGTGTGGTGGTATTCTATGATGTTTCCCTCTGTTTCTTCTCTTATTACAGTATATATTTCAGTTCTGGATTTTCTTTAAGTGGTTACCCTTAAGTTTATGTAAAAGAAAGTTTGATATTTAGAGTATTCGTTTTCTTCAGCACGCTTACTTTCTCCATTCCCGTATTCCGGTTCAGGCCTTTACTCTCTCCTTTTGTATGTTTTGGTTGCCACAAATTGTTCGTTGATGGTGGTCGAATAGCCTCCTTTAGTATTTCTTGTAGTGCAGGTCATGTATTAGAAAATTCCCTCAGCTTCTGTATGTCTGGAAAGGTCTTTATTCCTCCTTCATATCTAAAGGATATCTTTGCTGGATATATTATTCTTGGCTCATAATTTCTCTCTTTCAATAGTTTGAATATTTGGTTCCACTCCTCTTGGCTTGTAGAGTTTCTGCTGAAAAATCTGATGATAATCTAATGGGCTTTCCTTTGTAGGTTACCGTCTTCTTTTCCCTGGCTGCCTTGAGGATTCTTTCTTTGTTGTTGATTTTAGACAGCTTCAATACAATGTGCCTTGGAGAAGGCCTGTTGGGATTGAGGTAATTAGGTGTTCTATTTGCTTCTTGGATTCGAGGATCCAGTTCTGTCCACAAGTTTGGGAAGTTCTCATCAACAATTTGTTTGAATATATTCTCTGTTTCCTTCTCTCTTTCTTCTCCTTCTGGTATGCCCATTATTCTTATATTGCTCTTTCTGATGGAGTCAGAAAGTTCTTGTAGAGTTCTTTCATTTCTTTTAAGTCTCAAGTCTCTTTCTTCTTCCATCTGTGTCATTTCCAGGTTTCTATCTTCAATGTCACTGATTCTTTCCTCCATCTGGTCAACTCTACTACCTAAGCTGGTTATTTCATTCTTAATTTCTTCTATTGAGTTCTTAATCTCCAGAAATTCTATTTGGTTCTTTTTTAAAATTTCAGTCTTTTTCATAAAATGCTCATGTTGTTCTTTGATTGTGTTTGTGAGTTCATTAAACTGCCTTTCTGTGTTTACTTGCATCTCGTTGAGTTTTTTCAGAACTGCAGTCTTGAATTCTCTGTCATTTAAGTCACATATTTCCATGTCTTTAAGTTCCTTTTCTAGAGACTTTTCACTTTCTTCCTGAGTTGTCTTGTTGCCTTGGTTATTCATGGCAATTGCAGATTTATTATTTCTCTTTCTAGACATCTACTGGAGTGGCTTCTGCAACAGGTTGATAGGAAGAGGTCTTTCTTTTGTTTTCCAGTACTTGTTGGTAGTGTGTTTTATTTTCTCTCTGACTGCAGGCTTTTTTTTCTCTCTCACACGGTAGTGCTATGTTCTCTCTACACTATTCCAGTTTCTCACACAATGGGGGGATTCCCTGGGGGACAGGCTTATCCTCTGTTAATAGTTCACCTGGGTCACAGGGCACAGTGTCCTTTGGGTATGCAGAGAGCTTTTGAAGTTCCAAAACTCTTCCTGCACCAGATTCAGAGCCCATATGTTTCAGCAGTTCTGTTTACTCCTGCAGGGATCCACCCAGATAGGTGGGGTCAGGGGCGGGGTCAGTTGTGAGAGGTGGCCCAGAGCAATGGCTGTGATCACCACCACAGCCGGTCCTGCTTCCACAGCTCCCTCCCCTTTGGCGGAACTAGTTGGGCTGCGAATCTGTGTCTGTGGTCCACAGTTCTCAGAACAGGAAATATTCTGTTCTTTTGATCTGACACTGATACTGTTCCGCTTCTAGCACTGGACAGGTGTGGGTGGGGTGAGCTCTGGGAGGGTAGGGAGGAGGCGGCTAGTCTCAGTGCCTAAAGCTTCCGTTCTCTGCTTGGCAGTGAGGGCTTAAACCACTGTTTTCAGCTTTATTCCCTCCGTCTTTTCTCTGAGGTCTCTCCCGTGAGCATTGGGTTCAGCTGTGTTATATGCTGTCCCCTCAGCCCTGTGGGCCATAAGCGGAGCTCTAGCAGTCTGAGTTCTTCCCTCTCCCGTAGCTGTGGTAGTTCTGGGATACAGCGAGCTCGGAGCACTGAGCTAGGTCTGCGTCCTGTGCCCGTGCGGCTCCGTCTCCGCACTTATTCCTTTCCTCCTCCACCCCCCTCGATTCGCCCACCTTTAGGTGAATTCAGTAGTGTGCCTCTTCGTCTTGCCTGTCTGCTGTGCAGGGAGTCCTTTGTGGAGTTATTGTTGTTTGATTAGTTGTAAATTCCAGGGGAGCTTTACAGAGGCTCACCTCATGCCGCCATTTTGATGACGTCTCCCCCCAAATCAATAGTATTTTTAAGAATATTTTATTTAAAGGATATTTTAAATATAAACAATGAGACAAATAATTATAATGAAGTTTCACATAGTGTTCATATGTTCTCTTTTAGTATATCATAGTACAGTAATAACCACGAGGTTAATTGAACTGCTTCAAAATTTCTTTAAAGACTTGATTTTTAATTTTAACAGGTTTACTTTACTCCTAATATAGATTTTTTCCCCCAGAGGAACACTTTTTTTATTGCCCCAGTGGATCCAAATATAATTTGCATGTGTCTGTGTGTGTCTGGGTGCGTGGGGGAAGGGGCTTGAGGAAGGGATATCACTAATTAAAGTTCAGTTTGTATAAACCTTCTCTGTGAAATATAAGTGTTTTAGAAACCGTTCTGTTATTTAGCTTTAGTATGATTGTTCTTTCTGGCTGGGTTATAAGCTCCATATAGAATATCTCATGTTATTTAGGATGGTGCAGTAAACATAGCAAAGACTCAATAAATGTTTATGCAATGGCTGGATCAGCTATAAAAACACTCTTTTTACCCATGCCATCATCTACCTATTGAAATCCTTCTTGTCAGTCCCTCAGCAGACATATGATTGAGTTAATTTGAAGTTAGAATAGAAACAGACTAATATCTGAAACAATTTCACTAGGAAGCAGTCAGTTGTTATGACTGTTCCCCCCACCGCTTGTTTTTTATAGCACAGCCTTTATCTTTCAAAGAAGTGATGTTAAAAATTAATAAAATTCTCATATATAAAAGGTCTAAAATAAAATAAACTTCCCCTAAGAATAGTATCAAAAGATGATTCTTTGAGCCGTATAACATTCCATTATCAAATATGGCTCCATTCATATATATTGGGTTTGAATTTATCCCATGAGATCTTAGGCTTATTGACAGCACAACCTTGCAGATCGAGTTAACTTCTGAAACTTAGTTGGCTTAACAGTTTCTAGTTCCTCAGTCAGGAGAGGAGGGAGGATAACATCTCTTGGGATTATGGCAGACATAAAATCATAATGAAACTGGTGGTGAAGCTCTTTGGTTTCCACAAAAGAAAGACCCTATGTAACTGCGTCATGGCTGCTTTTTCTAAGCTTATGAATTGAGTGGTTGACCTAGCAACAATCTGAATAGCAAAGCATGTTTTTTTCTTTGCCCATTTTCCTGCAAAAGCATATTTTTGATTGAACTGCAGTCGAAAGCATAATTAAATGTTACAGAGACTCTCAGAACTTTAAACCATTCTCTTTCTCCTTTTTAATTTGACAACACAAACAAGTCTAATGTTTCCTTTTGCTGACTCCAGAAGTCCATTGTGAATGTAAATGATGAGCCAGTAGAGCTGATGCTTCCACAGAACTGATATTCGGAGTAAAAATGAATCGTTGCACATCCTGCAGGTGCCTCTGCCGAGGGAATCTTTTCACTCTGTGGACATTAACAGATAAAATATACAGCTGGTCAAAGAAAGCCTTTAGGCTATTTCAAAGTTTCTATACAAAATAAAAGGCTTCATAAAGTTTGCTTGAAAGTGGAATTTTATAAAATATGGTTATCTCTGTTCTTTCATTTTTATACCATAATTCCATGCACTTTTCAAGGCCAAAAATACTATTTTTAAGGATCAGATAAACTCCAATATTTAGAGTTCTGACACAGAAAAACTATCCATTAGGCGTGAAATTTGGAAGTTGTATACAAGTTAACAGAAACAAAAATGCAATGATTCTTACACTTTGTCAATAATTGCTGCTTGCAGCTTGATGGTTTTGCAATTTTCAAGACCTCTTACAGCCACCCATTTGTGCCAAAGTCTTTCAAAAGACACCTAATGAGAACCATTATGTAGATGGCATTGATGTATAACTGGGGAGAGAGCCGTTCATGTACTTAGCATTTGAACTAGAACTCAACCATTTGATTTTCCCAATCAAGGTCTGAAATTTCGGAAGAATCTATTGCTGAGTCCAAATTGTCTACTGAAGTACTTATGACTGCACAATTTGGAATTGAAAAAAAGTATCTTGAGAGTTTTCCCTCTCCTCAGAAGCCCCTAATGATTACACTGCCTGTCTGCTGGTCTCCCCCTGTGATGACTCAGCTGCATTCCTCTTCCCTCAAAGAACCCTGCGTTCTAAAATAATTTTCATTCTTTCTAACTCCCTGATAAAACACCAATTCTTTCAGCACAGCTGACCACAGCAAGAGGAAAGCAAACAGATGGAGTTAATTCACGCTAAGATGAAAAAATCTGCTAGCCTCTATGGGGGTATTTACTTCATAAAGGAGGTTGCTTGAGAAGCTAAATTTATCTCTAATTTGTAGAACCTAGGAAATGAAGTAAAGAATTTTAACTGTAGAAAAGAGACTTGGATTTTTGTAGTTTTTCAGTAGTTGGATTGTAATAGATCAGAAAAGAGATACGCCAACTCACCTTACGCTGACCAGGAAAACATAGATTAAACTACGACTGAATGATTAACACATTTAAGGAAAAAGGCCATAATCAGAGATTGGTCACTCTTTACAGTATTGAAAAAAATAGTTACAGAGGTACATTTTGACAAGGCCTATCCTAGCACAGTTCAGAGATGAGAGTCTTAGATGCTACATTAGAACAGTTCTAATATACATTAAACATTTGATTCATCTAATTAACTCTGTCTTCTGTTTTCCAGCTCTCTAAGCAAACTTCTGGTTATATTTAATTTCCAGGTAATTCTGTCCACAGAGAAGGAATGTGATGGTCACATAGGCTTGAAGAACTCAGGACCCATAATAATTATTTTTTTTATATAAGTCAGGATGGGGTCAGAGAAACAGAACCACTACAATTTTTTAATAGAGATTATACCTTATGCAATGGTGGGGGATTACTAAACAGACTCTGTAAGGATGTTGTTTTTGCATCTATTCTGGACCGTAAAGTCTGCAGGATAGGTGGTCAAGAACGGATATGATAGATGTGAAGTGAAGGAGAGCAAGGAAACACTGGAACCCACTGGCTCAAGCTGGGGTCCACAAGGATGGACTGGAACCTGGTCTTGCATTGTCTCCAACTTCGATGGAGTAGGTGACCTGCATAAGAAACTGATGCCCTTTGTTACAAAGCTAAACATACACCTGGGCCAAGAGACAGAGAATCTAAAGGGCAATTGAGGGGAGATTTGTCCCATGTCCATTGAGTGTCAGCTAAAGTATCAATGAGCCAGAGAGGGAAGGGTGCCAGTTGCCCCTGAACCAACCTGAGGGTGAAAGCAATATGGCTGCTGCTTCAAATCAGCCTTCCAAAACTCATGCTAAAAGCTCCTTTTGGCCAGGACAGGATGAGAATGATGGAAAAGGTAGTTCCAGCTTAGCTAAATTGCCATGGTTCAAATACATAGAATAACAACACATTGGCATTCTGGTTTTATAAATCATCTTCATTAACTTGTTAATAAGAATCTGGCCCAGAGCAATGAATCTGCTCTTGATGTCCTCATAGAATTAGAGGCCTGTCTGAGGGCCAGAGCCTAGGGAGAAGAAGCTTATCCCACAAAGCTAATGAGTGACACCCTGTGAGGCCTCTTATTATGACAGCCTACTCCTCCCCACGCAGTGCCAAGACAATCTCTCATCATTTTCTACTGGCTGCCTGGTTGTTTCTACTTCTTCTTCTTCTTCTTCCCCTCCTCCCCCTCCCCCTCCCCTCCCCCTCCCCCTCCCCCTCCCTCTCCCTCTCCCTCTCCCAATTTCTGTGCTCGGAATGTCTCAAATTCCCACCTCAGAGCTTAACCACGGGCAGTGAGTTTTCTTTGGTGTTCAGAAGTCAGAAAGTGAGAATAATAGTTCTTGTATCCAAACATTATCCTTCTGCTCTGCTAATTATCAAAAGAGTTCTTCCATTGTCTTTAGTAACCAAAATATCAAAATATTACAGATATAGTTATAGATATACTTTTCTATATACATCAACTTACATTATCTTACTAGCTTTTCAAAGCATCCTCACAGTCTCAGATGAGGAAATTGTTTCTATCTTCTAAGTGTCTACTTGGTGCTATTATAATTAGATTTATTTTTGACCAGAATGTTAAGCTTGATTGTATTTACTGGTTTACATATATTATATTCCAGTTAGTGATTCCAAGAAGGGCATGGGTTCAGGTTGGAGAAGGAAGAGAATATTGATGAAGCAATACAAAGCCATCATCACTATTTGGAAAACCTCTTTCCCCAAAGTAGGTTATTTAGGAAAAATGTGAATAACAATTTATTCAACTATAAATCTCCAACCTTCTTCAAACTTTGTCCTCTACTGGTTTCTAGTAAGCAATTAAAAGTTAACAAAGTGCAAGAAAGAAAATACTTGTAAAGCAGCTTACTTTTGAAAGGATGAGTTGTATCAATATAGGAGTTATTTTCCTTCTCATTTGCAATTCTTTTGGTTGATAAGTGTTGAAAATTTCAGAAGGAGGAAATGAGCAAGTTAAGCTGTAAGTTAGACCTGACACTGGAGAGAGGACTGCAGATCTGATCTTACAGGCACCTGTGAGATCTGAAGAGAGAAGGCAGACAAAGCCCCTAGGTGGGACACTCCCTTACGTAAGGAGTTAAGGACGGCTTTGGTTCTAATCTGAGCATTTGCCTTAGGAGAAGCTAAAGCTCCTTGTTTAATGCAGGAATATCTCCAAAGTGGCTAGACCAGGGTCTGTGGGTGAAGTTAAATGGGGGCTTTCTGGGTAAAATGGAAGTGGGGAGTAGGAATGAAAGAGGTACAGCTGTTGATAGGAAACTACTCACAGAGACTCAGACTTCTGGAAAGAGGGGTTAGAATGACACAGTGACAGTCATTCAGTGACCACTACCAAATCAGGTTGAAGTACTCTCATTCTTTCCAAATTTTTGTCTAGCATTCATTGAATGTCTCCTTAAAAAAAAGAAAACTCTCCCTTTCCTGCCTGCTAGCTTCAGGTTTCTGGGATTTGGCAGCAAGACAGTCAAATCACAAAGAGTGAGATTTGGGGGAGAGGAAATAATTGAAAAGCTCACTTGCTTATTAGGCAATAAACTATGTCCTGGGATTGATGCCAGCGTGGTTTTGGAAGGGCCAATACATACTGACCTCTGAAAAAAATGGATTTATTATTGAACAGTCTTTGTATGAAATCTTAACTAATGAGGGGCATGTCGAAACCCCGCCGGTAAGGCAGCTCCTGTGCATAGTTGCAACAAGGTTGGGAGCTTGAATTCTGCTGATATCTGTTTGGCAGAGACCCTGCTATTTGGAACCTCCTGCTACTCAGAAGCTTGTCCAGACCATTTCTCGCTATGGTGGATCATCCTCCACGGAATTGTCATGCAGATTAGCGGAATAGCTGCCAAAATTTAAAAGGTGCTGTCAAGTGTAGTGGCAGTTGTCTACCCCAGTGAGTGTTTCTAAATTGAATACGAAATTTTAAATCAAATTTCATGCTGTAATTGGAGGAGTAACTTTTGAATTGAATGGCAAATTTGACTCTATTCTTGGTGGAAGAGCACACACCAAGATTATTTACCTTATCTTGTGGATAAAAAAGATTAAATTATAGCTATCAATATTGGATGGAATATTTAATTAGTGTTTATGGTTAGATGAGTCAGAAAACCCCAAGCAAGTGGTTAAATAGAAGGAAAATGGTTATTTATGAGTGAGTTAGTCAATACTAATAAATGTCTGTAGAGCAATTTAACATGTATAATCATTTAATTTTCTTAACAACATTGTGGCATAGATATTATGACCTCTTCAGTTTACAAAGAGGAATTAGACCTATTTCACTAGCTCAGTGGTTCTCACCTAGGGGCAATATAGCCCCCAGGGGATATTGGGCAATGTCTGGAGACATGTCTGGTTAATACAACTGGGCGAGGGTGGCTACTGGCATGTGGTGGGTAGAGGTCAGGGACACAGCTAAAGCTACAGTGCACAGGACAGCCCCACAATGAGGAATTACCCAGACTATGTCAATGCTGCTGAGAATGAAAAATCCTGCCCCAAGGGAGTGTATTATGTGGTAGAAACAGGACTAGAATCCAGCTACTTTGACCCCCACCCCCCAGTGTTGTGTCCGTTACAATATGCCCCATTCTCTCCTCACATAACATGTTTTTAAAACAGGAAAAATATTTTCAGGAAAACATTGTTTTTTTTTTTTTATTTCTTGTTGCATTTAAAGAGGGTCAACTTAGATCCTGGTGTTGGAGAAAGGTTGGTCTGCTGGTTTTCCATAGAAGACAGCATCAAATGTACAGTGTGACAACATGTGGTTACAGGAGCAAGGCTGGTGTTAAGTTGTTTTGGAAACTAAAGTGTAATATAAGCGTAGAGGGAACATTTGTAAAATTAGAGTACAATGTAGGAAGTGGGACAGGTAGGGCTCTGATGTTGAAAAGGGAATAAGGAGTGGAAAAACCAGGGAGTTTTGTGGAGTAGAACATGGTGAGTAATGGGAATTATAAGAATGAAATGATTTATGTCTGCGAAATGAAATGAATTTTTCCCCAGCACTAAAACGCTGGTAAATGACATTGCTCATTGATATTTGTAGAGTGGAGTTCATACATGGGTGTGGCCTATATCTAGTTATAAATGTATTAATAATAGTCTTGCCAAGAAAGAAAAAAGATAATCTCTGAGTTTCAATTTTTGAGTCACCAACCAGCTCTTAATATATGTCCTAAAGAAATGGAGGACTAAAAGTCAGCAGAAAGTCTGTGTATCAGTTTTACTTTTTATAGATGATGTGACTCCTGAAACTTAATTTTCTCATCTATAAAACAGGGATCAAGATACCAGTCCTGTATGCTTCACAGATGTGTGATAAATTAGATAATAATGATTTTGTCAACTGTAAAATGCTTTACAAGGCCATTAAATATCATCTATGTTGGTGACTCTCCAATTTCTGTTTTTAGCCCAGACCAATCTCAAAGTCACCAGTTAGCCTTCCTAGTGCTAGTGCGATATGGGTTGCACTTGCTGTGGAACCAGCACATCCAGAGATATGCAAAGGGGAGCTGGTGTAGGCGTCTGAAGAACGCTGTCTCCTCTGTGTCTGGTGGTGGGTCCAGGGTTGCTGTTGGCTAACAGGGCCTCCTGAAGGGAAAATGAATTAGATGTGATGAGGGAGGACCAGCTGGAACCACCTCTACCTGTGTTTCTGCCTCCCACGTTATCCAGTCAGAACCACTGCAGAGAGTACTTCAATTCTGCTCTGATGGTTAATTTTATGTGTCAGTTTTGCTGAGCTAAGGGATACCCAGATAGTTGGTAAAACATTAGTATGTCTGAGTGTGCCTGGAAGGGTGTTTCTGAAAGAGATTAGCATTTGAATTAGTAGACTAAGTAAAGGAGATCACCTTCACCCATGTGAGCGGATGTCATCCAATCTGTTGAGGGTCTGAATAGGGAAACAAGGTGGAAGATGGATAAATTTTCTCTTTTTGCTTGAACTGGGGCATCCATCTTCTCTGGCCCTTGAACATTGGCACTTCTGGTTCTGGAGCTTTTGGACTCAGACTGGAATTTATACCATTGCTCCCCTCCCCACCATTCTCAGGCCTTTTGTACCCAGGCTGAATTACACCAGCAGCTTTCCTGATTCTCCAGCTTGCAGACGGCACAGCATGGGACTCCTCAGACTCAGTGATCAAATGAGTCAATTCCTATAATAAATCTTTTCATATATATATATATATACACACATATATGTGTGTGTGTGTGTGTGTGTGTGTGTGTATAAATCCTATTGGTTCTGTTTCTCTGGAGAACTCTAATTTCTCACAAATTTGAATTTGGGCCAACTCTAACCCACATCATACATTAAAGGTTTTTCTGAGAAACGAGGTTCATGTTGCAACAAGTTAACACAGTACAAAACAACTTCAATATCATACAGTTTACTTATTCAATATGCTTGTTAGATATCGTGTCATTAAAAGTAAGCACCTCCAAGGTAGGGGGATCTGTTTCAGTCAATCATAATTGCAAACCAAGAACAGTGACTGGCCCATAGTAGGTGCCTATTATGGATTTAATGTGTCTCCCCCAAAATCATATGTTGATACCCTAACCCCCAAGGTAATGGTGTTAGGAGTTGGGGCCTCTGGGAGGTTATTAGGTTACAGCATTCATGAATGGGATGAGCACCCTTAAAAAGAAACCCCAGAGAGTTCTTTCCTTCTTTCAAATAGAAGATGGCGTCTAGGAACCAGGAAGTGGGCTCACACCAGGCACAAATTCTGCCAGTGCCTTGATCTATCTTGAACTTCCAGCCTCCAGAACTGTGAGAAAGAAATGCTTGTTGTTTGAGCCACCCAATCTGTGGTAGTTGTATTATAACTGCCTAAATGACTAAGACCGTGCATTATAACTATTTGTTGGGAAAAAAAAAGAGAGAGAGAGAGAGAGAGAAGGAAGAATAAAGGTAGGAAGGAAGAATTGAATGGAAAAAAAAAATAGTGCTAATTTATCTAAATCTCTCAATTTAGGGCCTTTAGAAACTGCCTTAAGTTTGCAAAAGCACTGGAAGTGCATTTTCATGCATAGGAAACCCAGGAGGTTGCATCTTATTACCTTGAGGGAATTCCAGCATCCTTCAGATATATCTGTTTTTACACAAAGAGATTGATGGTGAATTCACTGGATTTCTCTTTCACATCAGTGAGGACTTGCTATGTGCCAAGCCCTGAGCTAGATTTATAGATATTTGAAAGCATCAAAGCATTTTTCAAGGTAAGGTTATTCTTGTATTTAGGAAAAACGTAGTTGCTATTGGCATAATTTTTTGCCAGGTAAAATTTCTTGCCAGATGATATTTTGCACCAATCTCTGGCCTCAGAAATTTTTATCAATAGAAGTGTGTTCCCTTAGCTTAAAGTCATTTGTCTTTAAAGGGAGAAAGGGGAAGGAAGGAGGACAGAGGGGGCAGCTGCCTGGCAGTTGGAAAAATGGAGTGGACTACCTGCTGCAGAGAGAACTGAATGCCCTTATCAGAAAAATATCTGTCTAGGAAAAACTCCATTTTTTTACTCAACATAATTACCACACTCACAACACTTCCAACACCAAAGGTAAGGGTTTTTCTACACATCACAAAATTCTCCAGCACCAGCTGGGGATCCTACAATTCAATTCAATCCTGACATTCTATACCTGGAGTTAGAGCAGACCCCACAGGATAAAGGCTCAGTTCTACAACACTGCCCTCCACTTCAGGCAAGTAGTGAGTCCCCAAATAACCCCCGATTTCTGTCTGAGTTGGTTACAAATCTGAGGTTCCCACGACCCCTTCCTTGGGTTCCATCCTTTGCTGCAATAATTCACAGAACTCAGGGAAAACTCACTTACATTGACTGGTTTATTATATAAAGGATATGATAAAGGATGCAGATGTACAATCAGATGAAGAGATAATAGGTGAGATCAGGAAGGGTCTATGGCAGATCTCTCCCCATGGACTTGGGGTGAGCCACCCTCCTGGAATGTGGATGTGTTCACTAACCTGGAAGCTCTCAAAAATTCATACTTTGGGGATTTTTATGGAAGGTTCACCACATAGGTATAATTGATCATTAACTCAGTCTCCAACTTCTCTCCTCTTCCCAGAGGATGGTGGGTGGGGTGGAAGATCCCAACCTGATAAACATGGCTTAGTCTCTCTGATGACCCACCAGCTCCTGTCCATGAGCCCACCCAGAATCACCTCATTATCACTCAGGAAATTCCAAGGGATTTAGGAGCCCTGTGTTAGGAACCAGGAACCAGTCTCAAAAACCAAATATCACAACAAAAGACCTTCCTAGTGCTCTTATTACTCAGTAAGTTATAAGGGTTTCAGGAGCTCTGTGCCTGGAACTAGCAGCAGAAACCAATATACGTATTTTCTATTATTTCACAGTGTCCGAAGCAGATTTCACGTTAGGCTTCTATCTGGCCCTACCCTAATCACTTTGGAGGAAAAAAAAGACATTCAATATCCCTATATGCAAAGCTGTATAATTCCTGTATTAATATATCTCAGTATTAATTCATTCAGAAAAGTGGATCTTAAAGTGTGGTCTGTGGACTTCTGCAGGTTGCTAAAACTTTCAGGGGATTTTCAAGGTCAAAGCTATCCTCCTAACAACACTAGGATGTTATTTGTCTTTTTCACTCTCATTCTTAACACCAGTGTACAATAGAACTTTCTAGAAGCTATGTGCTGTGTGATGACATCATTGCTTTGACCGCTAATAGAATGTGTGCTTGTGCATTCTTGTGTTTTTAAAAACTTTTCAGCTTTACTTTCTGACGGATATACCCCACATAAATAAAAGCTCTTTGGAGTCTTTGATACTTATTTAATAACGTGAAGGGACTCAGGGACTAAAAAGTTTGAGAACTGTTGATTTGGGACAACTGCTTCCAAAACTGATCAGGGTATCTCACAAGATGAGGTTGCTCAGGTCCTTTTGTTTTCATTTCTGCTGGTTTCTCTTATCATTATTTCAGAATTCATAGACTTACATCCCACAGGAAAAGGAAGGGAAAATCTTGTTAGAGTAATTATTATTACTATTATTTTTACCATTCAAAGCCTTTCACATCTAAAATCAAATGAGAGGAAATGGATTTTTTTTTGTGTGTGTGGCAGAATCAGCCTTTTTCAACATTAATCTTTTGCATCTTTATCAGCTATAAAATAGGATGAGGAACTAGCTAAATAGGCAATGGATGTTTATGCCCCCCGTATAGGGAGGCGAGAGGAATCCCAGTGTTCCAACCAATTAAGGGCAGAATAATTTTCCTACTTCTAATTAAGAGTTGTGCAAACTCAACAAAGTGGTGAAGGCCCCATCGGTTGGGTCTTTTTAACTCCAGGAAAAACAGTGGTGGCCAGGAAATACCACTTGAAATGACCCAATTTTAAGATGCCACTGCAGACTGTGTGTGGCACATTGAGTTTTCCCTAAGCAGTCCAGAAAACTGTAGTCTGAATTGTACTCCTGTTCACAATAAAAAGGTAAATGGATATGGAGCAATCACCTAAAAATGTATGCACGATGTGTTTTTAGAGAGACCCACAAAATTGAAGTTTTGTGGATTATAGAGGTAATTAAGACTAACAGCTTACATTTTTAAAATAGTTTAGATCATAGGTCTCTAGTCTCCCTGGGGATAACTGTGATACTTTGTAGGTGAAGGGGCAATCATTTGTCATTTTGGAAAGTGATTTCTGCATAATAAAACCACCATAATTGTGGAAATAGTTAATGCCCACTTCCAAGAACTGTATGCATTTTGTGTTCCTCTATTTTACCTGCATGGACCACAAAAGACCTGTTCTTTGCAATTGTATTTCTGAATTTAATTTTTGGCCAGTTTCTCACTTTTTTTTAAAGGGGAAAACTGCAAATATGAGGTCACATTACTATATATTTTAAAAGTAACTATACATTTAACAGTATACATTTATTACAAAGTAACTAAAGTGAAAGCATAAAATAGGAAACCATACCTATTTTCTCTTTTTTTTTTACTCTTTCTTTTATCCTTGGAATCTTGAATTCAAAGCATTAATGTAATCATATTTCAAATTTTCTGGCACATTCTTACTATCAATTTTTGTAAAATCTACTTTTTGTTTGGTTTTATTGTTGTTTCCCTCTTCGTCCTTGATTCTCTCTTTTCCATTTCCCTCCTCTCACCTACTTTTTGAGGTAGATATGTATAAATCCTTATAGTCCGAAAATGTTGTTTCTTGTGGGAGGTGTTTTTAATTTACTTAGATGGTATTATGTTTTAGAGCTTATTTATATCTTACTCTTTTTACTCAATACTGTGTTTTAAGAAATCTATCAATAAAACGTTTATTTTTTTCTAACTGCAGCAAAGTATTCCATAGAATACATCTGCCTCATCCTCATTATTTGTTTTCTTAATGATAAGCACTAAACCCATATCCCACTGATTGATTTTTTGTCCTTTAGTTCAGAATGTATATTACATAGAGGCAGAGATTTTTGTCTGTTTTATTTACTGCTGCATCCCCATCTCACGGAAGACTCCCTGGCACATACTAGGGCTTTGAGAAATTTTTGTTGAATCAATGAATCAACTCATTTGCATATAGTGAATGTGTATAATATACACGTAAACTAAAACTACTTGGGTCTTAACTTCCTTAGAAAATTCTACCCTGACTTCCTTCCCTAGATTAGGTTTTCTTATACACACTACATCCTGGGCTTTTCTATGGAAGCACCAAACACAGTTCTAATTCAATTCATCCCACTTTCTTGATTTGCATACTTGTTGCTATGTAACACAGGCACTTAATTTCACTGTGCTTTTACTCTGTCACTTGGCATTCTCTGTCACAGTTCTCAGTGGCATGTGATTCCTGGAGTTGGGAGACAGGGGCAGCAATAGGGGTGGTTTGGGGAGTAGGAGAATCTTAAGATCTCCGTCAGTATGAGCCAGCACCTAGGCAAATAAATAATTAATCACTATGTAAGTACAGCCTTAATGTAAGTCCTTTTCCCATTGCCTTTTCCCCCCAGGCTACTTTTCTAAACCAGTTCTGTATAGAAATTCTGAAACAGCCTCTGACTGAAACTGATAAACATCGATCCTGTGGTCCCCAAATTCCATCCATAAGGGCTAGTCTCATGCTTTTTCTCCATCCTTTAAACTACAATTGTGAGGCTTCTTTATTCTATGAGGGATGTTTGGACAGAAGGAATGTGGGTGAGAGAAAGGAGAGAGATCAGGAAAACAAAGGGGACACAATGTTTACAAGAAAGTTTTTAGTGAGGCTTTCAAATATTAAAGTTATTAAAATACTAAGAAGGCTATACTTGAAAAAAATTATCAATTGAATTATTCTCAGTGTCCTTGCTTGCTGAGGAAACATCTATAGATTTATGTAATGGTAGAACAAAGCTCAATTTGTGACCAGAACCAAATCAATGCAGTAAAGTACTCAACAAGGCTGAGTGTAATCTTTACTTCTATCACTAAACTGTAATTTATTAAAAATAAATTCAAGATCAATAATGCTAAGTATCACCCACTAGTGCAGGGTTAATTATATAATTTCAAATCATGCTAGCAGTTCATGGATAAATTAGTAGCTGGCGTAAAATCTAATGGTAGAAGAAATATGCTCACGGGCTGACAATTTCTGGTTGTCAGGAGTATGGGGAAAATGTAGTTTAAGCAGCCATTCTCTAGTTTAAACACGAATTGGTTAGTAGTTTGATCACAGGCATTGATATTGTTGATCTCATTAACTTCACTGTATCTCAGCATGTTAAAAATGTAGAGGAAAAAAGTAAGTGCATAAAATAGAAATCAGACTGAAAATGTTCTGTTGTCTTGAAAGCTCAATTAGGAATGAAGTGTCAGTTTTGTAGTGTGAGCTTTTCAGGAACAAGTTTTGCAGTAATCTGACATTAATTTTCAAGTAGAAATCATGTAATACCTATCTGAAAGTCGCTTTTCACTTTCCATTTGGGACAACATGGATGGACCGGGCAGGTATTATGCTAAGTGAAATAAGTCAGACAGAGAAAGACAAATACCATATGATCTCACTTATATGTGGAATCTAAAGAACAACATAACATAAATGAACAAACTGAAAAGAAACTTATAGATGCAGGGGAACAAGCTGATGCTTTCCAGATGGGAGGGGGTTAGGGGATGTGGTGAAAAAGATGAAGGGATTAAGAAGTACAATTGGTAGTTACAAAATAGTAACTTTTAAATATTATTAGATCTGTTTCTCTCTATCCCGCTCTCTCTCTTTCTCTTACTTTTGCTACAGTACTTGAAGGACAACGTAGAAGTGTACTCTAGGTTGCAAATGTTTAGAAAGTATGAGTGTGTTTGTGTGTGTACTATTAAAATTAAAATAGGTATTATTTAAAAATTTAATGCCATTTGCTTATTCTCCCTTTCTGAGTTATTTCATCTGAGGTCAACATTTAAGATCATTCTTTCTTTCTTATTTTTTTGAATTTTATGTTCTTTATGGAAGTTAAAGAAAGAAAAAGAGTTATATTCCGTGTGATCTGGGAAGGATATTTAGGGTTCTTAGGATTTGGCAAATCAGAAAGATTTTTTTAGCTTAGTCTAGAATATTTTTATTTTGTGAATTCACTATTTTTAAAATTACAATATAGCTAACATACAATATTTATCAGTTTCAGGTGTACAGGATAGTTATTCAACATTTAGATACCTAAAGAAGTGATCTCCATGATAAGTTCAGCAACCATCTGACACCATACTAAGCTATCACAATATTATTGACTATATTCCCTATGCTGCACATTATTTGTTTTATACCTGGAAATCTCTTACTCCCCTTCACCTTCTCCCCCCTTTAAAATTTTTTTCCAAGTACAGTTGACATTCAGTATTACTTCATATTACTTTCAAGTGTGCAGCATATGGTTAGACATTTACGTATTTTACAAAGTGATCCCCTTGAGTAGTCTAATATCCACCTGGAACTATGCATACTTAATATTACAATATTATTGACAGTATTCCCTATGCTGTACTTTATATCCCTGTGACTGTTTTATAACAACCAATTTTACTTTTAATCTCTTCACCTTTTTCACCCCATTCCCTGAACCCCCTCCATCTGGCAGCCATCAACTTATTGCCTGCATCTATCAGTTTCTTTTCAGTTTGTTTATGCTGTTTTTTAGATTTTACGTATAAGTGAGATCATATGGCATTTGTCTTTCTCTGTCTGACTTATTTCATTTAGCATAATACCTTCCAGTTACATCTATGTTGTTACAAACGGTAAGATTTCATTTATTTTTATGGCCATGTGATATTTAATTGTATATATTACCACTTCTTTATCTAATTGTCTATTGATGGGAACTTAGGTTGTTTCCATATCTTGGCTATTGTAAATAATGCTGTAATAAATACACGTGTGCGTGTATCTTTTCAAATTAGTGTTTTGGATTTCTTTGGATAAATACCCAGCAGTGGAATTGCTGGGTCATAAGGTCGTTCTGTTTTGAATTTTTTGAGGATCCTCCATAATATTTCCATAGTGGCTGCACCAATTTGCAATCTTACCAATAGTGCACAAGGGTTCCTTTTTTCCCTCATTCTTACCAACACTTGTTGTTTGTGGATTTATCGATGATGGCTATTCTGACACGTGTGAGGTGATAGCTCATTGTGGTTTTAATTTGCATTTCTCTGATGATAAGTGACATTGATCATCTTTTCATATGTCTATTGGCCATCTGTATGTTCTCTTTGGAGAAATATCTATTCTCATCTTCTGCCCATTTTTTAATTGGATGGTTAGTTTTTTTGGTGTTGAGTTGCATTGGTTCTTTATACATTTTGGATGTTAATCCCTTATTGGATATATCATTGGCAAATACCTTCTCCCTTTCAATATGTTGTCTTTACATTTTTGTTGATGGTTTCTGTTGCTGTGCAAGTTTTTAGTTTGATGTAGTCCCATTTATTTATTTTTCCTTTTGTTTCTCTTACTTGAGGAGATATGTCAGAAAAAAATGCCACTAAGAACAATGTCAGAGAGTTTACTACCTATGTTTTCTCTTAGGATTTTTATGGTTTCAGGTCTTACATTTAAATCTTTAATCCATTTTGAGTTTATTCTTATGTATGGTGTAAGACAGTGGTACAGTTTCACGTTTTTGCATACAAGTATATATGTCTACTTTGTCTAACACCATTTATTGAAGTCTGTCTTTACCCTACTGTATATTCTTGCCTCCTTTATCATGGATTAATTGGCCATATAAGCATGGGTTTCTGTTCCATTGATCTATGACATCTGACAATTAAGTTCGCAATCTCTTCCTAAAAAAGTGCTACATACCTCATTGCTGAATATCACTACAGTCACCTTTGAAGTACTACCCTTGGGAAGCTATGCACTGATGCCTAGTCCACCCTTCAAAGTAATTTTGGAACTCTTTTTCTGGAATGGCCAGCAGAGCTCTCATTGTATTACCCTTGATGTCCTGAATGTCATCAAAATGTCTTCCTTTCAACATTTCCTTTATCTTTGGGTAAAGAAAAAAGTCATTGGGATCCAGATCAGGTGAGTAGGGAGGGTGTTCCAATACAGTTTTTTGTTTACTGGCTAAAAACTCCCTCACAGACAGTGCCCTGTGAGATGGTAAATTGTTGTGAGACAAGAGCCATGAATTGTTGGCAAAAATTTCAGGTTGTCTAACTTCTTATGCAGGCTTTTCAACACTTCCAAATAGTAAACTTAGTTAACTGTTTTTCCAGTTGGTACAAGTTCATAATGAATAATCCCTCTGATATCAAAAAAGGTTAGCAACATCGTTGCAACAAGTTCTCAAACTTAATTTTCCGACCTCATATGTGTCTGTTTTTATGCTATTTCCATGCTGTTTTGATTACTATAGCCTTGGAGAATAGTTTGATATTCTCCAACTTTGTTCTTCTTTCTCAAGATTGCCGTTACTATTTTGGGGTCTTCTGTGGTTTTATATAAATTTTAGGATTATTTGTTCTAGTTCTGTTAAAAATGCCATTGGTATTTTGATAAGGATTGCATTGAATCTATAGATTGCTTTGGGTAGCATGAGCATTTTAACGATGTTAATTCTTCCTATCGAGCATGGTATATGCTTCCATTTTTTTGTATCTTCTTCAATTTCTTTCTTCAATGTCTTGTAGTTTTCCAAGTATAAGTCTTTTATCTCTGATCAAATTTATTCCTAGGAATTTTTTTTATGAAATTGTAAATGTGACTGTTTTCTTAATTTCTCATTTTGATAGTTCATTATTAGCATATAGAAATGCAACAGATTTCTGAATATGAATTTTGTATCCTGCTACTTTACTGAATTCATTTATCAGTTCTAATAGTTTTTTGGTGGAATCTTTCAGGTTCTCTCTCTATAATATCATTTCATTTGCAAATAATGACAGCTTTACTTCTTCCTTTCCAACTTGGATGCCTTTTATTTATTTTTCTTATTTGATTATTGTGGCTAGGACTTCCAATACTATGTTGAATAAAAATGGTGAAAGTGGATATCTTTGTCTTATTCCTGATCTTGAGGACAATATTTTTAAATTTTCACCATTGAGTATGATGTTATTGTGGGTTTATCATATATGCCCTTTATTATGTTGAGATATGTTCCCTCTATTCCCATTTTGTTACAGTTTTTATCATAAATAGATGCTGGATTTTGTCAAATGCTTTTTCTGTATCTATTGATATGATCATATGATTTTTATTTTTCATTTTGTTTATGTGGTATGTCACATTAATTTATTTGCAGATATTAAACTAACCTTGCATCCCAGGAATGAATACCATTTGATCATGGTGTAGGATCTTTTTGATGTACTGGTGAATTTAGATTGCTGATATTTTGTTGAGATTTTTGCATCTATGCTCATCAGGGATATTGGCCTATAATTTTCTTTTTTGTGTGATGCCTTTGTCAGGGTAATGAGGGTCTCATAAAATGGGCTTAGGAGCCTTCCACTCAATAGAATATTTTGGAATAGCTTGCGAAGGATAGGTGTTCATTCTTATTTGAATGTTTGGTAAAATTTACCTGTAAAGCCATCTGCTCTAGGACTTTCGTTTGTTGGGAGTTTTTTGATTATTGATTTGATTTTGTTAGTAGTAATTGGCCTATTCAGGTGTTCTGTTTCTTCTTGAATTAGTCTTGGAAGATTTCTAGGAATTTATCCATTTCTTCCAGATTGTCCAATTTGCTGGTGTATAATTGTTCATATTATTTTCTTATAACACTTTACATTTCTGTGATGTCCTTTGTCACTTCTCCTCTTTCATTTTTGATTTTATTCATCTGGGTCCTCTCATTTTTTCATGGTCAGCCTGGGTAAAAGTTCATCATTTTGTTATCTTTTGAAAGAATCAGTTCTTGGTTTTACTGATCTTTTGTATTGTTCTTTTATACTCTATTTAATTGATTTGTACTCTAATCTTTATTAATTTCTTCTTTCTAACTCACTTTAGGCTTTGTTTGACGCTGTTTTTCTAGTTCCTTTAAGTGTAAGGTTAGATTGTTTATTTGATATTTTGTTTGTTTCTTGACGTAGGTGTATATTGCCATGAATTTCATTCTTTGGACTGCTTTCACTGTGTCCTGGATTTTAGGTTGTTGTGTTTTTATTTTCATTTGTCTCAAATTATCTTTTGATGACTTCCTTAATTTCATTGTTAACTCAGTCATTGTTTAGTAACATGCTATTTAGCCTCCATTTGTTTGTGTGTTTTTCAGTTTTTTTTGTAGTTGATTTCTAGTTTCATGCCATTGTGTCAGAGAAGACACCTGATATAATTTCAATCTTAAATTTATTGAGACTTGTTTTGTGGCTTAACATACGGTCTATCTTGGAAAATGTTCCATGTATGCTCGAAAAGAATGTATATTTTGTTGCTGTAGGGTGAAATGCTCTAAAAAATATAAATTAAATCCATCTACTTTACTGTGTCACTTAAGTCCACTGTTTCCTTGATGATTTTCTGTCTAGAAGCTCTATCCATTTATATCAGTGGGGGTGTTCAACTCCCCTAGTAAGATTGTGGTGCTCTTGATTTCTGTCTTGCTGTCAGTCAATATTTGTTTTATATATCTTGAGTGCATAATTGATTACAAGGGTTATATCCCCTTTGGATTGATCTATTTATCAGTATGGTATTTTTTTTTTTTTTGGTCTCTTATTATAGCCTTTGTTTTAAAGTCTGTTTTGTCTGATATAAGTATTGACATACCAGTTATTTTTTTTGTTTGTTTTTGCTTTTTCTTTTTTTTTCATGAAATATCTTTTTCCATTTCTTTACTTTCAGTCTGTGTGTGTCTTTTAATGTGAAGTGGGTGTCTCATAGACAGTATATATATGGCTCTTGTTTTATCACCCATTCAGCCTCCCTATGTCTTTTGGTTTGAGAATTTATTCTATTTACATTTAAAGTGATTATTGATAGGTACATAGTTATTGCCATTTTATTATTCATATTTATGTTCTTCCCTCTCCCCTTCTTCTTCTTAAAGAAGTCCTTGTAACATTTCTTGTAATACTGGTTTTGTGGTAATGAATTCTTTTGGCTTTTTCTTGTCCGGAAAGCTCTTTATCTGTTGTTCAATGGTAGTCTTGCTGGGTAGAGTACTCTTAGTTGTAGTTCCTTACTTTTCATCACTTTAAATATTTTCTGCCAATCCCTTCTGGCCTGCAAATTTCTGTTGAGAAATCAGCCAACAGTCTTATGGGAGCTCCCTTGTGGGTAACTAACTCCCTTTCTCTTGCTACTTTTAAGATTCTTTCTTTGTTTTTAATCTTTCACATTTTAATTATTATATGCAAAGTGTTATCAAAAGATACAGTGAATGTTTCAATAAAAAAATTTTATTATAGTAAAAGACACATAGCCATCAATGCCCTGCAAAATACTCTCCCTCTCTTAGAACACACTTGTCCCATCATTCTTGCTACTTTCTGAAGCAATTCTGGAAGTTTTCTTTTATGTCTTTACTTCATCCTCCATTATGACAACACTTCATGTCACACATTGCTTCTGGTATGGTAGTTTCTGTTAAATAAAAACATTATGGTGTGTCCTCATCTACCTATTCATCAGATCTGGCACTGTGTGACTTCTGGCTCTTCCCCAAAGTCAAAATGACCATGAAAGGAAAATGTTTTGAATCAATTCAGGACATCAAGGCAGATATGACAGTACAAATAAAGCCCTTCATGAAAGAGGACTTACAGAACTGCTTCAGAAACTGACAAGAATGATGGGATAAGTGTGTTTAAAGAGAGAGGGAGTATTTTGAGAAGGATTAATGGCAATGTGTCTTTTACTGTAATAAATTCTTTTTATTTAAACATTCACCATATTTTTTTATCACACACCTCAAACTTGGTATGGGTCTCTTTGGGTTCATCTTATTTGGAACTTTGTTGTGCTTCCTGGACTTGTAAGTCTATTTCCTTCACCAGGTTAGGTAAACTTTCGATTTTTATTTTTTAAGATAGGTTTTCAATTCCTTGTTTTCTCTCTTCTTCTGATACCACTGTGATGCAAATGTTGTTATGCTTGATGTTGTGTCAGAAGTCCCTTAAATTATTTGGTTATGGACTGAAATATGGACCCCCCAAATTCAGATATTCAAGGCCTAATCTCCAATACTCCTCAGATTCTGACTGTTTTTGGAGATAGGACCTTTAAAGAGGTAATTAAGATTAAATAAGATTATATAGGTGGGCCCTAATCCAATGTGACTGGTGTTTTTGTAAGAAGAAAGACTTCAGGGATGCATTTGAATAGAGAAAAGGCTATGTGAAGATACAGCAAGAAGGTACTATCTGCAGGCCTCAGGAGAAAGCACATCTGCTGACAACTTGATCTAAAACTTTTATCCTTCAGAATGGTGTGGAAATAAATTTTTGTTGCTTGACTCCTCAGTCTGTTTTATCTTGTTATGGTATCCCTAGCAAACTAATACAGAATCTGAATGAAGGTTGTATTCCTTTGTTATTGTAAAAAAAAGTTCTTTGATTTTGAAAAGGATCTATATAATTCTGAAACTTGATTCAGAACATAACTAAATGTTCATGTTGAGGAGTGACTGTTTTCACCATTCACCAAGCCTGTCTCTGCTTAATACCTATCACTTAGGAATAACAAAAATCTTGAATTCTCCATGCACTCTTTTCCCTACTCATCATAAACACTGTTACTCAAACAATTTACTCTTTCCAACTGAGCCCATAAACAATTCAAAATCATTTAAAAAGAACTCAAGAATAAATTTAACATTTTAAAAATAGGTAAGTACTTTTTGTATCCCAGGTTAAGATATCAAGCAATCCCACAAAAGGATTTTTATCTCCAGAGTTTATTCTAGGTTTATAAAATATTAACACTCATATAGCTTTTTGAGCTTAATAGTACAAACCTTTAATTTTTGTTACCATGCAGGTTATAAATATTTTAAAGCATTTCCATACTATTTATTTGTAACATTTTAATCTTGTATAGTTCTCAGTTTCTCCCTAGCTTTTTCATTTTTCCTTTACTCTGTAATACCATGTATTTATGGAAAATTTAGGTATCTATCTCTTGTTCTCAATAATGTCTATTTTTCTGTCCTTCCTGGAGCAAGTCAGAAGGCATATATGACTACATTTGCTCATTTTTGCCATCGGTGTCTGAATTATAACAGGGCAGATCTTTATATGTTGTCTAAATTCTTTGACTATAAAAATACATAATTTCATTGCCTTCTTACTTTTCCTCAATTCCTTTTGAGTGTGGTTTCAGTGGACTTACCCTAGCAATATTGCACTATTACAGAAAAGAATATGCCCAGATTTACTGACATAGATCATTCTAGGAACATCTGAATATGCTGTTTAATTATCATAACATATGAGCACTGCCTAACAAAGGGAAACTTAGTTTCTAAAGGGATTCTATCCTTTTCAAAAACATAAAAAAGAATAGTTGTTAAACTGTCACAAGGTTAATAACTTCAGCTTAATAATTTTGATAAATGGCAAATATTTCACTGTTGTCATAAAGTTATAAAGACACACAATAAATTTTAAAACACTTTACAATTGTCTTTTTCCCCCCAAGGAAATCTAGCAGGGCCTCCTATTTAAAAAAATAAATAAATAAATAAATATATATATATATATATATATATATATATATATATATATATATTTAAGCTTATTTAGCTGATAGTCCTTC
This sequence comes from Rhinolophus sinicus, assembly GCF_036562045.2. Classification (NCBI taxonomy): domain Eukaryota; kingdom Metazoa; phylum Chordata; class Mammalia; order Chiroptera; family Rhinolophidae; genus Rhinolophus; species Rhinolophus sinicus. Next base: position 83,851,769 of record NC_133751.1, on the reverse strand, counting down.
ATGTATGAAATATGTCCATTACATAGTTAACTGATGAATTCATCTAATTTTATCAGCAAATTAAATTTTCTCTTTTATCTAGGTAGGTGTTTTAAAGGTTTCTGTGTGAAAACCTCAGCTAAGGAGTATTCTGCATAATAGTTTGTTTTATTAGATGATTATTTTCAAGCTAATTCCTGCTTGGAGTGCCATATATTGTTTCCTTTCTTAGAGAAAACCATTATGTCTAAAATATTTGAGAAAGATATATGAGATCACCAAGTAGCAACATAGAGTTTTAAATTAGACATATACCCCCCCAAAGAAAAACAAAACCCCCCAAAACCCCAACATAGGATGTAAATCTTAAATCTTTAAAGACTTAATTATCAAACATTCTAACCTTTTTATTTGACAGAAAACTGGTTGGAGGTAGAGCCAAGACTAGGAGCTAGATCTGTCAATTTGCACAACTTTGTTCTGTGTGTCTTTATCTGTGTGCCATCTTTATGGTCAGACATTTTGGGGTCAGATATTTTCTGGGTAAATGGTCTATTAACATATTGTTCTGGTTTCACTTGCCTGCAATGCTAAGTTGTAGAGCTTTAATACCTAACACGTCATCAGTGATTTAAGCCTGGACCACAAAAGGTAGCCCGGGTAGCATTTGCAATTTAGCCCTTCTCAGAGTAAATGTTGATGCTTGGCAAGTTACAAGGAAAATGTGATCTGGAGCTTTATTCAAGTTTTAATTGATTGTATATCCATTATAAAAAGGTTTTTAGATGTTTTGGAGTGAAGGAAAGAACGGCGGGAAAGAATTTTGTGAGTTGGGAAATGATTACAATTTACTTGTAGGGTAGGAATAGCCAGTAATGGTCTGCATAAAAATAGAATTGAAAATTAATAATGTTGCTGAAACCCAGATTGTTTTTATTTCAATTTTTGTGGGAAGTTTTGGGAGAAGGCTAACAGGTAAATGGATCTGGAGTTCAGGGGACCATGTTGGCCGCTAAGCCACTGTGCACCTTGGAAATCACTTCACATCATTGATGTTATCTCATTGTAGATTAGAAATACTAGTGATAGCTAACTTTTAATGAATGAATAGTTATGTGTTGGGAATCATTCTAAATTCCCTTACCTGTATTAACTCATTTAATCTTCATAAAAACGCATGAGACCTCCCCCACTTCCTTAATAAGGAAATTCAAGCAGCATAGAGGTTAGGTCATTTGCCCAAAGTGCCACAGTGGGTTGGGCAAGAGCCAAGATGCAAGCACAAATGACCTAGTCCAGAGCCTACAGTCTTAACCTTTTCACTGCGTTAATTGATTTCAAGATTGTTCTCTGAAATGTGTCAAAAATTCACAGAAAATACTGTGTTTCCCTGAAAATAAGACCTAGCTGGACAATCAGCTCTAATGCATCTTTTGGAACAAAAATTAATATAAGACCCGGTATTATATTATATTATATTATATTATATTATATTATATTATATTATATTATTATATTTTATATAGGACCTGATCCTATATTATAGTAAAATAAGACCAGGTCTTATATTAATTTTTGCTCCAAAAGACACATTAGAGCTGATCGTCCGGCTAGGTCTTATTTTCGGGGAAACACGGTAATTATAGTATTTATATTTTTAAGTAAATACAGTTAAGGTGCTACATTTTATTAAAATAAATGATTCCTTTAAAGTATAAAAATTTCCTATTATTATTTATTCTTGAAAAACACAAAAATGTGGAAAAATATACATCTGCCTTCCTAAACTTCCTTTCTGGACCACTGAGCTTGTGGGATAAAGACAAACGCTGCAGTCAGTGGCATGGAAATATCATTCAACTACAGACGAACCTCGCAGCAAAAGTGTTAAACCCTACGCCCTATGCTCTTATTGTGCTTAAGATGTTAAATAAATTGGGGCTATTGGAACATTCTTGTATTTGGTGCATCTCATGTAAGTCAACCTTATGACAGAAAGTACTTTACTGTTTCTAAATCAGAAATTAGTTTGGACCTAAATTTTTTGAATTCTATTCACTGAACTCTTTTATGTTCCCAGTGCATGTTCATACCCTGAACAGTCAAATGACATCATTTCAATACCCTTCATTTCTAGAAAGGACTTCTTTCATAATGGATTTATGTACCTCTCCATTTTTGAGCCTGTAAGGGTCTTTCAAACACCTTTTCTGATTTAAAAAAATAAAACCTATCTTTCTTTCAGGTGAGGAATATTTTCTATGCACAAAATCACCTTCTAAAAGTACCCCTAAAAGCATTTATACACTGGTTCTAAAAGGTCTATTTGTTGACAGCAATTAGTAGTCATGATGTCTCTGAGGATGGTGTAGAGGACATTTTCAACTTTTGCAATGATTCTCACTTTTCTAATTTCCCTAATGCTTTTCAGTCTTCAGGTATTTGGGTCCAGGTTTATTGTGTGTCTGCCTTTAAGCCACAGGGTACAAATTCAGGGTGCATTGTTCATGGTTAATTCAGAGATATTTGTGTAAATGCCATGCTGCATGTAAAGTGACAAAAATTGCACTATAATTTGGCATGAGGTGAAGCATTAATTAAGGGATATACATACAAATGAATTGAGAGAAAACATTTTGCTGTCAGATAGTTTGGGAAATGACCATAATGAACATTGCTGGCACTTTTGTGACCTATAAATGCTATATAAAGCTTTACCAAAAAAATCTACTGAGGTCAGCAGCAGCAAAGCATTAACTAGTGGATACTTTAACTACTGGCAAAATGAATCATACTAACGCTTCAGAATAATAAATTACTATTTACTGATGCAGAATAGATTACATGATTATTGCAAGCCACAGCATATGAGAATGGTAATATCATTCATAAAATACTGAAAGAAATAGACCTATTTACTGCAAGCTATTATTTTTGATGTACGTTCATTTTTAATTAGTAGAACAAATGTTAATGGCAAAAAGCATGGGTGCCCAAGCAAGAAAAAAGTATCTATAGAGAAAGTTGAACTGGCAATTTAAAGCAACAACAATTATTTTATGTTTACTGCAGTTGCCCTCCAAATAAAAGTTAGTGCCCTTTGAAATGTGACACTGTCTTATGCTCTTTCACTGTTCTTGTCATAACTTTAGAGAGCCTCATTTGAATGAAAGATTTATAGCACACCGATGGGGAAATGATGAAACGGGCTGACTCTATTGGGTTGAGTAATGCCTCCTCAATTAGTCCTTGCCTTGCAATTGCTGTTCTCTGAGGATGCCATCATGTTTCTTAGTCACCTCTGGATCTTCAGCATTAGTACATTTTCAAAGATAGAGAAATTTGAATACCTGTTCCATCTTCCAAGGATCTTCTCTTCCCTCTAACACTGTCTCTGATTTATTTATTTATTTATTTTCCCAAGCTTGCTAGTGTAATGCTTTGGTTTCTGTCTACATCCATCCCAACTTGGCAGGTTAAACTTCATGTACAGATTCAGTTGCTCTTTATACTTTAGAACCAATTTTGATCTTAGGGTTGATGTAAGAATGTGATAAAAAACTGGTCATAAATAACTCTATTTAGAAGCTTACATTCCTCAAATTGAAACAAGATGATTGTGGTTTTGCTCTGACGACGGTGATCCAGTCATCCAGAACTCGAGTTCCTCCTCGTAGTGCCCATTTTTCTGGAAGGAGCAATTTTGTTTTCAGTTGCTATCATTAGGTATCACGGCCTTGAATCCAGTTGTCCAGATCATAGTTTTAAATATCTGTACTTCACATATTTGGTGCTGATAATGATTCCCATGCTATTTTGATTAGAATAGTTTCCTGTCCTTATCTTTCTTGTCTAGATTGTAAACTCTCTAAGAGCAAGAGATACATGAGCTATCTCTAACTGGAAAATATGGGTCAGAAGCTTACCAAATCCATTTTCTCTGTCTGGTCCACAAGAAAACTATGCATTATTTTGTAGATATTCACATTTGGGTGGGACAGCAAAATTGATATTTTGTTTTCTAAGCAACAAACCTGCTTTATTCCTAAGTCAGCTGTGGCTATCATAAAAATCTAAAATATATAGCAAGAGCTAAGCGTTTTGGTGACAGAATTCAAAGAAACAGATATTGAAGGCTGGAAATATGATAATTCATATAATGTACTGACAACACACGTGGTAAGACCTGCCACATTGGGAGGCAGACCATATGCCTATTCAGCCCATAGGCCTAGGGAAAGTGAACTGAAAGAATAAAATTGTTAGTGTATGTTGGCTGGTATTTATTGAGGTTGGCAACAATAAAGGTGACTTCAGGAAAGAACTGGCAAACTTGAAAGCAGAAATGAATGGAAATAGAGAAAATCCAGAAAAAAAGAAGGTCCTTGAAGAGTTGGAAAAGTTGACTGTTTCTAGTTCTGAAACAATTGGATTTGATGCCAAATATGACCGAGAAAGCTTGTGAGTGAAGAAGCTTATTAAAAATTGTCTTCCTAGCCAATCCTAATAGCCTAAAGTAAACAGCCACTAAAGTTGGAGGATCTGTTGGCAAAAATGCAAATAAATACACCAGATTTGGGAACTATGGCCATGAAAGGACTTGGAGTATGCTTGCTGTACCGCATACTAATTGGAAACAAATAATTTAGAAGTCTAAAAAAGGCAATATAGCAGGACTAAAACTCTCTTATTAAACTTTAAATCAACTATTGGAACTTCAGCCTTCAATGAACAGAAAGTAACTTCCCCAAGCTTTTCTGCCTCCAGGTGACCAAAATATCCAAAATTTATTTTAAATATGGCTATGGAGGATTTTGACATGGAAGAACTATGTTCCCAACTCAGAAAGCCAGGGATCAACAGAATGATGAAGAGGATCTTTCTGAAGAACAGAATCTGGTTTGTAATATTTGTACCATAGGATTTCAGAACTGCTATGTAACAATGACTGTGTTGTGATTTCCAGTCTTTCCTTTTCTGAATGAGAATGTTTATTGCACTTACACTGTCCCTGCTCCACAGTTATGCAGCCAGTGTCAGAGGGAGGCAAATAATTTCTCTTTTTGGCTCATTAGTCACCAGATCATGAGAAGAAACATGAGGTAAGTTGAAAAGGACTTTGCATCATCAGGAGTTCTTGAACTTTAATTGATTGCAACTAATGCGCAGGACTTTGAGTTTTCCATGGGAGTGGATGAATGTGTTCTACATGTGGGATGAAAAAATGAAATGGATGTTTCTTGACTGCAAAGGAGGATCATGGCGGAGACAATGGCATATGTCCACCAAAACAATTTTTTTTTCCCTCTTGGGCATGTTGATGGACTGTTTCCTAGCTTACCTGCAATACAGCTGTATGATTAGCTTCTGGTGAAAGGAATATGTATAGCAATGTTGTGTATGACTTGTAGTTGTAGACCACAGAAATTACCCATGAACAATCATTTACTCTCTTCCTATTTTAGGGCATCCTTTGAGTTTATGTATTCAAGATGGTAGCTCATAAAATGGAAAGAGCCAAATTTGTGAAGCAGAACCCTCCCAACCCCCATCACCATTTAGTTATATTATAACATAAGAAATTGATAAGCTTTTATTAAATGATTGAAACTTTAAGTTATTTTTTCCCCTAGCAGTTAGCATACCCTGAATAGTATACATGATATTTTCAACTTTTGTTTTTTCATGATACACTGTTTTTGGATTTACTTTGCATTTTTTTATACCTCAAGCCTTTCTATTTTATTTAATATATGATGTAACTTGTATGATAATCCATTCTGGTTCCTTAGATTGGTTCATAAATTATGGAATTGAATACTTGGTTCATTTATTTTTATTCTTTGTTTGTTTAAAGTGGAAGCATCTAAATCTATTAATTTTACTCTGAGTACATTTGAGTCTGGTTCTCTGAATACAGCTTTGGCTACATCCCATAAATTTCGACGTGTTATTTTATTTTATCATTTTTTTTGGTCATTATTTTCCACAGGGTTTCCAATGAAGTTTTATTTCCTTATTGATAAAAGAGTTTAGGAGAGTGCTTTCACATTTCCATTGGTTAAACACACTGGTTTTAAATAGTACTCTTCTGTTGAGGAATTTGGATAAATTTCTTAACTTCTAAATTTCTCTTAACAAACTTCATGTAGTTATTGAGGGTATTAAATGAGAAACTGCAGGTAAAATCATTAACACCATGCTTACTTAATCATAAACACTTAGTAAGTATTAGTGAATGCTATTAAATTGCTTCTGTTGTAATGCTCTGCTAAACTCTAAAGATAGTAACTGTGCCTATGGAGGGAGAGCAGTCCAATTTTCCAGTTGAATCTGTTTCTCTGAACAGTGGAACCAGCAGTGAGAGAAGAACACAGAATGCCTGATTCCAATATAAAAACGGCAGGATCCCTCTCTTTATGTGGCAATGCGTGTGTCAGTGTCTTCAGGTTATCTATTGGTGTGTAAAAAGACCACATCAAAACTTAGTGGCCTAAAGCAACAACAACATTTGCTTACAAATCTGAAACTTGGACAAAGCCTATTAGTGTAGCTCATCTCTGCTCCACTGAGCATCAGCTGGGGCATCTCAAAGTCTAAGGGCTGGAATCATCAGAAGATTCACTCTATTATGTATCTAGTGGGTAATCATTTTGGCTGTTGATTTAGACCTTAGCTGGTACTGTTGACCAGAAAATGAATTAGTGGCCTGTCTACATGGCCTGAGTTTTCTCACAACATGATGGTTGAATTCCAAGAGTGGGGAAGGAGAGAGAGAGACAGAGAGAGAGAGAGAGAGAGAGAGAGAGAGAGAGAGAGAGAGAGAGAGAGAGGTGGAAGCAGTTTTGAACTTTTCTAATGGAGCCGTGAAAGTTATACAGTATCTCTTCTTCCTCTATGTTCTATATTAGTTCTATGGAGGTCTATATTCAGGGGAGGAGGAATAGACCTCACCCTTGATGAAGGAGCATCAGTGTAACATTGTAAGAATACATGGAATGGGATATATTGATGTGATCATCTTTGGAACATATATCTGCCATACTGTTTTTTTTTTTTGTAATTATAGTTTCCCTTTCTACTTCCTAATGTGATAAAGTAAAAATTCTTGTCAGCTTCTAATTTGAATATTGGCTCTACATCTTTATGTTTATTATGATTATTTTTATTACTTATGTTTATTATTATTTTATGTTTATCAGTATTATTTCTTCTGAATCTTCATAGGCATCTTAGTGGAAATATTATAGAAGTGAAATATTACACACTTTGTCACAGATGACTTAGATCATAGTGAGCCACTTTGGAACATTTCCCCTAGTGCCAAAATACAGATAGCATCAGGAAACACCACAAAATCAACTTGGGTTGACCTAAATATGGTGAAATAACTAAAATATACTTCTATGTGGATAATACTTCCTTCCCCATTTTAATTTAGCAATGTATCACTGCTTTGTTTATGGCTATAACTTTTAAGGATGTTAGAATGTGGGCCCCGGGCTGGAAATGTCACAGAGATTGGAATAGTGATCTATGCTTCGAGCAGCCAAATCTAAATCAACCTTTGAAATATTACTAGGGTTGGCAAGATGCAGCATAGACCAAGGATATAACTGCAAGCCAAAAACTTTTGGAAAAGTAGATAAAGCTCTGACATTCATACCAGCTGTGACTTTGATTAAGTCACTCTGCCTGCATTTCTGGATATCTGCCTTAACTTTCTGGCCAGGCCCACTCACTCCCCTTTCAGAACAGGCGAGATAGGGAGGGCTGACAAAGTAAGCTACTGCTTACTAAATTTATTAAAAACTAACATTACAGGATGAGTTGTCAGAGCCTGAATCAGCTATAGAACCTAGAGCATGTTCAACCCAATAAGTAAAACCAACCCAATAAAGAAGCTCATTAATAGCATGAGGTTAGAACTATATTTGCTAATAGTGATAGTTAATATTTATTGGATGCTTAGTATAAACCAGGTCCTATGCTGAACATTTTACATTTATTGCATGTAATTTTCTCAAACAAGTCAAAAAAGATAGGTGTTATTATGACCCTCATTTTAGAGGTATGGAAACTGAGCTCACAATTTAAACAACTTATTCAAATTCACACAGCCGAGTGACAGAGCAGGAATTTAAACTGGAGACTTTCTCAATCCAAAGTCTAGACTTGCAAACACTTCATTATACTGCTGATATGATGGAGATCTAGTTCAACTCCACTGTTTTTACAATAAAGTCATTTAGCTCAGAGGTTGTATGACCTTCCCAAGGTCACAAAGCTAATTAGTTATTTAGTCAGGCCTCTAGGTATTCTGTTTTAATACTTTGTGATTCTCCACATGTAATGGCACTGTGTAGATTTTTAACTCCACTTAGAGGCGTTACATCCCTAATAATTATGAAGCCATATCCAGATAATTAAATATTAGAGATAGATTTCAGAATTTATGCTTTTTCAATACTTCAGTTTTTATAAAATTACTTGTAGGTGTAAGCTCTCTAGCAGATAATGGCAACATCTCTACTTGCTTATTTCACAGAGATGTTTTCAGGATCAGTGAAATAATGTCTGTAAAGTACACAATGTGAAACACTAAACATTATTTAGATTAACTGCAAGATGCCCATATCACTGTTGTGTCTGTCGCTGAGATCACTTCTCGCTGTCCCCTGACCACAGTGCAGAAATCTGACACCCAGAGGACGTTCTCTCCCCACCGACCCAAAGTGGTTCTTTCCTTGTCTGGTTAAGCAGGTAGCAGCATAGATTCTTGTGGTTGTTGAATTTCTACTCTGTGGGTAGCAGGGAGCAAAGACGTGATCATAGTTAGAAATTCAGCAATAGAACAAGCTTTCCTGGCATGTTTAATTATTTCATATAAGATAACACACCAAAATGCTATCTTGTATTTCCCCAAGGTCCAACCACAGGATATTACTGCACGATGAAAATGACTGGGACAAAGCCTAACACAGTGTCATCTGCTGGTTTCCATCTAATGATAAAATAGATATGTATATAAATCCTTTCCGGTCTCACTCTAGTTTCATGTTGACTGTGGAAAGTCAACTTCAATAAATTGCTCCTGATAAAAAGTTCTGTATGTTACAGAAATTTTCCGAAAGTAGTTGGTTGTTTCATAGTAAAGAAAATCCCCAAGTTTTTTCAGACTTGCAATAATTGCATGCACTTAATCTGGAGAGTGCTTTTAGAGTAGGGAAAGAAATGTGGTTCTTTAACTTTATTAGGTCAGTATCATGTGCACTATTGTGCGCTCTTACATGATGTTCCCAGATTAGTTTCGTGGACTATCCATCTTGGCATGTGTCTTTCTTCTCGTATGCTTGAGAATTTCTTTAATACAAGGCAGGCACAGTAACACCTTTCTGAGACAATGACAGTAATACATACTAGCATGAAAGAACTGATAATAGTAATTCAGTGGTTGGTATATAACCATCACTTCCCCTAAGACAGCAAACTCTGGATTTTAAGAGTGCTCATAATACCGCCCAGGGTACCTGGCTGATGATGTGGGTGTCATCCTTAATGTTTCTACAACAATTCTGGGCATACTTGCCCCTATTTCTAGTGATGGGAGCCAAGATAAATCATCTTCTTTATTCTCATTGTCTTGACTGTTCTGAAATCTAGTACTTGCCAGATACCCATCTCTTTTGAGAAAAGGAAAGAAATCATGCCCTTTTCTTTTAGTCGCCTTTCCTCTTTTTCTGCAAAACAATTGTTTTTCTTAGTCAGTTTTTTTCTGTTCTCTGGACAACATGAGTGTCCAGAGAAGCCATGGACACTTTCCTTCAGCTTTGTTTTCTGTCCCTGAGGGTCATTTCTTGTCTCACTTGGCTATTTTTTTTCATCCCGTTGGTAAATTGTCTTTCATGCTCTAGCATAACCAGTTCTTGACTGGCTTGATTATATCTATTTGCAGTTACGTCAAATATCCAATTTTAAACTTTCATTTCAGCTCTGAATTAAGCAACATCAAATGACTTTTAACCATTTAAAATCCAGTAATAGAAATAGGTAATGCATCCTTAGTCTATATTCTCCTGTGATTTAAACTACTTTTCAGAGGCCTGGCGATTTTGGAATATTCATTAACCATCTCATGTCTGTAAGGCTAGTAAGGGGATCCTTCTTATTATTATCTTAACCAATGTAAAAAGTTGATATTTTTAAATTCATGGCAGTTTTACTGATCTACAGGAGTCAAAGCAAAATAAAGTCCAGAAAAGTCAAAAGAGGAGATACGTTTTTTAATAGCTACTCTCTACTTTTGCCTAAAGTATAACCCTTTAGAAAATCTCAAAATGGTGATGTGTTTATTTTATGACAAAAGAAAAGCTGGGAAGAGGAGTTAAGTATTATTTTACAAACAGTCAGCTAGGAAAGCAAATTCCTCAAACATCAGTTTGAGAAGGGCCCAGGGCTATGGAGGGAAACAGTGGACTGTGAAGGAGGAGAGAAGGAAATTTTCTACTCCCTGGGTTTCATAGGTTTTCGCCTTTAGATTTCCTATAACCCCATGTTTTATCCTTTATCCTCTTTTGGAGCTTAGTTTCCTGGCCCAGGGACTGGAAACTGAAGTATTCCTACTCTGATGGGAAAGGCCATTTCAAGTTGAAATTCTGAATCCATTTCTCACAGGAACATTACAGCATTCCATTTACATTTCCCAAAATTGTCAGGGCAGAACTTTACTTCAGCCACTTAGGTATCTGCTCGTGTTGGGGGACGATGCACACTGCATCCTAAATAAATAACTCGCAACCTGAACTCTTAGAATATAGTCCATGTGGAAGCCAGAGGGTGCCTTTATGCTTAGAAATATCAAAGAAATCCTTATTGGCTTCTCTGCAAGCTCCGGAAATTGTGAGCACTCTGTACAATCCGGGCGCAGAGTCAGCAGGAAGCCTGAAGGCGCACACTGTTGAACTTTTGAACTCAGAAACAGCATCTATTTTCTTAGTTTCGTTTGTTGATTCCTCTTTGATCTCATCTTATTAGAAAGATAATACCCTAACATTTTAGCATACTTAAAATAAACTGTTTTTACAATCCTTCTGGGAGCGCAGCTTAACTTCACCTTTTTCCAGTCTCCAAAGCTCTTTACTGCGGAGAACACTCACCTTCATGGAAATTAAGTAATTCTCCCTAACAGGGAGTTTACTTTTCTGAATATGCTCTAGGGAGTGATATTTATATTTCTTTGCATCATTTGAACATATGCCTCTTTCTAATTTTGTGATTATCTTTGAAAGTTTATTACTAAAGCTAAAAGGACTAAAAGGAGTAGGAACCCTGTCTGGTGATAGTGGTGGTGGGGACTGCCTTTTGACATTTTGCAATTTGGTCAGAGCCTTCCATTCAGAAAGGGTCTCAGATTTACAACTTTTTCTGTAATCTCAAATCCAGGAAAGAATATGCATAAAATAAAGAGTAGAAAAATGATCATTCTACACTTTAAACTTTTGTTACCAAACCACAACAATGTAGCACACTGTGAATTGATATTTATTTTAAAATTCTAATCCTGTAATTATCTTGCAAATAGGAAAATATGTTGCGTTGTAATTTTTATTTTAAAAGTGCTATTTTTTAATGTAAATATTGCAAATCAAGCTGTGACAGTGGATAGTATCAGTAGCATTTTTGGAACTCATTTCCTCCTTTCTTCCTTTCAGATATCACCCAGATTTTCTCCTGGCTCTGTCTATCTCTCCTCTGTTTGCTCTACCTTCCATCCAGGAATGGCTGCAGTTGTCTTGAACCAGTTAGTATGTTTCATTCTTGGAGCCATCGTCACTGGTTCAGGGATAGACATGACTTCAGTGGTCCATCTCGATTGAGTTCCAGGACTATCTGGAAGAGCTGTTAGAATCCTTCTCCCAAGAGATTTGAAAGGGGAAGTACAGAGGGTGCCAAAAAAAAAAAAGTATACACATTTTAAGAAAGGAAAAAAAACTGTATTAAAATTGGAATACTCAATATATACTGGTATCAAAAGATGAATATAAGTCACGTGTATACATTTTTTGGCACACCTGGTATATAACTTCTACATTGAGAAGAATGAACCTTAAGAAGGCAGAGAGGAGAAAGGGGAGAAAAACTAGATCCACCGTGTAGGTGGCTGAGCAGAGAGAAAGAAAGAGGAAGGAACAGGGTCCTTCCTCCATACAATCTTAGATAGGCCAATTCTGAGGCCTGGTGTATCCGAGAACATTTCGTATTTGAGATCAACAATTTTCCCTACTTTTGAAAGTGGGTCTGAATTAAATTTTCTATGCGTCTTAACCTTTTTCTATAAACTTAATATAAAATTTCTTTATTTTTAATATCCAGATAGCCTCAAAATCTTGAAGTGGAGAAGGCCTGTGTTAGCCATTGGGTGGCCCTGACTCAATCTGATGATTGCCACTATTGCAGTCCAAGTTTTCCAGTGAGTCAGAGGCCTGAGCTGAGAATGTTGTAAAACAGAAAGAGTTCATCCACCTGCACTAGCAGAGCCAAACGCTGAACACTGAGAATTGCAGTGGAGAAAGATCGGCTGTTTCATTGATGAATGGTGCCATCCAAGAGAACGGGAAGCTAATGTTCAAAAGCCTGACTTTCCAATGACATGTAGGTTACAGATTACATAGAACTAAATCACAAGACACTGTGGGTTAGGGGTCCTGTGTCGTGCTGGTCGTTGATTGGTCGGAGGTGAGGTAAGGGTAATGAATCATTTCTTCAGGTCTTGAGGACAGTTCTGAGGTCTTTTCTGGATCCCTCTGTCTGATCTCATGGAAAAGTAGACAGGGATCATTCCACCTTAAGGCTCAGGAGCTGAAACATAACTTAGGTCAAGATGTTACATTTAGCCTGCCGGAGGTCCAGACTGTGTGACTGTTGGGTCCCAGGCTGCTGTCATCTGCTGATCTGCTGCCTTGGGGGGGTGGGGGGAGGGGTGAGGGGGTTGGGAGGGCTAAGTCTCTGAGTGGTGTGTGTGTATATATATATATATATATATATATATATATATATATATATATATATAGAGAGAGAGAGAGAGAGAGAGAGAGAGAGAGAGAGAGAGAGAATTTTTGAGCTGGGATTTAAAAGTAAATTTAATCCAAGTCATAAGGACTCTCGGTTTCAAGAACAGTGGTCCTCAGTTCAGGAATATTTAATGGGTTTAAGAAGTTGTGATATTGAAGACCCAGTATACCTTCCCTCTGCTTTACATTCTTAATCCGATTCCCCCAAAATGGGGTGAAATGCAGAAAGATGTTAGCTGAATAAGATATGAGTACCATGTAAAAATTTATTGCACATTTTATTCCTTTTGGGGAGTCCATCCTAACTGTAAATTAACTGTAAACCAGTGGTTCTCATCCAGGCCCATTCTGCCCTCTAGGGGTCACTTGGCAATGTTTGAAGAAGTTTTTTTGGTTGTCACACCTGCAGGAGAGTGCTACTTGCATCTAATGGGAAGAGGCTAGAGATGCTACTAAATATCCTACAATGCACAAGACAACCCCACACAACAAAGAAATATCTAGCCTAACTTGTTAATTGTGCCAAGTTTGACTAACCCTGTTCTAACCATGTAAGATAGCAGATAATCTAGCTATTGCCCTCTCTTTCACTCTTGTTCAGTATTTTATTTACTCTCTCTCTTATGTATGCTGGGTATTTACAGTTATTGCAGAACTTCCTGGTTGAGGTTTTTATTTTTCTTTATTAAGGGGGAAATTGATAATTTTGAAAATGGACATAATTTTTTTTTCCTATGGTGCAATTAGACAATTTAAAGAAATATTCCGTAAACAAGGAATGACTGTCTTAGCTGCTTCTCTCCCTCTTTTTCTCTTTTTAAAATAGGTTTCTAAGCATTGAGTGCTTGCAAAGCACTATTCAGTTTTTGTTTTGCCTTATGAAACATTTAAAGTTGTGTAAGATTTTTCTTGCTTTCCAGCAGCTCACAATCTAATAGTGGACGTGGGGAAACCATTCAAATCACATTAGTACAAGGGAGTACCTGTCATATATGAGAGCGGCATCACCAGAATGCTAGCTAAATGCACACTTAGGAGAATAAACTTAGAATCCAGGAGTAATTTACAGTTTACCTACTCCTGGGGAAAATGCTTTGGACAAATATGGCTACTCTGAAGGGTCACTCCCAGCTTGTCACTTTCCTCTGGGGGCATCTTTAAGACAGCACTTTCCATGTGTTTCTAGGGGCTTCTAGGCAGCTGTGTGGGGTGAGGCTGCCAGCTTTAATCATTCACCTTCCTCTGTGCAAAGACAGCGAGGAGAAAACGCAGCTGAGCAAGGCTGAGAGGGCATGAAATTGTGTTAAGCAACACTCATGACAATGACTGGATTTGCTATTTTAGAGTAAGTGACTAAATTTTTTTTTTTTTTTTTTCAATTGTAATTTTCCTGTGCTGTTAAGTGTAAAGGTGACCGCTCCATGGTGGGCTCTCAGCAGTTTGTACTCGACAGCTAATCAGGTTGATTCATTTGGTGAGGTGGGCATTAAGCTCAGTTATAAAGCAGCGTTGAGGAGATATAACACCACACTTTTTTTTCTTTCTTCTTTTTGAAGGAAGGAAACCACTGTGCAGACTTTTCAGGGAACGTTGTGAAGACATGAGATTTTGTATTTGTAGTAGGAAATATAATTATCTGTGGAACAAAACCCGGTCCCTTAATTGAGTTTGCTTGCAGCCTTTCAATAAATGATTTAGGCTGCTATCACCAATGGGAGTCGGTGCTTTTGGTAGAGACCAGCCTGAATTTATTGTAGCCCAACCCCAGTGCTAGTGGAGTGTAAAATGCTTGTTTATCTCTTTGCTAATTGCTTCAGAGCTGACCAGAGGCCAGTTAGCAATGGCTCAGCATTACCAAGTTTCCCCACAGGATGGCATCCATCAGTTAAAAACAAAATTTACAGTATTGGTAAAACTCACAAAAATAGAGATGGATTAAATTTTCTATTAGACTTTACAATGTTTAGGGTTTATTTTGATACAAATTTTAACTTGATCATAGTGAGTGAGTGTTTGCCAGGAGCCAGCACAGAAACAGAGATGGAATCTGTGGTTTGTACAAAGAAAGAAATTGACAGTTGCTAACAAATAAAGCTTAACATTTCAGAGCCCCTGATCACCAGAGGGCCATTTATGGAATTAATTTTTTTCTGCTCCATCAGAAGATTAGCAACTATCAAGAGATCAAATCAGAACAAGCAGAGTCACATGGCAAATTAAGGAGCAAAGCACAAGATGATTTGGGATTTGGGTTTGGTGATAAGAGTGTTACTATTTTATAGCAAGAGGATAATAAAAGATAACACTTTAGCTATATGACCATAGAAGATGCATAGGCCAACCCTGATGGGGGAAAAAAGAGTTCCAAAGAGAAGGAGACATTTTTCTAAGCCAGGACTAGAACAAAGGCAGTGGTCACTTCATATTTCCACTTGAGGGGACTTAGTGGGAAGGAGAATGAGTGGGTTTGTCTTGAAACTGTGTGCACCCAGCAAATATATTTTCAAAATTAGATTTATGTTGCAGAGCAATAAAAATAGCATAGATTTTTTCAAAGATGATTTATTTACTGTTAACCTAAAGATAGAAAAATGTCAATTGTACATAATAAAGGATGTTGTTATCATAAAAACACTTGGGAAAGCTGGGAGGTTGATAGAAATTGGGGTGTGGGCACCAGGACAACCTCGGCATCTCCACAGAATCCAAGGCTTCTACTCAAGTTATCAGAACCCTTTACACTGCAGGAGGTTGTCTTGGACCTTTGAAAGCCCCTTAGAAAACTGTTGTATTCTCTGGAGATTATCTTCCTTTGTCCACCTGTGAGACTCTTTCCATGAGCCTGCTGTCCTTTATCCATTCCATCTTATAAGCCTTTTATGGCTAAACCGTCAAGCACACTTTCCCATCAATTTGGAAAGGATACTGAAGTCCTCCTGGAGGAATTATTTCCTCACTAGGGAAAGGCAAGTTGTAGTTCATTTGTTCCGCTAACCAACTGCCAAGTTTATTTCAGTTACCAAGTGTCTTGGAGTTGAATTTTTGTTTGTGGGCAAATATGCTTTTCTTTATGTTCGTCTGCATTAGGGAATCTACTATAAAGCTTATGGAAGGCAAGCTTGCATAGCTCTTTGCAAACATAGACATTTCATTTCAAAAAATGCAAAACAAGGATAAAGAAAGAGGTTAATAATGATAACATCTTGGCATCCGAAGATGTCTCAATAGCAGATACAGCAAGTGGCATCTGGCTTATTCAATTTTAAGAATCTTTTGGGGGGGTGTTGTTTAACATACTGATAACTGTAATCCATTTGTGGAAATGCTGATTCACCATGCGCCTGGGGATCTGTGTTTTAACTTTTCCCTCCTAAATCATATGTTTTTGATAGGCAGAGGTCAATTGAATCCTACACCAACACACGAAACCTCCCTATCTTCATCTGGAAACACACTGATTCTTGAAGTGTCCTATAGCATGACGGTGATAAAGTGAGAATTCAACTATTTCTTGAGTAGAAACTGTAATAATCTTTCTATACATATTTGTGTGTCCTATTTGTGCATTTCAGTACTGGACAAAGGAATCTATGAATGCAGTATGTTTTAAATCATTTTGGAGTCTGGCATTGAAGAATGGAAAGAAATTACGGTATTATCATTATGTATTACAAAGGCAGAGGAACCACAAATCCTGTCAGCTGCCAACAGGTGTTGTATTTAAAAAGGGAAATTTTGTACCAGCATTTTGAAAACAGGCCCAGGCAACACCTCTTTGGTATGAGTAAAATCTCCACAGGCCATGTCTGCAATGCCTTCATCTGTCTGAGTCACAAGTCACAAATCACAGTTCTTTGATGACATTCTGTTAGAAAATGAAGAGAGAAAAAAATATCCCAGTCTTTCTTTTTTTTCTCTAACATTATCAATATGTAAAACCAAGACATGAAGAGGCCTCTGACATCTTTGAGAGTAAACAGAGCAGTTACAATTCTTTTGACAAGAAGGTGTGGAAGAGTGTATTCTGGAAGGCTCTTTCTGCTTTTCTGACCTGACTTCCTTTCCTCCATCTCGACAAGCTGATTGCAGAGGATGAAAACATCCACATCTCTTTCAGGATGAGAGCATTTGTTTGGCACCTGGGCGGGTGGCATACTTGCTGTGGGGTGTCAAGTCACAATGGGAAAGGTGGTGGCCCTCTTGGACCGCTCAGCCATTCCTTTCCTGTGAGAGCAGCTCTGATGAGCAAGTGATCCCATCAGAAACTAAAGAAAACATTTCACCGTTGGGGACACCAGCTGACTTTACTGACTGTGGCGTTATTAGAGTGACAGAGGCAGCAAGGAGAGGATATGGAGATGAGACAGAGTTCATGTTTCCTCCAGAGGCAAGAAATCACTCTTTTTCTCACCATTGTCAGGTTGTTGATCTTGAAAATAAGAAACCTAATTTACAGACTATTTTCCAGGCTTTGTTAATATTTTAAATTATTTGAGAGGCATTACCCACATTTAATAGCCTACAATATTTAAGGTACCTCCAGAACTTACCTCTAGCCTATGCATTCAGGTAGGGCCATTTTAATAGTTCTGTTCAGGGTTTGCTCACTGAGAGCTGCAGGTCCTTGGCTCTCTGGAAATGCTGTTTTTGGCCCTGTTTCTGGCCCTTTGGTGTTCTCAGAAAGTACTTTTTATATCCTCACCAACATGGTGCACACCTTTTCTGAAGAAGCTTTGCCATCCTCAATCAGACTTTACTGTCACCCTCATCAGTTGTCAGCTTCTGTCACTGCTCCCGGGCATTACCCCTGACTTATGAGACCCTTTATTGGTTCTGTGTCCAATCCAAAGTGGAGAGAATCTCTCTCTTTTTTTTCTTCCTTTTTGTGACCATACTTTGTCACTGAGGACACAATCAGTTTGGTCCATGTTTCACACAGTCTGTTTTGAAAACTGATGTGTCATCATTTCTCTTGGGAAGGAGACTCTTGTTTTCTTCAAGGTCCATGTTCACCTTGCCTAGTCTACTTTAGGGCCAATAACCAATGAGGATGAGATACAAACACTATAATTCCACACCATGAAATCCCAGGTGCAAGGGGAACCAGACTCTTCTAGTATAGGCAGACTTCAGAATTATAAGTTGGTACAAAAGTAATTGTGGTTTTTGCAATTGTTTTTAACCTTTTAAATCGCAGTTACTTTTGCACCAACCTAACAGTTGTCTTTGTGTGATTTGGGGTTTCAGGATAGCAGAAGATGAATCGCACCATGTGTCCTCTTAACCTTGGTCTATCAGCCATTGCCTTACATCCTTTGGATTCCTGACCATTCAAACTTGAGAGAAGAGACCAGTAGAGACAAAGATACATTTCCTCAACTCGCAGGGGTCACCTTCAGGCATGCTGGAAGGGCACAGGTAATCAGCAGTTTCCATGAGTCTGTTAAGGTTTTCTGCACAACAAATCACCCTGAAATTAGTGTCTTAAAACAACAATCACTGATGTCATAATTTTGCAGGCCAACAACTTGGACTGGGCTCAGCAGGAGGTTCTTCTGGTCTTAGCTGGGCTCACTCATGTGTATGTGGTCAACTGTCAAGTTGACGAGAGGCTGAGTCATCTGGATGACAGGTAGTATGGCTCATTTCTAGTCCATGTGATTTCTCATCCTCCCTAAGTGAGCCGGAGTTTATTTCCATGATGTTTACTAGGATTTCAAGAAAAATTGAGAACATATTTAAGACTTCTTGAGTTCCAGGCTTGGAATTGACACACCATTTCTTCCATTGTAGTCTATTGCCCAAGGCAAATCAAAAGATAGGTACAAACTCAAGGGGGAGATACATGGTCTCCTTATTGGGAGAAGGTGTGAATTAAATTAGAAAGGCTATGAATTCAGAGTGAACAATGGTGTCGTTTTGTCAACTTACTACAAGACATGTTCTAAATGTAATATGTGTAATTTCAGTGGATTGATATAACTTGAAAAATTATCCACTTCTGTTATTTTTGTTTTGTTTCTTTGTTTTTGTAAGTATAGATCTGAGTATGCTTCTTATCTCCAAGAACCTAGTGGATCATTTTGCTTAGACCTCATCTTGTAATTTACTGTGTAAAGCCACGTGACTATAGAAGGAAGTTTTGAAATAAATAAGAGAAAAAAATAAAAACAAAAGTAATACATTCATATCTTATATACACAAAAGATAGAGGACATGAGGAAAAGTATTACATAATGGAGGAAAATATAAGGGTAACAGTTTTGGGACTTCCATCTCTTATCTGAACAAAAGAAGGGGAAGTAGCTGTCCTTAGCCATTTTGGGGAATATTTATAAGTCTCTCCTGCCTTTGCTTTCTTTCCTCTTACACCTGGAGGCCTGAGACTTTTCTTTCCTTTGTTCTTTCACTTCACCTGCCTTGCAGACCTTCAACTCTACATCAGACCTATAATCAGTTTGCTTCTTACACCTGAGTTCCTAGGCACTATTGGAGTAAGTGACTCACTGGGCAGATGGGTGTCACTGCTGAGTCCTCAATTTTTTATTAGAATCATTTCATATGTAAATCCTTCCCTTTTTACCCCTATCTTCAATCACACTTTCCCACTCGTATCCTTATTCTCTTACCTCACCTTTCAAAGAGAACCAATGAAATCAGGCAAAATGTTCTTACCTTCCTTCTTCTCACTCATAAAATTATCTGTATAAGCTCAAACTCTCCTACAGTCTTTCTCATTCAATGTAAGAAAAGTCCTCTTTTTCTTGTAACAAGAAAACAACATTGCTGAGTGTTTAGAGGCACAGTTTATTGGGCCAGACTTCTGGTATTCACATCTTATCTCTGCCTCTTCTGAGCTGCATGACTTCACTCTAGGTCTCAGCTTTCTCATCTGTAACAGAGGCATAGTTAGGTAGAGTGATCATGAGAATTTAATGGGAAAGTCCCATTTAATGCAATGTGCTTAGCATCATACCTGACACATTGTTATTATAAGCCATATCTATTCATAGTACTTGGGCCCTGAATTCCATATTTCATATTTTCAGAAAATGTACTTAGTGCATTATGATGAGCATCTTCTATATAGTCAATCTTTGTCTTTCTTACTGGTTCACGCGTGCTTCTTTTTCCCCCCTTCATTCTTATTTTTGAACTTTAAGTGAAAAATCATTCTTTTGGATAATGCTAGATCAATTTCTCTTTTGAAAAAAGAAATATATTTAAAATTTTTATTTTATGTCACCTGATCTCTTTAGGCATTTGCTTTGTCTTTCTCCTTTCCTTCACAGCCATGCATGTTTGATAGAACTTCTTGCATCATCCTTTTCTATTTCTTCAGCTAAGTCTAAACTTATAATTTACCAGTAATAGTAATCAAGTATGTTCTAAATGGAAAACCTCAATTTCAGTGGCTATTTGGATCTGCTCCCACATGTGGGGCATGCCCCTTCTTATGATAGAAAAGATGAATAAGAGGCTACGCTAAATTATGTAACTGTGTGTAACTTTTTTGTTTGGATACAACAAATAGCATTTCAGTTCACGTTCCATTGATCAAACCAAGTCATATGACCAGATTGAAGTCAGTGGGATGGGAAGTATAATTCTATCATAGAAAATAGATAAGTAATGAAGATAGGGGGGTGATGTGCAATGTACAATAATACAATTTATCATACCAGTCTGCTAAAATCTCATCTTCATCTGCACTTATGTAATCACATATTTATAAATTGTGGGGCTTTATAGTGAGCACACTCAGATTTGAGTCGTGGCTACACTAATTGCTCATTGTAATTTCATCCTCAATAAGCCTCAGTTTCCCTATTTATACATGGGGGTTATAATTTCTAGTTTTTGGATAACTTGTTATGGAGTATTGAAATAATATATTTAAAACACATAAATGTTAACTATATGATCAATATTATCACCACTGCTGCTATCCTGTAACAGTGATCAGTATGAGCTATTTTGAAAATTTCAACTGTTTCCACATCAGAGGAAAGGGGGAAATGGAAGCTGAAATTCATCCTTTGAGGACAGGAAGAGAATGTTAGCTTTGTTTTGAGAAGGACTACATCAGGGAGACTTTTGACTTATATAGATATGAGATCTCAGACACACTGAGATGTTTGATATTAGAATACTGAAGATAATATAAAATAAGTTTGTTTTTTTCTTATAAGCAATGGGTATCATTGCATAAATTAATATAATATTAACTGATTTTTTTGTGTTTTTTTTGATGCTTCTTCTTCAGAGTCCATATATAGAGTAAGGGGTCCAGGACTTATTGGGAGAAGGGAGAAAAAGAAAAATCCTGTTTATTGTCTTATGCATTCATTCACTAATTCATATATTCATTCATCTATTCAATAAGTATTTACAGTGCCTACTACCTGCTAGGCACTGTGCTAGATTCTAGGGTTATAATCATGTACAGACCGCCAGATAGGGTCCCTGTCTTCTTAGCCCCTTCATGTTTATCTCTCTTCATGCTTGGAGATGAAGAAGCACATCAGAGACTTGACCATAGCAAACAAAGTGGCTCAGGGAGAGTCCCACGTGATAGAAACCAGGGCAGCGTTCTGGAGGGAGAGATAACTGATGACAGTCAGAAGTGAATTGTGGTGTGTACCAGAATTTACTGGGGATTCTCAAAGCAACTGCAACAACAGAAAACAACAAATTAGGATATAGGACACAGGACAGGATAACGATTTGGATGGACTATTATCATCTGTACGTTAAAGGAAAGGGTGATACAGAAACTTAGTTATTGGCTTGTTTACCTTTGTTTTCCTCCTCCCATTCCCTACCCTCCCACCTCAATTAAGAGACTTGAGACAATGTCTTTTATTTCTTTTCTTACGGTTTCCTAATGTCTAACACAGTGCATGGGCATAGTATGTGTTTGAAAATTGTTTTCTCTAAGAATAAATAAATAAAATCACCTGGGCCAAAGCTTTTGTCTAGCTCCTGGATGTCTTTAGAGATCAAAGAGTTTTGGGAATTTAGAAAAGGACATATTGTGAATGTGAGACTTGGGAAAATGTGACAAGAATTTGAATGTCTGAAGTGAAAGGAATAGACATGTGGTACAGTCCTTGAATATACACAGGAGCTTTTTAGGCCATATGCTTTTCCTGTAACATAATCTTTCTCTAACAGCAATAGCTAGCATTTATTGAGCATTACCTTGTGGAAGTCGCTATTCTAAGTATTTTACCTGAATGAACTCATTTAATCTTCCCAGCATCACAGCCTGGGCTTTGTTCTATCATTATTCGCATTTTATAGATGAAAAGACCGAGGCTTGGGAAGTTATGAAGCTTGTCAAATATTACACATGTCCATGCATCAGAGTTGAGATCAGACCAAAGAGATCAGACTGCCAACCACCACACTATGTTACCTCCATATACTACCTGATCTGAACCATGAAGATGAAGGTTCTGATATCATGTCATAGAGCTTGAGAAGTCACAACTAATTAAGGGAGAGTCAAAGGAGGTAGATCCTCTGACCCCTTTTCCTGGAAATCTGTTTTGTAATTAATATAGGTAAACAGACTTGGTTTCCCAAATTTTGACTAGGAAGAACCAAAATATAAACTGACACTACATTTAAGTGGAATAGTATATAGAGTGCCCCTGATGGGTCCAGAAGTTGATGGAATGCAATAGCCAAGACTTTAGTTATAGACACTAAACAGAAATCATTCTCTTTTTCTTTGGGAGAGAAGGAGTGGGAGGAAAGGAGGAGCAAGAAGGGATATTCAGTGGCCTCTGATTTGAAATAGGTAAGTAGCTTATGCTTCCTGTGTTGCTTCAGGGAGAGGTGGCTCTGTTTCTTTGCAGACGGTCATCCCAAAAGTCACCCCATGCACATTCTGGGGGTCTGCACTTGAGCTTTCATGTGCATTTTTAGAGTAATGGAGGTTGTATTTTTTTCTACTTTTACAGTATTTATGTATTCTTAAGAAAGAGATGGTACACATTATGTTTCATCCCAGAATTTATGGATTTTTGCTGAAACATCAGGTCAGATGTTATCTACTAGACATAAGCCCTGAGATCATGAAGCATGATGTAGTATTATAAGGCAGCAATTATTTGCTCAACCGTTTACAATTGTTTTCTCAGGAGGTGGCCTCTTTGTCTCTCAAGGAAATGCCAAAACATCAATGACGTTTCAGTTCAGGGACTTGAAGGAAACTTGGAGTCTAACACTCACTAACTGACAGGGATATTTTAAGCTGAGACTCAAATCGGAGATTCTCCTGAGACAGTTCTGATGCTTTGTTTAACAAAAGCAAACTGTGAGTCCAAATTATTCATTACCATATTCATAAGTACTCTATTTAGTAAGACGGTATGGAGATAATAACAAAAACAAATATTGAATAAAGTTCTTTCCATGTCAGCCTTATAATATGCAACCAAATATAGCATATTAACTCATTGTTAGTCTGGAATCAACAATTTAAAATTGATTAGCATATGCTCTTGATTGCTAGGTGGGGAACTTAAGAAATTGGAAATATGTAGCCAGATTTCCCATGACAGCTTTTCCTATAGGAAAATGCTGATTAAAAAATATATGTTGAATTAAAATTCATTTTAAATGGATTTGAACATCTAAAATATATCCTATGTGGCTCTCTTACTTAAAGGTAATAATTTCTACTAAATGAAAGTACCAACATTATTTGCCAATATTAATTTTTCCTATCCTTTCTCATTTCTGCCCAGTCTCTATTTTGGTATCGTTCATATTTTATGATACAGCAATTAGAGTCTGAAGACAAGTTGCAAGTAATAATCTGGCTTGCACTTGCCTTCATATTCTCTGGAATTTATATTCTCCTTTGTGCTTTAGATTCTGTGAGTAATTTCTGTGCATATGCTACTGCCATTTATAGCTATCCAAGTGGAAATATAAACCTGCTTCATTTTGCATCATCTCCGAAACAGCTGAACTTGTTTCTCCTTGGTGGGGGAGCTCATAGAAACATCGATTTACCTCTTCCTTGTGATCTTCGTTTTATAAACTTGGGAGAGAGTCATGATGTGATACTAGGAGAATCTCTGCAGTCACAAGAAGATACGATTCTAAGGAACAGTGAATTGTGGCCTCTGTTACCAAATGAATGAAACAGAAAGGGGTTCATTAGGTCCCCTACTAAATTAAGGTCAGAGAACCCTGATGGGAAAAAAGAAAAGTCTGGAAGGTCAATTACGATCTGTTGGAAAAGGAAAGTATTCTCTTAGTTTTTCAGAGAGAGCTCGACTGCACTCAAGCAGAAGAAAACAATTCTTCCTTGATTATAAAATGAAGAGCAGGGAGAGGCAGGTTTACATGCAGCTAATGATGCTGGTGAGAGGGACACTAGCGACACATTTTCAGAGACAGATGCCTTTTTATTGTTATTCTCAGGCCTCTCTAAATTATAGAAGCCACACAAAACCTGGATCTGCCTGTGTCCTAAAAAACAATCTCGAACTGATTGGGATGAGGAGGCCGGATGAACTGCTGACAAATTCTAAAGGACTGAATATACGCAGAGTACAACAGTTACAAAATTTCAAAGTTCTTCTTCCATTAAAATTTACTTTATCTATCAATGGATATTTGCATATACCTAAAAAGCTTTCTTCTAAACAAATATCCTCCTTTTTTAATATTGTGAATTTGATTTGTCAATCCTTTTATTGGTAGAGTTGTGCAGGGAAAGTTAAATGCCAAGAAGCCGAGCCGATGGAGTCTGTATTGAAGACAGTTCTAACATACTTCTAAAAGGTCTCTTCGTTTTTTCCTCGCATTTATTTATTTGATTTTTATTATCAATAGTGAGTATGTGTCTGGGTTCTGACGGCTATCATATCAGACATGGTTAAATCCTAATAAAACAAGTCCCAATTGAGCCTAATTTCAGCAATTTCTCCCCGCTCCCCTCCCCCCAACACTTTTTTAAATGATCAGAGCCTCTCCATTCTTTAAAGTGAAGGCTCATGTTGTTGTTGTTCTTCTTCTTCTTCCTTATCATCATAGGTATCATCATCATCATCACTGTTGTTGTTAGTCCTGTTAATTCTATAGTTCCTACTTTTTAGTAGTATTTTTCCCATTATTTTTATTGTAGTAAAATACATATAACATAAAATTTACTACCTTAACCATTTTAAGTGCACAGTTCATTGCTATTAAGTACGTTCACATTGTTGTAAAACTATCACCACCGTCTATCGCCAGAACTCTTTTCATTTAATAGCAAAACAGAAACTGTGTCCATTCATCCATCATTCTACTTTCTTTCCTTCTTTTTTATATATATTTAAAAAGTCCCCTATTCCCTCACACCCCAGCCTCTGGTAACCACCACTCTACTCTCTGTTAATATGAGTTGGAGTTTTTCGTTTGTTTGTTTTGATTCTACATATAAATGAGATCATGCAATATTTGTATTCACTTAGCATTATGTCCTCCAGATTCATCCATGTTCTTTCTAAAGGATTTCCTTCTTCGCTAAGGCTGAATAATGTTCTGCAGTATATATGTATCACATTTTCTTTATTCCATTCATTGATGAACATTTCGTTTCCATATCTTGGCATTTTGTAAATAATGCTGCAATGATCATGGGGGTGCAGATGTCTCTTTGAGATGGTGATTTCATTTCCTTTGGCTATGTACCCAGATGTAGGATTGCTGGGTCATAAAGTAGTTCTATTTTTATTTTTTTTGAGGAACTTCCATACATTTCCCCGTAATGGCTGTGTCAATTTATATTCTTGCCAACAGTGCACGAGGGTTCCCTTTTCCCCACATTCTTGCCAATACATGTTATCTTTTGATGATAGCCATTCTAACAGATATGGGGTAATAGCTCATTATGTCTTTGATTTGTATTTCCCTGAAGATTTGCGATATTGACCATCTTTTTATATCACTGTTGGCCATTTATATGTCTTCCTCAGGAAAATGTCTATTCAGGTTCTTTGCTTAATTTTATTTATTTATTTATTTATTTATTACTATTGAGTTGTAAGTGTTCCTTATATAGTTTGGATATTAACCCTTTCTAGGATATGAATTGCAAATATTTTCTCCCATTCTGCCAGTTGCACTTTCATTTTGCTAATTATTTCCTTCCCTGTACAGACACTTTTAGTTTGATGAGGTCCAGTTGTTCATTTTTGCTTTTGTTGCATGTGCTTTTAGTATCAAATCTAAAAAATCATTGCCAAGACTAGTGTCAAGGAGCTTCCCCCTGTGTTTTCTTCCCCCTATGTTTTATAGTTTCAGGTCTTATATTTAATTTTTTAATCCACTTTGAGTTTATTTTTCTTTATGGTGTAAGATAAGGGTCCAATTTTATTCTTTTGCATGTGGTTATCCAGTTTTCCATTCTATGAGCATGGAAAAGCTCCGTTTATTTGTCTCTTCTTCAATTTCTTTCATCAGTCTTATAGTTCTCAGTATACAGAGCTTTTACCTCCTTGATTAAATTTGTTCCTAAGTATTTTATTGTTTTTGATGCTATTATAAAAGGGATTGTTTTCTTAATTTTTTGAATATTTTGTTGTTAATGTATAGAAACACAACTGATTTTTGTATGTTGATTTTGTATCCTGCAACAAAATTTATTTATAAGTTTTTACAGTTTTTCAGTAGAGTCTTTAGGGCTTGCTATATATAAGACCATATCATCTGCAAATAATTTTATTTCTTCCTTTCTGATTTGGGTGACTTTTCTTGCCTAATTGCTCTGGTTAGGACTTCTGATATTATCGTTCAATAGAGTTGGTGAGAGTGGGCACAATTCCCTTGTTCTTGAGTTAACATTGAGTATGATGTTAACTGTGGGCCTGTCATATATGGCCTTTATTATGTTGATTTCTTCTATACCTAATTTGCTGAGAGTTTTTATCATGAAAGGATGTTGAATTTTGTCAAATGCTTTTTCTGCATCTATTGAGAGGATCATATGATTTTCATCCTTCATTATTAGGGTGGTCTACCACATTTATTGATTTGCAGATGTTGGATTAAATTACATCCCCGGGATAAATGTCACTTGATCATGATGTATAATTCTATTACCGTGTTGTTGAAATTAGTTTCCTAGTTTTGCATTTATGTGCATTAGGGATTAGCCTAAACTTTTCTTTTCTTATGTAGTGTTATCTGGCGTTGGCATCATAATAATGCTGGCTTTATAAAATGAGTATGGAAGTACTCTCTTTTCATCAATTTTTTTTGGAAGACTGAGAAGAATTGTTATTAATTCTTTAAAAGTTTGGTGGAATTCACCAGTGAAACCATCTGGTTCTGGACTTTTTTTGTTGGGAGTTTTTGATTACTGATTCAATTATCTTAGTCTTATTGGTCTTTTAAGATTTTCCATTTCTTCATGATTCAATCTTTGTAAGTTTTATGTTTCCAGAAATGTATCCATTTCTTCTAGGTAATTCAGTTTGTTGGTATATAATTGTTCATAGCAATCTTTTTTGATCCTTTGTATTTTCTTCAACAAAATAGAGCTATTTCACATATTTTAAAAGGTGGTTTACCTTTATAAGTTTCAGCAAGAAAGTGGAAATGAAAGACAACTAAGGATAGAATGTGGGAGAATAAAATGTAAACATAAAGAGTTTATTAACTTATGAAAATCTGAGTACCAGTCAGGCAGCTGACCACATTACCAGCATCTGTCACTCCTTGGTGCCTGTGAAACAATACTATTATATATACTTTTTTTGCTAAGGGCAAAATGTTTACTTTCTAAAAGCAATTCTATATATTCACTATAAATAAATAAGACCAAATTGTCTTGCTGCCATTTACCATCAAAAAGTATTTCTTTGCTGTTGAAAGAGCTTGTCTAGGTTTATTTTATTTCTTTCTATAGCTGCTGTAGAAAGTTAGGCACACTAAACATGCATCATGTTTGGGAACTTGCAAAAAAAGCTTGTATTTATAACATTCTATTTCAATTCTTCTGGTTGTTCAGCATAATTAAAAGGAAACCTTTAAACACAAACAGCTTGTCAAACACTTCTAGAAGTTTCTTCTGACTCAGACCTTCACTGGCAAGAACACATTATAAACACTATAGGCACTCTCCATTTCAGGGAATATGTGCTCCAGGAAAGTCAACTTTAAAGAATGTTAAAATAAATTGAGTCATGCCTTCCCCTTGACTTTTGTATTTCTATGAAAACATGTAGGACCTCTACAAAATAGTAATGGTGGAGATGATGGTGATGTTCACACAGCAGCTTTTGGTAGGGTTAGCATCACGGATTATTTAGTACCGAAAATTTACAGCTAGGAATTTAAATTGTTTCAGAGCATTCTAACATTCAAGGCAGCAAAGTACTTATCAAATGATGCATTTTCTAGACATACCAATCTCTGAACATTTTTGCCATGATACCCTACGTACTCATCTTCTTAACTGGAGTGGCTTATAGTAGCTGCTTACAACAGGCTCTACTCATTGTTCCTGCTACTACTGCTAAGAACTTGAACAAGAATTTGTTCTAGTTGGCGTGATAGTTTTCAAGAGTCTCTGCTAAAGGCCCTGCAACAGCCATTGACAAAATTACATACTTGAAGGTACCAGAAGGAACTACTATTGGAAGTATTAGGTTGGTGCAAAAGTAATTGCAGTTTTTGCAATTATTTTTAACCTTTTAAACCATAATTACTATTGTACCCACCTAATAGCAGCTCCTCAAATGTGTGGAGCTGGACTATCAGGCTTGGGAATCTCCATTCTCTGATATCCCAGTGTAAGTAACTGTAACCACTGTGGGAAAGAGAAGAAACATTGGTCATTCAAGATTTTTCTCATAAGAAAGTATGATCTGCTTCTTACCAGGAAAACTAATGATATGTCCAGAAATTTGGAGAGTAGGATATGGCAGACATTGAAACTAAACTCTATTTCATCCCTTGGAATCTGTGGAGTACATAATTCTGGAAAAAATTAATAACATTTTGACTAATGGAGAATACATAAACTACAGCCAAATAAATACAGAAGTTAGAAATATTGAGAATGGGTTAGTTAACAATAAATTGATTCTGTTGTTATTTTCAATTGATTGGGGGTCTGGAACTTAACTTTTTATGATATTTCTTTAAAAAATTACCAGAGGAATATAGATTAAAATCAATATTATATTCACTTGTCACAAATAACTTCATTGTCTTCAGTTACTAATACCATTTATCTCAAAGAGGTGAGCAGATGTCCCTGAAAGCTCCCATTTGCCATTTGACAGAATGGAGCCATAAAGCCGACTTATCTATTTGTGGTTAGATTCTAAAATGCTGAAATAGACGACAATAAAATGTGTTTTGTTCCTAGAAAACTATGCAGCTCCTGTGACTTTTTACATAGTACATTTTTTTCCCTCTCTTCAGGGATTTGTTTTTTTTCAAACTTATTTTTCATCTAATTCACATTGAACAAATCTCAGTAAATTACACCCCCCTCTAGCTTGTTAGTGAGTCCAGAAGACTGAGATTCATATTTGACATCTTCTCCCTCATTCTCCATATTTTATTTACCACTAATTCCTCTTAATTATATCTCCAAAAATGTGCCTCAGGTCACATCCTTATATCCACCTCTACCGCTACCTTTCTAATAAAAGGGAAAAGCATCTCTTGCTGAACCATTGCAATAATCTCAAATTCATCATGCCATTTTTTCTCTTGACCCTATCTAATCCATTTTCTAGAGAACATCCAGACGATTATTTTTAACTCATCAATTGAATCTGATGCTATTACTTAGCTTACAAATTTTAAGTGGCTTTCGTTGTATTTAGAATGAACTCTGAGCTCCTAATATTCAGCTACAAGATACAGGTTGAAATGTCTTCCCTATTTAGATTATGCATGATAGATGCTTTTCATGTACTTCTTCAGATTCAGAAATCTGAGTGGGAGCAGAGTGAGGCCAAGGCATTTACACAGTCAATTCTCTCCCTGCAGATGGTTGCCTCAGATCCTTTCAGGTGGCCAACTAGTCAGTCACTCCACATTCTCATAAATGCTCACCCTCCTGCCCCTTCCGGCTTTGAAGTGATAATGGTTCCCAAATGTTGTTAACCCTGGAGGAACTACATCTTCCCTTATTTGTTTTCCTATATCTTGCCCACTCTTTTGTAAGTTGTCTTTATTAAACTTTTCACAAATTAATCAGATTGCACATGCAATCTCTTTGTTAGGAACATGGCTGATAAAGTATCTGGGAGTAGAGGGTAGCCTGAAAAATTGGTTCTTGGATTGGATAGCTCCACACATATGAGGAACGCACAGATAATCTTTTGGTAGGTAGATATAGGACATTAGTAATCCATGACTTATAGCATCTTTACGGTACTTAAAATTTCACTCATGGAGCATAGGCTTAAGTGCAAGTAGAAAGCAAGGGAGTGGAAGATCAAGTGCCGTGGCTCTTGGTCCTATGATAGCAACAGTGACTATAAAGATCATGGATCAGCTGGCTGTGTCTGAAGGCCCTGGTGATCATACAAGGGACAAATTCAAGGTCATAAAAATACAACCCTGAGGATAGGTGGAAATCCAAACTCTTCAAGGGCATCTTTGAAGGATTCTCTCATTTCCTGTAGTCACAGGGTAGAACAAGGACAAGGCCTGATTGTAAGTTATAGTGCCAATTCAAGGCTCAATCTCATGATGACAAAGGGATCTGAACTGCCTACCCCATCTGAGGGAGTAAGACTCCCCTTGAATAAAACTGTTAATGATTGCTGCTGCATGTGGTGTCTCACAAAGAAGTGCCAATTCTTGGTACCCACTAGCTATCCTTCATGTCTCCTCTGTCCATAAGAAGAGTTAGATCCCAACATGGACCAGATAAAGACATGCAAAGCCTGCTTGGGAAGAGTATACATACCAAAAGACTGTAGAACCACATCAGTTTGTACTAGCATGAATCAGGAGCATGTGTAACTGTGGATTTGATGGGTGTTATTTGATTGGGCAAAAATTATTCATAAGCATATACCCACAAAAATTACAGAATTTAATGTGTTGGTTTAAGCACCTAGGAGTGATTTTAATCAATTAAGTTGGCTAATTATAGGCTAGAGCTGTTGGTGGCTTACCATCAAAGCCTGTAATGTTAGAATTTTCCTGGCATACTGTAGAGGAAGAGGTTAAAAGGCCCAGGGTGATAGCAATATTAAAGTCATTTAATGTTGCAAACTGCTCAGATACTCCTCTAACCATACCTACCACAGGGCCAGGGATACTTTCTCAACAAGGCATTAAAAATGCCGTTGTGAAGGGTCACTCACAAAGTGTTTTTGGAAAACTCTGTGGTGGCTGTACTCTGTAGGTGGGAGATCATGGTGGGGGTGCTCGTTAGCTCAGTGTTATTAACTAGATAAATCTCAACTTTGTGTTTTGTGGACTTCAGTAGTAGTTAAGCATTAATACTCTGAATGGCAGAATTAAAGAACAAAGACTAAAATCACATTTCCAGTATCTTCACATGCTGGTAGTCCTCAGTCTCCTTTGACATAAGGTTTTGAATGGAAGGCCTTGGAAATAAAATATGTTTATTTTTTATTGATTTTAAGCGATTTGGGTGATTTTTTTTCTTGTGTCTTTTCAGTCATACTAATTCAAAATTTCATTTGCTGTTTCCTTTTTAGCCCTTAAACCATTTCTTAAAAACAAAATTCAGTTTATAAAATGTACACACACACACACACACACACACACACACACACACACGGTGCCAAAAAAATGTATACACATTTTAAGAAAGGGAAAAAACTGTATTAAAATTATACTGATGGTAACCACTTTGAGTACCTCTTATAATTGCAGAAGTCAAACATGACTTGTATTCATCTTTTGTTAACAGTATATATTGAGTATTACAATTTTAATACAATTTTCCTTTCTTAAAATGTGTATGCTTTTTTTTTTGGCACCCTCTGTATATATACTCAATTGATGTTAAAAGAGGAATGTAGATAAGCCTGTGGGAAAGTTAAGATTTGCTCTGGAGAGCATGGTTAGAAATCCACTGGTCAACTAGTCAAGGTGATTGGCTTATTACTTTTAGAATTGTCCTTTCCCTTTCTAAAAGAAAGGGGATGAGTTATTGCTATCAGAGACACTGTGTCCTCCAAGAACTCATAAATAATACTTAGTAGCTCAGTAATTCCTTAAGTCCCTTGGGATATATGTTATTAAGATCTGACTGATAATTGGATGGAATCCAGTTTTTAAATGTCATCTTTGATATGAAACTGTCCTGTTTTTACCACTTTCTCACATATCTAGTTAGTGACTGGTATTGGAAATTAAAGGAAAGTTGCTTTGTTGGTATCATTTGTGGATATTCTTTTCTTTTGGTATAGGCCTAGTAAAATAAATTTCAAGTTTATTTTTCAGCATTCCCAGGAAAAGAGAACATGCATGTTAAGAAAACTACTTTATAAGATGATATTATGAATAAGGATTCATGTAATTTATCAAATATGTCAGTGACTTTTCTCATGATAATAGATTTTAATTCATAAGAAAATCCTCACCAGCTTGCTTGAAATCAAATTGTCAGAGATTAACATAACAGCAACAACAAAGATGATGACTAATATTGTTGAGCCTTATACACTAGGCTCTGTGTATTAGTACTTTATATGGATGATCTCAGTGAATCCTCAAATCAAATTACTACCTATGTGGTTTCATATACAATTTTGCAAATGAGGAAACTAGTCTTAGAGAGCTTAAGTAAATTTCCCATGGTCATACATGTAGTGAAATTGGCTAAGTTGTTGTTACGTGCCGTTGAGTCAGCCCTAACTCTTGGTGATGACATGAATGAGTTATGTCCACAGTGTCCAGTCCTAATCATCCCTGCTTAGCTCCTGTAGACTCATCCCTATGGCTTAGACAGGATTGAAACCCAGGCAATGTTTAAATCCATAGACTATGCTAAACTGTCACCCCATTGATGGTTGTGGGGACAGCAGAACTAGGAGAAACTGGCAGTTAATATTTTGAAAACAGTGTAAAGTTAGACATGAAAAGAAATTTAGAAATTTACATATAGTCAAATCATCTTATTTTACTGATAAAAAACATGAGGACCAAATACTATAATGTAGAACCCATATTACCTGTGTCTACCTCTTACAAATTAAGGGAATTCAGGCCTCTTGATTCTTTAGTTTTCTTATTTGTAAAATGGGAATGATAATAATAGAACACAACTCAAAGAGTTACTTCAAGATTCAATGTTGTCAATGTTTTATGATTCTAGCTTTCCCTCTTTCTAAAGTTTAAGAACAAGAAGTTTCATATGTAAGGATTAGGAAGGAGAACTAAATAAATAGCTATCTACACATGCCATTTTATTTTCTGAGTCTTAGAAAATATTAGTAAAGAATAAGGAAGCATCTGGCCAGGAACACATGTAGCAAAATAAAATTAATTAATTAATTAAAATTGTTAACTGGGGTGAAGATTATATATTTTCTTTTCTTTTGGTTTCTTGGGGCTAATTTGTAGATATGAGATTTACTATCTTTATTAGGATGCACCACTTTAAAAGTAGCAGAAAACCCAACAAACATTCACCTTTCCAAACTAAACAGTTATTATTTTGGTTAACAAGAAATGCTGAATAAGCAGTTGTTAGCCTTGGTTTATATATTTAGTCATGTCAGGGTTGCTTTCCTGACATTATATTGGCTTTCTTTCCCTGGTCTCGAGGTGGTTACTATAGGTCCAGAAATCATGACCTCTGTTAAAGCATGAGGAAGGAGGGAGGGAATGCCAGCCTCTTCTGTCCCTTTTATTAGGAAAAAGGAAAAGCCTTCTAAGAAAACCCTAGCATACTGTGCCAATACCTCATTGACCAGAACCAGAGCCATTATTTTCCAACTGGTTTTCCAGTGTAGACAGGCAATGGAGAATAGAGTTGGGAATAGATTTTTACTACCATCTTTCCCCGAAAATAAGACATAGCCGGACAATCAGCTCTAATGCGTCTTTTGGAGCAAAAATTAATATAAGACCCGGTTTTATATTAAATAAGACTTGGTTATATTATATTATATTAATTATATTATATTATATTATATTATATTATATTATATTATATTATATTATATTATATTAAAGACTGTGTCTTATATTATAATAAAATAAGACTGGGTCTTATATTAATTTTTGCTCCAAAAGACGCATTAGAGCTGATTGTCCAGCTAGGTCTTATTTTCGGGGAAACATGGTTGTCAACAGTATTATTTAGATTTATAATTATTATATGTTGACTAAATTTATATATTCACTGGGATATATTTTAATGGAAATGGGGAAAGAAACTGCCTCTTACAGAGTAACTATTAAGTTCTAGGCTATATGCACGTACTTTATGGTAATTATTTTATTTAATCCTCAAAATGCATTTGAGAAAATAGATACATAAACTGAGATTCAGAAAGGTAAAACCTATTGCAAATATTTTACACATACTATTCTTTGAACCTAGGTCTGACTGACTCAAAAGTCTATTTTTACAATTGGAACATGAAAACATGAAGAGAGCTGTAGAATACCCACAAGTCCTGAATGCTTACTAAATCCCAGGCATCACAAAAGCTAACACACTTTAAAATAAATTACCATATTTATCTTCATAACAATCCTGTGACATATTTTTATGTCCACTTTACAGATTGGTAAATGGAGTCAAGGAAGTTGGCTAACTTTTTAAAGTTTATTCAGATAGAAATTTGAGGCTGGGTTGGTTGCTATCTAGGTTTTGTTTAAACCCAAATAATTTGCTCCCAACCAGTAAAACAGATTTCTGTTTTTCATTTATATTTGGGAGAGTATTATTTAACTTCCTATCTTAACATGTGATGGTTCTGGAAGTATACAGAGTATAATAACCAGATCTGGTTGCAAATGTACACTTGGTTTTTCCCTCCACTTACCTGTTAGAAATGTCAAGATAAAGTCCCAAGTGAGTATAGTTTCAGGAGAAGACATAGCTACTCTATCTTATCTGATGGTCTGAAATAGGCTGAGGCTGGAAAAGACAGTTACATAGAGATAGTTGCCTATATGCAACTCATTCTACCCCTTCCGACTGTAGTGCCATGTATTCTTTACTTAGAGCTTTTTAAAATGCAAAAAGACAATAGAAAAAACTAATATTTCTCTACACTTGAGTAATAACTTTAACATTCTCTGATGTATTAGAACATTCCAGAACCAGCAGCCTTACGGAAGTAAAGAAAAGCCAAGTATAAGGCATTGTCTTTGTTAATGATAAAATGATAGTACTATATACTTATCTGGAGACTTAGAATGGTCACGGTGTAGGGGTGGACAAATTTTTTCCTGTATCAGTTCTCTGTAAAGTTTGCTTCAAAGACCTAAATCCTTTCCAAGGCAGTCATGAAGGGTTTCAGAAAGAGATATTTCAGTACAGTTCACTGAGCAGAATGAAAACATTTGCCCCATGGATATCAAATAAATAGGAAAAAACAGCACCTACAATAGCTGACAGCAACCACCAAAGGAAAAAAAAATAAAATAAAAATCAGGTGGGAGATTTTATTGCCAGCACAACTATGATGAGTTTATAAAATGAATTCTGTGCCTCAATTGTCTGGCTTGAACATCTGAATAATCTTATTTTTCAAGGCATCTGTCAGTGGATCTGTTCAGTATTCATTTGGTCCATTCTTATAGATGAACCTGTTCCCATTAATAATCAGGAAAAGTGATTTCATGAAACACTAATCCGAAAGAAGGGATAATTAGGCATTCGAGTCTCTGGTTCCCTTCAATTTAATAACCATTCCTTTCTGTAGCTTGAAGCTATAAACACATTATATTATATTGTAATTTTTAACATAGTTTTTTTTTTCCCCTTTTGCCTCAAAAGACAAACACATACATATTGAATCTATGTTTTCCAGAATAATTCAAATACTTAAAAGTTCATTAAGAACTTCTAATAATACTTTTAATAATGGCATCACTCTTTATTATAATGATCATAATTACAAATAATAGTTACAACTAACATTTGTTGAGTTATTGCTAAGTGCTAGACTTCAAATATTTCATAAGCCTAATCTCACTCTTCTCAGTAACCTTATGGAATAATGTGCTTTTATTATTTTTATTTTACAGATGAGAAAATGATCCCCAGACAGATGTATAAGCTTGCTCAACATTACATTGCTTATAAGTGGAAAACTTACCTGAGAACTGAGCCTCAACATATAAAACAATGCTAGAAAAATTTAGATTGTACAGCTATTCAAATTTAAAACTCCCATTTTAAAATCATAAAACTACATTGAATAGTAACAGTTTCCTGTTGGGAAAGTGGAAATAATTATGGACATTGCTCCTCACAGTTCATAGCAATGCTTTTTGCATAGCTGGTGCTCCAGTGTTATGTTTAATTAATGAATAAATAAATCAGTAATAAAATTCAGCAGAAGTGCTAAGCCTTGAATAATTTTAGAATAATTTTATTTATTATCTTCAATCATATTCAAAGTACCAAAGTGTAGATATTTGCTGATAATACATAGTATGATTGCAATGTTTTGCATTGTTGAATATTTATACATGGATCATCTGTGTCCCATGTTATTTTTTCTATTGAAAATGTGTAATGTATTTTGTACCATTTTATATGGAATCACCCTGGTCCTGTTGACAGAAACAGTCCTTAAGGGGCACAGGATCAAATCCTTGAGCCGATTGAACAGAAATATTTATGTGGCAGGATAACTCCTCCTAGAGAAAGCCTCTCTATTTGCTTGCTGTCCAGAACAACAGCTTTATGGACCTGCTCCTCCTAACAATTTTTCTTACTCTAGGAAATCAGATACTGGTCCCAATCCGACAATGTGATTTTTACATGGATTTGGGCTATCCTTGCCAGCACTCCCATGTTCTGCAGATAATTGAGAATTGACTAAAATATATACGTTTTCCTTTAAGATAATCAATGGAAATCATGGCTGTAAAGAAAATTAAATTGCTTTCTCCTTGAGGTTTGCAGAAATTGAATTTATAAAACAAGTGTACAGTATCAAATTCTTTGAAAAAAAAAAGGGATAATACCAACTACATAATTCCACTTCACTTGTTCTTCATTGTATAAGGTCCAAACAGTATAAGAAAAAAAAATATATATGTAGTCATGGGAGGTGGACTATAGCATAAGGAAGATAGTCAATTGTATTGTAAAAGTTATATAAGATACCAGAGGGGTAGTAGCTGGGAGGAGGGAGATTATCACTTTATAAGGGGGTATAAATGTCTAACTATTATGTTGCTTTGTACACCTGAAACTAATAAAAAAAGAAAAAGAAAAAAGTCCAAACAACTTGGGTTGGTATTCAAAGCTTCCAAACCCTAGCCCCAACGTTATTCTTAGCCTTAAATACAACTTCTTCCATATGCATGTTATGCAAAACCAAATTGGACTGTATACTATTTCCTGAACATTCACTATATTTTCATTTCTTCATCTCTGTGGAAATGCTACTCATTCTTCTAGGATGCATCCTCCTTTATGAAGTACTGACTGATGCCTTCAAATAAAGATGATCTATTATCTTAATCTCTAATCTCTTAACGCTTCTCTTACAACACATACCAAGTTCTCCTTTTAATGTAATATTTCTATATTTGTCATTTGTAAGTTCATGAGAGCCTGAGAAATAGTCTATCCTTCTGGAAAAAGATGAGGCTGGGGAGTGAAGTTGATACATTGTGGGGACGGTGGAATTAGAGATGATGTACAAAGCAGAGAAAATAAGAGGCCCAATCATCAGAGAATCATTGATACTTAAGAAAGGCCATTTAAAGTCAAGGCAATTTAAAAACAGACCAAGCTCACATAGTTAATGGTATTAACATATTTGATTGGGAATGTGTCTTGAGAAATGAAAATAACTTTTTTCTTATATTTAATTTATATTTGAATAACAAATCTATTCTAAACATTAGAATGAACAAGGCATTATTTAAGGATCATTTTTCCCTTGGTGTGATTTTCCTGACCTAACTAATTGTAGCACATTATTATTTCTTGTGTGACTTGTAGATCATCACTTAGAGTGTCACTTTATAAAATTATTCGTCAATTTTCCCAAAGCCTCTCTAACTCCTTTCATATTCTGATTATTTCCTTTTAAACTGCAATTGTGTTATCATCCTTGTTGACCTCTCATCTTCAATGGTTAAATGACTAGACTTGGATGTTTCCTAATTTGTTAATAATTGTTCTTCAGATTCAAGTAATCTCCAATGTCATTCTCATTAACTTCATGAAATTTTGCACATTTTACTAGAAATTCAGTATCTTTAAAAAAATACTTTGTATTCTATTTGCAGTGAAGACTCTCAGGCAAAAATGTAGAATTGACTAATTGTAGTGAAAAATGTTAAATAGGAGGAATGTTCGAGCAGAGAATAATCTTGTAAGTAAGTGATCTATACCTTCATTGTGTATAACGTTGGGTTATTCTTCCCACTACAGCTTTGGACAGTGAACATTCAGATGAGACTCATCTCCCATGTATGTTGCATTGACCTACTTTCCTGCCTATTATTTTCTTGGTTCTCTACCCAGGATCTCTGAATATAATTGTACATTCGTGTCTGCAAAAGGTGCTGAGGGCAACTGGACAAATGCTTCTTTCACTAAGTCCAGTATGAGCTGCATTTCCTTGGAGGAAAGTGTCCCTTATCTTGCCATGAAGTCCATGTTCACCAGTGGCATGCTTTTAAAAATAATATAACTATGGAACCACAGAGGTTAAAGTTTCCCCAATCCCGTCATTCTTCTCTTGCTCACTCCTCTTCAGCCATGCATGTCGTCTTGAGGTACTGCTACACTCCAGCAAACTACATCATCAGGGTCTCTTCCTGAAGTGCTCCAAATGAAAATGTTTACCTGGCTCTCTCGCTCAGAACCTTTCTTGTCTCTATTCAAGCAATACCTTCTCAGACAGGCATTCTCTGATCACTGTACCAAAAATGTAATCCTTCATCATTTTCTGTCCCTTTGTTGCACTGCTTTATTTTTCTTCTTGCCTCTGCTTGCTTTCTTTTTCTTTTTTCATAGCACTGACATTGTGTTTCATGTTTGTTTATCTCTGCCTTATAGCACCTAGAAGAGTGTTCAACTAAAATTGTTGAATGAATAAATAATTTTCTAAACCATCAGGTTATTTCAAATTCAACTCTCCAGGTTGAAGGAAAAGACAATTTATTTTTCAGAAGTTTTAGAGCCGTATGGTGGATCTGTTTGTATTTAGCAGCTTAGCAATTTAAACAACATTTTTTTGTTTTTAAAATGTGTTGTTTTATTCTGAAATTACTCTGTACCTTAGGGAAATCTACCATCAGTTTTAACCAACTGACCATCATGTCATACCAAGAAGTCTTATACAGTATCTTGTATCTCACGAGGATTTTTGGGTCACCTACTACAATGCGCACAAAGAAAATCAGATGTGACTTGAATTGGAATTAAACTGTCTGATCTGATGTTATTTACACTGTGGTTTTATTTTGTCTACTGGCGGTGGCCTATGATGACCAAGCACTATTATGTGCCAGTGGGAACTTGTACATAAATAGCTTGTACAGGAGACTTTATATCTATTTTGGATTTCAGTGCCTCCTGGACAACTTAATGAGGCCACTGCGAGATGAGCATCATTTTTTCAACATTTAAAAAAAAAAGAATCCTACAAAAACTTAAAAGAGTAGTATAATGAATACACATATAACTTTCTTTTAGATGTTCTAATCTTTGTCATTTTGCCACATTTGCTTTAAAATCTCTATCAATACATACATTTTTCATTTCTATCTTTTTTTGCTGAAATATTTGAAATGAAGTTGCAAACATAATGACATTTTACACTGAATACTTCAACAATCATAAGAACAAGGACATCCTTTTACATGAGCACAATATCATTTTCATATCTAAAAAATTGAATAGCATCACAATAATATTATCTATTACACAGTTTTATTTTAATTTCTTCAGTTGTCCCATGTGTGTCCTTTATAGTTGTGTGAATGTGGCTTTTCTTTATTTTTTCAGCAGCTAATCAAGGATTGCAATTTGCATTTAGTCCTCAGGTCTCCTTAGTCTTCTTTAATACATAATCATCACTTTGCTTTTGCTTTTTCTTGCTTTTTTTATTTTTCTGTCTTTCATGACTGGACAAGTTTGTCAAATCTGGGCCCATAGTTTTAATTTTCCACAATTTGGACTGGACTTGTTTGTTTTCTCAAGACTAGTTTCAGGTTAAATATTTTTGCAGGAATACATCATGCCTATAGGTGGTATTGTATACTTCCCATTGTATCATATCAAAAGATACATAATGCTCATTTTTCCCATTACTGGTGAGGCTTACTTTGATTTCTTGGTTATGATGCTGTCATTGTTGCAAAAATACCTTTTTCCTCCTTCATAATCAATAAATAATCTGTAGAGAAACTTTGAGAATGTGGGAGTCTTTTCACCCCATTTTTTAAAGCATCATTTGGTGATTCTTGTAGAAATACATTATTACTTTGTTGTTTGCAAAACGGTGATTCTCTAATTTTATCAATCCTTCTACATATGAAAGCTAGCATTGTTTTGTTACAAAGGGATTTTCCTCCATTCCTTCCCCCAGACATTTTACTGGCTCATTTTTAAATACAATGTGTTATAATTTGTTATTTTCTTTTTTTAAAGAAATGTTCTAGTCATCCCAAATGTGGTCTGTTGGATCTTTCAAGCTAACCCCTATGTTTTTTTTTTTGTTGTTGTTGTTGTTTTTTTTTTTATGTCCCCATTGTGTATTTTTTTCCTTTCTGATATGACAAGGACATTTAGCCTCACCAATGATTTCACTTGCCTTAACCATTTCTCCAAGAAACTCTAGTTCCTTTATGTGGAGGATGGTATTTAGAAACCAAGGTCTTGGCACTAGATGAGCACATTGATATTAGGGTGGGCGTGAATAATTTCCACTTCCATTACATAGTCCACCTCCATTCTTCTTACGCTTGTTCCCACTTGCTCAGTTTTGGATTTTATACAATTAGAGCATTTCCTTCCTTTGTATGTTCTTTAGCTAATTATTTAATTTCACATGCTGCTACCTAAATTCTATTTAATTCCTAAGGATTGGCAGAGGTTGAGAATCCCTCTGTCTTCATCTGACAGCATGAGAGCTCTAAAATTTCACACTTCCTTCAAGTCTCAGTCACCTCTGTTTGTCTTTCATCTGATTTTTACAGATGTTCTGAAGTTCCCCAAATAAATAGGGCCCATTAGTGAACCACAGTATCTGAAAGATAAAGTAAGTGCTTACCTGTTTGCTTTGCCATCTGCTCTGATTTAGATTGGATAAATACATATTCAATCCCACCAAACAACACGCATCAAATGCCCATGGTGACAGGCTCCAGTTCCATATGGTTGATTCTGATTATTTCATTACAACTGTTCAGATTTATAAATCCAGCAATTAGAAGAACTTAGATATGCTAATTCCTACATAGCCCTTAACCACATGCCTTGAAAAAAGGAGGAAAGGTTCTATAAGACATTGCATCACTGAAGGGACTGTTATTACTTTAATGGAACATATTATACATGCATATTATTTTAAAAGGTTTCTTTCTTTCTTTTTGGATTTGTCAAGCCTTCATTTACAAATAGAAAATTAACTATATTTTAATTGTTCTAAATGTGCTGGTGGAGAAAAACAACAGTACAAATCCCAGCTATTTTTCTTTTTCTACCAATGTTTCTAAGCAAAGATTAAGAGTGTCTGTGACTAGTTTCCAGAGTGATAATTTCAATTGGCTCAAGTCCATTAACTGCAGGGAAAACACCTGGTGAGGCCGTTGGTAGCAGCCCGTTCTTGTTAACCTTTCAGCCTTCACAATAACCATCAGCAGGCACAGAGTCAGGGCCTCTAATAAACTGGCATTAAAACTACTGACAGCTAATACATAATGTTTCATGGGTTTCCAGGGCAAAATAAAAGAAAATGTTCTGATTAATTAGAATCAAAGAATTTTCGAATTTCATAATCCTAGAATTGAATAATTTTTAGGCACAGGAAATAAATATCAATGTGGCCGCTCAGAAGACATTTTCCTATAAACAAAATGGATTTTCAGATTATATTATTTTAGCAACTTTAATCCAGTTTAATTTTCTGCTACTGTGCTCTTTTATTATTAGTAAAAGGGAAAACAGCTAAGAAGTGGAAAACTTGCAGCACCAACTCCAGAAGTAAAGTTTTAACTAGATTCTTCCCACCTGTAAAATAGTTTCTGCTAGTGAATTATATAAATTCTTTACTCCCCAATAAATGTGGGAGATTAGATCTGTGGGGGCAGAGCCCCAGAAAGAAGTTTCCAGGCTCCCGGCCTCACATAGACAGGTGCCTGGCTCAGGTAGTAAATGGCCATCAACTGTGATTGCATGGCCATCAGCTGTGGCTAGTTGGCCGTCAGCTGTAACCAGTGAGCCATTGGCCACTAATATAACTGCTGTGGCTACACTAGCAGAGAGAGAGAAGAATGGGGGCTAGCAAGAAGATGGCGGCTGGGCTGGCAAGCGTGGATGGCGGTTTGAGGACAGTGTGGATCCAGCCTCCAGTGAGAGTATAGTGCTGCCAGAGAGAATATAGTGGTATGACTCCCCTACCTATGGCTCCGTGGGTGTTCCTTTTTGGCCTCACCATATCCTGCGTTCTTGTGTGGGGAGTGGGAGCAGAGACCCCACCGGGTCTCCCACATGACAGATCTCAGTCCTGCAGGAGAAACTTAAGGAGAGTATTTAAAAACTGTACCAACACTCTTCTTTTTGCCTTGCT
Organism: Rhinolophus sinicus; assembly: GCF_036562045.2. Lineage (NCBI taxonomy): Eukaryota > Metazoa > Chordata > Mammalia > Chiroptera > Rhinolophidae > Rhinolophus > Rhinolophus sinicus. Next base: position 83,808,757 of record NC_133751.1, on the reverse strand, counting down.
TATAAAAAAAATCAAATAATTTGCAGTGGACTATATCTATAAAGACAACCTGTTTACCATTGGTTATGTGGAAAGCTAAGATGAACTTGAAGGGTCACAGGAGAAAGCCAGAGTGGGAAGGTCACTGGAACAACCTATGGTCCTGCAAAAACCTAGTCAGAAGTCATTTTCTTTCTTGTGTCAGACAGCTGAGGCTCAGATGCTGGAAGAAGAAGACAAAAACATGGCTGGAGATTGGGATAGGTATCCAGGTGATCATATCATTGCTGATTTTAGGCAAAGACAATTGAGAAGCATCATTGACCAGCATGTGAGTTTTCTTAGAAGCGAGTCTCAGCTAACTATGGTGGTAGGAAGGCATGGAATTCTGCCTACACCCACGGTCCAGCTCCTGTGGGTGGAAGGGAATAAGAGTATTTTTTAAGTGTGGAGGGAATCTCCTAAGACCGTGAATGGAGACTTGTGCTGGAAAAAACTACCAATCCTTCACTTCCTGTGTATCTTTTTTAGTCCTCCTACAAAGCACTTTTTTCCTGTCACTTCTGGTCACCAAATGTGTGGGGATTTTCTCCCACATTAAGCAATTCTATGACACCAGATGAGTGTCCTACAATTAGCTCAGTTCTGACACTATTTACCTGGAGACAGTGTCAGATCCCACAAGATAAGGGCGTAGTCCTACCAGACTGCCCTCCACTTCTGGTGACAACTGCAGAGTAGGTCCTGAGGTTACCCACAACTTCTGTCCAACTTGGCTACAAACTGAAGGATCCCATGACCTCCTCCCCCTTGGATTTGATTATATGTTTGAGTATCTCACAGAACTCAGGAAAATACTTACTTACGTTTACCAGTCTATTAAAGGATATCATAAAGCATACAGATGAACATCCAGATGAACAGGTACATAGGGTGAGGTCTGGGAGGGTCCTGAGTGCAGGAACTTCTGTCCCTGTGGAGTTGGGGGGGTACATCACACTCCCGGTGTGGATGTGTTCACCAACCCAGAAGCTCTCTGATCTGAACTCCCATAGCATTAGGAATTTTATGTCAGCTACCTCATGTAGGTATAATTGATCATTAACTTCATTTCCTCTTCTCTCTCTCGAGAAGTGGGGAATGGGGTTGAAAATTCCAAACATCTATCATGGCTTGGTCTTTCTGGTGAGCAGGCCCTATCCAGAATCCATTCAGGAGCCCACCCAGGGTCACCTTATGAGAACAAAGATGCTCCTAGTGCTCTTGTCACTTGTGAATTTACAAGGATTTTAGGAGCCCTGTGTTAGGGATAGGGTCAAAGAACAAATGTTAGAATAAGAGATGCTCCCAGTGTTTTTATCACTTAGGCAATTACAAGGGTTTTAGGAACTCTGTGCCAAGAACCCAAGGTAGAGACCAATATATGTTTTTCATATTATCTCACAAGACCAGAATAGAGTGAGGTGAAAACTTCACTCAACTTCAAATCTTACCACCCAATCGTGAAGGGCCTGGTGAAAATAGTATCCTTGTCTATTTGAATGTAGGAGGTAAGATTCTGAAGAAACAATCTCAAGTAAGGTCTCACCTTCTTAGCATGGAGGGGACTTTGAAATTTAAAAAAAAAAAATTTTTTTTCAAGAATGCAGGTATTTACTAGTTGGAAAAAGATGGTAGGATAATACTTTGAGATATGAACTGTAGCTCTTTATAGTCCATGACCTTATTTTTCCAGATAAGGCAGCTACAACATTCCACATTAATATTTCAGGGAATGGATATAACCAACGTCAGAAATAAAGAGCAAAGAGAAGAAATAACTTTTGAAAGGACCTTTGAAATTCCTTATTGGTCAAAAGGCCATTGGACTTTACAAAGCTTAAGGTTTAAAAAGTCAAACAATGGAATTGGAAGAACACATGATAAACAGAATCAATATTTTCCATGCTCAGTGATTCAGTAAAATCTACTTGGACTGAGAAGAAGGAAGGGATACTTAGAGGATAAACAAGAAAGGTTATGTATGGTGTCCCTCTGTGTTCTTCCTTCTACCCTTGCTTGAAAACTGGGGAGACATAGGCAGGTGCTAGATCTCAGAGCAAGATCTATTCCCTCTTTCCAGTGAGTATCCACACAAGTCCCAATATCCAGACCTCCCCTTGTCCCCAGCAGCATGTGGAAGCAAAAGACAGGCTCAAGTGCCATGTCTGAGATGAGAGAGCCTGGAACAGCCTGCCAGAATTTCTTACAATCTCCAGAAGTGAGGGAGGGCAGCTGGTTGTTTTCTGTGCCTCTGAGTGACTGGATAAGTAACACAAAGATAGAGAGAGTGCCAGACCTGGAGAATTCCTACAGGAGGGAGCATGAGAAAATGCGAGGGCAACCTGCATTGGTCAGTGACTGAGGATTAGATGGGGACATCTTCATCTCAGAGGATGCAGACAGGACGGGCTCATGAGTAAGGACAAATACCTTCCCCTTGTTCTTTGACATTGAGGCATTTTTATCTACAAACCCTAGGTTTATGACAAAACCCCTGGAAGAAAGGAAATGGTCCTGACTTGATTAAGATTTTATTTTCATCACTTGATCAAATGGGAATCCAAAATACAAAATTAAGTTGTAGAATTTTAGAATTATAGTTGTAGAACTGTATAGTTATATAGTTGTAAAATTACAGAAAAAATAAACACATTTACACTTATTGTCCACGTGAATTTTGTCAAATGAGATTCAAATCCATTACATTTTATATTTATCTGTGTATCATCTTTAATAAATTCCATTAGAATGTGAGTTTCTGAAGAATAGTGGTTACATCTCTTTCATCTTTCTGGTTTCCAAGCATCTTGAAAATAATAGGAACTTAATAAATTTGTGTTCAGTAGTATGAAATGCCTTAATCCAAACAGTCCTAGTAGCAAAATTTCTTAGTTAGCCAACTCACTTATCCACTGTTATCAAGCCTGGTGCTCAGGTACTTATACATATTCAGTGAGTCATCAGACATAACCAGCTACAGTTGAACACCGGCTAACCCAAAGGTGGCATGGAAAAGAAGCAAACACAGAGGTCCTCAAAAATTGCACACCTAGATACCCAGTCTCAGAGCTGAATCTCTCTACTTCTTGAAGTACTGACTTCACTTGGTTGCCAGCCTGCTTGACTGGTTTACTAGCCTTCCTCCTACTTTGTCCTCTCCTACTCAATTTCTTCTGCTGGTTTCTCCTCCCTTCATCTTATTCAGTCATCAGGCTGTAGATTTCCATCTGTCTACTGATGATACACATACTTATACATGTAACCCACAGTTCTCTCCGACCTCCAACTGCCCCCTGGATCTCTGCATCTGGATGTCTAATAGGTTTCTAAAAGGTAACGCGTCTGAAACTGAGCCAACTTCTCCAGCAGTGTGTTGCCATCTCAGGAAATGACAATCTTCTGTTTCTAGTTACTCAGTCCAAAAACCTGATTCCATCCCTGACTACGCCTTTTCTCTTGAACCTCACACCCAAGTCCACAGGGAAATATACTTGGCTCTACCTTTAAATATATCCAGAATCTGAACATTCTCATCACATCTACTGCTGTCACGCAATTCCAAGCCACCATCGTCTCTTACCTGAATATTTAAAAAATCAACCAGTTGGACTCTCTGTTTCTAACTTTGTTCTACTACAGCTCATTATCAACACAGTGGCCAGAATGATCCTTTTCAATTATAATCAGATTAGGTCACTCCTCTACACCAAAAATTTCCATGGCTTTCTAATTCAGAGTAAAACCTAATATCGTCACTATACCACTCTCCATGTGGTGGTTCCACATAACCTCTCAGCTTTCATGTCTCCCTCTTAGGATATCAGCAACTCTGGCTTCCTTACTCTTTCTCAAACGTATCAGACACACTTTAAATACAAGTCCCCTGTACTTCCACTCTCACAGCTTAGAATGATCTTCCCTATTATATTGACATAGTTACCTCTCTCACTTCCATCATAATTTTGTTCGAAAGTCATCTTTTTAGTGAGTCCCCTGGCCACTCATCTAAAATTTCAGTGCCTAACTTCACATTTCATAGGGTCTTTCCATGTTTTATAATTTCTTCTTAGAACACATCATTTATTCACATATATATTTTACTTATTTATCTTGTTTATTGTCTGTCCCCTGTTTGACAATGTTTTGTTCACTATGATATCTGGCCCTACAATAGTGTTTGGCATCTGATACTCAATAAATGTTTGCTGAGTGATCATTTAGTAAATAAATGAGTATTTACTAAACTATCACCAGATTCATTTTTAGTTTTATTAATTCGTGGCCACATGAAATAAAACTATGTCACTAACAAAATTTCTCTATGTGGGTTTTATTCTATTTTATTAGAAAACCAAGTATTAAAAATGCTTCTGTAACACAAGTTTGCATATGATAAAATGTTACTTTTCTACTAGTAAATATACTTTCTGAGCACAATACTATCTGGGAAAAGCTCTGTTAGTAATTAACATAAAGGTTATTTTGCTTCCTTGTAAATTGGTTCTTTATCCTAGAATGGTTTCTGAACCAAATCATAAAATAAGCATTATGCTTTTGAATAAAAGCTGTGTCTTTGTAGACAATCTTCTGTTTGCTTTCTTCTTTCCTCATGTTTTTCTTTTTTTTTTTTTTTTACTAGAATTTTCAACCTGCTCATTTCTATCCATGGAAACCCTACACATTAAGGGTGCAATATTTTTAATACCTGCTAAATTATTTTCCTGTTGAATAAATTGATTTTTCTCTGCAAGCTGTTCACCATGTTGGCATCAGGGAAGGAGAGAAGGACAATGCTCTCCTTGAAAGGAGGAGAGTATGATGTTGGGGCAAAGTTAATGGAATTTGTACTCTACCTTCCTTATGCTTCAAAGCCCCCGAGTGTGGAGGGAGTTCCCTGCACATGCAGGCAGGAAAAAAAAAAACGCAGGGGGCTGTAGCCTTGCTCGCAGTTGGTACTCCAGTATGAAACTGATGTTCCAAGGCTCTCCAAGGGCCAACATGCAGCAGCGTCTCAGCACTGTCGAAAGGGTGGGTGATGCAGTTTGATGGGGAGAAGTTCTTGTTGACATGTGCATGCTTCCTTGAGTTTCAGAGCGCATGGACACTGGTTTAAGGCCTACAAAAGAACCGACTGTGGTGGGAGCAACCTGGGTCCAAGGAGAAGATGAAAGACCTGGCAATGACTCAGAGGTTCTTCAGAATCAGGGAGAGAGGGGAAGTTGCGACAAACTGGATGGCCAAGAGATCAGAGGAAGCTGAGAAATTTAGGATCACAAGGGTACAACGATAAAACAAATAGTCTAACACTGGGTGAGTGATCACCAACTAACACTCAAAGATTAGCTTGAGGCTAAAGAGCCTCCGTCTCCCAGTGTCCATGATCACCAAAGCTGCCCATACTCAGTATATAACGTATACCAGGGGTCAGCAAATTGTAGCTCACAGGCCAATGTTGCCTGTTGCCTGTTTTTGTATGTCCTGTAAGCTAAGAATGGTTTTGACATTTTTCAGTGATTGAAAAAAATCAAGGATATTTTGTAACACTTGAATATTATGTAAAAGTCAAATTTCATATAAAGTATCCATAAAAAAATAATTAGAACACAGCTATACCCATTCATTTACATCGTGTCTATGGTTGCTTTCCTACTGCAATTACAAGGCTGAATATTTGCTATAGAGACTATATGGCAAATAAAACCTAAAATATACTGTATGCCTATACTTGAAACATACCATCTTAGAAACTAGCCTAAGGAGAAAGAAGGGAATCTGAACTGAGCCATCACATGAAAGAGACTGAATTAACCTCCAAGAGATTATTGAATTTTTGAATCCACTAAATTTTATTAGGTTAGACAAAAATTAGGATTAACAAGAAATTCCGGTTGATGCCAATTCTTCCACATATTCTTAAATGGCTAAATGGGGCATCCTCAGTTATATCTCAGACAAAGCGTGGTCTTTAGATGCTACAGACTCAGTGCAAATTTACTCACACCTATTTGACAATACTTTACGAGTATCAAACACATGAAGATTTTATTAGAACCCAAGTTTATGAAACCTCTAGGCAAAACAGTGAGATAGCTGTTTTTTTTTTTTTTTTCCTATTTTCTTTTCTCCCACTTCCAAGTGTGTTGGCAGCTATATTTCCATGCTTGCTAAGATACCAATAGCACTCAGGCTGTTTTATTGATGTCTTGTGTCATTCCCTATTGTTCTCCTCAAGAGAATGAAAACACTTCATTTACTTACATTGAAATATAAATGTAGTGATAGTTATGAATATGGTAAGTCTCCCAAATAATTTGAAAACAATGGTTCATTAATGCAAAGGGATCAATTCCTAACGGAAGAACTTAAGTGGCAATGTTTAATTATGTGCTTTTAGAATTTAAGCTGTGGATTCATGTTAACGCAACAGGTCAGTTTTGTAAGGAGTTACATGTTTCTGTGTATATGTGTGCTATTTTCCTTTCTTTGTTCTTAAAAATTTACATTACTCATTCCATTTTTAAAGGAGAGGAACTGCAAGTAGATAAGAATTAATGTTGATTAAAGACGTACTTGGGTTTATAAGCCAAGTGGAAAGGAATTTGGAAGTGATCACCTATTAAGTTCCTTAAACTTAATCTTGAACTTAAAGATTACTGTTAATTAGGGGTTATTATTTATCTTATTTGTTATATAAGAACATACCTTGAATAAAAATCCCCTATTTTTAAGTATTTTCAGTGTTAAGTAGAGTTTTTTTTTATTTTACTCAATCCCTAAAAACAATTCGGTGAGTAGGTATTTTAATTTGAACTAGCATCCTTACAAATGAGGATGCTAGTACTAATACATTTAATCATTTCCCCCCGTCTAGGTTATGTAGACTATAAGTGACAAAACCAGGTATTATGCTCAAGTCTGTGTAACTTCAAAGCCTATATTATTAAACTGAGAATAAGTTAAAAATCTTAACTATTTGATCCAACTTTCTATGTCTGAAATAGATTTTTGTAAATTACTTCGTGTTTTTTTTTTAATAGTTGTTGAGTTTTTTTATACAGGTGCTTAAAGCTTTCACCAGCTTGCTCCTTTGTTTCTTTAATCCTCAAGGTTAAATGGCCCAGTTTAGCTATGCCAGCATTCTTGATGAAGTTAGCAACTCATTGCGCAGAGCTAACCTTGAAGTTATTTGATGTTAAATCAGTTTTACTTAGGGTTGTTTTTTTCTTACCCCCCTCCCCCAAGGTCCCTTTTATTCCATCATATAATTTGCTATCAAACTAAATGATGCATTTAAATAAAATGACCAAAGATAATGACTGTGACAGGGAGAGACCAGAACAATTGCTGTTGTAATGTCATTCTGATCTGAAGGACCCTGTTGTTTGGAGTCATGACACAAGGGTTTCAGGTCATGATAACGTACCATTTTTTTGTGTCAGCGAAATAATGGAAGTTTCTAGTGAGTTGGCATTTAAAGAAAAGTTGCCTAAAGGGTAAGTATTTGTTATAAGACAGGCTCAGGAACAATTACAACATTAATTGGAAGTACAGTGTAAGAGCCGTGTACTCAAGTTAATCATCAAACTGAATGACTTTAAAGTCTGTTTCTTACTACAGCTCATAGAACAGGGTAAAATAATGAGGAAGAAGAGTTGTAGTCACCAAATTGGCTTGGCTACACTGTGAAATAGAAAACAATTGACAAGATGTCGGTCAAAGACAATTGGGCTTGTGGACTTAAGAGTTGATTTTTTTGTGGTGGACAAAAAGCAATTGCAGAGCTTCCAGAATACATGACAATTTTAGCAGAATATTTCTCCCCTCCTCCCTCCCTCCCTTCCTTCCTGTTTTCTTTCTTTCTCCCTTCCTTCCTCCCTTCCTCCCTTCCTTCCTTCCTTCCTTCCTTCCTTCCTTCCTTCCTTCCTTCCTTCCTTCCTTCTTTCCTTTCCGAAGGTGAGAAAATCCTAGAGGCTATTATTATTTGGCTCAGTTGCACAAAGAGAGCTCTTATAATTTTACCTTTCAGGTATCAGTCATATGAATTCAGCACCTGTATATACTTGATTTTAATTAATTAATCTCTATAAGAAATGGATTATACTTTATAGCTTCTTTCTGTCAGTTTTTTCATGCATCATTCACCAGACGTTTGTTTCATAAACCACTAGAGAGATCAGAAAGTTTTGTTTTTTTAAAAAATTTGCTCGATGACACTGTATACATTTTCCTAATTTATTTCTAAGTGGAAAGTCTCATAATTATCTTTATGACTACTTTTTTCCCATTTAACATATGATATAATATTAATGCCCTAGTTCATGGATTTTACTCCATGAATAGCAAGTCTACAGAGACATGATTTTGTGATTCTTTCCCCTTAACAACAAGAACAATAATTTTGTTTTATAGTCAGAGACCAAATTTAAACCATGTCATCTTTCTTTATATCAAAACTCATCAAATACCCAGTTTGCATGCCCTTATGGCAGTTACATATCCTTCTCTCAATAATGGAATATATAATTTTCTGCTATTTATCTGTAACATTAATCCTACATTCTACAGGGGACAAAAAAAATAATTTTCCTCTTCCCTTCTAAGTTCTTGGCTGGGTCCCTCGTAACAAAAGACAGATTAATGAGAAAAAAAAAAAAAAAAAGGAATGTTAAGTTAATAAACTTAACATATATAAGTCATGTATAAATGGGAGATACCCAGGGAAAAATGAGTGACTCTCAGATGTAGCCTAGAATTCAGGCTTAAATATCATCTTCATTAAAGACAAAAGGAAGAAGTGTGTGAGAGAAGCCAGCTATAGGGGGATAACCAGGAAAAGTATGGTAAACAATAGTAAAGTTTTTTATACAGATTTAACTTAGTGCTTTCTCCACTGATAAGAGTTTCTAGTGAGTTATGCTTTTCTTCTTGGGCAAAACTGAAGCTGTTCTACTTCGGCCACATCATGAGAAGTCAGGGTTCTTGGGAAAGGACAGTAATGCTGGGAAGAAAAGAGGAAGACCAAATATGAGATGGGCTGACTCCATGAACGAAGCCACAGGCAGGAGTCCATGGGGGCTGAGCAGGGCTGTGAGGACAGGACACTATGGATGTCACTCACCGGGTCACCGGGAGTCAAAACTAACTAAAACTCATGTAATACACACACACCTTACAAATGGAGACTTCCTTTATAACTGTAAATTTTCCTTACAAACTGGTAACTTCTACTTTATTTTCAGAGCTTCTCCTGTGTCTGTTGTTTCTCAAAATAATCAGCTCAAAATAATCCTATTTCAAAAAGGCATATTTGGGGTGACATATTCTGTATTCTTCAATTCTGTTTTAGTTTTGATATTTGTAACTCTTATATTTTATGATTAAAGGAAAATTTTGAAGTATTTTCAAAAAAATTTAAAAACAGTTTATAAGTAAAATCTCTATATATGACAATTTATAAAGTGGACTTAAGTATTTATTGGTAACTAATGAATTGCAACTAAATATCTGAAAAACAAACAAGAAAACATGCAACTCTTTCTTCTTCTATTTGGTGACTTGTCTCATTGCATTAGATGGTATTTTCAATCTTTCTTAAAGTACTAAAATAAAATTCAGCATAACTTCCTTCTAATTTTGGTACTGCTCGTTGGCTCTACTTTTTGACTAGAGTCAATACTCTCATTCCTTCCTTATAGCACACTGTTCTTGACTCGCTTTCTATGTCTGTAAATTCTTCTGTGTCTTTGTCGTCCCTCTTAAATCAGTACATCTCCAAGTATGATTCTTGGTTCATTTGCATGCATAAAAATTATAATAAGATTCCTACTAAAAATGCAAGTTTTTGATCCTACTCCTGGCCTTGTAAAGAGAAATGTCCTAATAGCAGAGCCCGATAATCTGTCTTGTAAAACGTTTCTCTGAGAGTGTCTTATGCACAGTAAAGTTTGAGGCCTACTACCTTAAGTGATGGGCTATGTCAGGATTCTTCCACATTTCTGCTTCACTCACATGAAAATTCTGTCCAAAAATACATTGAATTTCTGTCCCCCATGCTGGTGTCAGTTCCAATCTTACTCCCGAGTCTCAGAATTCTGTGTCTCCTGGGAGGGCTCGCAAAACCTCAAATTACCCTGAACCTGGTCTCCATCTTTCACGGATTGAAATCACTTATATCTACACAGCTGTGAGCATAAGAAACTGAGAGGTAACCCTCATTTTTGTCCTTTCTCCCGAGATTAACAAGGCCTGACAATTAAGTTTGAGAACCTGTTGCAATGATGTTGCTAACATTTTTTATTTCAGAGGAATTATTTACTGTGAATTTGTACCAACTAGACAAGCAGTTAACCAAGTTTACTATTTGGAAGTGCTGAAAAGGCTACATGAAAAAGTTAGACGACCTGAACTTTTCGCCAACAATTCATGGCTCTTGCATCATGACAATGCACCAGCTCACACGGCACTGTCTGTGAGGGAGTTTTTAGCCAGTAAACGAATAACTGTATTGGAACACCCTCCCTACTCACCTGATCTGGACCCCAATGACTTCTTTCTTTATCCAAAGATACAGGAAATATTGAAAGGAAGACATTTTGATGACATTCAGGACATCAAGGTAATACTATGAGAGCTCTGATGGCCATTCCAGAAAAAGAGTTCCAAAATTGCTTTGAAGGGTAGACTAGGCACTGGCTTCAGTTGCATAGCTTCCCAAGGGGAGTACTTCAAAGGTGACTGTAGTGATATTCAGCAATGAGGTATGTAGCACTTTTTCTAGGATGAGCTCGCGATTTTAATTGTCTGATTGTATTCCCTCTCAGGCTTCTATTTATTTTGCCTTCTAAATATTTGTACATTCCATCCAATTCTCTCCATTACTACCCTTGTTACCCTTCCTCTGGCCCCTGCTATCACTTGTCAAAATTATTACAACAGTAATTTTTATGTTTTCCCAGACCCTAATAATGTCCCATATATTTCCTCTCCCAGGTCTCTAATCCTGTCACTTCTCTAATTAAAAGGTTTCAACAGCTTCCATATACTTTAGTGTAAAATATAAACTCCTTAGTGTGACTTACAGTGCCCTTCATGATCTGATCGTTGTCTATCTAATCTATCTCTTATAACTCCCAGCCTCATGCTTTATAATTTGGTCATACCAAATTTCTTACAGTATCTTCAAGCTTCCATGCTGTTTCTGGCCTCTGGGCATTTATATAGAGTACACTTTCTTCCCAGAGTCCTATTTCCCACCCTCTTTACTCTGATAGTTTCTACTTACCATTTAGGTCTCATTTCTTCTGGAATGCCTTTCTGCTCACCTCTGGGTTGTGGGCACAGCATCATCCTAGTGTCCTAAACAAAAAGGAAGAAAGAGTGGTACCAGGCAGCACTACTCTCACATTTTATTTCTTTCATAGCATTTTACAGAATTGGGTCAAATAGTTACCTGTAGCTGCAAGGGAGGCTGGGAATGAAAGTATGTTTCAAAGGCAGTAAGATATCAAGATTAGTTCTTCCAGATCATGATTCGTCAATCAGACCAGGCAAATTGCTAATGTTATCAAGAAGGAAGGGCAAATGGCCTAAGAGGAGAACATCAGTCGTGTTTGCCAGGCTTTCCCTTACAGACTAACACCCCCGGGGGCTGCCCAGCAGGTCTACTCCCTACCCCACCCTAGTTATTTCCCCCTCTCCTCAGAACCTCCTGCTGTTTCCAAAGTAAGAAGCAAATGCCTGCAGGGTTCTCCCAGTGAAGGTTAATGTCTCGGTTTCTGTGTTTGCTGCCTCTTAAGGGAGTCTCTTGCTACTTTGCATGCTACTTGTTTCTGGAGCTGAAGAAATACTGCTTAAAAGGATTAATTTGGCCAGTGCTCCAGAGAATTTGGAAGGTAAACAACTGTTCATTTTTTGTCAATATGGCAATTAAGAAGGGGAGATTAAAGGACGAAAAATAAATGCAGCTTTTATTTCTACAGTAGACTGATAGCCTAGTGAGTCACTGAATACGTAAGGCACACCAGAATAGTTTTGGATTAACAAATCCCATTCAGGGATCAGTCTCTCTTCCCTCAATTACTTTCTCCCCAAAGAACCAAACACAGCATAGACTGAAGCTTGCCAATTTAGAACTGAGAATTTGTGTTCATGTGATTGTGTACAAAAATGGTTTTATTCCAGAGACAAATCTGCATGAAAATTTGGTTTCAAGTGAAAAGTATATTTTTCTGCAGCCGTCAGTGTTATTTTGATTTTATTACGGGTGAGAAAAGCATAAATATGTGAACGGAAAAAAAAAAGGGGGTTCTATGGAAAGTAACCTCACAGTGTAATCTTATAAATTCCTAACTGGGCAGGTCATGGTGGGTAGTCACACCCCAGGCACAAAACTTCTTTAGTAAAACTCTAATCTTTGCCTTAGCAAGTCCTGTCCATTGTTTCCGTACATCTAGGTTAACACATCTTTGAAATGACTCTTTTCAGACCCTTCCTTCTAATGCCTGAACCACCATTTCAGACCCCTTCTTCTAAGACAATTACCCTGTAATCCAATCCCAGCCTTGCTTTCTCCCACCTTCGTGCAATCTTCCTTCTGTCTCCTCCTTAATTTCAAATGGGTAAGAGAAACTGCAAAACAATTATTCTCTGCATCATTTGAGATCTTGCTCCATGGCATATGTATCAGTTTGCTCAAATAAACTCTTAAAATTTTTTTTATAGGTTTGGACGTTTCTTATGTCGACACATATATAGTCATGTTATCAGAGTAAATGATCTAATAGGAGTATTAGTACTGGTTATGAAACGGTAGTCTCTCAGAGTGAATTTAAATTCCAGCTCTAGTATCAATTTACCTATTGCTTTATCTTTCTAAGACTACTAGTTTGTATTTTAAAGAGTGGTGGTGATGCTTCCTTCACCATTGGGTTGTTGAAGGCTCTTGTATTTCACTGTACCCATTTATTCCTACCTTAGTGCCTGACACATGAGAGACACTCAGTAAATACTCATTAAATAGAATGTAGAATTTAAAATCCAATAAAATATGTGAAATAAAAATTTATGAAAGTATTGTGAATGACTATACAAATATAAGTATTATCTTTATTTTCTTCCACGATATGAGTATGTCTTATTTCAAAGCCTACTATCAGAAATTAATGGAGATATAAAACCACATGATAGAAACATTTGATTTGTAACAGTTTTAGGATTTCATTGGGCAGTTGATTGAGATTGACTTCATCTATAAACCTTCAGAATTATTTATAAGAGTACATTTTATTTATAAACCATTGGAATCATTTGAAAAACAACTTTATAATCTTAGATTTTTTTTCAAGGACCACTCTTCTGGGTAAAGGGACAAATGGATAGTTTCTGACATACTGTACTTTTATTATTAAGAATTAATTAAATTTATTAAAAGCCAAACTTGCTGAAACGTGGCCATGAAGAAGGGAACTCACTTATTGGAACATAATTTCAGGACAAGACTCTGATGGGGTTTTCCTTGACTATTTTAAATCCTGGAAGAGAATTGTTGTTCTTGAGATAATGTGACCCTTGAGACTTAAGGGGGAGTATTATTGCTGAGAAGGAAGCACCACTGCAATTGCTGTCTCGACAGCTGAGAATTCCAAAACACCTACCTACAAATTTCCATTTAATGCTTGTGTACCAGTTATCTTACATGGTGAAACCTATAGGAAATGCAGAGGGGGCAGTGAATTCAAAGAGAAAAAAGTGACATTCCTCAGGAGACTTTGTGTTTCAGAAAACCCTTTAAAAAATCTGGACAAGGGAGAAAACCTTGTTAAATTACTTAAATAAGGAGGCTGTTAGGCTGAGGTGTCTTTAATGCCTTAGCAGCTTACATATGCAAACCAGACCCTACACCTGTATTGGGTTTGGAAATCAAAACCTAAGGACAACCAATCACAGTCAACTAGGATTTCTCGAATAAGGCAACCTTACACTATAGTCAATCAAGGAATATCCTTGCTTTTCTTCCATCTTTTCTCTATAAAACTCTCCCTTAGCTCCTGTAAGTGGAGTACTCTTAACCACTTCCAGCGTGGCACTGACTGATTCAAATCAATTTCTGCTCCAATAAACATTTAAATTTTAATATGCCTCAGTTTATATTTTAACAACCTTAAGTGAAAGTGTTATTTTAATGGTTACTGTTGCTTCTCTCATCTGCTCTTTTTGAGTAACAACTGCCAAATTTAATTGATAATAGGTGTAACTATGCTGCAATAAGGACTCTAAATTACTATGAAGATATCTGATATTAACCAAGTGATGACCTAGTGCCCACAAAAGAGTTCGAGTCAACTTTGCAACAACTGTAATCAAGGTTCATGTCACTACCCAGAGAAAAATCACTTGTACATAGAAATGAAGATGGAGAACATGTTCAGATACTACCCACTTCGTTTTTCTTCGTGGTCATTATCTTTTAACTTTGTAGGTTTCCTGATTAAATCAGACATGAGTGTGAGGGCTCTTGCTATAAGGATAAAAGAACAAAACAAACCCTGAAGGAGAGTAACATTCTTGACTTCATAGCTGCGAAGTAGGCTTTTGTAATTTTCTATTGGAGATATCAATCTGAAAGCTGAAGAGTGTTTGGAAAGCAAAAGGTAGGCACTATTCAGACAAAAGCAGTGTGTAATGAACTGGCACAAGTTGGTCCTGAATACACGTATATTAAGGGGACTGCAGCACTCAGAGCATGGCACTCAAACCAAACACCATGGGGTTGGGAAGAATGAACAATGAATTATTTTCTCTACCCTCAAGGAGTAGAAGTATACCTAGTTAAACTGAGGGAGGTAATTGAATTTGATGTGACTGGAGTTTAGATGCTGAAGGGACCCTGAAAAGGGGCCATTGTGAAACACCCCTGAGCAGATAATATTAATTCTCATAGACCTGCAAGTAGTAGCTTTTTTTTTTTTAATGTGGTTAAAACAAACAATCAAAACTGTTTTCAAAACAAAATAAAAAATTACCCATAATCCTATCAACATGATAATGTATATTTCCAGGATATATGCTTATTCTGCTAGTCATTTTTACCTATGCATATTTATGTATATCTATGTATCTGTCCTGGTACCTATACCTGCAACTCTGTTTGCATCTGTATCTACATCTGTAGCTGTACTTATATCTGTATCTAAATGTAGTATGTCCTGGGAAATTCTGGGAATATGGTGACAACTAGAAAGGGAAAAAAAATAAAAGTATAGTCAATGTTTATAACAAAACCAGGTTACAAACTATTCCTTTGACACTCAAAAATTTAAGCAGCTGGAAAAAAAATTACCAACAGCCACCAAACCTGCCTGACACCAACATCGTCTTTGCATGAAGCAAGAAAGCAGCAATAGGGTGACTGAAGGACCTGAGCAGGGGGACCCACAAAATAGCCAACAGTCGTCACTGTGGTGTGAAAGCGTGGTAGGTCAATTCAAGAACAGCAGCTAAAATTGGAAGGGTTGTCCCTGTCCCTGTAGTGAGTGACTATAAGGATCCATGTTAAGGTTCAGGGAGCTACAGCTGGCGAGCCCCTATGCACTCTTGAAACTGATTAGGATTTTCATCCAGGACATGGTCCTACACTGGGGAGAAAGTGCCTAGAGTAGAACAAACTTGATCAGATAGGGACAATAGCAAAAATGGAAAGAGGGTGTCCATGTAAAAGTGGAAAACAGAAACAGAACTAGAAAATCTCAGAAAGCAAGCCACCATATATTTTTTTTTAACACTACACAGAAATCCTAGGAGAAGGAGCCCTGTGAAGTTAAAAATGCCAAGATCTTTCTTAAAAGTTAAGGAAAATAATTTCACATAAAAATGAATAACAGCAAAAATGTTGAGGCTGAATCCCAGTAAACAGTATCAAGATGCAAAGAGACTAAGGATGAAAGTATGCTGGGATGATATGTCTTTAAAACAGATCAAAATTATAACTTATTTCAAAACAAGTTTAAAGACATTAAATGTAATACAAGATAAGTGAATAACATACATTAGAATGAGAAAACATCAAAAATAAGGTGACAGAACTCAAGAAAGAAGTAGACATGAAAGAAAAATCAAATTAGAAGGAGTGACAAAAAAAGCAAATAATGGTTTAAGAAAAATGAAGGATTAAAAGTTAAAAAAAAATTGAGATCCATAGGAAAAAAAGGAACACTGAAGATAAGCAAAGGAGATACATCACACAGATGACAGGAGTCGTGAAATAAACCAAAGCAAGGAAGGAGAACAAATACTCAAAACCATAATTCAAGAAAGCTATGTAGAGGTTAAAAACAAACAAACAAAGATTTAAACGCTTATTGAAATAACACACTGTATAGTCAAGAATACCAACCCCAAAACAATAACGTGAAGACCTATTTTAGAGAAACTCTTGGACTTTGAAGAAAAAAAGGTCCTTTGGGCATCTGGGTAAAGAGTGGAAAATCCGTGAGGGAAAATTATGTCATCTTCAAACATTTCAACAGCAATGCTTTGTACTAGAAAATAATGTAGATATATATTAAATATAACAAAGAGAGAAAATGTAAAAATAATAACTTTATATCCAGCAAATTTGTAAGTAAAACAGATACAAACTTTTGTCAATACATAGGAACTCAGGGACTATTGTTCTTATGAGCATTTATCAGAAGACTCTGCCGGAGAGCAAACTTCAGATGATCATAAAGACCACAGTGACATATGTAACAGTGATAACAAATATTTATAGAACTAGGAATAAAGGAGAGTTAAAAAGAGAGAGTGTGGTATATAATATCTGTATGCTCTGAAAATATGTGCATCTGTACTACAAAATTAAAAATGGACAGAGGAGAAGGGAATAGGCTATATAAAATAAAATTGTTGTTGATTATTATTATTGGTGGTGATTTTATCTGTATTACTGTTCTGGGACTCTTCTATGTATAATGTGGGATAAAACAAGGGCATCTCCTTTGAACTTGAGAACCGAGATTCTTAGCATGGAGAAAAAAGATACAAATGTAATGTAGAAAAGGTTAAGAAAAACAATATAGTTGCAAGTCTATTTACAGATACATTATACGTAATATATATATATATATATATATATATATATATATATATATATATATATATAATTGCAATACATATGTATCCACTGTAAAGGCCTGGAAACAGTGACTAACGCAGTAGCAATGCATATTTCTGATGACTAAATTGTCTTGAAATACCGTATAACTAAAAAAGAGAAATGCCTGATTCTAAATGTAGGGTGGGAAATAAATGTACAAGATGAGTTTGGAAACTCTTGTTATACAGGGAAGCAAGGGAGCTACCAGAGACATTTTAGAATCATGTCATAAGGAATTAGATATTAACTTGAAGAGTTTCCCACTGGCTAAATATAGGATAATCTGAGCTTCAATAAGCATAAGAAATACATGTATTGAAATCCATACAATATGTTAGACTCATGGGTTTATGATGATATAAAAATTAATTAGTCCGCTTTTGGAGATGTAAGGGAATCAATACATCTCTTGAGAAATGGTATTTAAAGGGAAAGAATTAGGCATTTATGTTGCTTTCTCATATGAACTATACCAATGGGTAACCAAACGGTAGAAAAGGGAAGTATCTCTTTATAAAATTACTTAGCTAATTAAAAAAATGATAGAACCTCAGCATTTTATACAATAAAATGAGCTCCATGGTGAATCATTTCTACCCATAATATGAAGTGACTGATAGTGTCTCTCACAAAACTTTGCCAAACTAGACTTTCTCTGTGTACGTATGAAATGCATAAATGATTCTTTAATAAAATGGAATAACACTGTAATATTATGAAATACATAAATATGTAAAATAATAAAATGTATAATATATAAATATAGATAATGTATAAAACTGTAATAATACTGTTTTCTTATCTTCTAAAGAAATTGAATACATCACAAACATTTTAATTTTATTTTAGCATACTATACAACATTTGTAATGACTACACAATAGTCTAGTATGTGGGTATGTAACATCAGGCTTATAATTTAAGTAATATGTTATTTTTATTGGACATTTAGTTTGCTGTTTTATTTATTTTCTATTATGAATATGGCTTCAACAAACCCTTTTATAGTAGAATTTTTTTTATTGCTAAGATTATTTTCTAGGGAAAGTAAAATTATTAGTCAAATGTATTTTTAATGATTTTGAACAAATTGTCAAATTGTCCTCCAGAAATGTTTACTAGGTTACATGTCCACCAGTTGTCTTTGCCTTATCCTTTTAAATATATGTTTGTAAAAATTTGTAGAATAGCAAGGAAAAATTTTGTTATGTATTAGGGACAATATCATTCTTATTTGAATACAACTTTGGAAAAAATTACAATTTACAAACAAACATTCAATTAATCTGCAACTTTGATGTAATGTGTTTATTATTTCTCTTGAAGTCTAAAGTGTTTATTTTTGTATGCCTCTAAATTAAACCTTCAATGAGTCTTTTCACTATTTTAAATACTACAAAAGTTGGTAAAACAAAAATTAAATAAATATGGAGTTAGTAAAGTATCTTATCTTGCCTTTGTTATTTGCTAAAAATAATTTATCAGTCACTAAAGCCAATCGGCTATTTCAAAATTTTCTATAAATGGGACAGGTACTGTAGTTATCAAAAGCTATGAGGTTAACCAGTAATGCATTTATTTATTATTTATCCTGATGAACTAGTCCAATTCATTATCTACTCTTATCTCTTTATCTACTTCCGCTGTTAAGAATTAGAAGCCAAAGAGAAATCCAGCTTTGGTTTAACATTTTTCTGTAAATTATGGAGCACAGCAGAGACTGGATGGTAGATTCCATCTAGTCTTGAAATCATCTTTGACATATGCTCAAAATGAGTTTCGTAATCTACCGTGGGATGAGAGATTTCTAAAATGCAGGCCATTTTATTGAGATCTCTTATAGCTTGTGTTGGCCTTGGGGTTGAACAACCATCCATCTTCCTGACAGAGATTGTTTTAAGTGACTCCGAAGTACCTGAGTGTTGAATTTAGCCCAGCCTCTTTGGAATGAGATAATCTCTAGAAGGACCAGATGTATGTATCTATTTTTAAAAAAGGATTAAGTGCTAATTTTTAACAGTAGCAGAGCTCTGATAATCTCGTGTTAGTATTTGTGGGATATTCCCCTACAGACTATCTCAGTTTTGTCTTAAATTTTTCTTAAAGCAACATTTTTAAGAACAATGTTGCTATTCCCATCTGTCACTCCCTGGGTCAAAAGAGCATGGCTGAGCATCTAAGGTTTTATTTCCTGTCTCTTACCATTTATCTGGAGCCTCTCTCCAATAAAGTATTTTGAACTTGATACACTTGTCACGTATGACAGACCAATAGTTCTTTATCTTGTTGCTTTCACTCCTTTAACCAGGTCCACCTTTGTATATTAAGCAA
The DNA here is from genome assembly GCF_036562045.2 of Rhinolophus sinicus. Taxonomy (NCBI): domain Eukaryota; kingdom Metazoa; phylum Chordata; class Mammalia; order Chiroptera; family Rhinolophidae; genus Rhinolophus; species Rhinolophus sinicus. The sequence continues at coordinate 83,789,253 of NC_133751.1, read as the reverse complement.
GTTAATTAGTTAAAAGATATTTCAGGAATATATTAGAATATATAGAGTCAGGAATGTACCTTAGAGATTTCTTCAGCACCTACAGTATATAAAACAAGAACCGAGACCAGTTGCAATGTTCACAAAGCAAGTTCACAGCTGATATATTTTGTAACTCTATTCAGGATGTTGGCTAATTTACATTATAAGTCACGTAACAACAATGACAAAAAAATTCCCTGGTTTATTAATGACTTTAAAGAGACTGAACTGCCAATATGGATCCTCTGAAGTTATATGCAGAAAATACATATTACTCTTTGTGTAACTATTTCTAGAGTCATGGATACAACACCAAATAAATGAAACCATGTTAACATTGGTGCATTGATATTGGGTCCATAGCACATTCATATTTGTTTTGCATCAGGGATACTCTATGGTACTTTACAAATATTGGGAAAAAGAAATTATTTCCGTTTATAAGAGAGCTTTAAGTAGAATAGTAATGAACATTTGATTACCAAAATTGATTTCAGTTGGAATAAAGTAGCATCCTTTTTCCTGACCCCTCGGGGGCCTTGTCATGCTGTCAAATTCTTGCTTAGAAAGGTTGGCTTTTCTTGTCTTGGTGGCACATGCTGCTCTGGTTTTTCCCACACTTCCTGTGGGAACTTTGTTCTGTCTCTTTTACTACTATCTCTTAAAATTAGCAATCTCCAAATTTCTTTTCTTGATTCTTTGAATTTCTATCCTCTCCCTCTTTTTTTTCAAGTATTTCCATAACTTCAACAATCATCTCTGCATACATGATTCTATTACTATACGTTTAGCACTTTTCCAACTACTGATAATGCATTTCTATAATCACTGCCTGTTAGGTAGGTTCATTTTGATGTTTGCAGGCATTTCAAGTTTAATATGTCCAAATCTGAACTCATTATCTCCTCAACATTCTGAAGCAACATGCCCTCCTTATTCTCCAATTTCTCTTAATGCCACATCTTTCTCCCAGTTACTCAGGCTCAAAGCCTAGGAATAATTTTTCCTTATCATATATCACTCCCTTATTCTTGACATTCAAAGAGTTATCAAGACTTCTAGATTTTACTTGTGAAATGTCCTCTCATCCATCCTCAGTTTTTCACTTCACTCCTTCAGTCCTAATTCATCTCTTCATTAACTCTTTCCAGGCCATTGTTAGAGTGAACTATTGGTGCCCCTACTTCTGAAAGTCTTTGTAAATTACCCTGCGAACATTTTATGTTAATCTGCTTAGAGCATAGCTTTGGCTCAAGGGCTGCCAATGGTCCCCACTGGAGAACAGTGGCTTTTTGTCAAAGCATAATGATTTCTCTACACTGCATTTCTACTGTCTTTTCTTTCACTTTGCTACAGGTGCCCTATCCAAGTGCTTCTCAAATTTAAAGTGTGTACAATCAAATGTAAATCATATACTGTTCTCAGAGACTATTGTGTGTTTTCTTGCTTATGTGCCATTCACTGTCTACAATACTTTGTCCCCCCATCTCCCTCTATTATAATCCTATTCCTCTTTCAAGCATATCTCAAAAGCCAAACTACCCATGAGATCTTATTTGCATGCATTTTAAATGTCCTCCTTTCAAATTCTGAAACATCTGTATATACATATTTTTTATAATAGTTAAACTATATTACTTCACATGATATTTTCTCAAGTAAAGAGTGAGAATTTTGACGATGGGCTTTATTTTTCTATCTTCTTTCTTGTAGACCTAACTGAACACTCCATATACAGTAGGTGTTCAGGAACCATTATTTAAATTGAATTATTTTGTATGGTTGAGCCACATTGCTAGAATAAACAACTAGTAAACAGACTTGAGTTCATAATTAGTGTTTGTGATATTTCCTATAAACCGGAAAAGCTGAGATTCTCGTTAGCTGTGGCCTTTTGAGAAACGTTTGTATAAATTCCAAATATCAAACTCTGCCCTATTGTTAAAACAACAGCAGATTTCAAGTCAATTTGATGTTTGAAGTTAAAAAGGAAAATGCTAAGTAGTAATGAATATGAATAAGGTTAAACTTTTTTTTGAAGGAAAAATGGAAATTGGTAGATAAGTGGGAATGGGTTGTTCCTACAATAAGTTGTTCAACATATTGTTTGAGAAATGCTGTGTGTTCTCAGTGGTTGTCTCAGTTTGTTACCACCCCCACACAGAGAGAATTGTGTCCCTTGTAAAATGAGAATTGCTGTGGCTTTTGACTTAAAGGAAAAATGCCTATGAGTGTTCATTCAGCCATTCACATCTCTTGTGCTACTAACATGTGCCAAGCAATGTGTTATAGATGCAAAATTGAAAGTCATATTCTTTTTCTAATAATCAGCTGAAAATTGAGTGGGAAAGATGGAAAAATAAACAATCACTAATACAACAATGACAAGTGGTTGTTTGGGGAAGCTATGGAGTCTAAAAGAATAAGTTGCCATTATTTGATTTTTCTTTCATTATCACTTCCCCAAGAAGCCTTTTTAGACCATTTTTTCTAAATGCTAGCTCCCACCACCATGCAATGCGAATACTACAGATATGTCTTTTGGCCCTTTATGTATTGTGGCATGTTGAAGAGACAAAAACCATTGTAATATGGAACACTTTTTGTCCCCCAAGAGCCAATTTTCATCCCCTTGGGGTGCTGTCTCCCCCACTGAGAATGCCTGATATAGAGGGACTAATGTGCCTAGATCTTGTTGAATAATTTGAATGCCCTAGGGTCAATTGTGGCATTTTTTTTTTTTTTTTTTTAGTGTCCTACTACTCTCACATTGTCGTCCCTACCAGGCTCTCAGCTATTTTCAACTGATTATGGCATAAATATTGCAACTAGTTGGCTTTGGGGGTAACTTTTCTGCATGTAGTAGGCTGAGATTCTGCTGTAAGAGAAAAGTGAAAACTAACAGTGGTTTATGCAAGATAGGTTATCACTCATTCTCTTTCATGCAGACGAAGGTCAGAGACAGGTAAGCCAGGGCTGGGAGTACTCTTTTCTGTGTTGTCTTGAGGACTGTTTACGCTGCTTTGTCACCTCTAGACTGTGGTTCTTGTCCACACTGCCATCTACATCTGAGGTAGCAGGAGGAAGGGACATGGCAGTAGGGAGAAGGCCATGTGACAGTTGTCTGTTAAGGTAGGATTCAGGAGGCTGCCACAAACACTCCAACTCATAGCACATTGGCTCAGACTTAGTCACATGCTCACACCTGACTACAAAGGAGGCTGGGATGTGTTGCCTTTATTCTGGTGGCCTTGTGCCCAGATAAAATTTTTATGGAAAATGAGAGGATGGATAGTGAGGGACCACTAGAGTTTTCGTTATTCCCTGCCAAAAATTTTTTCTTTGAAAAAATAATTTTTCCTAGATAAGTAAAGTTGTAACATTGATGGGATTAAAACACAATGCATTAAAATGAACCACAAAGATTTAACAAGTTAAACTCTTTTGAGTGTTCCTTTTCTCCTCATATAGTTGTTATCTAGGTATGATTTTTGTATTTAGTAGACAGATACAATAGTTTCTTTTACATTTAGTGCTGTAAATAAGTATTTTTTTATGTTGTTACAGTATTCTCATGATTTAATGATTTTATATTTGTTATAATAAATATTTTCATGCATATTAAGTTTTCCTTATTTTTTCCTCATTATTTTCCTTATACCCTTTATTTATCTTCCCACCAAAAGTAAGATTATTGGGTTAGAGTGTACAATCATTTTATGTCTTGATATACACTGAAAAATTGTTTTCCAAAAGGAATCCACCAATTTATTATATTTTATATGGTATATATGAGAGCACCTGCTTTATTACCAAATTTCCTGATTTTATTGGTTTAAAAAGGCACATTACTCTTATTTCAAGGTGTTCTTTTGATAACTAAGAGAGTTGAACATTTTTATATGGATATTTTACTTTACTAACTTTAGTTCAAATTGTTCATATCCTTTTTTTTAATATTACTGTTATTTTTCAATTTGCATAAGCATTTTATACAGTGTAGATATTGGTTTTATGTATATAAAATTTGGTGCAATTATTTGTCTGAATCTCTTTTCCCTCTTTTTATAAAATCATTTTGTATGTATATTTTACATAGTGTAGTCTGTCAGTCTTTTAACATAGCTCTTTTGATGCATATGGAGTTTATATATTGTATAATGATATATATTATGAGGCATGGTTTATATTTGTTTCTCCAAATTCCTCAGTAGTTATCACATTGCCATTTTAAAAGAGCTCCTCCTTTTACTTTTATGATGTAGCATTTATAATACATAAATATATAATATGCGAGTGTGCATGCTTATATGTATATAGGTGTAAGATGAATTATTATTCTGTTTCATTTCTGTTCTTTTGCAACAATCTCCAATATTTAATAGTGTTTTAAATTGTTTAGCAATGATGAATAATGTAGCTTTTATTTCACCTGTCACAATTTTTCTTTTAAATATCTTTTGAGAGATGTATTCATTTTTAAGGGTTTTTTTAATGGCGTATCATTAAAGAGGACAGGAACGCATTCATAAAATTGGCTTTGGACATACAGACTACATTTTGAGAATGGTGAGTACAGGGGAGTAAAGCAGCCTCCCCCCCACTTCCGCTCTCCCCCAGCAGCACTACCTGTAGCAAATACTTTCAGAGTATTTCTAGTCACAGGTGACGTAGAGAGGCTGAAACTCAAACATCTGTCTATTATCCTGAGGTTAGCTTCTATGTTACCTGGTTAGCTCTCAACAATCATCTTTCTGGGGGAAGTAACCTGTAAGAAATACCATTTTTCTCCAACGTCACTACCCAAACAAACTTTACCTATTTTATATTGATGTATGACCTGGCAAACAACCACTAGTAATTTTTCAATCCCTGTTCTAGAGCTTAAGAGAGTAAGAAAATGGAGAAAGGATCTTTAACAGACTCTGACCTAGAAAGACGCATGTCAGAGAGAGGGGAAAATAAGGGGAGAATGACTGAAATGATTCAGATATGTGGCCGTTCTCTTTTGATTGCTCTTCACACTTAAATTACATATGATCATTATATATGATTATATATGATCACTTAATGTTTGTTCTGTGAGTCATGCTAGTCTTTCTAACATCTCATGGCTTGTAACAATCCAAAATACCATTGTCTGACATAAAATTACAGACTTATGGCTCACTTTGGAGTCTCTTTACGTGCAAGTTTGCCCTCTTTGTTATATGAATAAATAAAACCAACAGTTAGGGACCAATTCATATACATTTCCTTATTTTAAGCAATTATAGCTTGAAATGAGCTTCTTTGAAGTTGCAAGTTGAGGTTGTATATTCTAAATCATCCAGGTTCGCAGCTTCCATTAAATAGTTCTTGAGCATCACAATTCCCTTTGTACATATATAGTCTTAATAGCAGGAATGATGCTATATTGGTTTTAAACTATTTTTTAATGTAATTTTTTGCAGGAAAATTAAGTAGAAGGGAGGGTTGGTTATTTTTGCCACTTTATCCTCAAATCTGTTCAAGAGGAGGAATAAGTAAAGACCTTATTTATTATAATATTTTGTAAAATTTAGCTGACAAATTCTACCTATCCCTTCTACCCTCATAGTCTCTGTCAAAATGAATTATTTGGAAAAATAGAAATTTAAAAGAATAGTCAAAATACATGTTAAATATCAATGGAAAGCAAATGTTAGATATTTCTTAGCCAAAGAAATATTTATTATAATAAATTTCTCTCTCTGATTTGTTTTTTCTTGAACACTGTTAAAATAAACACACACACAAAATCAACCTTCAGGGTTTTCTAACACTTGCTGTGATTGTGTGGTTCAATCCATTAGACAACTATCAATATGTAGCACTTCCCATACTCCGCTCGAGGAACAAATCACAATTTCACAGTTTGGTTCCCAGCACTGCCTTACAGGGCTGCTATCATAATGAGTTTCTGGCTCTTGACAAACAGGAAGAAGTCTCTTATGTTGGCTTCTCAAAGGGGAAGGTGAGAAACACTAGAGGAAAGAGCAATTATATTCCTATATAATACTACAAAAGCTATGGAATTGCTCCCAATACTCATATGTATGTTACTGAAGTAGTGTCTCTTGCCCCTCAAATAATGATTTGTAATTTCAAGAAGATTGGTTCAGATTTGTACAAGCTAGAGCATAGGAAGAAGCCTGAGAAACTAAGGTATTGTGCATTACTTATTTATAGCATTATTTAGCTCGAGTCTTTTTCTTTGTTCTTGTTTTTTTTTTTTTAACCAGGAAAATAAACGCGTCTAAGAATTTAATCAGTCATGAAATTTCTGATGATACAAAAACTTTTTATGATAAGGTGTTTACTTTTGAAAATTCTGTATTAGTGCAAAATATGAAAACAAACCAGTTTATAGGACATAATCTCATCATATACTGGTCAATAGAGCATATTTGATTTATGTTTTGTGGGGCTTTTTAAAATAAAAATACAAGATTGCTGAGCAACCAGAAAAGTCTAAAGGTATTTCAGCATGTGCTACTCTGGTGCTCTGGGGATATATGACATCAGGCTCCTTGCTGGCATGCCTTCCTACCAGAGGCAATGTGATATGTGAGAAATTTCACTGGCTTTGAAGTCAGCTAAACCTGGGGACATGTTGTAGCCTCTCACTTACTCCTTCTGTGTCCCTGGATTAATTTTGTTAACTGTTCTGTCACCCCCTACTGCAAGATTTTAAAAAGTGATACAAATACCTACCTTGCAAGGTCACTGTGGAGATTTGAGATAATGTATGTAAAGTATTCACTCTAAAAGCTATAGCAGTGTGGGAATTCAATATCTAGTAGCTATTTTTATTCTCCCTTCTTTTAACTGTTCTACACTTTTTTTCCCCCTGGATTACATGTGGCCAATATATTTCAATTGTACTTGCATTTCCACCCTCATCCTCTTTCCACACCCCTGGAAGACACGGTTAATTGATTGTGACACTGCATTCCATTGTGTTTGGACAGCGTTAGACTCTATCTCACAAATTTGCTGAGGGAGATGTTGTATTATGTACTTTTTTTTTTTTTTTTTTTTGCAGGTGTGACAATTTCCAGTACACATGCATGCAAGAAAAGATACACTTGTTGCATTGTATCATTTCTCCATTTTGGCATTTGAATTTTATTATAGTTCAGTTTTGTACAATGCTGGAAGAATAATAAAGTCAGTGGGAAATAATTTTCAAAGCAATCAGTGCTTTGAAAGTAATTTTCTTTGTAATGTGAACAGGTACCTAACTCTCACCTGGTTTGCCTCCACTCTTTTCACAAAGAGATCCAGAATCCAAATGGCAAAGGCCCCCTCACTCTGTTTTTCCTTTCCTGTGCTGAGAAAGCCTAGAACCAAGTGTGCTTATGGAAACTGTATCCATTAGGGAATGGGGAGGTGGAGTGCTGCCTCAAAGAGTTACAACAGTTAGTGTCAACCCAAAGCAAAAGTTCCCAAGGACAATTTCATCAAGACAAGAGGGGAGAGTTGTAACAGCTGCAAAAATTGCCTTCATTTTCCCTTTATCTTTTTTCAGTGTTATTGAACACCATGTAGACTAATAAGATCTCTCTGCAATTATCTATCCTCTTCCCTTAACTCTGGGTTCAAAGGGTCTCAACTGTTTTCAATGGTGTTGCTTTTTGCAATATATATGAAATTTATTTTAGTTGTTTTTGCAGGGTTTTTATTTTCAGACTGGGAAGCACTTCCATAAAAGATGTAAATCTATCTATCTATCTATCTATCTATCTATCTATCTATCTATCTATCAATCATCTGTCTATCTACCTATCTATCTAGTCATCATCTTTTGATAAGAACCCACATATTAAGTGAATAGTGGGAAAGAAAAGAAAAATATTTAAATTTGAGGTGATCTCTTTCTTGATGTGGTTGGCAGGATTTTGATATGGTTCTCAATATCTCTATCTCCTGGAATATATGCTCTGTATTATGCCCTCCCCTGGGGTGTGGACCAGACGTGTGAATACAATGTATGTCACTCCTGTGATTGGGTTACATTATATGACAAAAGTGAAGGGATTTTGCAGAAGTAATTAAAATTGCAAATCAGTTGGCTTTGAGTTAAACCATAAAGGACATTTTCCTGGGTGGGCTTGATCTAATCAGGCAAACCATTGAAAGAGACTGAACCGTTCCTGATGTGGGAGAGATTTGAAGCAGTAGTGATGTTCTCGTGTTTAGCCGTGAAGAAGCAAATTGCCACCTTGTGGAGAGGGCAACATGGAAAGAACAACAGGTGGCTTCTATGAGCTAGAACGACTCCTGGCTGAATAGCCACCGATAAAGCAGGGACCTCAGTTTCACAGCTGAAAGGAACTGAATTCTACCAACAACCAGTGAGCTTAAGAGAGGACCTTAATTAAGCCTCAGAGGAGAACAGATGCCCAGCCAACACTTTGATTTCACTGTCAAAGTGTCAGGCCCTGAGATAACCCAGCTAACCAGTGTCCAGACCCATGATAATATAGTTTTATATCTGTGAGATAGTACATTTGTGTAGTTGTGTACTGATAAATTTGTAGTGTTCTTTTATTCAGCTTTAGAAAGCAATAGAAAACTAATGCACTTGACTAAGAAAAAAACTTGATTCCATCATTTTCTTCTTTCTATTAAAAAAAAATACTTTCCCTCCTTAAAGTTAATTATTTTACTTGGGGATATTTTGATTCCATCTTGTATCTTTGAAGTTATTCTGTACTCATATCTCTAATGAACATTTAACCATGCCAGGTCTCTCCCTCCTTAAGACAATCTCATATCTATTTTAGGTCCCTCTTTAAATGTCTCCTCAGCTCTAACTAAGAGTTGCCTATTTATACCGTGTTTCCCCAAAAATAAGACCTAGCCACACCACCAGCTCTAATGCATCTTTTGAAGCAAAAATTAATATAAGACCCAGTATTATATTATGTTATATTATATTATAGACCAGGTCTTATAGTAAAATAAGACTGGGTCTTATAATAACTTTTGCTCCAAAAGATGCATTAGAGCTGATTGTCTGGCTAGGTCTTATTTCCACGGAATCACAGTAATTACTTTCTGGAATTTACCTTCTTTCTTTCACTGCAAACTGGCTAGCCCTCATTAATCCACAGATACATTTTTGTCATGTTTACACATAACATCCTTGTGAATGAATCCAGTTCTTATCATTCTTTTCTTTTCAGTTCTTACAATTCTTGCAGTAGCATTAATACCTTCTCTTTTCAAAATACTTCTTTGGCTTTCATTGCATTTTATTCTTCTCACTTTTCTGTTTCATCCCTGACTGTACATGTTGCATTAAATGTTGATATTGTTTAAAGCCCCATCCTCCTTTTGCCAGTCTAAATACTCTGCTTAAACAATCTCATCCACTCCTTTTATTTCAATTGCCATATAAATGCTGATGATCAACCTGTAGGCCTGATCTTCTTGGCTTAAAACCTGTGCATCCGGTTGCCTACAGGATGTCTCTATTTTAGATGGCTTGTACAGCTCAATTTATACCTTATTTGCCAGATTTGTACTGTGGACCATAAAAAAAACACGGGGTTCTATGGAAAGTAATCTCACAGGATGATCTGATCATAAATTCCTAACTGGGCAAATCATGGTGGCTAGTCATGCCCCAGGCATATAACGTCTTCAGTGAAAGGGTTAAGCCCTGTCCATTGTTCTTGTGCATCTAGGTTCACACACCTTTGAAATATCAGAAGTAGTACCCCTTGAAGGGAGTATTAACCCTCAAGAAAGCATGTAATCTTGTTAACTATCTGGTAATCCAATCCCCATCTTGCTTTCTCCAATCTTCCTTATGTACCCTCCTTAATTTCAAATGTATAAAAGAAGATGCAAACTGTTATTCTCCAGAACATCTGAGATCTTGCTCTTTGGCGTATGTCATCAGTTTGGCTAAAATAAACTCTTACACAGAATTCTCTACAGGTTTGGATGTTCTTACATTGACAGTTCTTTCCCTGCATATCCTACTTTAGTGAACACCACCACCTTCTCTCTGCTTAGCCAATCTAAAGGAACTTGATATATCTTAGATCTCCTGTTAGACTTTTCTGTGTTCCTTACCTCCCACATTTACTCATTTACCATATTCTGCTGTCTTAGAATATCTTACTTAGATCATACACTTTTAACTATTTTAATTACGGCTACCAGTATCTCTTTTCATATTCTGCAATATCTTTTCAGTCTGTTACCATGGACTGAAAAGGGTTCGCTTGCCTGCATGTACTCACGCCAAAATAAGATACGAACAAGAGTTTGCATCAAATAAAGTAAAAGTTTATTTAAGGAGTTGATGCCAAGCCCAGAGACACAGGTGAGCTAAATGTTCTCAAAAACCTGGCTCCTCTTGGCCTCTAGTGACTTGGTTATACAAGGGAAAAATCATTCATCATGTTTCCTATGGGAGTTGGGGTCATGGGCTTTACTGATTGGTCAGGGCTAAGGTTAAGGGGTGATGGATCATGGCTGCAGGTCCTGGTGTCAGTCGTGGCATTGCTCTGTCCTGTTTCCAGGGGCCGTGTTCTGTGGGGCTGTTCTACTTTCATGAGTCCAGAGCTGAAACAACTGAGGCCAAGGTGTTATCTTTGTTTGACTAAAACCTTATTCTAGTTTGAGGTTTGGTTGTTGTACTTTGGTCATTGTTAATAGACATGAAGCTTTATTTTTAAGTGAGTTTGACAATGACCAGAACCTAATGTTTTAAGGACTTAATGATTAAAAGGAGCGGATAGGTAGTATACGAACAAGTAGGAGGGCCTGGGGAAAGAATGCAGGTGAGTTACAGTTCTATCAGGATAAACAAAGCCAGCTTAGATTAAAGCTGAATGCACGCTAAAGACATGAAGTTCATGTGTGGTTAAAAATTCAGTCTCGATTTGTTTTTCTGCATAAAAATCCCAAATTCTTTAACAGGGCACACAAACTTTTCCTCCTCCTCCTCTCTTTACGTTTACAATCCCCTGCCTTGCTACTATCCATGGCTCCTTCAGTGCTCCAGTTTTGCCTACAGGCCTTTTCACTGCCATCTCGTCTACTAGGAAATTCTTCCATGTCTGCCTCATTTCTTTTCATTGGTGTAATTATTCCTTACTGTCAGATTGAAGACACCTTCTCTGATTTGTGAAACCCGCCTGAGGTGCTCCTTTCTACCCATCACAGCACAGTGTTCTGAGCTCTCAAACTGTTTTAGAGTTGAATGGCTTTTCTACTTTTTTAGACAGTAATTTCCTTTAGAGTGAACCTGCTTTCTTTTTATTGTTGACGCCTCTAATCCTAATGCAGTGCCTGATACAGCATAACTATTTTAGGAAAAATTAGTGGTAATCCAAAGTATAGCTAACTTTCATTATGTTATTAAAATGTTTTACTAACTATATAACATTACTTGTCAGTGAATTTCTTGTTTCAGTGACAAGTATCCCATGTCTATAACAGTACTATATATTTTTACCTGTGTAACATTTCCTAAAACTTAAATTATGTAAGCAAATTTAGGTTAAATTTTTTTTGAGGAATATTTCTTACAGTCTGCTTATATATCAATTCAGTTTCTGTGGTTTTGTCTTGTTTGTTAAAGCAAATTCAGTGAAGCAAATCCAACAACAGGCATATTTCCTTATTTATTTGTATATCTATGATTTAAATGAATGATTTTAGTAAAATAATAAATATAGAAATAACTTCTGTGATGATATTGCTTCATTTTCAATTTATGTATGTGTTTCATAATGTAATCCATCCTATTATCTTAAAAAGACTACATGTATGCTAGCTAAAGAAAGTAGATAATTGAAGCAATTTATCTAGATGGTTAAAGTAAAACAAGTAATAATCCGAGGCAAAACCTTTTAAAATTTGAATTAAAATGGAAAAATTTCCATTTATACATATTATGTTTCAATTTTTTTTGAAAACATGCTCTATTTTGTTAGTCACCTAAAATTAAAACCCTAGAGCCAGTTTTGAGTTTCCATTACTACCCCTCCCCTCGCATCTCTCTACCGAAACTTTCCATTGACTTAATTACTAAGTTCTATAGTTTCTATCTCCTCAATATCTATCCAGCCTTCTTGACTTTTTCTTCCTCTATCTCTAAGACAGCTTTTCCACAGTAACTTCCTAGCTAGTCTTCTCCTCAAGGAAATCCCTCATATAGAAAGACTAAGTATGCCATTTATCTATTCCAATACATTTAAAGATTTTTCATTGTTGAGTCAGGAAAAAGTTCTCAGCTTGCTAGCCAAGTGCCTCTCTAATGTGTATCCCTGCTATTTCATTTTTTTATTACCTATCCGTCCACTTCTTCCTTATGAAACCAGAGGGCAACTGAGTCTGGGGCTCATGTCGCCTGCACCACTCAGCCAATAGACTGACACAGGAGACAGGCCATAGAATAAGCGTTTATTATCAGAGCACTGGTGATCTGAGAAGGCAGCAGGTTAACACCTTGAAAAACTGCCTTTACATTCTCATACCGCTCTGGGTATTTAAGGGAAAATCTGGGTGTTCCTCCAGAAGTTGCATGAGGGTTCCCGGGGTCTGCATGGAGCCTTACCTCTGGTGGTGTCAGCAACCCAGGAACAATGATGGGGGTAGCCTGGAAAGAATGCTAGACCATAGAGATTGTGATCAATAAGCCTAAGGGTATTAATCATAAGTTTCAGGGTAATTTGCTAAAGCACAGAACTGGGACAGTAGATTCTGAGTTCGATCCACTGGGGGATAATCTATTACTAAGCTGTAGGTCAAGAAAAGGTGAGGCCAGGGACAGGGCAAGGCCTTTACTTTGAGGGTCCTAACCAGGCCCTGCTTCACTTATCTGAACCCAGCAGAAGGAAAACCCACAGTTTAGCCAAACCCAGCCTATGCTTTCCAACCTTTATATATTTTTTATAGTTTCTGCTCAATCTTAATTTTCTAGGTAACCCCTCTAAAATCTTACACAAGTATTGGGGACCCATTCATAAAGCACCTACTCCATGAAGCAGTCCTTGATTCCCCGGCCCAATGACGGCACTCATTTGAACCACATCAACACTCTCTACCCTTTTATATCACTTACTTCCTGATTATTAGTGTAACTATCTGTAGGGTTATCTTACTAACAGCCCTCTGCCCACCCCTAGGCACTAGGTCACAGTCCCCTTGACAGTATGATTTCTGTTTATAATTTCACCTCCCACAGTGCCTAAGTTTGCATCTTGTAACTAGATTTACTATTTTCGTTTTTCTGGAAACAGAACTGAATTTTCATTTACTGACATTGTAAGGGCTAAAAAAGTAATAATAATTCCCCCCACCACCACCTTTTAAGTTTTTCTGAATAGACTAATAATCGAATTAACAGAGAGAGATTAACAGGAGAAAATCAAAATTCTAATACATGCACGTGGGGAATTTACATAAGCATGAAAATTCCAAAGACAGTGAGGCAACACTGGGTGTATAAGACATTTTGGACCAAGGAGAAAGGAGAGAGGGTAGGGGCATTAGATTTCAGCAGTGAGAGTGGGTGAGTTACAGGTAGTTGGAGAAGAGCAACTACCTATAAATCACAGGGCAGGAAATTGCTTGCCGGCCAACTCAGAAACAATGGGACACGGGTTACCTCGCTAACAAGTGCCTGCCTGATCTGATCTTATTTACCGTAATTCAAATTAGGCTAAGGCAGCATCTAAGATTTCCTTTCTGAAGCAGGTTTTTCTGTATGAATCTTTTGGACAGGAAAGGTGTGTGTGTGTGTGGGGGAGGCGGGCCATAGGTTCTTTATGAGGCCTGTTTCTTAATAAACAGCTGAAAGTCAATATCACAAAAGACATCTCCTGGGTGGCAAAATTTTTGTTCCCTTCAACATACAGTGAAAGAAAGCATTCTGTTTAAAAAAATAGAAAGTTGAAATAAGGAGTAGAAGTATAGAGCTATTTAGTTAAGATCAAGATTATTAAGAAAATTTAGTGCTCAACTTTTTAATTTACTGGAGTCCTATTTTAGTTAGATTCATTTTTCTCTTTTAACCTTTTTTTTCTCTGTTTTCTCCTCTCCTTTCATTTTTGCTATATATGTCTTCTTGTAGATACAGCTATGACTATTTCTCTTCCCTAATGTTAAAGAATTCTGCCTCTATTTCATTTTCCCTAGGGTTAGGCAGAGTGATTTAGAACAAACTAGATTTGACTTGAATCCTTACACATTTCTGAAAAATGTCAAATTTTAAATTACATACCTCTGTACAGGATTTGTGAAATCTTGACTTACTTCCAGACTCTGCTTTGAGCAACAAAACGCACCGTGCTTAAAATCGAGCTCATTTGAAGAACACTGAAAGGAACGTCTGCAAGGAATGTTACTCAGATATCACTTTCTCTCAGAAATATCTCAATATGCTCAACATACCTGCCTGCAAAGCGGCAAACTTTTAACCCAAACGAGTGAGTAAAATCGTTATTAGTCAGTGACTTTCTTTTGGGAGAAAGGGTAGCGGTGTGAATGGAGGGTAAATGCTACTCAAGGTCTATATATAGTATAGTACCCTCTGGGAGTACTTTCAGCACTGTACTTTCAGAAAGTCATTTCATTTATGACTTTTTTGGGGGGATGGGGCGGATGTTTCCATAAAACACTAACATGGATACATTTACTCTTCATTTTTTGTGAAAGCTGCTAGGTTTGGAGCACGTTCACTTCTGTTGAAAGCTGCCTGTAGATTTTTTGAGAGACCACAGGTTTGAGTCTCTATTTTTAAATTTTCATGACAGCTTATCCACTCTCCTGAGGATGCAGGATCTAAGTTTCTACTGAAGCATGTAATTACCGGTGGTGACTCAGAACCCGCCTTGTGGTGCCACATAATGGCAAATGGAAGCAACCTCAGTAAGAGCAAATTGGCAAGCTGGAGATAGCCAAGTGAGATAACTCAGAGCCTCGCACACTCTGACAAACTCTCTCACTAGGGCTTGTAGCACACACACACACACAAAACTTTTATTTACAAGAAATTCTTATGAAATCGCCAAGGACACATCAGACAAAAAAATTGGCTTTATTAAGTGATTCATGAACCAGGCAGCATCCCATCCAGGAGTGAGAATGGTGCTCCCAGAGGTTGTACAAAATGGAAGATAGGTAGGAGAAGGGAGCTATTAGCAAAAGAAAAGAAAGGATTCCTTTTGGACCGGGGCATCTTTTCTTGGGGGGAAGAGAACCAAAAGGGTTTTTATTTTGCACATTGCCTTTTCTTTCATTTTGGGGGAATGGAGAGGGACTACAGACAGATTCTTTCACTGGTGCTTGACTAGAAAATTTCGAACTGGTTGATTAAGATTACACTTTTGGGAGAGGCTGAAACTTCAGTTAAATCAGGTATTAAATCTAGGTTAGGTATCATGGACTTTTAGCATGAGTGACACCATTTTGAGCCTGCGATTTTTCTCTATCTCCCTGATAGAAGGGAGAAGAGGACACAGAAGAATGTTTCGATAAAAGGATGGGCTGCAGTTGGGGATTAGGTGGAAAGATGGTGGTGGAAGACTCAAAGCATCTTGGTAGGAATCAATTGGGGCTAGAAAGGGCTAGGAAGGTAAGCAGAGTAGATTTCACAATGATTCCAGGAGCCCTTAAGTCCAATATTAAAAAGAGCTAAACTATATCACTTTTCCTCTGGTTAAAAATATCTAAGTAATTCATTTATATTTTGGATTTTGCATAAAGCAGTTTTGATAAGTTATTATTATTATCTGTACATTATGCTTTAATATTTGATAGCTAGAACAGATAGGTGCTTTCTGAACCGTTCCTATTTTTAAATTTGTACAGATTGACACAGCCATAGTTGTTGAATAATTCAAGGGGAAATATCTTATATTCTTTAGGTAGTCATGATCTTTAAGCCTGACTACAGATGAATTTATGCCTGAGCCAAATGATCTCAATTACGATTAAATTTTCAAGCGAAACATGGAAGCTATTTTCTCAGAATGAGTCCTAAATCTAGGGTAATGAATTCAGATATTTTAAGCATCTATAAAGCAGAAGAAATTTTATGATAAGTTAAATCACATGACCTAATGAATGTATTTCTTGGCACTTAGCAACATGAATATTATAAGCTAAATACTAAGAGCTATGCATTTAATTGATAAAACCACATTTATTGCATTAGAAATACACAAAGTTACCCTGTAATGTCAGTACCACACAGTTCTGTCTAATTAATTCCAAAGAGACACTGTGCAAGTGTTATGGTAATTTTAACAAATTAAATTTCTTGGTGTTTTAGTTTGGATTTTGTAATCTTTCTTGCCAAATAATTATTTAACCTCACAAATGCTAGCTTTGTATTAATTAATTGGTATTTAATTATCATATAACCAGTAAGGTTATAATTGTTAAATGAACCTTTATTTCACTTAAAATAAGTGCTCGTTTTAATTTAAATTTTTTCTTTCAAATTAGTAGTGGACGTGTTTATGCATGGGATAGTGAACTCGGTCGTTTTTCCTAAGTGAGCTAGCAAGTAATCAAATCTCCTTTCAAGGCTAGCAGGGAATTTAGGTTCCATTCTTGCTGAAAATACTCTGAAGTTTTGTTTTCTTTCTAAACAACATATCCAAATTACATACTTTCCTCCTTGGTAGTTAGATAGAATAATTATTTTGTGTATGATATTATAATTAATGACTAAAAAGACAAAACTATGTGAAAGCTAAGAGGTGTATTTCTAGTTTTGTGTACTATTTTAGACATCTTATCCTTCAATGAATAGTAGCAAGAATCATACATATTTCTTTATTGTTGATGTATCATTCTTTCCTAAATTGTCATAATGAGAAGAATCACCTGGGGTGCTTATTAACAACAACAACAACAAAACACTTCCTGGGGCTTTCTTGAAGATTCTGATTTATTGGGATTGGGATGGGAACTTAGAATTTTGTGTTTTTATCAGGGATCTAAGTAATTTAAGTCAGGTTGGGAAACACTGTTCTCATATTGAGATCCAGGAAAAGGAAACTCAGAATCAGTTGTGCCAAAATAGGGGTATAGATTGGTGTCTCACTCTGATTGCATATTAGAAACCCTCTTTTAAAAATTCTGATGGCCAAGGCACACCCAGACCAATTAAATCATAATCTCTGAAGTAGGACACAAGAGGAGAATGAGTATTTGGGGAACTACCTTATAGAAGGGTGTAATAGCCATACCAGATGGTTTCGGAGAATTTGAACAGATTGGAAAGTAAAAGACCAGGAAGATAAGCATAAGGGAAAAAATGCATAATTTTCAATGGCATAAATTTACAGGGTTACTGCTTGTTGAGAGAACATAATAAAAAATTTCATTGGATTAGGAAACTAAGACAGTGGTTTTAAAACTAGAGGGTGCGTTAGAATCACATGGATGGCTGGTTAGAACAGATTGCTTGGCTCCACCCCTGGAGGTTCTCAGCAGGGGGTCTGGGGTGGGGCCTAAGAGCTTGGATTGCTCATAAATCCCAGGTGAAGCTGATACTATTGGTCAGGGAAGTTCACTTTGAGAACCAATGTTCTAAGGAAAGGATGAGAGAGATCAAATGGAAGCATCTCAGGACCTTATTAGATTGAGCCCAAACCTGGGTAAGTTGTTTGTCTGATAAATACCTCCTGTATGAGATTATTATAAAAATAGCTACCTGTTATAGAGTGCCTACTATGTGTCAAGTGTTGTTCCGAACTTTTATATATATATATATATTAAGTCATTTAATCCTTAAAATAATTCTACATGGGAAATGTGCTATTATTACTTCTATTGTATAGCTGTGGAAGTTAAGGCACAGGGAGATTAAGGAACTTGTCCAAGGCAATGCAGTTAATAAATTTTAGAGCTGGAATTTGGAATCTAGGTGGTCTGGCTCTGGGGTCCATGCATTTGCAGTTTACCAATGTTACACAGAAGGAGGTGAAGTTGGAAAGATTTGTTCAAGCAACAGATGATTGTAGCAGACATAGAACTTACTGGCTTTACCCCTTTCACTACCCGCACAGGGAAAATATAGAGAAATACGTTAGGGAAATAAATATGTGTACGGGAAATCAAAGTAAAAGGAATGGAGGTAGCGAGATCCAGAAATAATCTTATATTTGAAAGAAGAAGAAGAGGACCAATTTAAGAATTTAGCTCAGTTATGCCTTCCTGAAAGAGTGTTGAAATAGTAAAAAGGTAAATAAAACCACTAGGGGCATATCCCATTACTGCAGAAAAAGATGTAGTAGCATAAAGAGATGCCACTCAAGGGGTGAAACATGTGCACACTGGGGAATAACCGTATCTGGAGAGCTTTTGCCTTTCATTAGGCCAGTGGGAGTACAGGCTTTGGCAACAACTACTGCGGTTCCAATTCATGAATTTGTAAGGATGATTTTCAGCTGGAAAAATTCCTGTGCTTATTAATATTCCTTCATTCAACCACCAAATATTTATCTACTATAGGCTGGGCCTCTCGGTACCAGGACTCCGCAGTGAACAAACAAGGACACGTTTTTGTTAGGATGGTGCTTACATTCTAGTGAAGGAAGTGGTGATAAACAAATAAATGTAATAATTTAGCTGTGATAAGATGCTTCAGAAGAAAATAAAGCAGGATAATGGAGCTAGAGCATGCTGTGAATGGTGGCGGAGTGCATGAAAAGGTAGATGAAAATAACATTCACACATATGAAGCAGTCAGGGAAGTCTCTGATAAGTTGACAATGGTACAAAAACCTAAAATAAGTGAAGTGTGAGAGGAAAAGGATAAATGAGGCTTCAGAGCCCTAAAATGAGACACTTGGTTTCATGAAATGAAACACAGGTGCCCATATCATGCATGGTCAGGCCCAATGACAATATAATCCCTATGTACCTGAGGAGACCAATGTTCACAGGTAATAAATCACTCAAAAATCATTGTAGGCAGAATTTCCTGAGGACAAGGCCCACCTTCCATACAGCAGACAAGTGGACTAAATGGGTTTCTTGTCAATGAAATTCCTATGGGCTATAAATGGGTGCTGACTGGGATCAATGTATGTGTATTTATGCCAGGCTTTGCATATCCTGTAAGAGAGGGAACTGTAAGAATGCACTTAAAAGTTTTGAACAGAAAATTCTCTATCAATTTGACCCACTGAGATGTTCCTTTTGATCAACAATAACAACAAAAAAAACATGTTACTGCTACTAATGAACAAGAAAGAACCAAAAAATATAATATTACGTGAATATAACACATTCTTTGATTCAGTGAGCTGTGTTCTCATTGAAAATTGGAATGGAAAATTAAAACATTTCATAATAAAATAGATGGTGGAGACTTTTGAAAGGCTGGTTTCATCAATTAAATACATCAAATATGATAAGGGAAGGTGTATATAGCTGTTTTTAAGATTTTTTTTTTATTGGGGAAGGGATACAGGACTTTATTGGGGAACAGTGTGTACTTCCAGGACTTTATTCCAAGTCAAGTTGTTGTCCTTTCAGTCTTAGTTGTGGAGGACGCAGCTCAGCTCCAAGTCCAGTTGCCGTTGCTAGTTGCTAGTTGCAGGGGGCACAGCCCACCATCCCTTGTGGGAGTCGAACTGGCAAACTTGTGGTTGAGAGGATGCACTCCAACTAACTGAGCCATCCGGGAGCTCAGCGGCAGCTCAGCTCAAGGTGCCGTGTTCAATCTTAGTTGCAGGGGGCGCTGCCCACCATCCCTTGTGGGACTGAAGGAGTTGAACCGGCAACCTTGTGGGTGAAAGCTCACTGGCCCATGTGGGAATTGAACCGGCAGCCTTCGGAGTTAGGAGCATGGAGCTCTAACCGCCTGAGCCACTGGGCCGGCCCAATAGTTGTTTATTTGTTTTGTCTAATCTGTTTATCCTGGGACCAAGGTCAAATTTGCACATGTCAGTAGAAGATATCAATGAAAAAGACATACTGTCCCAACCATTAACTTTGGGCACATTTCTAAAGATACTTTGGGAGTAGGGCATAACTTTATGCCACCAAACTAAATTAGGGCGAAGTGTGAATGAAGTCCCATCGGGAAACTGTAAAGATAGTCTGTGATATTTACCTGAAAAATTCTGAGGTATTTTCCTGGGAATGGGAGATAAGTGAGACATTGGCAAGTCTGTTTGTTGTTTGCTTTGTGGGTAAGCACTAGATTCAAACCAGAGAGCCATACCATGGCAGGGAGGATATGGCTGAAACAGGTACTAAATGGAAAAGTAGAGAGAGAGAGGCAAATGGGACGGGCACCCAAGAAGGGATGCAATTATAATATTCCCGAGAGAGATTGAAAGCAAAAAAATAATACTCTTAGCTATCTCTCTCAGATCTCATGATGCCTAGGGGCTAGTGTTGGGAGAAGCCACTTGAATTTTTGTACAGAGAGGAGAAATGGATGCCTGCTGAGTTAAGGATTCTTCCTAAAATTTCCACTTTGTAATGAAATTCTTTCTGTCACATCAACTTCTTGGAAGCTAGCTGAAGCTACCATTTAGCTCACAATGTGCAACCTTTATTTACCACTCTTTTGTCTTTCAAGTATCCTGAAAGAAGCACCAGCATAAACTGAAAGGGAAAAAGGTACCCAAATTTAAATATATTTAAAATGAAGGCAATCATGTAGACTAAATTCTGTGACTACAATGGAATTAAGTTAGAAATGAATAAAAATAAAATAAGCAGGAAATCTCCCACTATTTGGAAACTGAAATATCCAATTATTGTGTGATGGGTTAACCATTATTTGCACCCATATGCCAGGATTTTGAAGGTATTTTAGGAGGACTCCGAAAAACTCCACAGGCTGGAATTTGGAGGCCCATTGTCATGATAAACACAAACTGCTAACTTCTATTTCTGGCCAAGTTTGAGTAACTGTACCACTTTCCCTCCACCATAAACAGAAAAGCAGACAAAATATGTGAAAGTGGTGTTTTCAGACATTGGACAAAAGGTAGCACAGTACTGTGATATGGAAAAAGGAGAATAAGCATGATGAACCCTATGATTTCCCTGTCTTTTTTCCTGGATGCTCTTCTGCAAAGTGCCCAATATATGCATGTGTGTGAGGGGAAGGGGCATTGGGATCTGAGCACAGCACAGCGTCTTGCTGAGCTGAGAAGACAGAGATTGGAATTCAGGGAGACTGAATGGCCAGAATGTGGAGGGCAGAGTATTGGAGAGGAAGGAACGATGTGGAGAAGATTCTCTTTGAATCTGTCGCATAATACTAATCTGGGCATGTGTGAGACTGTATGAGGCCAAGTACAGACTCTTGAGGTGCTGTAATTTGAATAATTCTCAGATTTGCATAAGGCTAAGAGATATGCATGTTTTAACCAGCCAAATTGGAGACACCTAACTGAACACCTGGGGTGTTTAATAAAGATCATAGAAGAATCAAGCCTCACTAGCACTGATAAAACCGAGAATAAGGAATGCACTTGACTTGTCCTCACAAAGCTTAAAGACAAATCTCAAAAGGATAAAGCTGACCCATAAGTTATTTTACAAAGTTCAACACTCTTTACAGAAAGACAGTAAAACCCAGAATAAAGATAAGAATTACCACCTTCTCATCAGAAAGAAGGCAAGCCACAAAGCAATAGAATAACATTTTAAAAGTGCTGGTAAAACAAAACACAACAAAACACATTGTGAACTTAGAAATCTAAATCCACTGAAAATATCCTTAATAAATTAAGGTAAAACAAAATCATTTTCAGACAAGCAACAGTGTCGAGATTTTATTAGCAGAAGACCTGCATAAGAAATGTCAAAGGAATTCCTCAGGTAGAAGAAAGTGGTGCCAGGCGAATTCTCAGATCTTTGAAAAGCAATGAAGAGTGCAAGAAATTATTAATACGTAGGTAAAAATAGAAAATCTCACATTTTTCTACATTACAAATTCTTAAAAATATAATTTACTTTTTAATGAAGTAATAACAACAATCAAGGAAAGCAACCATAGAGTTGGAAAAAAATGTTTGCTATATCCACATTTGACAAAAGAAATTTTGGGGGATTTTAACAGTCTTTAATATCTTGAGTACTCTACAGTGGGAACTGTAATTTTGCTACAGGTATATGATTATACAGAGGAGTTTGTAATCAAATGTGGGGCTCTCTGTTATTGGCATTTTTTAATTATTTGAGTGTCTTTAAATGTTTTAGTCTAGGGTTTTGTAACTTTTTCTGTAAAGGGCCAGATAGTATAGTATTTTAGGTTTTGAAGTCCATACATATTTGGTTATGACTATTCAAATTGGTCGTATGCAGTCATAGACATATGTAAATGAAGGTACAGCAAGATTTGGCCTATGGGCTATAGTTGCCAATCCCTGGATCTCATGACATATTCTGGGATGGATTTTATTAGGCAAAAAGATGGACATAGTGCAGCTAAGAAATCAAAGAAGAGATTAATTTTCTTTAAATATTTTATAGGTAGTTGTTTTAGTTTCTGTGTCTTACACTAATATCTTCTGAAGTTACTGGGGAATCTGAAGCTGTGTTTTATTGTTTCAACTGACTTTCCCTCATGGATTCTTTCCTTGTTTATTTGTTAAGTTTTGATTGTGAACTGTACTTAATTTGTAGTGTTTTGGGACCTGGATTAAAGTTTTGTTTCCAAAGAGGATGTTCATTTGCTTCAGCTGGGCACCAGGTATGTAAATAATAGGGTCTATTTTAATTTTTCAGTTTCTGGTTTTCCCAACTGTGGTGTTGGTGACCCCAAGGTAAGAGTAGATTTATGATGACAAATATCCAAGGGAGATTTTAGTAGCGGTGTTACTGTTATTGTTAGTCGTCATCGTCATCATCAATCTTTCTCATCCAGTCCCGTATTAAATACCCCTTAGTTACCTATCTTCTCTCTTTATTGCTAGATAGAGGTTTTCCAGCCACTCTTTCACTAAATGGACTCAAGTTCAGCAGCTCCATTTTGCCGTCTCAAAGCCTAGGTTTCTGTTCCCCGCGCAACTTCTAATCTCCACATTCATTAAACAACTTGATCGGTAGTAAGTTGGGAGTGTCCTTTACCTGACTCCTGTTTCTATCTCTCGGTTGTTTCTGAACTTATCTATGGAATATTGGTATAAGTTATTAGGCTGCCTGAATATTAAAATTATGAACCCCATCACAATAAAAAAAATGTTGATATGTCATATATACGATTGTGTAAAATCTCAGATGGTGTACAGGCCCTCTGGATATAATCCTTGGACCCCTCAGAGTCAGACTTGAAGGATTTCTGTTAAGTATTAGATTGTTTAAAGTTTGAATTAGCTGCTTTGGTTAAAAAATCAAATTCAAAGTTCAAATTCAGTAAAATATTTATAATTCTGAGTGTTATTGTATAGAGAAGGCTATATTAGTTCCTTAATATATACATGGGATCTTGTGGGTATGTTGGGATGGGAAATTTATGAATAGTGATTAGAGGTTTTCCACTTAATTATAACTGGAAGTGGTATTATTGGCAATAAGCAAAATACTGTTTGCCTTGCTAATTATGTGGTGTTATTTCCTGCTCTAGGTAAGTTAATGGTTTGAAAGAACAGTGTTCCTAGAAAGGTTTATGCAATGTGGTTCATTTATCCATTTTTCATGTATTGATGTCTGTGAATGTTTTATTTTAACACTGGCTTCTTGGGATTACACAGAAACGAAGTTAGGGTTTACATGAGTATCCTAAGTCAAAAGAGAACTACTTCAATCGAATCAACAGGTTCAATATAATATTTAGGATTGTGTTTGTATGTCTAAACTATTTGCAAGTATTTTCTCTATTAAACATTCTCTCAAGGCCCATATTGATGTACAAATTTTAAATGATATTAGCAGAGTAGCATTTCAAAGTGTCTTGATAATAAAGTTTTAAGAAGAGCTTTATGGTTAAATGAATTGTCAATGTCCTGGTTTAGTGAAATGGGTTTCTTTTCAGCATAATTTTCCAGAAACTTTAAAGTGCAAACATAGTATTGTGAATCTCTAAAATAAGGTATAACAAGCTGCATTTGTGTACCCTCATTTAAGAGGGTGCTTCTCCTAGGACAGTAGATTTAGACTATATCTATGTCCTTTTGTACTGTTTTTATGTCTATTTAAATATGAAAGCAAATTTATACGAAGATAGATGAACATTCTTTTTCTTCACTGAATATATAGAAATTTAAATAATTAGCATTTGCACTGAAATGTATGTATACAGACCATAAGAAGACAAAATTGGTTTTTATATAAATCTAAATTATCAAGATAACTAATGTAATAAACAAATCTGTCAGATCTTACCTGCTCATTATTGTTTGTCCTTCATCTCCCAAAACAAATTTATGTGTCAGGACCAAAATGCTCATTGCCAAACGTCGAGAAATGCTACTGCTTAAAATCTACTTGTAAGTGTGAACAACATGTTTTCCATTATGGGTTGGACTGAGAGGTGAAAATGGAAGTTTAAGATACTAATTACGTATGTTAATACCATATCTTCTTCAGTAACAATGTGTCATTTATTATATGTGAAGAAACCTATAATTAGGTTTAGTAAAACTCGATAATTAAAAATTAAGTAAGATCTTAAATATTTTCAAGCATATTACAAAAATCTTTGAAAATACTGTATCCTAAGTGCTGATTAGCATGCAGCCACCTGGTGGTCACCTTTAAATATCTCCATTGTTTAGTTTATGATATTACATATATTCATATCTGGGGAATTCCAATCAACTTTCCTCTATTGAGAATGTTTTTCTAGTATGTTACACAAGGGAGTACGTTTTAACCCCCATCATATCGCGTCTTGTAAATAATAAATAAATGTAGTTTTAAAAACACAAATCATATACATGGGTAGTGAGTGACATAGGGAGCTGACGCTCTTTCTCTCCATGCCTTTGTATCCTGGACAAAGAGGGAGGTTGTCTTCTAGTTTGCACCCTCCCGCAACTCTCTCCTTGCTTAAAGCCCCATTGGGCCTCCACTGGTCTTTCTATATCCTACACTTTTAGGACACATGGATGCTTTCCAGTGTGGCCTCCACTGTTTGCTCGCCTCCCTTATTTACTAGGGAACTGCACTATATGTAGGCACACAGAAAGCATTGTAGCTTTAATGGAGGGAAATGAAAATAGTCTGAGGACGTTTCTTTCTGCAGAGTTTTGGCTTTATTTCATTTTTGGCTTTGCTTCACTTTAGGCTCCTCTCTATGGCTGTTTGCTAGGAAGAGAGTCACTCATGTTCTTACCCTTGGGAACTTACCAGTCAGCCAGCGGTCTTCAGAGCCCCAACCTCTGGTCAAGTTTATGTCCTACTATGGGCATCCAGTCCCAGTGAAAGCAGTTGTGCCTAAAACTGTCAGTTCACTATTTCACTTCCATCTTACATATACTGGAATACACGTAAGCATATAAAATATATCTGTGTAGTTTTACCTTAAACTTTTGTATATTACCTAATAAGTAGCTTTTATAAACTCGTGAAGTTAGGACTCCAACGTAGACAATGCATTAGAAGTCCCACTTAAAATACTTAAACATATATACTTAATAAATATTATATAAATCCAAATTATAATCAGACCACATTCTTTTCATATCTTTTATAGTATCCAGATAGATAGAGATGAGTAGAGTATGGGTTTTAAAAATAATTATGTACTTATTTAGAATTTTTAGTTAAAAATTCAAATTCGTAATCAAAAGAGTTAAAAAAGTCTATATATACTTTTTCTGTTAAAATAATTTTTTACTTTATTGAAAATAAGACTGGGACACTTGGTTTTAGTTGTGCTGTTTCTAATGCAATGGTTTCTGCCAAATTTGTGAGTAGCTCACTGAATAAGATGGTTTGCTTTCCAGTGACTTCACATTAATACCTAACAAAATTATTATTTAATTTTCTGTTACAGCTGTGAAATCAACGTAAAAATACAAATCAAGTCTTTTCTTATAGTAATATACTGTGTGTATATTTTGAAAGTGAAGTCTTTTGTCTAGATATGAGTTATAAAGAACATATATTAACACTCCAGCAACAATAAAAAAATGTATTGTTTGTAAAAAGTTATTAAATTTTCTGACCAGTGTTTTAAATCAATTTTATTTAACTAAAACTCATCCCACCAACTGAAATCACATCAGTGATAATGGAAGGGAAGAATGGCAAGCTATCTCATCAGCATTGACTCCAGGAAGGTCAAGACACCAACCTTGGATTAATATGAGGAGGCCTTCATAACTTAAAGAGACTCTAGAAAACACACAAGTTACCTGACGGCCCTAACTGTGATGAAAATCATCCACTGAAGTGGGTATTATTGTAAATCTTTTTCTACATGACAGATTTACATCTCCTTACCTTCATAAAATTCACCATTAATGGCACAACACCTATTAAGCTGAGATATTTCTAGGTATAGTACGTCATGGTATTTTCCTGTATAGTTTATATTATTCTTGGCATTTTACAGCCTGTCTCATGAAATAGCTGAGAAGGAAAATATAGTAACTTGCACTCACTTCTCAAGGACAAAATGCCATGTCTTACCAGAGGAAACATTCAGAAAGTGAAAAGCAAATATTATAAGTAATAAGATTGAAAAATGTGGCATATGAGAAGTCTGGAGACTTAGGGTAAAGAAAACATTTTGTTTATGGCACACAATCTTAATCCATTGCCAAATTCCTAGTTTTAGGGTTTTTCAAAAAGGGACAAATAAACATTTATAGAAGCTCATTCTTAGAGCTCGGTATATACAAAAGAGAAAATATGATCTTTGACATAAACCCAGTCTTAGAGCTTATGCTTCCACCTGTACTTGCAGAGGGAAACCCTGGGGCCTCAAAAACATTTGGGTAAAACTACTGTAACACTTTCTGACAATACATGCTGAGCAGGCTTTGTGTAACAGAAGCAATTAAAATGTCCAGGCTCTCCCTTGAGATATGTCAGCACATTGAGAACCTGGGATACTGAATAACTTAATTCTTATTCACATACAGCCTGAGAAGAAAAAAATTTCAACTCTTACCATAAAGTGTTTCTATTTTTTCTCTTAAGAGAAAGAATTAAACGGTTACAGCATGTATTAAATTTTTGACACATTGTTATGAAGTTTTTGACCATGCTGTAGGGTAGAAAATTCTATAGGCTAATGTCACCGCATCTTACATGTACTAAAGATAAATTTTAAAAACAAGACAGTAGCATTGCACAACTGAAACAGATTGGTGATATATATATATATATATATATATATATATATATATATATATATATATTTTTTTTTTTTTTTAAATTTAAAGCCCTGTATATATGAGAGAACTGCAAAATGACTAACCCACATTCATAGTATTAGCTAATGGTGCGACCAGGACTTAAGAAACAGGTGCTCATTAGAGAAACTTCTCTTGAACCCAGATGAAGTACAACCACGTCTGCTTTTCATGGAGTTAGCCTTGGAAAACATATAGTACAAAATGTTTTCTTTAGCCTTTCGGCCTTTTCTTTGTGGGAAAGGAAAAACAGAGAAGATGAAATTATTGAACTTTTAAGCAAATATTTGGAGAACTTATACTTCCTTTCTATACATTGTATACTGCTGCCTGATCCATTTCTCTCCTTGCAACACCATCCCTTTCACTTTATATTAGTAATAACGGGCACAGTGAAAAAAATCTCATGTGCAACAATGCGGCCGTCACACAAAGCTTTGGATGTATGGTGTTTATTGGTGCTACAAACTATTGGAAATACTGTGTTTCCCCAAAAATAAGACCTAACAGACCATCAGCTCTAAATGCGTCTTTTGGAGCAAAAATTAATCTAAGACCTGGTCTTATTTTAATATAATTTAAGACCCGGTCTTATCACATATAATATAATATAATATAATATAATATAATATAATATAATATAATACAATATAATATAATATAGTAATGTAATGTTATATAATGAAATGTAATATAATATAATATAATATAATATAATATAATATAATACCTGGTCTTATTTTAATTTTTGCTCCAGAAGACACATTAGAGCTGATGATCTGACTACGTCTTATTTTTAGGGAAACATGGTAGCCATATAAATCTTGTGGAAGAGCCCTTTTGTAATGGTTAGTAATGGTTTCACATGACAGGAGCTCAGAAAATATTTGTTATTTGATTTGCTTCTTTTGAGGGTATATTTTTGTGGAACTTGTATCTAAGATAATCCATTGTGCAACATGAATTGCCTGCAAAAATTAATATATTGAAATGTTCAATATGCATCATGTGTTTATAGGTCTTTATATAAAAGGGTTTCCTTGGGACTGTGTTGCACAATTTTGCAGTGTCCATCAAGCAGGCCAGGGAAGTTCTAAGTTATTAACAAGTAGTCTGTTTGACTTACAGGGAAAGTGCAAGAGCATTCAGGTTAAATTATTGACCACTAAACAACTCCTCAGCTGCCAGTTAAGTCATATCAAACCCACTGTGCAGAGACCCTTTGGCTCTGGTGGGTAAACCATTATTCTTCTGGACTAACAGTAACTATGTCTCTCCTGCTTCCCAATTCATGTATTGAAGCCCTAACTCCCAATGGGATGGTATTGGGTGATAAGGCCTTTATGGAGGTAGTTAAATAGGCTCATAGGATGGGACCCTGATCCAATAGGACTAGGTTTCTTATGAGACGAGATGTCGAAGAGCTCTCCCTCCCCCTCCTCCCCTCCCCCCTCCTCCCCCTCCCCTCCCTCCTTCTCCCCACTCCCCTCTCCTCTCTCCTCTCTCCTCTCTTCACCTTGCGAGGGCAAAGTAAGAAGGTAGCCATCTGCAACCTAGGAAGAGTCCTTACCAGAAATTGACCTTGGCAGACTTTGATCTTGGAAAACCTCCAGAACGGTGAGAAATAGATTTCTGTGTTTAAGCCACCTCATCTATGGTATTTCACTATGGTAGCCAGAGCTGACTAGTACAATTATCATTTAAAACAAAAATATAATCAATCGATACATAAACATTTTTGGAAAACTATTACACGCTTAAGGCTTTCAAAAAATTGCACTGTTGTTTTTTTTTTCTTTTTTCCCCACCCCCATCTCTTAAGTTTTTTTACTTATCCACTTCTTAGTAGATCAGTAAGATAGCAAACTATTTTTGGGAAATTAAAATACACACACACACACACACACACACACAAATAAATAAATAAATAAATAAATAAATAAATAAATAAATAAATAAATCTATTATAATCTTTCCACCAGTCTAATTCCTTTGTAGACCAACCAAAAAGAAATGAAACTTTTAAATGAAGATCAGTTATTTAAGGACTTGCTATGTCATGTGAGTTCTATTATCCTCACTCAGATTTATTTTAGTTTTGCCCTTTGGACCAAGTGCATCATCACTAAAGGCTTCATGAACAGCTAATGCTTCCATGAGAGCTATTTGGAGTCAGAAATGCTGAGTTCTCCAAAATGAGAAATTACGTTTGCATAGCAGAAAACAGAAATTTAAGTTAGAAATATGTTGGGGAATGTCATTTTCTTTGCAACCCAAACAAATTAAGAGGATGGGAAATATCACTTAGAATTCAGAGCTTGTTGTGAAATTTTGAAAGAGCTCCAGAAATTTGGCAAAACCTAAAATATTTCTTGGTATTTATGCCCTGGGATGAGTATTTTAGGAGTCCAAATTAAACTTGTTAACAGATATACTGAGAATCTGTTAACGTACTGCTTTTTCTGTTTCTTGCTATAAGTACTATTTTATGAACTGAAGATTTGTTCCACATATAACCTATTCAAGTTACTATGTGTAATGCAGATCAAAGATTTATATTTACTGCATATTTTAAAATCATGGGCATATGCCCATGGGATAGACCATTCCCAAATGCTCATAAAACTAAACGTAGAAACCAAAAATGACCAGATTTCAAGGTTGCTGCTATATATCATCCACTAATTGAAGAGAAAATGGGAGATGCCATGGAAGTTAAAATTGAAGAAGGCTACTAAAAAGTTCCAACAGCTTTAATTCTGCAGATGATATGTACCTTTAAATGCTGTAAATGGTTACCTTGAGCCATTTTCATATTTAGTTGTATGAGATCTGACAATTAAGTTCGTGAACTCATCCTAGAAACAGTGCTACATACCTCAACGCTGAATATCACTATGGTCACCTTTGGAGTACTCCCCTTGGGAAGCTATGCACTGATGCCAGTGCCTAGTCTACCCTTCAAAGCAATTTTGGAACTTTTTTCTGGAATGGCCATCAGAGCTATCATCGTATTACCCTTGATGTCCTGAATGTCATCAAAATGTCTTCCTTTCAATATTTCCTTTATCTTTGAGTAAAGAAAGAAGTCATTGGAGGCCAGGTCAGGTAATTAGGGAGGGTGTTCCAATACAGTTATTTGTATTTGTCCCTCACAGACTGTGCCATGCGAGCTGGTGCATTGTGGTGATGCAAGAACCATGAATTGTTGGCGAAAAGTTCAAGTCCTTTTCATCTAATTTTTTCACCCAGCCAATTAAGCACTTCCAAATAGTAAACTTAGTTAACTGTTTGTCCAGTTGGTACAAATTCATAATAATCCCTCTGATACTAAAAAAGGTTAGCAGGCGGCTGGATGGCTCAGTTGATTTGAGTGCGAGCTCTTAACAACAAGGTTGCTGGTTCAGTTCCCAGCATGGGATGGTGGGCTGAGCCCACTGTAACTAAGATTGAAAATGGGAACTAGACTTGGAGCTGAGCTGTACCCTCCACAACTAGATTGATGGACAACGACTTGGAGCTGATGGGCCCTGGGAAAACACACTGTTCCCCAATATTCCCGAATTTTAAAAAAATGGTTAGCAATATCATTGCAACAAGTTCGTGAACTTAATTGTCAGATCTTGTACATATTCATTTTTTCAGCTTGCACCAGTGGGCTGCATAAGTAGCACAGTTTTTACATAAGGTATTGGAAAAGTCAAGTTCCAGCTTAGGCACCATGGAATATCAAGGTGCATGTCAGTCTGTAGAGATGTTATAGAAGTTAAAATCTTTATTGCTGAGATGGAATAAGTCCCTCTTTTGAAGCCAAAGTTCTAAATTTAAAACTTAAAAGTATTGCTGGCAATTTGAGTTCTAATCCTATAGAATAACCTTAAACTAATACAATTCTGGAAGATTTTTCTCTATTTGCTAAGTAAAATAAAGTGCACACAACATCTAGTGTAGTACCTCCGTAAGTGTTGTTTCTTTTCCTTCTTTTTCTTAACAGAGGATCATGGGTGGAGGAAGGTAACTCTTTGATCTGCTTTGGCTGCAGTGTGGATATTGCTCAGCTCTCTAATGTTGTGGTTATAAAGAAGGGAGAATAGTAGAAAGGCGGTGCGTTAGTTCCAGTGTCTCTGATCGAGGAGAAGGAGAATCTGATTTCAGAATCTTTTGGAGAAAGTGGTGGTTAATTTTATGTGTCAACTTGAGTGGGCTAAACAATACCCATATAGCTGATAAAACATTATTTCTGGATGTGTCTGTGAGGGCATTTCAGGAAGAGATTAGTATTTGATTCACTAGACTGAGTAAAGAGATCTGCCTTCATCAATGTGATTGGGCATTACCCAATCCAATACTGGGAGGACTAGACTGGAACAAAATGGCAAAGGAAGGATGAAATTTCTCTCTTTTCTTGAGCTGGGACATCTGTTTTCTCCTGCCCTTGTATGTTGGAACTTTTATTTCTCTGGCCTTTGAACTCTGGGACTTATACCAGCGGCCCCCTGGTTTTCAGGTCTTTGGCCACAAACTGAATGATACCACCATCTTCCTGGTTGCAGATTGCAGATTCCGGGACTTCTCATCCTCTGTGATTGGGTGAACCAATTCCTATAATAAATTTCCTTATCTATCTATCTATCTATCTATCTATCTATCTATCTATCTATCTATCTGTCATCTATCACCTGTTGGTTCTGTTTCTCTGGAGAACATTGACTAATACAGATAATAAAGATGGTGGAATTGAGGCAATTTCTAGTATACAATAAATATTTGTAGAATGAACAAACTGATGCATGCATAAATATTATAAGTGCCAACATATGTGCAAGTGATAACTAAATAAGCCAGAAACAGATGTGGAATGTATTTTCCTGTTGAGTTTGCTATAACAAAATACCATAGACTGAGTGGTTAAACAATGAAAATTAGTTATCTCACAGTTCCAGAGGCTAGAAATCCAAAATCAAAGTGATGTCAAGGTTGGTTTCTGGTGAAACTTGTCCTGGTTTACAGATGGCTGCCTTTTAGAGGGAGAGAGATCTCTGGTGTCTCTTCCTCTTTTTATAAAAGCACCTGTCATATCAGATTAGTGCCCTATTCTATGACTTCAGTTAACTTTAATTATCTCCTTAAAGGCCCTACCTCCAAATACAGTCACATTAAGAGTTAAGGTTCAACATAATGAATTTTGGGAGGACACAATTCAGTTCATAACATGGAGAACCACGGAGATTATAAGAAATATAAGCTATATACATTAGGTTGCTCTTGTCTCGTAACCATTTTAATTATATTTATATCTTACACTTTGAAAACTAGTTTTAGAACTATGAAATCTACCATGATCTAGCACTTGCAGAATGGAGATATGAGGAATTTTAAATAGTTTAGTGTACCTACAATATGTTTAAAACTTTCAATTTGAGAATGCCAAATTCTCTTCAGGATGGCCTAAAGATTTTGCTTTAGTTAAATTCCTTCACAATATCACTCAAAAACAAAAACAAACAAGCCAAAAAACCACAGTTAACTAAAATTAGTGTTTGGTTCAATAGCATCCATCCCATAGTTTGTTTGAACTTCACTTGAATGGAGTTGATTGAAAAGAGACAAACTGAACAGGAGTGAATTTTATATTCATTTATATAAACTTATATAAGCTTATATAAGCTTGGCTGTTTATCTACATTTATTGGTCAATTAGTAGATTATATAATTTAATAAACATTCACTTTTATGTGTCTGATCCAGCAAAATTATTAGGTGTTACATGGTGTCTTTGGTATAGTATTTATTATTCTCATGGTAATCTCTACCTTTATTTTTAAATTAAAATAATATGGCTGCAGGGGTTTAAGCTCTGTATTCCAGCAGATTTACTGGGCCACCTAGTTCTGTTATTATGCATAAAATATATGTGATTGGTTTAAAATAAAAGGATAAATATATTTTGAATAATCCAGATGGCATTAAATTCTGAAGCCATATCTGATAAAGATGCTCACCAGTGTTATACCAAGAATATTAAAATTAGTATTTAAGAATAAGTTATAAAGATTATTTACTTGAACTGTTTAAAACAAAATGCAGCATCTCCTCTAAAACCACATGCTCCTATGTATGTTTATATTTAACCTCCTGAAAGCCATGAAGCTATAGTGAAAGGAAAAGCAGTGGAAACTCTTGTCTGGTCTCAAAAAATTATATTTCCGTGTAGTGCCCACCTAGCATTTGTTTCAAAAACTACAATTCAGCTAGGCTTGCAAAGAAACATAGCTTAGTGGTTAACCAATAGATAGGGTTGGGGGGAAGATTATACTAAGTACAGATTAAAGGATTTACAGGAAACTATGAGATTTTGTGTTCAGCTCACATCATCCCCTATTCAAAATGATAGAAGAAAATCAACTCACATTTATGGAGTGTTAAATGTCAGTATTTTGCTATTATTTAAAATTTGCTTGGGAATGGCATAAAAGTACCTAGATATTTCTA
Source organism: Rhinolophus sinicus (assembly GCF_036562045.2). NCBI lineage: Eukaryota > Metazoa > Chordata > Mammalia > Chiroptera > Rhinolophidae > Rhinolophus > Rhinolophus sinicus. Next base: position 83,755,402 of record NC_133751.1, on the reverse strand, counting down.
CACATTCCTTTGTATGAGTGTCGAACAGAAAGAGACAAAAGGGAACACTTTAAAAGTAAAGGATTTGGGAAGGATGCAGGGCAATATGTGCACTTTAGATCTTGATGGAGAGTTAAACATTGATGGAGGTTTTTCAGGAGATTTAATGAAAACATAGGAGCAAGAGCTTTTAGAGGAGATGCTATATTTTATTTTATTTTAATTATTTTTTTCTGTGCATAGGCACAGAAAGTTGTGGTTAGTTAGTGCTATGAAGTTGTTTTTATCACTGTGAACTTTGTTCTGTGATTTCAGTTAGTGACAGGAGGCCTCTGAATGCAGCCCCAGCGTTTCTAAAAATACTAGAATTTGTAGATTATGTGGCATGGCAGTATCCAGAATGGATGAATATAGCCTTAGCTTCTTTCAAGTGTTCTGCTAATTCTGCTTGATGATGATCAAAGTTAAGACAAAATCCCATGAGAATGATAGAACTTTTATGCCTAGAAAATATTTGAAAAAAATCGACTTCAAAATTGTGTAATTAGTGTTCTGTGAAAAGCCATATATATCCACAGGATGTTGTATTCATCAAGATTCTTTGGGTAATAACGTGCAGAAATCTAACTTAAGGAAAGAAAAGACTGATTGGAAGGAAATGGTGTAATTCACAAAGGAAGCAAAGGCTGTCCTGCAGATCTCAGGCATTGGAACTGAACTCTGTTGCCAGGGTTCTTTCAGGAGAGGAGAATTTTCTCCAAAATATCCATGTCAGAAAAATACTAAGGAAATATTCCTATTGGAGTACTCTAGCAGTGTAACTACACCTTGAATAATTTCTGGGCCAGGAGGATGACGTATCACTATGTATGGATCATGCGTTCACTTCTTTGGCTAGAAACATAGGCCACTATAATTGACAGTTCAATTAGAAACACAAAGTTCTCATCACTAAAGGGAGGGGAATGATTATAGGTAGCAAAAATAACCAATGTCCACAAGGGTCCACTCTGTGAATGCACAGTACCTACATCTGTTTTTCCACATGTATAATTTCTAAAGGACTCTTGTGTCATACCCAATTGTTTCATTCACATATAATCACAAATGCTCTTAGCTTTTGCCACATGGGTGACAGTTGAAACTACTGAATCCAGTTTCAAATCTAGAATCTCCTGGCAATGGGATGTCATCTCAATCAAGTTGAGATGTGGTTTCTTATGAACCAATAATTTGTGTATTGTGTATTTGACCACCTGATACTCTCAACATACAATGAAGAACCCCCAAAATATTTCCATCCATGTAAGGGAGGGTTTCTCGACAGTGTCACTATCAACATTTTGGGTTGGATAATTCTTTTTGGGAGTTGTCCTGTGCATTGCACAATATTTAGCATCATTCTTGGTCTCTACCCAGTAGATGGCAGTAGACTATCCCTGCCTACCTCCTAAGAGCAACAAGCGAAAAAAAAGAAAAGAAAAAGTCTCCAAATATTGTCAAATGTCTTCTGAGGGTCAAAAGCACTCACAGTAAAGAATCATTGAAATAAGGGGAAAATGTGAAGCAGCGTAAGAATTGTCAGAGTCCACTATATACTCATTAGAATGGAGTAATTATAACCATTGGCCCTGGAGTCAAATTCTTTGGGATTTTGACTTTATCACTTACAAGTTTTTTAACTGTGGATAATGGAGTTACCTTCCATAAGCCTGTTTTCTTCTCCACAAAACCAACATAATGATAGGAATGATCTCATGAAGTTGTTTTGAGGTTTCGGTAATCCTTAGCACAGTGCCTGCTATAGTCAGCAAACTGTACCCTAATATTGCCTGTTATCATTATTATCTCGCTAGGCTGGAACATTAAGTTATATATACATCCTCACTCTTTTTCCAGACAGTGGAGTGAGTTTCTTAATCAGATATTTTGTTGTCCTAACTCTGCTGATGGGAAAAAATTCCGTTGTCCAAGTTTCTTTACAGACATACCTAAAGGGCTATTAATGAGGCTTCATCAGCTGCAGAATGTTCTCTCTCTAGAGACCAATTCTCTCATGACCATGTGGATTGCCTCCTTGGTTAAGTAATAGTGCACCATTGTTTACCAAGCTTGGGGTTTCTCTCTCCCTCCCCTCCTCCTCCTCCTCCTCCTCCTCCTCCTCCTCCTCCTCCTCCTCCTCCTCCTCCTCTTCTTCTCTCTCTCTCTCTCTCTCTCTCTCTCTCTCTCTCTCTCTCTCTCTCTCTCTCTCTTTCTCTTTCTCTTTCTCCCCCTCTCCATAAATTTCATTTGTCGGGAGTCCTTTAGCAGTGAATAAAATTAGAAATTGTGAAATCAGGAACTTTGTGTCTAGACCACTGCCTTGCACTTTCTGTTTCTTAGCAACAGGTTTTACACCTTCTCAATCTCTCAGGTTTCAGCTCAATGCCTTAGCTTAAACCACTGCCAAAATCAGGATAAAGCGATAGGCTGCAGTGGTAAGGCAGAGCTTCCCCAATACCTAAAACTTGCATCTCTTTTGGTGGGACTTTTAGGGAAAAGTTAATACCTTTGCCAAGTAGGTTGTTCAGAATAAGAAATGTTTGAAAGTGGCCTAAATAGGACATTCTACTTGTTCTTTCTGGGTTCCAGTCTTGGCTGCCTTCATGTTTCTCCCTTCCCCAACTTTGCAAGCACAAGTTTCAGTGTAAGGCAGAGAATTCAACTGTTGCAATTCTTCAGGATGCATTAGATAAGAGTTTGAAATTCATGACCAAGGGCAGAAAACGTATCTCTTTTAAAAAGATGTTTATATCATCAGTGGCCTTTCTGTTTTCAGATGAAGAAGCTTAAATCCTGTCTCGTACATGTAGAATCTTACTGAACCCTGGGAAAGCAAGAAAGCAAGACAGCATTCTGATATTCTAATAGTTTTTTGTTTGTTTTTTAACCACTGAATACTGAGTTTAGGCTGGCACGCTTTTAAAGACAAATTGCTTTTAAAAATTGCTTAATGAACTGCTTCACTGGCTTACAGCAATCATTTTTCCCATCCTGGGATGGAAGTAGCTTCACTGGCTCCCAGTCCAACTTGAAGAGCCACTTCTACATTTTCAGACTTTTAGCTTCTCACTCTCCTCTTTTGGTATCCTTTTATTTATTGAAAATTTTTCTTTGCAAGTGATAAAAACCTCATTTAAATTAGCTTCAGCCAAAAAGAGATGTAGAGTTTTTTCCTTCCGTTTTGTGAGATGACTGCTAGGATAGCTACAGGAGGCAGGAAAAATCCCAGGATATCAGAGACAGAAATCAGAGACTTGACACATTCATTTAGCAAACTTCAGTTGAGGAACTACTATGTGCCAAACCTTGAGATCAAGGTAGAGCAAAAACTGGAACTTTCTAATTTCTTAAAGCTTTAAGGTCTACTTCAATGAGATGACCTATTTATAATTCTTACAACAGCTATTGGTTATTGGAGTCATTCTTTCAGATTCCTTTATGTGGTACTATACACAATCCCTAGCGTCTCCTAGGGTATATCCATTCAGTTTCTTAACTTGAAGAAAAAACGGTTTTTTTTATACTGACAAAGGTTGCCTTGTGGTTACTGACTGGGATGCATCTAGTGTACTATACTAACAAATAATAAAGTAATAAAATACTTAACTCCCAACATCTCCCTCACTCCTGATAATGCTTACTTGACTTTTAATTCTGTCTCTATCTCAGTGTTTGAATATTGGAATTACCTGTGGGGCTCTTAAAAAATATTGAGGCTCTGGTCCTAATGCCGACCAATGAAATCTGAATTTTTGAGGATGGCGTCTGGACAGCGGTACTATGTTAAACTCTATAGGTGATTATAATATGCAGGTAGAGTTGAAAATGATTGATTTCTCTTTGTGTCCTATAAGAACATGAAAATGAGTATATGTTTTTGTCCTTTTGATGGTGTGTCTGGCTTCAACTTCGTGCTGTATCCAAGATCTATTTAAGCATATGGAGTCTTAAAATGTGAAGGGGATTTAAGAGTGCTGTAGTGCAGCATTTAAAACATAAAACCTGTTTTAGGCTTTCTCTGTAACATAGCCAGAAGAGTGCATGGAGACTTAGTTATTCAAAGCTGAACTATTTTAATCCATATTTAACTATTGAACACATTTTATGAATGTATAACCATTATTTTATGTTGTGGATAAGTGCTTAATATTATATTTTATAATATTTTTCTTTCTACAATATTGATTTTGGGCTTTCCAGATTAAAAAACAAACAAACTAATTTTTCCTTACATAACATATGCCATAGGTTACTTGAGAGTGTCAGGGTATTCAAAGAGCTATTGTGGATACCATAAATTCATGAAAAATTGAAAGTTTTAGAATCTGGACTACTTTTGGGGAGTGTTAAATATAACAGAATGTAAAAAAAAAAAAGAAGACAAAGATGGCAGAGGGGTACTAGGTTGGGGGAGGGGTTATCACTTTGTGAGGGATGTACATGTCTAACTATTACGTTGTTTTGTACACCTGACACTAATGGAAAACAAAGTCCTTAAAGAGGGACTTTCTTGCTAAAAGCTGTTGTTGTTTTTTTAATTAAAGTTTATTGGGGTGACAATTGTTAGTAAAGTTACATAGATTTCAGGTGTACAATTCTGTATTACATCATCTATAAATCCCATTGTGTGCTCACCACCCAGAGTCAGTTCTCCTTCCATCACCATATATTTGATCCCCTTTACCCTCATCTACCACCCCACTCCCCCCTTACCCTCTGGTAACCACTAAAGTATTGTCTGTGTCTATGAGTTTTTGTTTCTCATTTGTTTGTCTTGTTCTTTTGTTGTTTTTGGTTTATATACCACATATCAGTGAAATCATATGGTTCTCTGCTTTTTCTGCCTGACTTATTTCGCTTAGCCTTATAATCTCAAGATCCATTCATGTTGTCACAAATGGTACTGTTTCATCTTTTCTTATGGCCGAATAGTATTCCATTGTGTATATATACCACAACTTCTTTATCCGTTCATCTATCGAGGGACAGTTTGGTTGTTTCCATATCTTGGCCACCGTAAATAAAGCTGCAATGAACATTGGAGCACATGAGTCTCTATGGATAAATGTTTTCAGATATTTTGGATAGATACCCAGGAGAGAGATTGCTGCTTCATATGGTATTTCTGTTCTTAATTTTTTGAGGAACCTCCACACTGCTTTCCATAGCAGCTACAACAATCTGCATTCCCACGAATAGTGTATGAGGGTTCCTTTTTCTCCACAGCCTCTCCAACACTTGGTACTATTTGTCTTGTTGATGATAGCCATTCTGACTGGGGTGAAGTGATATGTCATTGTGGTTTTGATTTGCATTTCTTTGATGATTAGTGATGTTGAGCATTTTTTCATATGTCTATTTGGCATTTGTATGTCCTCTTTGGAGAAATGTCTCTTCAGGTCATCTGCCCATTTTTCAATTGGGTTGTTTGTTTATTTGTTGTTGATTTGCATGAGTTCCTTGTATATTTTGGATGTTAGCCCCTTATCGGAGGCACTGTTTGCAAAAATCTTCTCCCAGTCACTTGGTTTTCTCTTTATTTTGTCGATGGTTTCTTTTGCTGCGCAGAAGCTTTTAAGTTTGACGTAGTCCCATTCATTGGGACTATATTACTTCCCATGCCTTTGGAGTGAAATTCATAAAATGCTCTTTGAACCCAAGGTCCATAAGTTTAGTACCTATGTTTTCTTCTATGCAGTTTATTGTTTCAGATCTTATGCTTACTTTGACCCATTTTGAATTAATTTTGGTACATGGTGACAGATAGCAGTCCAATTTCATTCTTTTGCATGTGGCTTTCCAATTCTCCCATCACCATTTATAGAAGAGGCTGTCTTTTCTCCATTGTATGTTTTTTGCTTCTTTGTCAAAAATTATCTGTCCATATTTATATGGTTTTACTTTTGAGTTCTCAATTCTATTCCATTTGTCTATGTGTCTGTTTTTCTACCAATACCATGCTATTTTGATTATTGTTGCCCTGTAGTTCAAGCTAAAGTCAGGGAGTGTGATACCTCCAGCATTGCTCTTTTTTCTTAAGATTGCTTTGGCTATTCGGGTTCTTTTGTGGTTCCAAACATATCTTGATGATTTTGTTCTATGTCTTTAAAAAATGTCATTGGGATTTTGATGGGGATTGCATTAAATCTGTATGTTGCTTTGGGTAATATGGCCATTTTAACTATGTTGATTCTTCCAATTCATGAGCACGGAATGTCTTTCCATTTCTTTGTGTCTTCTTCAGTTTCTTTAAAAAATGTCTTATAGTTTTTAGCATATAGGTCTTTCACATCCTTGGTTAAGTTTATTCTTAGGTATTTTATTCTTTTTGCTGCGATTGCAAAAGGAATTTTTTTTTTAATTCGTTTTCTGAGATTTCATTGTTAGCATATAGGAATGCAATGGACTTTTGTACATTGAATTTGTAGCCCGCAACTTTACGGTATTCGTCAACTGTTTCTAGTAGCTTTTTGGTAGAGTCTTTAGGGTTTTCTATATATAGTATCATGTCATCTGCAAAGAGTGACAATTTAACTTCTTCATTCCCAATTTGAATGACTTTTATTTCTTTCTCTTGCCTGATTGCTCTGGCAAGGACTTCCAACACTATGTTGAAAAGCAGAGGTGATAGGGCACAGCCCTGTCGTGTTCCTGAATGTAGTGCAAAGGGCTTCAGTTTTTCACCATTAATTATGAGATTAGCTGAGGGCTTGTCATATATGGCCTTTATTATGTTAAGGTATTTTCCTTCTATACCTATTTTATTAAATGTTTTAATCATAAATGGATGTTGTATCTTGTCAAATGCTTTTTCTGCATCAATTGATATAATCATATGATTTTTGTCCTTTATTTTGTTTATGTGATGTATCACATTGATGGATTTGTGGATGTTGAACCATCCTTGTGGCCCGGGGATGAACCCCACTTGGTCGTGATGAATAATCTTTTTAATGCATTGTTGTATTCGATTTGCTAGAATTTTGTTTAGGATTTTTGCATCTTTATTCATCAGAGATACCGGTCTGTAGTTTTCTTTTTTTGTGTTGTCCTTACAAGGTTTTGTTATCAGGGTAATGTTGGCCTCATAAAATGAGTTAGGGAGTACTGTCTCTTCTTCAATTTTTTGGAAGGATTTGTATTGAGCAGGATTGGTATTAGATCCTCTTTGAAAGTTTGGTAGAATTCATTAGTGAAGCCATCTAGTCCCGGACTTTTGCTTTTGGGAAGGTTTTGGATGACTGATTCAATATCGTTACTGGTGATCGGTCTGTTTCGATTTTCCAGTTCTTCATGGTTCATCCTAGGAAGGCAATATGTTTTTAAGAACTTGTCCATTTCTTCTAGGTTATTTAATTTGGTGGCATATAGTCCTTCGTAGCCTTCTTGGGTGATCCTTTGTATTTCTGTGGAATCCATGATAACTTCCCCTTTTTTATTTCTGATTTTGTTTATTAGTGTCTTCTCTCTTTTTAACTTAGTCTAGCTAAGGGTTTGTCAATTTTGTTAATCTTTTCAAAGAACCATCTGTTTGTCACATTAATTTTTTCTATTGTTTTTTTGTTCTCTATTTCATTTAGTTCTGCTCTGATTTTTATTATTTCCTTTCTTCTGCTGACCTTGGGTTTCATTTGTTCTTCTTTTTCTAGTTCTTTAAGGTGTAACGTGAGGTTATTTATTTGGGATTTTTCTTGTTTCTTGAGATAGGCCTGTAACGATATAAATTTCCCTCTTAAAACTGCTTTCGCTGCATCCCAAAAATTTGGTAGGATGTATTTTCATTACCATTTGTTTCTATGTATCTTTTGATCTCTCCTCTAATTTCTTCTTTGACCCGGTCATTCTTTAAGAGTATGTTGTTTAATCTCCATGTATTTGTGGTTTTTGCTGCTTTCTTTTTGCAGTTGATATCCAATTTCAAAGCCTTGTGATCAGAGAATATGCTTGGTATGATTTCAATCTTCTTAAATTTGCTGAGGTTAGTTTTATGTCCCAATGTATGGTCTATCCTTCAGAATGTTCCATGTATACTAGAAAAAAAATGTATAGTCTGATATTTTAGGATGAAGTGCTCTATAAATGTCAATTATGTCCATTTCATCTAATGTGTCATTTAGGGCTGCTATTTCATTATTTATTTTCTGTTTGGATGATCTATCCATAGCTGTCAATGATGTATTTAGGTCCCCTAGTATAATTGTGTTTTGTTCAATTTCTCCCTTTAGTTCTGTTAATAGTTGCTTGGTATATTTCGATGCTCCCTGATTGAGGGCATAAATATTGATGACTGTTATGTCTTCTTGTCTTATAGTCAGTCCCCTTTACAATTATGAAATGTCTATCTTTCTCTCTTGTTAACTTTTTCACCTTGAAGTCTGTTTCATCTGATATCAATATAGCTACACTTGAATTTCTCTAGATACAATTTGCTTGGAGTGTCAATTTCCACCCTTTCACTTTGAGTCTATGCTTGTCCTTGTAGCTGAGATGTGTCTCTTGGAGACAGCATATGGTTGGGTTTAGTTTTTTGATCCAGTCTGCTACTCTGTGCCTTTTTTTTGGTGAGTTCAGTCCATTTACATTTAGGGTGATTATTGATATGTGAGGATTTCCTATCATTCTATCTTTAGTTTTCTGGTAAGGTTGTGTCTCCATTGTTTCTTTGCCTTTTTGTTGTGGCCTGTTATTTCTGTGTGGTGGTATTCAATGATGTTTCCCTCTATTTCTTCTTTTATTACAGTATATATTTCAGTTCTGGATGTTTTATGAGTGGCTACCCTTAAGTTTATGTAAAAGAAAGTTTGATATTTAGAGTATTCCATTTTCTTCAGCATGCCTACTTTCTCCATTCCCATATTCCAATTCAGGCCTTACTCTCCCCCTTTTTATGTTTTGGTTGCCACAAATTGTCCCTGTTGAGGGTGGTTGCATAGCCTCTTTTAGTGTTTCTTGTAGTGCAGGTCATGTATTATAAAATTCCCTCAGCTTCTGTATGTCTGGAAAGTCTTTATTCCACCTTCATAGCTAAAGGATATCTTTGCTGGGTATATTATTCTTGGCTCATAATTTCTCTCTTTCAATAGTTTGAATATTTGGTTCCACTCTCTCCTGGCTTATAGAGTTTCTGCTGAGAAATCAGATGATAATCTACTGGGCTTTCCTTTGTAGGTTACCGTCTTCTTTTCCCTGGCTCCTTGAGGATTCTTTCTTTGTCATTAATTTTTGAGAGCTTCAATACAATGTGCCTTGGAGATGGCCTATTGGGGTTGAGGTAATTAGGTGTTTTGTTTGCTTCTTGGATTTGAGGATCCAGTTCTTTCCACAAGTTTGGGAGGTTCTCATCAACTATTTGTTTGAATATACTCTCTGTTCCCTTCTCTCTTTCTTCTCCTTCTAGTATGCCCATTATTCTTATATTGCTCTTTCTGATGGAGTCAGAAAATTTTTGTAGTTCTTTCATTTCTTTTAAGTTCTCAAGTCTCTTTTGTTTTCCATCCATGTCTTTTCCAGATTTCTATCTTCAATGTCATGATTCTTTCCTCCATCTGTTCAACTCTACTACCTAAGCTGGCTATTTCATTCTTAATTTCTTCTGTTGAGGTCTTAATCTCCAGAAATTCTATTTGGTTCTTTTTTAAAATTTGAATCTCTTTCATAAAATGTTCATGTTGTTCTTTGATTATGTTTCTGAATTCATTAAACTGCCTTTCTGTGTTTTCTTGCATCTCGTTGAGTTTTTTTCAGAACTACAATCTTGAATTCTCTGTCATTTAAGTCACATATTTCCATATCTTTAAATTCCTTTTCTGGAGTCTTTTCTCTTTCCTTCTCTGCTGTCTTATTGCCTTGGTTAATCATGGCAATTAATGATTTGTTATTTCTCTTTCTAGACATCTACAGGAGTGGGTTCTACAACAGGTTGATAGGAAGAGGTCTTTCTTTTGTTTTCCAGTATGTGTTTGTGGAATGTTTTATTTTCTCTCCGACTGCAGCTTTTTTATTTTTTTCTCCACACTGTAGTGTTTTGTTTTCTCTGCACTATTCCAGCTTCTCACACAATGGGGGGATTCCCTGGGAGACAGGCTTCTCCTCTGTTAATAGTTCACCTGGGTCACAGTGCGCAGTGTCTGCGTGATTATGCGGAGAGCTTTTGAAGTTCCGAAGCTCTTCCTGCACTGCTTCAGAGCCCATGTGTTTCAACAGGTCTGTTTACTCCTGCAGGTATCTGCCCAGATAGGTGTGGCCAGGGGCGGGGTGAGTTGCGAGAGTTGTCTCAGAGCAATGGCAGCGACCACTACCACAGCCGGTCCTGCTTCTGCAGCTCCCTCCCCTTTGCCGGAACTAGTTGCGTTGGGAATCTGGGTCTGCAGACCACAGTTCTCAGAACAGCAAACATTCTGTATTTTTGATCTGACACTGCTACTTTTCCGCTTCTAGTACTGGGCAGGTGGGGCGGGGCGAGCTCTGGGAGGGTAGGGAGGGGGCGGCTAGTCTCAGTGCCTAAGACTTCCATTCTCTGCCACAGTGAGGGTTTAAACCACCGTTTTCAGCCCCCTTCCCGTAGTCTTTGCCCCGAGGTCTTTGCCGTGAGCGTTGGGTTCAGCCATGTTATATGCTGTCCCCTCAGCCCTGTGGGCCACAAGCAGAGCCCTAGCAGTCCAAGTTCTTCCCTTTCCCACTGCTGTGGCAGTTCTGGATGCAGCGAGCTCAGAGCACCAAGCCAGGTCTGCATCCTGTGCCCGTGCAGCTCCGCCCCGCACTTTTCCCTTCCCTCCTCCCCTGTTTGTGCAATTTGCCCACTTTTAGGTGAATTCAGTAGTGAGACTCTTCGTGTTGCCTGTCTGCTGTGCAGGGAGTCCTTTGTGGAGTTATACTTTTTCAATTTGTTGTAAATTCCAGGGGTGATTTCCAGAGCAGAGGCTCACCTCACACCGCCATTTTGATCGCTAAAACTTCTTTATGGAATGTTGGTCATTACAGTTATAGAAGAAACCTAAGCCATTCATCAGATATTCAATTATTTAAAAATATTTATTTGTGCCTACTATGTACCAGGCAATATATTAAACATTTTAAATGGGGAGCCAGATTGAAGGAGATGATATGGTAACAAGTATGGAAATATGTATACATTAATTTATATGTCAAAACTATTGAATTATGCTTAAGAAGAGCTATTGCTCTATGAAATGGTATTTCCTATTAAGTTGGTTAAAAATGTCTCCCAGGATTCTTCAAGCTAGACTGGTTTTTATCTTTTTGATGTTATCTATGTCACTAAGTTGATACAGAAAAATGATTAGTAAGAGGAGGGCCCTAGCTACTGTTAGTGCTTGACTTCTGAGAACTAACCTCTGTTCCTCCCAACCTCCCTTTTTAAGTTTTGATTTGAATCCTCTACTTACCACTGCTTTTTAATTGCTCTTAAAGCCTAAACTTTGCCTTTTTTTTTTATCCTGGCTGAGTATGTTTCTCTCATCATTAATTTGTCACATTTCTCGGATGATTCAGGCCATTTTTCATGCAGATCCTAAGTTCGAGACGAGAAGTGATATCATCACATGATAATCCAGTTTGGAATCACTGAAAATTGATTTTATCTCTATTGGCCCCATGAGTTTCATGATCCTTAAGCTGTTTCCTTAATTTACACAAATGTTGAAAATATTCCACTATTTATCTTTGGAAGCAGTTTATTTATTATTTTCACAAATGATTATTTATACATTGAAAACTAATAATAAACAGAAATTTCTTATACAATTATAAAACTCTAAGTTGATAGTGAAATTATTTCTAAGATGGTGGTTCCCAACTTGGGGCAGTTTTGTCCCCCAGGGGATATTTAACAATGTCTTGAGAGATTTTTTTGATTGTCACAAATGGGAAGAGTTATTGGCATCCAATGGGTAGAGGCCAGGGAGGTTGCTACACATTCTATGATGCACAAGACAGCCTCAATGACAAAGAATTATTCAGCTCAAAATGTCAATAGTGCTGTGGTTGAGGAAGCCTGTCTTAAAATAATTCCAAGAAAAATACTATATTGTTAAATTTTTAATGTATGCCTGAAAGACACGGTACTATAATTTTTATCTAGGGAAATGATAATTTCAAAGCATTTATACTTTGGGTTTTCTTTCTTTTACACATTAATGTATTCCTTCTAAAGCTCTAAATTGAGTAGAATAAGTGATTTCCCTTCTAGAATGTTCAACTACCTATAACCATGAGTACTTCCCTTAAGTGCAAGAGCAAGCTGTCTTCTCAGCAAGTTATGTCAGATTTAGTTATTAAGAAAATGAACACCCTTTGGATAAAATATAGTCCAATTTCAAAATAAATGACACATTTAAAGGATACTGCAGCAATTTTCCAAATGTGTTACTTCTGTAAAAATCAAACTTCCTATTTCTATGTTAACCATATAGTTTCAACCCTAATACCTAGGCTTGATTTCTAGATTTGTAAGGGATTGTAAATGAATGTGGATACTCATGCTCTCTAGGCTTGTTAAATGTAAGAGCTGCCTATATGTATGTCTCTGTGTATTTGTGTATAGTTTATGCATATATCACTTCTAACCTTTATTGGTTCCTAACAGAGTGCCATTCAAGGGATGTTTTGATAATGTGAAAGATACTTAGCCATATCTATACTTTTGTAAGGAAAACATTTTATTGTTGGATCTCTGTCTCTCTCTCTCCATATATATGTATATATGCTATTATATATGTGTGTGTGTATCTATCTATCTATCTATCTATCTATCTATCTATCATCTATCTATCTATCTATCTCTCTCTCTATATATATGTATATACATATAGCCTTAATTTCTGCTTATATAATTAGTGAAGGAGAGTGAAACTATCTTTTTTAGAAACCTCTGACTCATCAGTCTGGAGTACACTCATAGAATTCCATATAGGCTACTATTAATCCACTTACCAGATTATTTCAAAATGTCCATTTATGTGCCCATAGGTGGCTGTCAATTTTTCTTTATACCCTGGATCTGTCACAATGTCTGACATAAAATAATATCTCAGTGCTTGTTGACTTATAACGCAATGTGGTAGCTTTTAAAACAGAGATAAGCTCCATCCGTGTTCACAGCAAGCCCTGTTTCTTTTTGTTTTTTTGTTGTTGTTGTCTTAAGTCAGTCTTGTTCCAGAGTGACCTAAGTACTCCATCATATGAGGAAGAGATGTATGCCTTCTGTGTTCCTAAAAGAATCCCATTTTTGTTCAGTGAGCCATCCATGCCCCTACAGCTCACACGGCACAAGTGAAATGGCCACATTTATAGTTGCATGGCCATGTGATGGTCAGTAGGCCAATATCAGGAAATCCATCCTTTCCAGGGAATGGTTTGGGAATCCATAATTAAACTCCACGTGCTCGGGGCTTGGGTCGGGGTGCTAATTATTAATTCAGGGGGTTCAGCTTAATCAGAAGGGAAGAAAGGATGTTTCTATCGTTGAGGACAGGATTTTTTTCTTGTCTTACTGACTACACATGAGCAAGGAAGTACATTGTCACAATTGCTGCAGGTGGTAGTTTTGCTACCATGCAAAAAAAGCCTTTTTAATAATAGAATTAACTAATAGAAGAGGAGAGCTGAGGTAGTAGCAGAGAAAGAGAGCTGGATCCATAAATATATGACACCTGCAGCCTATCCCATTTTGTTATTTAGATTATGTGAGAAAATGTCTTTCTGTAATTTTTAAGCCTGTTGGGACAGTATTACTTGTAGCCTAAGTAACAGAATATAAGAAATTCCCACTCTCCTTCTTTTTTTTCAATCATTCATCTGTTGACTTTTTCCCTTTAACTTAGGCTGTAATTACTCACATTCAGCTATTCTCTTTCTCTCTACTCACTTGGGCTGCACCTCAAAATTTCTGTTCATATCTCCTCTCTCACCTTGCTTCTTTTTGTTTTTTTGTTGTCTTAAGTCAGTCTTGTTCCAGAGTGACCTAAGTACTCCATCACATGAGTAAGAGATGTATGCCTTCTATGTTCCTAAAAGAATCCCATTTTTGTTCAGTGAGCTATCCATTCCCCTACAGCCCACATGGCTCTGAGAACTGCTGACAATTGTGTTTTGGTTCTCAACTTTCCCCATGTGACTGATCAAGACTTCTTTAGAACAAATAAATTCCCCCCTAAGAGAAATTCCAGTGCCAGTGGTTAAGACCTTATAATTTTCACATTTTCTTAATTTCCCCATTCGTCATTGAGAATGGGAGAAATTATAGAATCCTGGAGACTTTAACTCACAGTGTTTAGGAGCTATATTTTCAAATGTTGGCCTCACTATTTAGTGACTTTAGATGAGTTATTTAACCTCACTACCCCTCAATTCATCCTCTGGAACAGGGGTAAGCAAACACTGGCCCACAGGCAAAATCCAACATGCTGCCTATCTCTCTCTCTCTCTCTCTCTCTCTCTCTCTCTCTCTCTCTCTCTCTCTCTCTCCCTCCCTCCCTCCCTCCCTCCCTCCCTCCCTCCCCCTCTCTCCTTTCCCTCCATTCTTTCTTCTTTTCTTTTTTTCCTTTCCTTTCTCACTTTCTCTCTCTCCCTCCCTCCTCCCTTCTTTTTTCTTTTTATAAAGAAAATGTTGTTGGAATACAGTTACTTTCATTTAGTTGTGTGTTGTCTCTGCAGCTTTTGCACCACAATAACAGTTGAGTAGCTGTGGTAGACTCTAAGGCTGGCAAAGTTTGAAATATCAGCTATCTGGCCCTTTACCAAAAATGTTGGCTAACTTCTGATCTAGAAAATTATAAGGTTAATAAAAGCCTCTAGCTCATAGACTTGTTAGGAGGTTTAAATGAGATAATCCACATACATAGTTAGCAGGGCACCTGCCATATATCGTTCAATAGATGTTAGCTGTCATTGGTGTTTTTAATAATAGTAATGTTCAGAAAAAACCCAGTGCCTGCAGATAAAAAGTTATTTGGACCAATAACCTCAGCAATTTCTGCAATTGATGGAAATGACTGCCACGAGAGCACATGATGTAGTTTCACTGAACAACATTTATTAGGAGAGTAAAGAAAACAATATTTCTGGTGTCAGTCCCCTAGGTAAGGTATAAACATAATTAAAAGGCTGCATAAATAGATTTATACCATCCCATTTAGACTGTGATACTTTAAATCTTATTTTTTTCATCCAGAGGAAATAAATATTATTTAAAAAATCATAATTCATTGCTACTGTTAATTCAATAATATCAATTGTGTATGAGGCTGCATTAGAGCAGGGTATATCAATAGTGTTTGGCCAGACAGTGGAACAATTAGTAGAATCCCCATTTTCCCTAAGAGGTTTATTTGTCATGTCAAAGTTGCTCTGGTCTGATGCAACACAGATGGTGTTGTGACAGCACAAAATGATGAGTGTCACGTTGTTTCTTCTAATGATCATCTTCTGCTTAATTCATCTTTTTTTGCAACCTTGGATCTCTGCTACATGATTGTTTTGAAAATAGGGAGAATAAAGTAGAGGAACTCACAGAAGATGCTGAATGCTTTTGTTATTTTTTTTTTTTTAATTGGTATGGGGGTCCAGAAAGTACTAAAAGATAATATGGGTGAGAATACAGAAAAAGAAAACAAAATACCAGCTTTGTCTCATAAGTGAAACATAATGTACATTTCTCAAAAACAGTAGAGGGCATTATTATACAAAATAAATTCTTCTAAACTAATTTAATCATCTCTATGACAATGCTGGGTATGATAAAGGAAAACTGTTTATATGTATGAAAAAAAGGATGCATGATAAATCATGATTTTCTTTCTTAATTCACGTTGAAAAGACATAAAACTAGTTAAAGAATCAATGAAAGGATCAATAAAAATAGTGTAAATGTCAATATAAAAAACAAGGTAGTTCAAATAATATTGAATTCAAAAACTGACATGACAAGGTACTATTAACATATGCTTCAAATGAAATTGATGGTGTTATATTCAAATTTACACTATTTTGAGTATACTGTATAGCTTTCCACTGTTTCACACTGTCGTAATTTTTGCTTTAGATTCTGAATTAAATGCCAAAATGGAAGTCTCCTTCATCCTATCAATTTTCCCTGAATAATGGGAATTATGTAAAAAGATTAGGACAGTTTTTCTCACCTAAATCTCATAAGAACATTCAGCATAGATGTGGAAAATTAGTCATGCTTTTACGGCCAATTTTTTTCGTACATTCTGAAAGACATACATGCTCAGTAGATGAAATGTGATCATAATGAAAGATTTTGCTATTGTTTTCTCTGTGGATATGACAATGTGCTGGATTGGCATTCCATTTATATATATATATATATATATATATATATATATATATATATATATATATATATATATAAATTGTAGAACAGTGCTTTTCCTTGTTAGACATAAAAAGGCTGCCCTGTTAAGATTAATTCTGGCACATACTTTCTAGTGTACACTACAAAAGAAAAATATTACCCCCTGTAGCACATTTTTCAGTAATAAACCACACAAAAGACATCAGGCACTTCTCCCTTATACTGCACAGAGTGAAAAGCTTATTCACATGCTTTGCATATGCATAGTCTTGCCGACTGCAAACTGAAATATGCTCATAATATTTTAGTCAGTTCTATTTCACATTTTATGCCATAGATATATGTGTATGACTTTTAGGTTGTACCTTAAAAGGTAAATACCCTCTTCTATGTCTGGGGAAAGGTGAATACTAGAACAGACTCCTGGCCCCTACAGATGGAGTAGTGTGTTGAGAATGGTAGAGGCCTCCTTCTAGCCCTGGATTCTATGTGACTGAGAAATAAACTTTGATCTTGTTAATTAGTTTTATTTATCTCTCTTATAGTAACTTAGCTGTGCTATAATTAATATTAACAACAAATCTTCTAAATGAAAAAAAAATTACATCAATTGCAATGATGCTAACTGTCTCTATATCCATAATCATTAGGGAAAACTTCTTAATATCTCTGAGCCTTAGGTTCTAATCTGTAAAATATGGATGCTAACAGCAGCCTCACATGGTGGCTATGAGGATTAAATGATTTAAAATACATAAAATGCTTTGGCATAGTTTCTAGTGTTGCGAATAAGTACTCAATAAATTTTAACTGTTTCTGAATTTGCTATTTAGGAAGTTTGGAACATTGATAAATTCATCATTAATTTATTATTCTTGTGAATAGAGATTATATTTAACTAAATAAGTTCCAGATAACTTTCTTGTTGCTTTAACTCACTTGATGCTGGGATACCTGTTGGCCTGATTCTTGACCTTTCAGATAGATACATCTCCAACCGAACAGCTTACTCCTCAGCCAGTGATCACGTGTCCCTCAGCTCTGTCAGCTGAGTTTTGATCTCTCCATGTTTTATGCACTAAATGAAATAATGGTTGTAAATTGATTGGCATATAATTAGCACTTAATAATTGGAGATTATTATTATTATTATTTTATTTTTTTTGCAGTAATTATTTATCCTTCAATTCATGGTGAGGAAAAAAATCCAAAGGTGTCTGGTGACTTATTCAAAGTCTCTTTCCTCTTTGATATATTTTTCCCCTTGGTGACAGTAGAGCAAATGAAATTACTTTAAGAAATAAGAAGGCTTTGGTGAAAGGATTCTGTGGTAGCTAACAGAGTCAGTGGTAGAGTTAACCATTCAAGTCTTAGGATGGATAGAAAATTGAGACAGTCTTGGAATTCTATGGCCAGCAGCAAAGACCCTAATGCTGGCAGTACTCTCTGTCTCCCTCTCTTTCAGGAAAATTACTTATTGTAGAGTTGCCAAAAATCTAGTTTCTCAGTATTGGAAAGTGCTTGCATACTTTGGTAAAACTCCTGTCATACAGATATTTAGTATATACAAATAATGTAATATTTTATAATTATTATATTATCATGTAATGATATGGCTTCATGTACTGTGGTATTCTCACTGATTTTCTTATGTCTGTTTTATCCTACCAAATTCACTGGAGAAGAGAATATGAAATGGGAATGTAAATCTTACTGTACATAAGTTAGATTCAACATTTAGCACAGCCCAGAGAACCAGTCACACTATACACAATTTTTAGTCATCTGCCATTTACAAGAACTGTGTATGCTTCTTGGAAACTGCAGATCAGTGCTGCATTTTTAAAAGCTATTAACTTTGTCTATATTTCAGTTTTAAAAAAAATATTTTGTCATACTGTTTTAAGAGATGGACTTTTTAGGCAGTTTTCTACTAAAGACTTGCTGTAGTAATTACAATTAATAATTAATTTGGATTTTAAATTCCTTGGTGTAGGCTTTGATCAAAATTTTCCTGCAAAAGTGTCATTCATCATTTATATTAAAGTATGCATGGTGGTTGGAAACTGGACTCTAGAACTAGATGCCAGGGTTTGAATTCTGATTTTGCCACACATTAGATTTGTGACCATCATAAAACTACTTAACGTCTCTGAGCCATAGTTCCTAACTGAAATCAGAACTACCTATAGAGTTGTCACGAGCATTAAATGAGTTCATATGTGTAAGGTCCATTGAATAGAGATGACTATTATAATTGTTATTACTACAGAATAGTAATATAAAATTGCCTTGCAAATCCAAGACACTTTACATATGAAGAAAACTAATTTAACAATAATTCCCGAATCTAGGGTTTGGTGTCTTCTGCAATTCTGAAAAATTTTTGGACACTCTTTCAAATATAGCTCTTTGGATTCTAATTGTACATGGGTTCGACTTTTTCACTATATTCCATATTTCTTTTATGACCTTTTTTGTATATTCCATCTTTTTCTCTTTATGCTTCAATGTAGGTATTTTCTACTGGTCTATTTTTGAGTTTACTAATCCTTAATTTAGCTATATCTGTCTAATTTGTTATTAAATTAATTTGTTGAGTTCTTAATTTCAATTATCAAAATTTCAGTTTTAGAATTTTTCATTTGGTTCTTTTTTCTTTTTTTCGTTCTAAATTTCTGCTAATTTTCCAACCTGTATTTTATTTTCTTGAATATACTAATAACACATATTTTAATTAACCATAGTTAATAATTACAATATATGGATTTTCTGTGGGTATGTTTCTATTATATTTTTTCTTTTCTTTTTAGTGTTTTGGTCTTATTGCCTGATATAGTTATTTTTGATTAAATGCTGGATGTTTGATCCGTAAATTTTGGTGATATTTATGCCTCTGTATGATCTTATTTTCCTCCAAGGAGGACTTATTGTTACTTCTGGCAAACTATTAGGGAAGATGCAGATAACCCTACTTCAGTTTTTCTAAAGGCAGGGCTACTTTTAATTAGCTCTAAGGTCTACCAATTATATTCGTGAACTCATCCTAGAAAAAGTGCTACATACCTCATTGCTGAATATCACTATGGTCACCCTCAAAGTGCTCCCCTTGGGAAATTATGCACCAACACCAACACGTAGTCCACCTTTCAAAGCAATTTTGGGACTCTTTTTTCTGGAATGGCCATCAGAGCTGTCATAGTATTACCCTTGATGTTCTGAATGTCATCAAAATGTCTTCCTTTCAATATTTCTTTTATCTTCAGGTAAAGAAAGAAGTCATTGGGGGCCAGATCAGGTGAGTAGGGAGGGTGTCCCAATACAGTTATTTGTTTTGCTGGCTAAAAACTCCCTCACAGACAGTGCCGTGTGAGCTGGTGCATCATCGTGATACAAGAGCCATGAATGGTTGGCAAAAAGTTCAGGTGGTCTAACTTTTTCACACAGCCTTTTCAGTACTTCCAAATAGTAAACTTGGTTAACTGTTTGTCCAGTTGGTACAAATTCATAATGAATAATCCCTCTGATATCAAAAAAGTGTTGCAACAAGTTCTCAAAGTTAATTGTTCGACCACATTTACCTATAATACCTCCACTCAAGGATCCTAACAGAAAGCTAGAGCATTTACAAGGTGGTCCTCTGTAGTGCTTCCTGAATGTCAGTATTATTCACCATTTCATGAGGTTACCCCAAGTCTGCTTAGCTTCTCAGCCACTGCTTTCTACAGTTTTATCTTAAACTTTCTGCAGCTTGGATATGGGCCATAGCTTATGAATCAGTAAATGCTTATTGGGGAAAACCAGTGCCAAATACCAGGTTTCCATGCTTATTTTTTTTCTGTGGGATTTTGGTCCCCCATTTCTTCTTCTATGGTAGCTCTTTAATATCTTCAAACAAATTTTAAAACATTATACTTAGCTTTTCCAAGTATTCTCGGTATGAAGGCTGGTATAAAAATACGAATCACCACAGCCATGTGTTTCTGCTATTTTTTTGCCCTTCCCATGTTTTGCTTTGGAAAACATTTAAAGTGGGGTCAATAAATGTGAGAGATTTTTAGAACAAAATGAACTAAGCTTTTGCAAGTGAAAGATGAAGTGGTTACTCTCTACAATTCCTTAAAAAGGTAGCAAAAGCCAGTAATTGTGGGCTTCACTTGGGAATTCAGCTTTTGTGAGCCATTTTGGGAATGTGAAGAACAAACATATTGGTGCATTCCATATCACTGAAGTCTGAATAGACTTAGGTCCTAGTCCTTTATAAACTGGGGACTGCTTCTGTTTCTGTGTTTTTTTGTTTTGTTTTGTTTCGTTTTTCCCTTTTCATGTTTTGCTTTGGAAATTGGGAGCAACAAATGTAAGAGAATTTAATTTAATACCAATGGCACTTTGAAGAAGGCAAAAAGACTTTTGATATACGTGTCACTTGATTTTGTGGGAGTAATGTAGGATTAAAGGTTTTACTTAAACACAAGACAATAGTTTAGTGGTTACCAGAGGGGAACGGGGGAAGGGGGTGGTAGATGAGGGTAAAGGGATCAAATATATGGTGATGGAAAGAGAACTGACTCTGGGTGATCAACACACAATGTTCACCACCTGTATCTCATTCTTTATCATATACAGAATGTGATATATAGGTGATGTATTACAGAACTGTACACCTGAAATCTATGTAACTTTACTGTCATCCCAATAAACTTTAATTAAAAAAGGAGAAGGAGAAGGAGAGGGAGAGGGAGAGGGAGAGGGAGAGGGAGAGGGAGAGGGAGAGGGAGAGGGAGAGGGAGAAGGAGAACAACAACAAAAAAAAATACAAGCATTCAGGAATCCATTTATCAAGGAAGGTGCGGTAGGCCTGCCTCCTGCTGAGGATCAGAACCAGCTATAGTACGCCATACATATTCTTGCCTTGGGTTTTATTTTTCCCTCTTTACTTTCATGTGTTAATGAAAGCAGTTTCTGCTCCAGAATGGCTATTTATCATGGGTTGCATGTATTTCTCATTGTTATAGTTCTTACTACAGAGAACATCATTGGAAAGGCATCATACTTTCATAGACGACTTATCTGTGATTAAGATAGATCACCCATTGCTTCATAAGTAACATCTGGCGTCAAAGATAATGCCATTGACTTGAAATCTCATAAAATGTAACATGACATCATTAGATTGAAGAAAGGACTGTCATTCTCTCTGGTTGTAATGAACCATTCCTACTAGAAAGTCACATAAAGGTGCTTTATAATTTTCCTCCAAGATCTATAAAGTGACAAACACGTTTTCTGTATCTATCCTAGAAGTTTGCTTCTGTATGACAAAGATCCTTGAACAATTAGGAAAAGGATGTAACTCTGAGGCACAGATCCTGCTTTACTGAGTAATTTCCAATTTGCTAACACTTATTTTGCTGCTCTATAACCTCAGATACTAACAGAGGAGAAAATTGATTTCTAATGAAAAATATGTTTCCGTGGCCAATGTGGCCCATAAACATTATCACTTTCCCTCCAGATAATAAATTTAAGAGAAAAAACTGCATACAGAATTACATCATTGATAGTTTTGAATTGATGAGAAAGCTTTACTGTTTTCTGGGAATAAATCAAGAAGTCATTTTTTTTTTCTTTCTTCCAATCTGTAATGATGTCAGGTCAATGCTGGGAACTCTCCTGAGTTCATATTAGTTAATTGTAGTTTCAACAACAACAAAAAAGGTTTTTACATTAATTAAGGACTATAATAAAATATTTCTAAATTATTATACAATAATAATAGAATAAAAATCACAAATATTTTCTTTAAAGAAAGTTTTCTTTGATCCAGAATTTTAATTCAGAAATTAGATATTTTCAAGAGCTTAATTCATTCCAGTACTGATTGTTTTTTTGCCTTTGAAAAGTTTTCTCATATTATCTTTCCTATGGCAAAATGAAAAAATTATGTTCACATTTTCTCTATGAAAATTATGTCATTTTAAAGGAATTAAAAATCATATGTAGTGAGGGTAGAAAGGCCAATAGGAATCGATGAACATGCTTCTCATTTAAAATGTGTAAGTTTTGAATTCAATAAGTTGAAAAATCTGTAAATGATATACAGTACTACACACAACTTTTAAAAAATCTTCTACAAATTTTTAACTGTTGATTTATCCTTCTCTATGGAACATGTACAGTATCAGGAAAATTTTTAAAATCAAAGTGACATTGTGAATATAGATGAACTATTATATTGTTTTAAAGCATTTATGTAGAAAAACAGCAAACTCCTGCTCTACTACTCTAATCCTGTAGATTCAATCCCCAGAGGTAGTATTTTCCAACTCTTTAGCCATAACTGCTATTATTCACTTTTAAATCTCATTTGTAAGTGTATGCAGTTTTAGAAAATATTAATTTTAGGCAGTATCTATTTACTACTTATTAAGATGTTGAGGGGTTACCACTTTTACAGTGTTCAACCTTCTCTCTTCTGATTATCTCATTCACCTATTTGTTTTTCCTTTGATTAATAATTATTTAATTTTTCCATTTATTTGTTTTATATGTACCTATGATCAACTTTTCCCTCAATTTTTCAACACAACCTAGTAAATACCAATGATCATATGTTCAAACATTCCAACTTATTAAATGATCTATCAGTTCCATTTCATTTTCTTGAAAACCTCTTCTCCTAGACCTCCACCCATCTGCTCTGACCTGGAATAACTGTTCTCTAGAACTAAAGAACAAATGTCATCCTGGTATTTTCCTTAGTTTCTCTTCTCTGCTAGATATCCTATTTCTTAAATCTTTTCTCTTTCTATTTTTTTGGTTTACCCTTCATTTGGCTGGAACACATTCTCTAGCCTTCTAAAAAACAGGAGGTAAATATTTGAAGCTTTTTGAATTAGGGTACATTATAGGACTCTTGTAAGTGTTTATGGCACAAATTGTGCTCAAAGTGCTGTGTCAATGCAGACTGCACATAGTGGACAAACCTTAAGATCATAAATACTACTAACTGGAGGCTTGCTAATTTTTATTCCATTAAATTGTAGGAGGGGCTGTGTCAGCATTCAAGGGTCTGCTTAGTGTTTTTTGCTTTTTTTTATTTATTACTGGAACATGTGGTCATGGCTAAATACTTCTTGTTTATGTGAAGATGCTTTTTATTTTCTCTGTATGCTTGATTGATGTTTTGGATGGGATATGCTGGTTTGAAATAATTTTTCCTCGCAATTTTCGATACTGGGACTCACTGACTTTTAATAACCAATTTCGCTCATAAGTAATCCAATGTCATTTTCACTTTTTAAAATTTATTGTCATTTCCCCTTCCCCCCAAAAATATTTTGATTTCTATAACCCATAAAGTTATATCACTTGTGAACCCTCTCCAACCTCCCTCCAGTCCACCTTCATCATTGGTAGCTGTTGGTGTAGAAACGAAGGGAACTTTCTGTTTAGGCAGATATTTGTTTTTAGCTCTTGGCTACCTTCAGGCACTTTTCATAGTTCAATAAATTGTCTCTAGGATTCCCTTTCTCCCATTGTTTCATATCACCAGGACTAAGTTTCAAGGTAGATTTATATTCCCATTGATTAAAAGAATATACCTGGCAAGCTTGATAATGAAATCCAGGGATGACTCAAAGTAGAGTTTAGGAACGATGAAGATGAATTATAAATGGACTGGTGGTGAGCACTGAGCCTGTTTAACAAAAAACTAATGCCAAGTAAAAGTGAAAATTATGATTAAAGAATTAAATACAAATTTATAAATATTGGGAATGTGAAAATAATTAGAAATCCATGGATTGTGCAAAGGAACTTGAGGGATTCCATCCTACCTTCTTTTTTATGAGGGAATAATAAATTCAGAATGTCTCAGTCTACTAACTAGAGAAATAATGGTTTGAGTATATTTCTTAAAATCATAAAAGTAACCTTCCAGATGAACTGATTTAAAGTAAGCAGCTGTCATCCACTGTAAGAACTGAAATCTGATATTCTCACGGGACAGGGAAGATATAAAATTATTAGTGAATTTTATATCCTCTTCATTTTAAAGAAGTATTTATTTCTTGTTGTATCTGCTACTGTAACTTCTTTGAATAAAGATTCCAGGTTATTGATGAGAAGAAACATTGCAAGTGAGAAGGTGACCATGGCATTTGCTAAGTATCATTTGATACAGATTTGATGTTGATAGGATATGAATTTTGTTAAATTTTACCATGTATTCATTTTCTTTCAAATACCAGTACATATTTTAATTACTTTTAAATTATTCTTAGTTTCTTTTAAAATGGACATTTCTGGGATGACGCTTTATGCTGTGACTGGGCTACATGGTAGTTTAACTCTATGAGTTGTACATTTGCAAATGCTAGCCTACATATTTTGTAAAATTACACTTACCAGTTTAAATATATTCAGAATTTTGAAAGAAAGAAAAGGAGAAGTGAAATGGTTTGTTAACCTCTTCAGTTAAAAAATAAAATACAAATCAGTGCCTGAAGCAAGCTAACTTTCATTCTTTCTTAGTTTTCCCACCAGCCACTCATACATCTTACTAATGACAATTCATTTATAAATACATGTTCTATTTATTTCCTGTAAAATCATATGATTGAATTCATAAAATCTCAGTGTGGTAAGGTACTTAGTAGGTTAAATGACTTGTCCAAGTTCCCTCAAGTAGTTAATAACAGAATAAGAATTATAAATTTTTTTTATGTGACTGAGTTAAATCTTTGCACATTAGCGTACTCTCTTTAAAGCTATGATTCTCAGATATTGATGTACAATATTCACTAGGGAATCAGTTGGCAGTCTCTCAGATCTGGGTCAGACTCAGGAATCTGTCATAAGAACTACTCCATTTGTCATAGTCCACACTTGGGTATACATCGTTTTAAGGTTGTTTCTATTAAAGCAGTTCAGTGGTCACTTGTCTTCACAAAATACTTATATCAAATTCTTTCAGGCCTGATTAATAATATTAGAGTAATTTTTGTCCCAGTCCTTACAGAAATACATCAAATGAAATCTAACCTCAATGTGCTTTATTGTACAATTTCCAAAAGTTGAAAATAACTGATTATTATGAAAATAAGTATGCAAAGTGCTTATTTCACATCATGGTTAACTTGAGTGAACTTCTTTGAAACTCGTGTAAATCTTTAGCAGTCATCATTAAATTTCAGTCCTAGAAACCAATTTCAAATTCTTTTCGTATAGGCAGTAACAACTTGTAGGCAATTGGAATTTGTGTATCCCATCAGCAGCGTTATATCGTGTTTTTCTTATCTGCGTTATAAAACTTTATGAACCTGGGCTGTAATACAACAATGTAGTTCACAGTCCATTGGTGTTGCTGAAATCAGTCTTCTGAGACGCCTGTATGGACATGATTTCGCAGGTAATGGGCTGTTTCAGTTCTGCTTGAGTTTTCATTGCCATTTCCATCGGAGCAACAGCTGTATTTTACTGTTGTCATTTGGAATACATAAGGAAATCTGAGAACACTGGCATTCCTTTTAATATTGTTTCCCCATAAACAATTAGGGTAAGTGTAAAGAGTGTGCAGTTTCTTTGAATAAAAGAGACTATAAAATTTGTGATAATTTAGCATATTTTCATAAATCATAAATACACTCATAGGCAGAACATTCTCCATGATGGTTTGAGTCACATTGTAGAAATTCTCTGTCAAATTTTAGTAGGCCTTATTTTTGGCAAATTAATTTTTTTTCACAAATCAGGCAAATGTCTTATCAGTAACAAAATGGGAACTAAAACAATATAGATAAATTAATTTAGCTGGTGAGAGATACAGAATTTTCCAATTCAGAGGTTCACAAACTATGACCTGTGCAGAATCTGATCCACTGCATGCTTTTGTAAACAAAGCTTTATTGGAACATATAGCTACTACCATTAGTTTGTGTATTGTCTATGACTACACATAAGCTATAACAGTAGGGCTGAGTAGTTGTGACAGATAACCACATAATCCACAAAGCCTAAAATAGTTACTATTTGATCCTTTACGGGAAAAGTTTACTAACCCCTCATCTAACCCAGTAGCTTGCAGCCTTCACAGAATTCTTGGAGATCTTTTGAAAAAATGCAAAAGTCTGGACCTACTACATAAGGATTTGAATTCAGTTCATCTTAGAGTTTTCTACATAATTTGAATGTGCAAAAAGGATTGAGAGATATTATTTGACCTCTAAAATAAGTTTACATTAGCTATAAAGTACTTGGCATTGTTCTCAGAGAGTGGGAGAGCAATCAGAGAGGCTCAAGTTTGTTGGCTCAGTGATATAGCTTCAGATAAAAACAAATCCAAGTTGACTTTCTTCCTTTTTTGGTTGACCAAATAAATGTTCCACAAATGACCAGGCATGCCTTGAGATGATCCTAGAGAAGTTGATCACAATATAAAATATAATTATTGTGGTTCAGAGGAAGGAAAAATTACTTTGAGTTGAACTGTCTGAGAAGACATTGCAAGTTTATGTTTTGAACTGTGCCTAGATGCTTCAAAGTTGGGTAGGATTGAATGCTTCAGAGAGGGGCATTGTAGAAATTACATTGTTTATATTTTTTTCCTTCTCTGCAAGTCTGCCTTAAAATTCCAGAATCAGGTTTACTCATTTTGTTTTGCCTTAGTCTAATTCAGTTCAACAAAATGGATTGGATTGATCCAGGCTCTATTAAGTTTTTAGCATATCACAATAAACAAGACAGACATGACCTTGCTTTATTGGATCTTCCACACAGCAATGCTACTTATGATAAACACTATGATAAAGGAAAGGTACCTTCTGGTCATATAGGAGAGTTTCTTACTCAGACTTGCATGAACTAGGAAGTCTTTTCAGACCAAGTAAATTCTATGTTGGAATCTTTTGAAAGATTGGTACAGAGTAAGATGGAGTAGGGTATTATCAAAGGGAGAAGGATGAGGATGAATTAAAACAATAGCAATGATCTTGGAATAATTAGCACAGTGTACTAATGATAGACTAATGATGAATTTGGAGAGTAATTAGGGTTAAGATTTCAAGGAGTTCTTTAATACCACGCTGAGGAGTCGATTTTCCACAATGTAATAGGAAACGCTAGACGTTTTGAGCTGTACAATGACATGATCAGAGGGCAAAAATACTATTCTGCTGATGTTTGGCATGGGATATTCAAGAAGGAACAAGCAAGTCTTGAGAAAGGAAATCCAATTAAGTGTTATAGTCTTTCAGGCACAGAGACTGGTCCTATGAAACATAGCAGCGCCAATAGTGAAGGAGAAAAACAAATGTGTTTCAAAGGTAATTTGCAGGTATAAAAGATACAGGACTTGAGATTCCTTATATATAAAGAGGAAGAAGAAGGACTCTGGGATAACAGAGTGTCTGGCTCCATCTTTATTTAAAAAAAAAAAAAGCATTTGGTGTTCCTGATATTGATGTATAGAATTTACTACTTCAGTTTTATATCTCTCTTGCCTCCAATTCTGCTATTGAAATTACCATAAAAAAAATCTCTGGCTCTACTGAGACCACCAATGCAAAGTCAATTTGCTTCATGACCCTTGAGGAGAGGGTTGAATTTGAATATTTCATTTTGTAAATGGCTGGGGGCTCACATTGAAATGAGCTGTGACACATTCACAACTATCTTAATATTACAAAATGTAAAAGGCAGGCTATTTGCATACCTCTGTCTGCCAGCTTTAGACAAGAAACCCCTTTCACCTTAAAGATCCATTCATCCTTCCAAATGATCCCATTTAATGTATGACTCATATCCATTCAACTGCTGTACTTAGAACATTTAAAGGATCCATGGGCCATTTACTTCTTTTAGAGATTGTTAGCAATGCTATCGTGGGGATTTATGCTTCCTTTACCATGTTTCCTGAACTGTAAGGTGGGTCTTTACTATTCATTTATCTTAGTCCTGGAAAAGCCAAAGCAGAAATAAGAGAAAAGTAGTATGAGAGGCAACAATTGCATTTATTGTTTATACATGGAGCCTTAGTAAAACAGTATTCAGCATTCAAATGATAAACATTCAGCAAGGTATGTATCAGCTATAGAATTACCCAGTGAAAAGAATAAGTTTTATCTGCATTCATATTGAGTCCAGTTTACTCATACATCATATTTATTGACGAAGTACACAGCTTTGTATGAAAGCAACATGTTTTGTGCATTCTCTTGCTAGCTTGCTACACTTTTACTCCATGCATTGTGAAATTTACTGTTTCACTTTAATAGCCAAACATTAAATGCAAGTAGGTGGGGGGACTGAAAGTGGATAATTGATAAAATTAACTATCTTTTTTTTTTAATGTAATATCTTCTTTCCTTTGCTATCCTTTCTTACTAGACTGTAAAGACCTCTGTAATATCACAAATTACTTCTTCCCATATGTTAATTTCGTACCTACTTTCCGATTGTAGCAGATATTTGAGCTGTATTTAAAAACTTCATTGAATTTCCTTTTCGACCCACTCTCACACTGAACTCTCTTAAAGGCACTTTTTTTTTCAGTTGTTTTACAACTATGAGTCACTTTTTTTTTTCCCCCCTCTGTACAATTGTCACTGGTCTCACTTCTGGTGTCTGAAGTTCTTGCAGAGTTAGCATTCTTTTGGTAGCTTTTAATCTGCTTGAGTTTGAAGTAGTTACCTTGAACCCACCTGTCCTTGGCATTTCCAAAAGCAGTAAAAGATTTCAAAGATTTTTGTGCATAATTATGGATAGTAGGGATACTTTCATTTATAGGAATTCTGCAATCAATATTTCTTCATTGTGTCTCCACAGGAGGATATACGAAAGAAACAGTCCCTGTCCTAGGAAGCTTTTTAAGGAAAAATCCAAGGTGCTTTTCATTTAGAAAATATAATTAAATGACAGGCATGATGATACTGACTATAGACATAAAAATAGGTATTCAGAAAAGGAAGAGAATTCTAGGGGTTGGAGTTATTGGAAATGCTTAATATCAAAGATAGGGCTTTAGCCGGGAAATGATGAATGAAACTAGAATAGGCAATAATGAAGGAAGACTGTAACTACTGTAAATAGAGAAACTGGCCTAAACAAACAGATGATGTAGCCTCAGGTTATGGTAGAAACCCCACCTAATAAAATCATAGTTTAGATTTCTACACAAGTAGATGTTTTTCCAATGTGCCATATTTGGTCCAGCTTTTATAACATATTTTGATGTGTTGTGGCATTTCTAGTTAATGTGCCTCTCCCCATTTTGCTCATGGGTGTGTCTGCATTTCTGGATTTAGTATTGGTTTGACTCTCACCTCTGTGTATCTGATCTTGATTTGATAAACTGGCGCTGTCCATCTTATGTTGCTGATTTTAGTTTTATTTGCCGTGTCCACTTCACCCAAGATCTTGGACTCTTAGGGCTAAACCAGGCCCAGTTTTTGTTTTATTCTCTCCTTGATTCTACCTGCTGTTTTTGATTGATTTGTGAACCTACACCATGCTCTCATCTTTAGTGGTGTAGCAGAGGACATAAAATGAAAATTGTGATTTATTTTGAGTTACTAATGGGCTTTCAAACTTGAGTATTTCTTTTCTAAGATACATATAGCCTCTCTCTAAGAATCTGCTTTTACTTCTGTTTATTATAAATTTTCAAAATAGAGGTAATAAGAAACTACTGTCAATATGTTGCAATACTTCCAGAACCATTAGTTATCATAAAAAAGTAAAACAAAAACAAAAACAAAGGAATCATCTTGAAAATGATGACTTTGGTATTACTGTCAGTTCATAAATCTGTGCCATGCATGATTTTAGGTCCTGGTCACATAGGGAAAAAACAAAACAAAAACAAAAACAAAAACAAAAAACACTGATATCCCTCAGGAAGCTTGCATGTCAGTGTCAGGAAGAGGAAAATAAACACACAAAAATAATTGAATAATTTAATTTCATGTGCTTGTAAGGTTTAGAGGGAGAGGGTGCTCTTTTAGTTAAGGTGTTCAGTAGAAGTATCTCTGAGGAAGTAATATTTAAAATGGGATGTAAATTTAAATTGAGACAGGACAGATGAAAAAGAATTAGTCATACTAATTACTGGCGGAAGAATACAAGCAAGTGCAACAAATGCAAAAGCCAAAGTGGAAATGAGCTTGATGTACTCAAGAGACAGGAATCAGGATAGCATGCTCTGAATAGAGTGGGAATGAAGATAAAAATAAAGGCTTCACTACAGTAAGAATAAAGACAAAACTAAAAAATACATATGTTAATATTTTAGATTTCTACACAAGTAGATGTTTTTCCAATGTGCCATATTTGGTCCAGCTTTTATAACATATTTTGATGTGTTGTGGCATTTCTATTTTATTTTTTGCTTACCTTTATGGGTTAACTGAAGGTCAGTTATTTTGGAAGACTAAATCAATTTCTAATCCTGTGGAGGAGTTTGGCTTGCAGCAAATTCATCACTTATCAAAAATCAAAGTAATTTTGTCTTCCTTTTTAATATTTAAAATGTGATAAAACTTCTTTTCCTTATTACATTTTCCAGCAGGCTTAAAGTTTATGATGTTATATGTGGGCAATGCTAGATGAAGGAAATGCTAATAAAGTGTAACCAAGGGTTCATTTTATGTGAATACAAAATAGATGTGTGTTTGGCTTCTTTTTTCAGCATGTGTTGATGAAATTTTATAAGTTTTACATGTGAGTTTGAATCCTAGATATTTTCCTTATTAGATCTGTAAACTTAGAGAACTCAATAAATCTTCTGGTCTTTATTTGTCCCATCTGTAAAATGGAGGACCACTTTATGAGGATTTTATGAAGATTGAAAAAAGAGAGGAAGTATGTGGAAGCACCTAACTGATTGCTTGGCCCATTTCATATTGCACAATAAATGCCTGAGATTGTAGATGTGAATGTCGGTACCTACTACTCATCTTTCTTTAACATTCTTTTCCTCCTAAAGTTCAAGAACTCGTTTGTCTATAGAAGTAGTCCTGTTCTAAATCACATGGTCTTGACCAAATCAAATAGATATGGGATATTTCAATCAGAAAACTGTTTGGGGGCAAATCTGTTTGTTCGTAATGATTAAATTATATATTTTGGGACCCATTCCTACTCTTTTATAGTGGTTTAACCAGCCCTTCTCTGAAAGAAGGATACTGGTTACTTAATAGTAAGCTTAGATTTCTCCCAGGTCACCTAAGAGATTTCTTCCTGCTCTGTGTTCTCATTTGTAAACACCCTCTGAAATTGTCTTTTTACCTTGGTCTACCGACAGAAAATATCTCAGGCCTCAATTGTGGAATGCTGAGCTGACTTCGTATTATCTTGTCTGCTCTGTGTTAAAAAATCTGCATTTAGCCTCCATTTTTGCTCTCTTCCAGCATCCATGTACTTGACATTGCAAAACTTGACTGATTTACTAAGCTGGTCCTTGACTGGGTTACTCACTAGCTTTGTTCCCTCAACAGAGCCAGCATCCCAAAGACCTTTGCTCCTACTGAGACTTCTATTCTATTGGTTGTTCTCAATTACTTTTTACTTTTTGATGTAGTAAGGTGCCAGTGAATTCTTCTTTCACTCATGAAATAAGTATGGTAGGTTGCTGAAATCAAGAGGCAACTGAGGAAGAGCTGATAGGCATGATGTGATTCAAAATCACAAAAAGATACTGTTTTTAAAGCATTTATTTTACATTAATCTTACTAAGTCTAAATTTTGAATTTAAGTAATTTTAAATATGCTTAATTGTTTTTGGCTGAAGACTTTTTTTTTTATCTTTTCTCTGTGTTTCTTGTGTCCAAAGCAAACAAAGAAAAGAGTGGGAAGTGTTTTGATTCATAGCAACATCATCAAAGTATGCGTATTTATTAAACACTCGATCTTGAATGGTGTCTTGCTTTTTTCAGCAAGTTAAATGTAAGCTCTCTCAACCTTTTTAATATTTATTATTGAAGCAAACTTCATGCTATCTTGGGATGCTCCTGGTACTGTCCTTTTTTCTCTTACCTTTGCTTTACCTCTATTTTTTTTCTCTCACTGTAAGTGCTGTAGGTGGGGAGATGTGATATTTAAACTAATAGGTATAGTAAAACATACTGTGTTTCCCTGAAAATAATAGGTATAGTGAAACATACTGTGTTTCCCTGAAAATACGACTTAGTCAGACCATCAGCTCTAATGCGTCTTTTGGAGCAAAAATTAATATAAGACCCAGTATTATATTATATTATATTATATTATATTATATTATATTATATTATATTAGACTAGGTATTATATTATATTATATTATACTAGGTATTATATTATATTATATTATATTATATTATATTATATTATATTATAGACCTGGTCTTATATTAAAATAAGATCAGGTCTTATAGTAATTTTTGCTCCAAAAGATGCATTAGAGCTGATGGTTCAGCTGGGTCTTATTTTCGGGGAGAGCTTATTTTCGGGTAGTAAGAGCTATGGCAAAGTACTGTGGGAACACAGTGAATGGAATGATGCTTTCTTTCCCCAGAATTCAGTGAGAAGTTGAAGATCAACTTGAGCCTTAAAGTATGTGTATGGATTTGCCAGGTGGACAGGAAAAGTGGGAATTTTAAGAAGAGGTAATGGTGGATGATGACTTCATTTGTCATGTTTCTCCAGAGAAACAGAACTGATAGGTTCTTTGTTTGTAAGTTTGTTTACTATGAGGAATTGGCTCATGTATTTAGGGAGGCTGAGAAGTTTCATGATATACTGTCTGCAAGCTGGAGACCCAGGAAAGTCAGTAGCATAATTTCAGTCCAAGTCTGAAGGCATGAGAACTGGGCGCCAGTGGTATAAGTCCCAGTCTAAGGCCTGAATACTGATATCCTGGCTCAATGGGCAGGATGGAGGTAATAAGGGTGAATTCCTCCTGCTTCTGTTTGCTGTTCTAGTTAGGCTTTCAATGGATGGATGACACCCACATTGGGGAGGACAAGCTACTTTACTGAGTCCACTGATTTAAATGCCAATCTCATCTGGAAACACCTCATAGACATACAAAGAAATAATTATAATCTAGTTACCCCATGTCCATTCAGGTTGATACATAAAAGTAACCATGAATGGAAAATAGTCAGTTGTTCATTGCGACTAAACAACTTTCAAAATAGTTTAGAAATACCTGTGAGTTTTTCTGAAAATCCTCCTTTATCTCTATATCTCTTGGGTTAGTCAGGGAATTTAGTGAGTCTCTCATTCTGTGTGACCTGACTTGTATTTCAGCTTCCCCTCTTTCACCAGCCTGGTAGAACTAAGGGAGACAAGTTGCATATCTAAGTATTTTAAAACTTTCCAAGATGATTGCAAATTGGATGAAAAATCCTCTTTTATTTCTGGCTAGAGGAAAACATCCTGTGGAAATGTGTAAACTGAGTTTCTTACATTCCTCAGCATAAGTAATCTCCTTCCAGAAAAGGAAACAGCATATAATTTGAGATCTCAAAATAGACTGAAAAGTGATTTATTTTATTGTTTATCAACTTGTAACCTTATAGTTACCTGAAATGCTTGTGCAACTTTTTGATTACTCCTGAGTCTCAACCCCATAAATATTTACAAAAATTACCTGACATCTGCTGGCCCTCCTTTTAGAGATGAGTCTACAATTCTAATAAGTGAAATGTTCCTCTGATGTTTACAGATTCAACTAATGGTAGAGCCAAACATGACTGAAAATTGTTGTGTTTATTATTATGGCAATTTTCTAACTGGTTGATATAAAAATTAAATGAGAATAAGACAGTGAATCAACCCTCTCCAAAGAATATGAGAAAATCAGAAAGTTACACTTCACTAGAAATTCACAATGGAAAATTTGTTCCTCAGACATATCATCTGTATTCTGGAAGACAGTTAGCTTTCCTCTGCCATCCTAGACTCTCTTATTAAGTGGAACCGGGTCAGTTCCTAGATCTTTGTCTGGTGGAATATCTTTTTATGACTCTTCCATAGATCATGTTTCCTCTGAAGAGCAAGTCTTCCATCTCTAATGATTTAAATAAAATAGGACATGTATAAGTATAAACCAAAGGCTCAAACTATAATCTTTTTTTTCAGTATCATGCCCATAAATGCTAATCCATAAATCCCTCTATGTCTTTCTATTGATTCCTCTTCCTCTATTCATTGGCACTTCCCATTTCTCTATCTAATGCTCCTTATTATCTATCCATGCATTCCTCCCTCTAGCCATCAAAATGGTTTTTGTCTGTATTCATCCAGCCATATAGGCATCTTCAAATATTTAATTGTTTTCTACACTAAAACAAAAATTTTGAATATAGAAAAGAATAACAGTTAGTTGCTAATGACACACTTTTAAAAATACATAATTTTCTATTCTAACGCTATGTTCTCAATATAAAATTCTATGTGTTAAATAAAACTCTTTCATTGTATATTTTATTTTATTTTATTTTTTAAGTATTCCAGTGACAAACAACCATATGAGAAAATTCAGAGAGATGTAAAAGTGTATATTCATACCAAATGCTCATAATCTTGCCACTTTGAAATAAGCACCATTATGTTTTTATTAATATTCCCTAAATTATTTTTCCCCAATAGATAAATTAGGATCTTAGAGTATGTTTTAGAGACCTCCTATGGTAGGATTTGTGAAATGATCACTAAATTTGTGGGGTGATTGTTAAAATATAGGTTCCCTGGGCAACTCCTTCCTTGAGCTACTGCACTAATATCTCTGGGATGATCATTGTGTATCTTGAAGTTTGAGAATCAGCAATGAACAAATATACTGATATTTTAATAGTATTACTTCATCCTTGTTATTATTATTTTTTTTGTCTTTCTAAAGTCTCAGCTAATAGTCTACCTGTGGAAAAAGGGCTTCAATTGTTTTCATCAATTATGTTAAGTTCATATTTGGTTTTTAATCAAAGTGGAACAGAAAACTCAATAAAAATAGCACTTTACTGTAGCTAATGCTCACCCTGAATCCCTAGAAAACATTATAAAGACCACACATATTATACTAGACTTCCGTATCCTGCTGTTAAAATCACAGCCACATCTGCCCAGTAAAAGCTCATAACAGTGAGAGAAAATTGTCAGGTCTCCTCTGTCTTTTCTTCACTGAGAAGGATGACAGTGGGTTTTTGATCCTGAAGTTTTTCCTCTCGGCAAGTTGTAGTCCAACTTGGAAACAGATGAGATGATGCAAACAGCAGATAATAACTGTCAACAGGTTTCTGAGGAAATAAAATATTTCAGAAAAATATGGTAATGTTTGTTAATTGTTGTTTGAAATTTTTTTCAGTTCACACTAATGACATGACTTCCTGGAAATCACTCTTTACATATCAAAGAAAGGCAGACAATGCTATGCTGTATCTGGTGCAGTATTTTGTGGAAGGCTGGGGGAAGAGTAAAATCAGCGGACTGCTTCCTCTATTTGATGGCAGAAAGATCAATCACTTTTTATTTTGACAGAAAAAACAGAACCAAATGTTTATTTGGGTGCCATTTATATACAACTTGCTTTCTATCTTCATGTGCCAGAATTATATAGTATTTCAAAGAATTGCTTTTCTGGATCTTAGTGATGAAACAACTGACTTTAAGGAAAGGAAGAGATTGTACCCAACTAAGTAGATCAATGTACATATTCGTTGAAGCAATATGTTGACTCCTTGCCAACCAAACACTGAGCTAAGAGCTTCGTATAATTTTTTTCACTTTAAATGAGTCTAATCTCTTGATTAATTTGTTTACTTATATTTGTCTACTTATTTATTGTCTTTCGCCATCATTAGAGTATAAGCATTGTCTTTCCAGTACCTAGTGTGTTTGGCACACGGTAGATGCAGGAATATACTCTAAACCTGGTCTTCCAGGCTTCGTGAAAAAGAATTGCTCTCCATATAGCCGTGCTCTATGTTCCTCCTGAAGGCAGCTACCAGTGCTCCACTTACTTGTTTAAAAGTCTTATATTTCATTTCAAATAAACTCTATAGTCAAAAACATAACTTAAGGCTCTTCAGGGATCAGGCTCTAACTTTCTTACCTAGTCTTATCTTTCACGATTTGCATACATATATTATCCCACTTCAAGGCCTTTGCGTTTTCATTCCCCAGCTTAAATGCTCTTACGGTTCTTGAAATCCGACTTAGCCTGCGTGCCAGTCTTGGTTGAAGAGTCTTCTAATTTCCCTGGAAAGAATTAGCTTTCCAGGCTTTGAAATGTCAGCTTTTGTAAACTGTCTCAGGACACTCCTCACAGGGGGTCTTAAATCACTTTATTGCTGTCTCCTCTTCATGTGTATGTTTCTTTCATACTAGATGAATACCTTGAGAAAAGTAACCATGTCCCCTATTATCAACCAAGTATAAAATAAGTGCTCCAGTCTTTATTTATTGAACAAATAACTGGATATATGGGAGAAAAAAGCCTGGAATGGAAACTTGATTATATTTACTCAGAAACAAAAAAACCCTGATATTTTCTAGAATATAAAAACCCCTCTGAACTATGCAGAGCTATCTTTGTGCATTTTATGTGATGATTACCTGTGTGTTTCTAGTAGTTTAAGAGTTAGAAATTATTAATTAACTAGCATTTGAATGATTCTGAAAATTTGTGTGATTTGAATAAGATAGCTAACACAGGCCAAGTAAATGGTTTTTTTTCCCCCCAATAATTAAACTATTAAAAAATGTTTAACATATCATTATGTTGGTTTATGCAGTATCTCTAGAATTATGTGATTATGTCTATCAAAATTAGTAGCATTTGAAATTCATCTTTTTCATCATAGAATACAAACCAACTTATGAACTGTAAAAACAATCTATGATGGGAAAGATATTTTTTGAACTCAGTATATGCTTAATGGTTATGAATATAGATTGAATATCTATACCAAAAATTTTTATGAAGGAATTTGTATGATTTTTAAATGTGTATCATCTAAAGTTTTAGGTGAACTGTAAGAATATTTTCAGTAGATAGAATAACCCATGACTTTGAATGTAAAGTATCAAGAAATGTTTTGATAACTGCATCGGTAACTGGGCCAAAATGGACTATGAACGTGTAACCTAGGAATGCTTATTATGCCATTTAAATATTTTGAGACTGTTGTAATAAATAACATTACTCACCTGTAAATTATCTGTGATCACTGCTGAAGACAGAATTTGAGATTTAATGGATTGCCCTGTCTGATTCAGGTAGTATTTCTCCATTAAAAATTATTTTTAAAGAATTTGTTATTAAGTACCTTCCTTGTATTAGGTGACGTGTTTAGGAAAATGGAAATGAATAATACATTTGAGATTTCTAAAAGCCTAGAGTAAAGATGACACTAGAACAAAGGGACTAATTATTTCTTTAGAAGACATTCCAGGTTCATAATTTTTATCAATGCTCCTACTTTGTTTTTCTATTTCATTCACTACTATATAGGAAAATCACATTAAAAGTGACTCATCTATATTTCAAGCTTATAAGAACACAAAATTTCTCACAAATGCACATTCTATATATTTGGCTTTTTCCCCCAATGGGCACCATGCCATGTAGGATCCAAATAATTAGGTAGTAGATGACATGCTTATGAAGAGATGAGTACTCTTCTTTCCTTCCTTTCTTTCTTTTTTTTTCTTTACTTTTTATTCTTTTTTAAAAAGTGACTAAAATGCCTGACATAGCAAGACATTTTAAGTACATGTCCTCTAGGGAATCTATATCATCGCAGTGAGGGGTGGTGTTCAGGTGTTGACTGATTGATCTTAATAAGGAGCATGATCCTCTTAGAATAGATTTCATCCCAAACCCTGGGTGTGCCTCCCAGGAGTTCAACACTTGCCTGACAGACAGGTGTCAACTGTGTATAGACACATATAACTGAAAACTCAGTAAGGAAGGAAGCTGTCTACAATTCCGACTCAGAGGATAGGGAAAAGAAGAGAGAGAGGATTGCATGAGTTTCACAATATCTTCCACCTGGAGCAGATGGATAGAAAATGTGGTTTCTGAAAGGAGTCCTCAAAAGTATCTTTTTCACTGCTTGTAATTTAGATTCCTTACCTATATGTCGACCCTTTCAACATATCATTAGTGATGAGCTTTGGTTGTAATTATCCTGAAATATATATCTTTCTGAATTAAAATCAGATAGAGGTGTAAGTGACTGAAACTGATGCTCTCCCAGGAAAGCTTTGGCCACAGGAAAGTTAGACAAGACATAAGAAAGGTAAGGAATTTGAGAGTAGAGGGAACTGCGCAGCGCAGTAGTGAGAAGGGAGCAAAGGGACTCTAGTATATCCATTTTTGATAAGGATAGACAAGCTCACCCTACTCAAATTTTCTCAGGGCCACAGAACTTCATTCCATACATTGTCACAAAATTGCAGGGAATGAATCATAGAGACTGAGGGGACTGTGATTCAAGTGCTGAAATTGAGCTCTTAAAGAGGCATTGTATTTTGCTTACAAATCCTTGGAATAGACATCAGAGTAAAAGAGAGAACAATTAGAGAACAACATAAGAAAATGGAACAAAAAAGATGGGAGTGGTGTGGGGAAAAACACAAAGCAGTTTTCCTAATGGAGATTTAGGAATTTTTGAGAATGAGCCACCATCAATTTTTGAAAAATATGATGTAGGCACTTATTATGATTAAGTGGCAACAAATTAGCATGTAAGACTTGTGGTTCCTGCTTTGAATTTATACTTCCCTCCTAACTCATCTCTGTTTTTTTTTCCCATTGACTGTAAGTGAAATATATATCATAATGACTGGACTACAACCTAAATCTAGAGCTAATTCTAGAGCTGGCCAGGCCCTTAGTGAAAGTCTAATAAGCAGTTACTTATCTATTTTTCTATTACAACTACTTTTGTCCCATTTAAGAACCTATTTCATAATTTCTCCCCTCTTACATATTCCCTGTGCACATTTGTTTCACAATGTTCGAAATCCTATTATATTATTACTAGTCACAATAATTTATTTTTTGTGCTATATATGTAACTTACAAAGTACCACATCAAATTAGTTGACTTCTGACAGTTGATATTTTTTAAAAATGAGCAAAAACATACAAAAAAGGCTTTCTAGTTTCAGTAGCAAACATGAAAATAGCACTGACCTCTGACGTTGGTTTTGGCTGTGGCCTAATAGCAATTGGTAGCAGATGTTAACAAGATAATTTTTTATGGAAATCACTCTTACAGCTAAGTGATATTATGAGTTTTATATTTTATGCAACTCATTACAGTTATAAATATCTGACAATGTCTGCATAAACACATTCTGCAAAGGAATTAATAATGCCTCTTTCTAACAATGGCTGATGATAAAAGT
The DNA here is from genome assembly GCF_036562045.2 of Rhinolophus sinicus. Classification (NCBI taxonomy): domain Eukaryota; kingdom Metazoa; phylum Chordata; class Mammalia; order Chiroptera; family Rhinolophidae; genus Rhinolophus; species Rhinolophus sinicus. The sequence continues at coordinate 83,715,651 of NC_133751.1, read as the reverse complement.
TCACACTCCAGTTAACCTATAGTACCTGGTCCATAGAGCTTCGCAAGCAGGTATGTAGATTTTATTACTCTGTCTCTGAGCAGTGTTAAGCTTTTGCAGGAATAGCAACTCTGATGCGTAATTCTCCATTTAATATTTGTCTATAAACTTACTAAAATTCTTATTTTGGTGTGGACAAGCTGAGATAGTAAAACAAAACCCATTAAGTGTATCAATTCATGTGGATTCTCTGTGAAATAGTACTAACTGAAGTACAATGGCCCCACACAGTGACCCTAACCCTTTGGCAGGGTGTTGGCATTGAGAGAAGTGTACGTAAATCTGTACCTCAGGTAACACAGAGTTATTGTGTGTGCTGTAGCCTCATGGGTAGGAGTGCCTGTAGGGCTGCATTTGAACTATTTGCCAGGCAGGGTTCCTTAGTGTTCTCGACATCTACCATGCTCCTTAGTGTGGGTAATGATTAGAAAATGAGTGTGGAGAGTAGAGTCTACAGATCTTTCAAGACTCCTATTAAAGTTCCTCCTCCATTGTTAAACTTTCTGATCATCCCAACCCCTGATCTCTCCATTCTCTGAATGTTTCTAACACTTATTATCACATTCTCTGATTATGGCTTTTAATAATGTGCTGTCTCTATCATTTTCTAAATCTTTCTGGTGTCCTATGTTATAATGCTCACTCTAAGTAGGAGGAAATTGCCCCTTTAACTTCTTTTGTCTCTTCAATGGGGTCTACCAAAGGGCCATTCCATTACTTCAATAAATTCTAGCCTTGTTGAATAAACGAGTGTAACAACTATTAAATATTTAAGCAGTTTAAAATTAATGTTTTGTTTTAGTAAGCAAAATGGTAAAATGGGCTGATTATTATTAAACATCTGGTAGAATGGATAGACAATGAGTTGTAGCAAAGGCAGCACTTTTTAAACGTCAAGACATATGAAAGAATACATATTGTTAAAATATAGTGAACCCTGTCCAGATCAGTAGGAAGAGGTGGTGTTAAATGATACATTTCTTCCTTAGTTCTATTTCTTTGAAGAGTTTGAGAACAGTGACTACTTGTCTGTTCCTGGCTATGCTTAGGAATATTCGAAACTGGTAGAGCCTGTGCCTTGAAAAGTGATGGACTACTTTAGTTCTCCAATAATATCTTATTTGCATAGAAGACCTAAACAATTTAAAAACATGGAGAAGTTAGATTCAAGCTTTAGTTATTAGAAGAAAAGTGAAGCATAAAATATTGGGTCAACAGGAGCACATCACAGTATGTTACCTTCTCACTGAAAAATTGGAATGGTACTATTTAAGCACATGCCAGCCATCCTTTAGTCTCAGGACATAGCAGTAAGTGCAGAGAGATTCTCTGTAGCATTGACATCTAATCATATGACCTTCATCTGGATACTTCAACTTTTTCAAATTCAAAACAGTGTCAATACATCCTATTTTTCATTTATTCATTCACTAAAAAATGTTTTTCTGGCCCCATTATATGTGAGGACCCTTTCTTGGAACTAGGGTATTCAGCAGGAAACAAAGAGGTAAAGTATTTGCTCTCCTGAATCTTACATTCTAGCGTATTTTTGTGTGTATGTGTGGGGGGAGTGGCAAGGTAAGGTGTGCAAAACATCGAGAATACAGACATTCAGTAATAACAGCTATTATTTGTTGTGGTGCTACTATGCACCAAGAATTTTACATACACTATTTCTCATAACACAATAGTCTGTATTTTAAATGTGAGAAAATTGACTTGCTGAGAAATTTATTTGGTAAGAATTAAATGATATCTAAGAACTCTTAAGTCACACAACCTAGATTAAGCATTCACCTTCCCTTATTTACTGTTTTTTTCTCCCAGCATTGCCCTTTATGATACATCATTCTATCAGACTTATACCATGGTTAGATAGTTTTGGAACTATAATCCAACATATACCAAATCGATTTGGTAATAATGAGCTATAGTGATGGCTCCATTTTGGCAGAAACCATACATCTTACATCATTCTGTCTCCTGCCTACACTCAAAATTGTTTGATCAATAAATGAATGAATGAATGAATGAATGAATGAATGAAGGCATATGCTGGGTAATATGAAGGTGCTTTGTCTTATTGTTTATTTTTTTTATTATCCAAAGAGTACAATTGTCAATTCCCGTCTTCTTTACAGAGTTAGTCTTTTAAGGAGTGGGTTTAAGACTTGGCAGAAATGAGTTCTCTTCCACACAAGTCTTGTAAAAGTCATGCTTCATTGCCCTCATCTCAAGTGATACATTTTAAGCAGGGATACCAGAGGACTTCAGGCTGGTAGCAGTGCAGTGGGCATGGCTTGCAAAACTCCTCCGTTTCCTCAAGGGAGATGTGCTCTGTTGGATAATGGTATTCAGCCTGGCCTGGAGGATGTCTTACCAAGTTTCCAGAGCCTCCGAATAGGGGTTCCCCAAGTAAGTCATTCGCCTCAATCACAGCATCCTGAAACCACCTACATCATTGCAAAAAGTACTTCCAGTTTCTCTGATTATCTACTTCCAGGTGTAATTTGTTTCTTACACCAGCATTTTCTTGCTACATTATCCATGAGTCATATGATAATGACTACACATTCCACATGCACTGCAGGCATGAAAATATGACCAGTCTGTATGCATGTGCTGTCAGCAAATTTTTCTTACTGTATAAAATCCAGCAGGAACTGAGTGCAGCAGGCCTGGGAAGAACTTTCAGCACAATAGTGTTTACTTTGCTTACTGCTCAGATAATCCCTATTGATAATCATTAATTATCTAATTGACAGTCTGATGAATGATGAGCAAAATAATGTGTTAAAACACAACAACAACAACAAAAAAACGATATTTTAAGCTCCTACTATGTGCAAGGCGTTTTGGTAGTCACTTACTGCGTACAGACAGGATTAAGGCACAAACACTTGAGAAGTTAAAAAAATAGTTTGGATCCATTGTTCTATGCTTTATGAGGCAAGAGCTTGCTCTTAGAATACAGTACATGATAAGGTTTTGATGTATTTTAATGAAATTAGTAAAGGATAACCTTCCTAATTAGAATTCAAATCTATGAATTTCAAATGAGTGAATGTTATTGGTCAGTTCTCTAGAACTTTAGGTGAAGGAGTGATACATTCAGGCCTAGAAAAACCTTAAATATAATAATAATGTATCTATTCTATCTATCTATCCATCTATCATTTATCTCTTTATCTGTTAATATCTGTCTATCTTTATTTGAAGTTTGAAAAGTATTGAATTCTTATAATTTTATTTTGCTCCTATTAACATTCCTGGTAGATAGATGGTGAGACAAATAATCTCATTTTGTAGACTAAATGACACAAGATTAATGTAACTTTTCCAAATGCCATAGCCAGTGATGGCAAAGTTGGGACTCTGAATCAGTTCTTGTTATTCCCAGTACCTTCCAGCTTAACAAAGTGTCACCATCCACTTTAGGGGATACACTGCTACCAACTGTAGTAGAGTTTCACTAAATTGGTGTAGATGTTCTAGATGCAAGTTGCTTTCATTTGCTATCCTAGAATCTGGAGCGACATACTTACCATCGTTCTCCCAGTCTTCAGGATGGGTATCTTTAAGCACTGAAAGTCTACGCCTTCAACAGAAAATCAGTGTTAATCAATGACAGTGATTGGGGAATCCAAATCGGTCTTTTTAGATGCTATTGGGTATTTTAGCTTAAGTGTATTGGGAATCAGTGAGCAGGGAACTATGGGGGCTTAAAACAAAGGGTAAGAATGCAAAACCAGGCAGGAGATAATGCAAATGACAGAGCCATTCATCCACAAGTAATTCTTGGGCAGTGATTGCATAAATTACATAGAGGGACATGAAGCCTGCCCTGATTAGCCTGCAGATAAAAATTTTCTCTTAAGTGTGTTTTCATCCATATGGTAGAGCATATTTCTGGCATGAGTGCTTTCTAAATAGCAGGCTCTTTTTAGGGGAATAGAACAGATTTTACAAGTGATAACCTGCCTTGTGCCCCAGGGCAGATGTATTATTCTGCAACAAGAAGTTGATGCTTAACCTCTGCCCGGCCTCAGAAACCACTCAGTGGTAGAAGCCAAGCAATTTCAGATATTTCAACCTAATGTACCATCAAGTCCCAAGGCCTTCTTGCTCTATCTCTTGAATATCATCTCTTTTGTGCAAAATCAAGCCCCTTAACAGTCTGGCAAAAATGCGTTAAGGAAGTGGGCTGATAGAACTCTGATGTTCCTTTTAGGGGAATAACTCTGCTGCCCCGGAAGCTGCCTGGGTAGGATTGGGAGGATTGTGCATGCCATCAGCTCAGACTAGCCCTAGAATAACTGTCTTTATTACCTTGTGCTGTTTGTGACTTGTTCCTGTTCCTGCAACAGTGCAGAAGGGGTATAAGCCAAATCTGTGTATGTTTTGTTTGGCCCTGAAACCTGGAGTTTTCCACAAGAAAGATAATGTTTTGGAGATGATGCTAAGTACCTTTTTCTTTGCATTTGACTCAAAGGTCTGTTTAAGCAAAATGAGCAGGGCTGTTTAAAATGTCTAAAGTTTTCCTTTCCTACTTTTGCTCCATATTTCTACTCAATTCATTTCAAACAAGGATTTTGAAAGTAACCTGCCTTTTCAGGTTTCAAAGTTATACATTCCTGATACGATTGCTTTGGAACCTCTGAAATTCACCAAGGAGTTGTATTATTACTCCACTAGTATTTTGTTCTTAAATATCATCCCTTGAGGCAATGAAGCCTGTACCTATATGTGCATCAGCCTTTAACATTCTTCTGTTCTCATGTCATGTGTCCTGTTGGGAAATATTCTCTTGTTTTTCATGCCTATTGGAATATCACTCGTGTTTTCTATATAGTGTTTCCTAACATTTTAACTTTTCACTATTCTCCCCGTATGTCACTCAATTTAGAATTTCACATATGTTATTGTTTTCCATTTTATATGAGTTTGGTCTGCTTTTCAAGATAGACTATCAGCTATGTTAGCTGTGCGTTTGTTCACAGGTCCACGGGATATCAGAGTTGGTTGTCTGGCCCAATCCTCATCCTACATGGTTGAGGAAACTGAAGTCCAGTGAAGGTTAATGTCTTGTTCAATGTGTTTTAGTGAGTTGCTAGTAGAATACAGACTATAGAAATAGTTACAGAGCCTTCTGACTGTCAGTCCACCATCTCACACATCATAGATATTCAATAAGTGCTTCATGTAGATGTTGACTTATCCAGTGCTTTTCAGCTGCCCAAAGCAGTTCTTTTTGGTTTGTCAACACTGGTTGTGTGGGAGTAAAACCCTAGTAGAAAAAAATATATGCATGTATGTATATATATAATTATTATTATTGCAAACACACACACACACACACACACACACACACACACACTCACACAATTTATTTTCTCTTCGGTCGATAGAGCCATTTTGACTGTTTCATTTACAAGGTGTCAGGATCTTCCATCCTTCCCCCAATGAGAGAGATGTCTCTATGGAAGCCAATCTCACCTGCCCAGGAGATGTCCTGGGGTCCCTTTCAGTGCAGAGGTAGGGCACTGCTTTACTCTGTGCTCATTACTTGCAGGCCGAAGAACGAGAGCATCAGCACCAAGTTCACGTTCTCAAACTTCTTCTACGGGATAGCACCATAGATATCCAAGCCTGTCAGCTCCACCTCCAGCTGCTGCTGCTGCTGGTTCCTGAACTCTGCCTGCTGCTTCTGCAAAGCTTTCTGCTCCACATGAGCTCTTTCTAGAGTCTTCCTCAGCTCTGTGCGCTCAAATTCCTTGATTTTTAGAAATTTAAAGATAAACTCTTATAAGACACACAGTTAAGTGAAGCAAAACACACACACGTATGTATATGTGTATATACACAGGCACACACACACACACACACACACACACACACACACACACACGGTGCCAAAAAATATATATACATTTTAAGAAAGGAAAAAACTGTATTAAAATTGTAATACACAATATATACTGATAACAAAAGATGAATACAAGTCACATGTATACATTTTTTTGGCACCCCTGGTATAAGTTTTGGGGCTTTATGACACTTGAAAATTAATATTCAGTTATTTGGCCCTAATGCATTTTGGCAAAATGCTAATTTTCTTTATGTTAAAATTGTGAGGAATCCCCCAAATATTGAGATTTTCTTTTAAAAATGTCATGGAAGGTGGGCACATTAAATAACATTAAATGTTATCACATTAAATATTAAAGACAAAATTTAGATTAAGGGTTTCAAATTATTATTTCAGATAATTTCTAGTTTAGTTGCTAAACTTCAATTGAAACAGTTTGGGGGAGGAATTATTTGAAAGGTGTGGGTGAGATTCCTGGGTCATTGAACAAACGTTATGGAACTTAAACCAGCAAGATTGATTGGGGCTTAGAGTTGAAGCTCTGATTCCATTCTTTGTCATTATGCCAAGAGCAGTAACTCTCTTGTGAAGGTTGTTTTTAAAAATCTTTGAACTATTTTTATTTAGGATAACCTTTCAATACTGGTGAGAGTTTGGAGTTGACTGGTACAATTTTCTGTTTAGTTATATCACACTGTAAAGTAGATAACTTAGAATTTATTATTCCTGTATTTAACAATTCTATTCACAAGACTATCACTTCCAGGAAAAGTTTTTTTTCTGACCTCTATTATGCAGGTTTATAAAAGGATCCTGAGAAAAATGCCAGGAGATCTCTATTTTGGAATCATTTTCTTAGTAGCTAATATGGGTACCTTTACACAAGTTACTGGATTCCCATTGCTTTAGGTTTTGAGAATGTGCATGTATGCAACATCTGTGTAAGACACACACACGCCTACCTAAAGTATAATAGGTTCTGAATGTCTTGGTTAATCAAGACAACATATTTCAAAATTTTCTCATAACCCAAGCTGTTCATATTTAATAGGTACTTAGTGCTTTGAATGAAAGGATCACACTTAACTTACTTCTATAAAAATATAGGGACCCTTGTCTTTGCTTTTGGATTGGACTAATTCTGGGATGTAAGATGCTAGAGGATATTTAGGCCTAGAACCTATTTCTTCTCATTTATTCAGAGATGCTTTGGGAAATATGCATTGAATTAAGTAAGACTCTTCCTTATCCCCCTAACATAGGTGAATCCTGGAATTTGACCTCTTTACTTGGGAGGGTAATCCAATATTAGATTATAGCATGGACAGTTGTAGAAAAAGTCAATTTTTTGAAATTTAACCCTGTTGAGTACTTATCCTTGGCCTCTGAAATTCATGTGGACTCCTGAAGATATGGGATATTGTCCTAGGAGTACAACCCACCATTGTGGATAGGCCTGTAGAATGATTAGTCCCAAGTTAAGTTTTTTGGAAGTAGATGCTAAAATGGAATTTGTGGTGCCAGTGTTTTTTAGGGATCTATACTCCTGAAAGAAAGGAGGAGAATGGAACAGGATGCAAAAAGAGAGATGAACTCTGAGGTAGGAATAACAAAGATCTAGCCTATTCAGTGAGGACTTCTGGAAGGTGTATTACACATCAGACTGTTTCATGTTGGGCCATCACCTCCCCCAGCCGCCGGATCTGGGCTGGCCCAAAAAGTGTTTGATCTTGAATCAAGTGGCTTTCTGCAGCTAAGACAGACACATGTCCTGGGACCTCACAAGAGCTGTCAACTGGATGCCGTCTGCGGACTCCATCCTCTGCAGTTGGGCAATAAGAGTTATGTCTCTAAGTCTACCACTCTTTTCTTGATCTAAACTTCCATAAATGAGATCTACTTAAGTATTGGAAATCCTGCCAATCTTGCTATACTTTTCAGGATTGCGAGGGTTTTATTGTTTACAGGTTGAAGAACTGACAACTTAGACCTTAGAAGCAAAGTTTTGCTTTGAAGTAAAGTTATGATCTTAGCAGAACCTGTTAATTTTTTTTTTTTTTAAGACTTTATTGGGGAAGGGGAATAGGACTTTATTGGGGAACAGTATGTTTTTCCCCAGGACCCATCAGCTCCAAGTCAAGTTGTCCTTAGTTGCCGGGGACGTAGCCCACCATCCCATGTGGGAGTCGAACCAGCAACCTTGTTGTTGAAAACACACACTCCATCCAATTGAGCCATTCAGCCACCCAGGAGCTCAGTGGCAGCTCGTTGTCCTCACTCTAGTTGCAGAGGGCACAGCTCACTGGCTCATGTGGGAATTGAACTGGCAACCCTGTTGGTTAGAGCATGAGCTATCTGGCTGCCCTAGAACCTGCTGATTTTACAGAGATAACAGGCAATTCAGAATGACTGCCTGGTTTAGTCAACATTAAACATCTTGTTAGGCAAAGGAAAAGGATTAGATCTAAAAAGTCTTAGATTACAATCCAAATTGTTCTCTGCCTCTAATATCACTGTATTTTAAAACTATCTACCGTTAAAATTATTTAATTTTTTTCTTGATGTCTTGATCATAATTGTGAATGAGAATTATTATAATATGAAGTGATGCTGATGAGTATTACTCACGTTGCTTTTTACTTCAAGGGTAGAAGGAATAATGATCTCTAGAACAGTGACCAAGAGCTGTACAGGCTTGAAATAGTCATGTTAGATAGTTCTCATCCGAAGCATAGCCCCTTAAATAGAAAGCCATTTCAATAATTAGCACTCCAGTGTACAAAAGGACACCATAACAAAATGAAATTACAAAACATATTAAATTAACATATCAAAAGATCACAAATTGTTCCTTAAAAAGCATAGACCCTATGGGTGGGCATAAACTATTAGCAATGAGGTCACACTTAGGTTAATTAATACTGTGTTTGGATTATAGTTTGGGGCTTTAAAAAAAAGATGCGTTTCTCAGGATCAGGTTAACCAATCTTACTCAAACAGAAAGGAAATCGAGTTACTGTCACTAAACACTGCAAACACTGCTTTCCTGCCCCAGACAGTCTCCTTTTTCCACGTGAGTCAACCCCAAAGGAAAAACTAGTTCTGACAAAATGCCCTTGTCAGTTTCAGCACTTGCTAGTGTTTTGTGACTTATTTGGGGGTACTCTGCCTTTCTAATAAAATAATCTTCTTTGTTATTAAAATTCTGTTAGGAAGTTCAATTTCACATCTCAGGATCTGAGTGAAGAGAGGTCTAGGGCTCAAAGCAGCTCAGAGTTTTGAGTTAGAGTAATTGGGGGCTGAAGTTTCTGAATTTAAAAAGGTTCAGGCTTAGGTTCCAGGATTCCATGTGAACTTGGGCCTCAGTGGGATTAAAGAGTTTTTGTGGACTGAAATTGGAAGGATTTAGCCATGTATAATGTAAACAAATATGCTTTAACATTTGATTTTTGGAGCATACTGGCTGTAATAATTTGGGAATACAGTGGTATTTTATTTTATTTATTCATTTTTATTTATTTAGTTTTACTTTTGGTATTAACTAAATAGAACATAACTTTACTCCCACTTTTAAAATATTTAAAATTCGTGCTTGATGTGGATTCCTTTCCTTTTTCTTTTTTAGTAGCTATTTTCAGGAAGCCTAACTTCTTAACCATTAAAAATGTCATTTTTTATAACTTGCCTCTTAACATACAGAATCACTTTCATTCTATAAGACTGAATAGATCTACTTTAATAATAGCTCATATTTACATGACACTGTACAGATTACAGATGTATTTTCATATGCAGCATCCAAGTTGATCCTCAGTACAACACTGTGAAGTAGATAGAATGAATTTTATTCTCCTCATTCTCATAGATGATAAACAGACTCAGAGGTTAGTAAGTGATTCAATGGGGTATGGAACCCAAGCATTCTAACTTCAGTGGCAGTCAGGATTCATTCCACTACTTTGTGCTACCTCTAAGTACTAGAGATAATCTACTTATTCATTCAACAGACACATCTAATGCATTTTTCATGTATGTTCTAGGCACTCAGAATACATCAGGGAACAAAACAAACTAATACCAAGTCTTTGTTGAGATTAAATTCATGTTGGGAAACCAACAAATAAATGAAATATATAATCCATTAGATGGTGATTATTGTGGATGAAAATGAAGCAGGGAAAAGGATTGGAACATTCACAGAGGGTTGCAATTGTATATAGGATAATTAGACCTTATCAAAAAAGGGACACTTGAGAAAGACCTAAAAAAAGATGAAGCAGCAAAGCTTATAGATATTCAAGGGTAGATATAGAGGAAACAGCAAGTACAAAGACTCTGAAACAGAAATTTTCTAAGCATGCACCAGGGACAGAAAGAAGGCCACTGAAGCTGGACTGTGGTGATCAAAAAGGAGGATAGGGGCAGATAAGGTCTTGAGATTATCATGCTCAGTGAAATAAGTCAGAGAAAAAAAGTCAAGAACCACATAACTTCACTGATATGTGGGATATAAAACTGAATGCAACAAAGGAAAAAGACAAACAAACAATGAAACAAAAACTCATAGACACAGACAAAAGTTTAGTGGTACCGGAGGGTAAAGAGGGAGAGGGATGGTAGAAGAGAGTAAAGGGCTCAAATATATGGTGACGGAAGGAGAACTGACTCTGGGTGGTGAACACACAATGCAATATATAGATGACATATTATAGAAATGCACACTTGAAACCTGTGTAATTTTACTAACCATTGTCACCTCAATAAATTTAATTAAAAACCAACATAGCTTTAAATGTACTTGAAATTTTGATTCAATTTGTAAATTAAATTAATATACATTTGAACTATCCTTTTGTAACTTTATATTTCATGTGTTATTAAAATCATTCTTTTAAGAGTGAAATCACCACATTTCTAAGTCGTTTTCCACAAAGACTTTCAGCAATTACCTAAGTTCCCCTCCCTAGGTATTTAAGGTAATATTCTACAATGTTGATAAACACCAACATTCTATGAACATTTGAGAATGCTTACCAGTTCCACAGAATTGTCCTGGGAGTTTCTCCTTACCTAAGCCATCCACTGGACTCTGTACCATGCCTCAACTCTACCTATGGGGCATGGTTGATTGGCTATCAATGGTTTTCTTTGTGGTCCTTCATCCTAAGAACAGACCCAATTTTCAATTTCCAACAGTGAAAACAGAGAATAGACTACAATTTTAAGCAGTAACTTATTAAGAATTTATGAATCCTTGGAAAAATTACAACAGATTAAGTTACAGTACGCAAGGCCAAATCCAGGCCCATCTCTGGGGTCTTTGTGAAATGTACTTTCCTCTTTGCCTTTGACCTAATGTCATTTGTGAGGGCCAGTCAACCTTCCCTCTAATGGGAATTTACTTTACCATATGCTACCTTGATTTCAGGCTCTTTCCAACTACAAGACTCCAGAATGAAAATAGAAGCTTTACTGTTAACTAAGAGATCTATTTCCTAAATCCTTATTTCCATCCTTGCATTGATATTGTCCAAGTAATATTAATATTTTTTTCATTATTTGAAGGAGACTCTACCCATGTGTCATGGCCTTTCCATAAAACAACATAACTCTATATGAGTCCATTTTAGTTTTATTAGTTTTGGATAACATTACACTTAAGATAACAACAATACATCTCAGACAAGAAAAAGCTAAGTGTTAATCACCACCAAATGAATATTACAAAAAATGTTAAAGAAACTTCTTTAAGAAGAAGAATAAAGATTAAACATGTGACCAATAAAATGGCAATAACTATATACCTGTCAATCATTACTTTAAATGTAAATGGATTATATGTTCCAATCAAAAGACATAGGGTGGCTGAACTGACAAAAAAACAAAACAAAACCTTTACATATGCTGCCTACCAGAGACTCACTTTAGAACTAAAGACACACACGGAAAGTAAATGGATTGAAAAAAGACATTTCATGAAACAGGAAATAAATTAAAAAAATCAAAAGCTGGGGTAGCAATACTTATGTCAAACAAAACAGAACTTAAAATAAAGGCTATAACAAGAGACAAAAAAGGACCTAGCAATTCTACTTCTGGGTATTTATCTGAAGAAATCCAAAACACTAATTTGAAAGGACATATGCATCCCTGGGTTCATTGCAGCATTATATAAAATAGTCAAGATATAGAAACAATCTTAGTGTCCATCAATAGACAAATGGATAAAGAAGGTGTAATATATATATATATATATATATATATATATATATATATATATATACAATGGAATATTACTTGGCCATCAAAAAGAATGAACTCTTGATAGGACGTCATCAAAATGGCGGCATGAGGTGAACCTCTGTAAATCTCCCCTGGAATTTACAACTAATCGAACAACAATAACTCCATAAAGGACTCCCTGCACAGCAGACAGGCAAGACGAAGAGGCCCACTACTGAATTCACTTAAAGGTGGGCAAATCGCGTGAGTGGGGGAGGAGGGAAGCAACAAGTGAGGAGACAGATTCGCGCAGGCGCAGGACGCAGACCTAGCTCAGTGTTCTGAGCTTGCAGCATCCAGGAACTACCGCAGCTGCAGGAGAGGGAAGAACTCGGACTGCTAGGGCTCCGATTATGGCCCACAGGGCTGAAGGGGCAGCATATAACACCGTTGAACCCAACGCTCACGGCAGAGACCTTGGAGAAAAGACTGAGGGAAGAAGGCTGAAAACAGTGGTTTAAGCCCCCGCTGCTGAGCAGAGAATGGAAACCTTAGGCACTGAGGCTAGCCGCCCCTCCCTACCCTCCCAGAGCTTGCCCCGCCCCACCTGCCCAGTGCTAGAAGCAGAACAGTAGCAGTGTCAGATCAAAAGAACAGATTATTTGCTGTTTTGAGAACTGTGGACTGCAGACACAGATTCACAGCCCAACTAGTTCCAGCAAAGGGGAGGGAGATGTGGAAGCAGAACCAGCTGTGGTGGTGGTCGCGGCCATTGATCTGGGCCACCTCTCACAACTCACCCCACCCCTGGCCCCACCTATCTGGGTAGATCCCTGCAGGAGTAAACACAACTGCTGAAACATGCAGGCTCTGAATCTGGTGCAGGAAGAGCTTTGGAACTTCAAAAGCTCTCCGCATACTCACACGGACACTGTGCCCTGTGACCCAGGCGGACTATTAACAGAGGAGAAGCCCATCTTCCAGGGAATCCGCCCATTGTGTGAGAACCTGGAATAGTGCAGAGAAAACATAGCACTACCGTGTGAGAGAGAAAAAAAGGCTGCAGTCGGAGAGAAAATAAAACATTCTACCAACAAGTACTGGAAAACAAAAGAAAGACCTCTTCCTATCAACCTGTTGCAGAAGCCACTCCTATTGATGTCTAAATCAGTATTTGCCATGAATTGTAAATCAGTATTTGCCATGAATAACCAAGGCAACAAGACAGCTCAGAAAGAAAGTGAAAGTCTCCAGAAAAGGAACTTAAAGATATGGAAATATGTGACTTAAATGACAGAGAATTCAAGATTGCAGTTCTGAAAAAACTCAACGAGATGCAAGAAAACACAGAAAGGCAGTTTAATGAATTCAGAAACACAATCAAAGAACAACATGAGCATTTTATGAAAGAGATTGAAATTTTAAAAAAGAACCAAATAGAATTTCTGGAGATTAGAACTCAGTAGAAGAAATTAAGAATGAAATTACCAGCTTAGGTAGTAGAGTTGACCAGATCGAAGAAAGAATCAGTGACATCGAAGACAGAAATCTGGAAATGACACAGATAGAAGAAGAAAGAGACTTAAAAGAAATGAAAGAACTCTACAAGAACTTTCTGACTCCATCAGAAAGAGCAATATAAGGATAATAGGCATACCAAAAGAAGAAAGAGAGAAGAGAACAGAGAATATATTCAAACAAATTGTCGATGAGAACTTCCCAAACTTGTGGACAGAACTGCATTCTCGAATCCAAGAAGCAAATAGAACACCTAATTACCTCAATCCCAACAGGCCTTCTCCAAGGCAATTTGAATTGAAGCTGTCAAAAGTCAACGACAAAGAAAGAATCGTCAAGGCAGCCAGGGAAAATAAGATGGTAACCTACAAAGGAAAGCCCATTAGATTATCATCAGATTTCTCAGCAGAAACTCTACAAGCCAGGAGGGAGTGGAACCAAATATTCAAACTATTGAAAGAGAGAAATCATGCACCAAGAATAATATATCCAGCAAAAATATCCTTTAGAAATGAAGGAGGAATAAAGACCTTTCCCGACATACAGAAGCTGAGGGAATTTTCTAATACACGACCCACACTACAAGAAATACTAAAGGAGGCTATTCGACCACCATCAACAGGGACATCTTGTGGCAACCAAAACACAAAAAGTGGGAGAGTAAAGGCCTGAACCGGAATACGGGAATGGAGAAAGTAAGTGTGAAGAATGAAGAAAATGGAATACTCTAAATATCAAACTTTCTTTTACATAAACTTAAGGGTAACCACTCAAAAAAAATCCAGAACTGAAATATATACTGTAATAAAAGAAGAAACAGAGGGAAACATCATTGAATACCACCACACAGAAATAACAGGCCACAACAAAAAGGCAAAGAAACAATGGAGACACAGCCTTACCAGAAAACTAAAGATAGAATGACAGGAAATCCTCACATATCAATAATCACCCTAAATGTAAATGGACTGAACTCACCAATAAAAAGGCACAGAGTAGCAGATTGGGTCAAAAAACTAAACCCAACCATATGCTGTCTCCAAGAGACACATCTCAGCTACAAGGACAAGCATAGACTCAAAGTGAAAGGGTGGAAATTGACACTCCAAGCAAATGGTACCCAGAGAAAATCAGGTGTAGCCATAATGATATCAGATGAAACAGACTTCAGGGTGAAAAAGATAACAAGAGACAAAGATGGACATTTCATAATGGGAAAGGGACTATACAACAAGAAGACATAACAGTCATCAATATTTATGCCCCCAATCAGGGAGCACCGAAATACACCAAGCAACTACTAACAAAACTAAAGGGAGAAATTGACCAAAACACAATTATACTAGGGGACTTAAATACATCATTGACAGCTATAGATAGATCATCCACACAAAAAATAAATAACGAAATAGCAGCCCTAAATGACATATTAGATGAAATGGACATAATTGACATTTATAGAGCACTTCATCCTAAAACATCAGACGATACATTCTTTTCTAGTATACATGGAAGATTCTCAAGGATAGACCACTTATTGGGATATAAAATCAGCCTCAGAAAATTTAAGAAGATTGAAATCATACCAAGCATATTCTCTGATTACAAGGCTTTGAAATTGGATATCAACTACAAAAAGAAAGCAGGAAAAAAACACAAATGCATGGAGAGTAAACAACATACTTTTAAAGAACGACTGGGTCAAAGAAGAAATTAGAGGAGAGATCAAAAGATACATAGAAACAAATGACAATGAAAATACATCCTACCAAAATTTTGGGATGCAGCGAAAGCAGTTTTAAGAGGGAAATTTATATCATAACAGGCCTATCTCAAGAAACAAGAAAAATCCCAAATAAATAACCTCATGTTGTACCTTAAAGAACTAGAAAAAGAAGAACAAGTGAAACCCAAGGTCAGCAGAAGAAAGGAAATAACAAAAATCAGAGCAGAACTAAATGAAATAGAGAACAGAAAGACAACAGAAAAAATTAATGTGACAAAGAGCTGGTTCTTTGAAGATTAACAAAATTGACAAACCCTTGTCTAGATTTACTAAGATAAAAAGAGAGAAGACACTAATTAACAAAATCAGAAATGCAAATGGGGAAGTTATCATGGACACCACAGAAATACAAAGGATCATCCAAGAATACTATGAAGGACTATATGCCACCAAATTCAATAACCTAGAAGAAATGAACAAGTTCTTAAAAACATATAACCTTCCTAGGGTGAACCATGAAGAACTAGAAAATCTAAACAGACCGATCACCAGTAACAAAATTGAATCAGTCATCCAAAACCTTCCCCAAAGCAAAAGTCCAGGACTAGATGGCTTCACTAGTGAATTCTACCAAACCTTCAAAGAGGATCTAATTGCAGTCCTGCTCAAAGTCTTCCGAAAAATTGAGGAAGAGACAGTACTCCCTATCTCATTTTATGAGGCCAACATTACCCTGATCCCAAAACCTCGTAAGGACAACACAAGAAAAGAAAACTACAGAGCAATATCTCTGATGAATACAGATGCAAAAATCCTAAACAAAATTCTAACACATCGAATACAACAATGCATTAAAAAGATTATTCATGACAACCAAGTGGGGTTCATCCCCGGGGCACAAGGATGGTTCAACATCCGCAAATCCATCAATGTGATACATTAGATAAACAAAATAAAGGACAAAAATCATATGATTATATCAGTTGATGCAGAAAAAGCATTTGACAAGATACAACATCCATTTATGATTAAAACACTTAATAAAATAGGTATAGAAGGAAAATACCTTAACATAATAAAGGCCATATATGACAAGCCCTCAGCTAATCTCATAATTAATGGTGAAATACTGAAGCCCTTTGCTCTACGTTGAGGAACATGGAAGGGCTGTACCCTATCACCTCTGCTTTTCAACATAGTGTTGGAAGTCCTTGCCAGAGCAATCAGGCTTGAGAAAGAAATAAAAGACATCCAAATTGGGAATGAAGAATTAAATTACCACTTTTGCAGGTGACATGATGCTATATATAGAAAACCCTAAAGACTCCATCAAAGAGCTATTAGAAACAATCAAGAAATACAGTAAAGTTGCTGGCTACAAAATCAACGTAAAAAAGTCCATTGAATTCCTATATACTAACAATGAAATCTCAGAAAAAGAAATACAAAAAACAATTCCTTTTGCAATTGCAGCAAAAAGAATAAAATACCTAGGAATAAACTTAACCAAGGATGTGAAGGACCTATATGCTAAAACTATAAGACATTTTTGAAAGAAATTGAAGAAGACACAAAGAAATGGAAAGACATTCCGTGCTCATGGATTGGAAGCATCAACATAGTTAAAATGGCTATAGT
This sequence comes from Rhinolophus sinicus, assembly GCF_036562045.2. Taxonomy (NCBI): domain Eukaryota; kingdom Metazoa; phylum Chordata; class Mammalia; order Chiroptera; family Rhinolophidae; genus Rhinolophus; species Rhinolophus sinicus. The sequence continues at coordinate 83,698,639 of NC_133751.1, read as the reverse complement.
ACCCAAAGCAATATAAAGATTTAATGCAATCCCCATCAAAATCCCAATGGCATTATTAAAAGAAATAGAACCAAAAAAAGAATCATCAGATTTGTTTGGAACACAAAAGACCCCGAATAGCCAAAGCAATCTTAAGAAAAAAGAACAATACTAGAGGTATCACACTCCCTGACTTTAGCTTGTACTACAGGGATACAATAATCAAAACAGCCTGGTATTGGTAGAAAAACAGACACATAGACCAATGGAGTAGAACTGAGAACCCAGAAATAAAACCACATAAATATGGACAGATAGTATTTGGGAAAGAAGCTAAAAACTTACAATGGAGGAAAGACAGCCTCTTCAATAAATGGTGCGGGGAGAATTGGATAGCCACGTACAAAAGAATGAAACTGGACTGTTATCTGTCACCATGTACCAAAATTAATTCAGAATGGGTCAAAGACTTAAGCATAAGACCTGACACAATAAACTGCATAGAAGAAAACATAGGTACTAAACTTATGGACCTTGGGTTCAAAGAGCATTTTATGAATTTGACTCCAAAGGCAATGGAAGTAAAAGCTAAAATAAACGAATGGGACTATATGAAACTTAAAAGCTTCTGCACAGCAAAAGAAACCATCGACAAAATAAAGAGGCAACCAACTGAATGGGAAAAGATTTTTGCAAACAGTGCCTCTGATAAGAGGCTAATATCGAAAATATACAAGGAACTCATGCAACTCAACAACAAAAAACAAACAACCCAATTGAAAAATGGGCAGAGGACCTGAAGAGACATTTCTCCAAAGAGGACATACAAATGGCAAATAGACATATGAAAAAATGCTCAACATCACTAATCATCAGAGAAATGCAAATCAAAATCACAATGAGATATCACCTCACCCCAGTCAGAATGGCGATCATCAACAAGACAAATAGTAACAAGTGTTGGAGAGGCTGTGGAGAAAAAGGAACCCTCATACACTGTAGGTGGGAATGCAGACTGGTGCAGACTTTATGGAAGGCAGTGTGGAGGTTCCTCAAAAACATTAGGAATAGAATTACCATATGACCCAGCAATCCCTCTCCTGGTTATTTACCCAAAAAATCTGAAAACATTTATCCATAAAGACACGTGTGCTCCAATGTTCATTGCAGCTTTGTTTACGGTGGCCAAGACATGGAAAGAACCAAAATGTCCTTTGATAGATGAATGGATAAAGAAGTTGTGGTATATATACACAATGGAATACTATTTGGCAGTAAGAAAAGATGATATAGGATCATTTGTGACAAAATGGATGGATCTTAGGAGTATAATGCTAAGCAAAATAAGTCAGATAGAAAAAGCAGAGAACCATATGATTTCACTGATATGTGGTATGTAAACCAAAAACAACAAGAGAACAGACAAACAAATGAGAAACAAAAATTCATAGACACAGACAATAGTTTAGTGGTTACCAGAGGTAAAGGGGGTGGGAGGTGGGAGATGAGAGTAAGGGGGATCAAATATATGGTGATGGAAGGAGAACTGACTCTGGGTGGTGAACACACAATGGGATTTATAGATGATGTAATACAGAATTGTACACCTGAAATCTATGTAATTTTACTAACAATTGTCACCCCAATAAATTAAAAAAAAAAAAGAAGGAACTCTTGTCATATGCAACAACACAGATGGACTTAGACGGTATTGTGCTAAGGGAAATAAATCAGACAGAGAAAAACAAATACCATATGATTTCATTCACATGTGGAATCTAAAAAACAAAATACATGAACAGACTAAACAGAAACAAACTTGTGATAGGAGAACATTTTGATGGCTGCCAAATGCAAAGGGTTTTGGGTGGATGGGTGAAAGGGGGGAAGTGATTAAGATGTGCACATAGCCAGTTATAAAAACAGTCATGGGGATGTAAAGTACCGCATAGGGAATATAGTTAATACTATTATAATAACTTTGTACGGTGTCAGATGAGTACTAAGTATAGACTTATTGGGGTGATCACTTCATAAGTTATATAAATGTCTAATCACTATGTTAAAAAACATATATAACAATCCAACCTACTCTTACTGTCAAATTCAATTCAATTCAATTTCTTTTTAAAGTGATCATTTACCTACCTGTAATTCTTCCTCATCTCAGCTCTGAATGTCCTGCAAACCAGTACTTAGAGAACTATATCCATATATCTTTATGAACAAATACATTTTTATATGTACGAGATCTGACAATTAAGTTAGCAAATTTGTTGCAATGATGTTGCTAACCTTTTTTAATATCAAAGAGATTATTCATTGTGAATTTGTACCAACTGGATAAACAATTAACCAAGTTTACTGTTTGGAAGTGGTGAAAAGGCTGCATGCAAATGTTAGATGACCTGAACTTTTTGCCAACAATTCATGACTCTTGCATCACGACAATGCACCAGCTCACATGGCACTGTCTGTGAGAGAGTTTTTAGCCAGTGAACAAACAGCTGTATTGGAACACCCTCCCTACTCACCTGATCTGGCCCCCAATGACTTCCTTCTTTACCCAAAGGTAAAGGAAATATTGAAAGGAAGACATTTTGATGACATTCAGGACATCAAGGGTAATACGAAGACAACTCTGCTGTCCATTACAGAAAAAGAGTTCCAAAATTGCTTTGAAGAGTGGAGTAGGCATTGGCATTGGTGCATAACTTCCCAAGGGGAGTACTTCAAAGGTGCCAGTAGTGATATTCGACAATGAGGTATGTAGCACTTTTTCTAGGATGAGTTCATGAACTTAATTGTCAGAACTTCGTGTACATTGCCAAAATGCTTAGTGATCAAATAATTATTTTTTCCAACTAAGTGACACAGTTTTCAAAGTCAAGACTCTGCTAAAATACATATCCAAATTATCAGACAGACCACTAAATTTTTTAGTATGAAGTATATACATTCAGTACTTCCCTTCACTCAGGTCTCCTTTATAAACAGGAAACAAAACAAACATTAGTTGCAGTTATTAAATGGTAGTTTTTGCAGGCTGTTAATCCAAGGATTATGAAAGTCTATTTTTAGGATTCGTTGCTTTTTTAGCTGGCTACTCGGAAAACTTTCAAAAGGTATATATTAATATTGTGATGGTTGAAACTTCTGTTGAAGCTTGCATAGCTATATTACTCCTAAAACTGTGCACTTTTCAAATACAGATTTTCAGTATTTTCATACCAAAAGAACATTGTATTTTGGTCTCTTTATGATGTGGAGTGAGAGAATATATGTATATTGTATATTTTTTAATTTTTATTGGCAAATATTGGGGAACAGTGTGTTTCTCTAGGGCCCATCAGCTCCAAGTCATTGTCCTTTAATCTAGTTGTGGAGGGCGCAGCTCAACTCCAAGTTCAGTCATGGTTTTCAATCTTAGTTGCAGGGGCACCATCCCATATGGTAATTGACCCAGCAGCCTTGTTGTTGATAGCTTGCACTCTAACCAACTGAGCCATCCGGCCACCCTGAGAGAAAATAGTTTTAAATTACCATGGTGCATAGATGTAGATGTGAAGAAAAACCATCTCCATCTTTGTGTCCTTTTATGCTGTGACCTTTGACCAACCTCACTGTCCTCTGTAAGCGTATCAAAACATTTTAGTTAATGAGTATCTGTATTTTTTAACATGTAACCATAAATACTTATTCTAGTAATGGCCAGGGTGCAACCGAGATGCATACGGCAATCAAACTGGTGATAGTATGGACCACCAGGAGGTATGGCCCCTGGTACTGTTGTATTCTTTGACTCTTTGTTGTGTCAATCATTAGTACCCGAGATATATTATAAAGAATGGTGCAGTAACAGGAGTCTTTAGTAGAGAATAATTTACGCAAAACTGCAGGACCATCTGTCTGCTCTGGCCCAACCTTTCCATAGGTAAATTACCCGATAATAAATTCTGTTATATTTTATGGAATTACCCGCTTTGTCTTTTGGTCTGAAGGACCTTCTCGCTAGGGTGGCCATTATATCTTTGCCTCACCATCTGACACGTGGGATCCATGAAGTTTTATTTGTATTAAAATAATGACACTTTTATAGTCCTTTGCAATTTACAGAGCAATTAACACTACATGGATTGATATACATGCATCTGGAACTTTAATTTTGTAAAACTAAATGGATCGTTGGAACTCATTTGATCTTATTTATTGGTCAACTTTTGTTTTGTAACAAAACATTCTAAAATTTAGTGGCTGAAAACATAGTAATTTACTTAACTTACAACTCGTTAGTTGGCAATTTGTGCTGGGCTCAGCTGGTTGGTTCTGCTAATGTGGCCAGGTTCAGCTGTTCTCTGCTTGGCTTGCTTGTGTATTAGCTTCTGGATTGGCTGGTAGATTGCCTGGTGTAGGATAGCTTGGCTTGGGCAGCTCATCTCTGGTATATGTAGTCTTTCATCATCCAGCAGGCAACTCTGGGCTCAGTGATGGTGATAAGGTTTCCAAAAGTAGCAAGTAAATAACTACTATTTCACAAGTACTTTTCAAGCTTCTGTTTACACCAAGTTTGCTAACATCCCATTGGTCAAAACAAATCATATAGTCAAACTCAGTGTGAGAGTGGCAAAACAGTCAAAGCTATACGGCAAAATACAATGGATAGAGCAAAGAGAATTTTTTAAATCAGTCTAGTATACTATAAAACAGTGCATTCTTTCAAAAATAAAGTGATGCTCATTGCTTACTACACCTACATAATTATGCTTAAGTATTCTACCTAGTAAGGCACTAAATAAATACATCATTAAATCTTCTTGATTCATTATGTTTGATTAGTCAATCTTGGTGATTAAATCCTATTGAAAATTCTCTTTGTGACTCTAGATTATGTACTTCTAGGAGAGCACATGAAAATCATAAATCTGCTGCTTTGTACACATATTCAAATCATTATTGTATTTTCAACTCAAAAACTTGTAATTGGATGGCTAAAAAAACAGTACCTTAAAATGAATGTTCACCCACTATGCTGACAAGAATGGGCTGCTGGAGAGAATTCTGCTTCATTCTGATAATAGTAATTTCAAAGTGTATAACCTTGTAATAAAACTATTTGATAGCTTAATATCTCTGTGTTTCTTCCTTTGCAGAATTGCCAACAACTGTGATAGACATTCTTTGAACACAAATAATTTCCTTTCCCATTTTTTAGTTGGGCAAAATTTTATGTCGTTTATTTTCTTTTCCCAAAATAGTTATAATTCCTTAGTCTTGGAGGTTATTTGGAAGTACAATGTGATGATATATTTTTAGGGAGACTTAATCATCACATAAAAAAATAACTTCACTCATGAAAGTGATTTCTAAATATTGTCATAATTAAAAAAAATACAGCTGCCTTGTAAAAAAAATGTTTCAGTAAGAACAAACTTAATTCCTGGGACAGGATGAATTTATATTACTATTTAAATTTGTGTTAAATTCTGTTTAAATCTTATAATATGCCATACATTTATTTATTTTGTTTTCAATCTGGAACACATGACACAAAGTAAAAGTATGCTTTTATCTTAACTTTTATTAAAAGTAGTTCTTAATATTTTTAATTGAACAGACTGAATTTAAATGTAAAAATTATGTACACATATGCATGTGTACATATACGTACCTGTGTATATTCATGTCTGTGTATGTATTTATGCATGCATTATCTCTCTCTCTCTCTCTCTCTCTCTCTCTCTCTCTCTCTCTCTCTCATCTATCTATCATCTATCTATCTATCTATCTATCATCTATCTATCTATCTATCTATCTATCTATCTATCTATCTATCTATCTATCTGTCATCTATGTATCTACCTTATCTTCTATCTATCTGTCTGTCTGTCTGTCTGTCTGTTTATCTATCTATCTATCTATCTATCTATCTATCTATCTATCTATCTATCTATCTATCTATCTATCTATCTATCTATCTGTCATCATCATCTGCCTAACTGTCTATCTTTATGAAAATTGGGGGGAAAGGCATATTGACTACTTTCTCAGTTTATCCTTCTATGTTCAGATGGATGATAGTCAAGTGAGTAGGGTATTTTCAGAGTGTAATCTGGTGAAGATTCATCTTATTTGTAAGCAGCATGCCCAGGAAAATATAAGCAAATCCATATGAATAAGTTAATTAAATATAACAAAATTTCAAGTTTGTTTATATAGAATTGTGATCTAGCCTGTACTTATTGGATCACTCATTCATTAAACAGTGATGCTATGTGCCTGGCACTCTAGTAAGTCTGGAGAAATCACAGTGCTTGCCCAGGTAAGATGAGTGGCATGCTTATAATGAACTGAGCTCTCCAATCCACTCTGCCTGCCTCCTTTAGAAAGGAACTCATGGCCATGTAACAATCTACTGAGTTGTTCTTGACAGCATGATTTTTCAAAGAGAATTACATATATCTATTGGCTAGGCTTAAACATCTTACAATTTTAGGAATATATATTGCATACATTGATATATGCACATTAAAGAATTATAAAACCAAAGGAATAAATGAGGTATTAGATTTTTTACATATCCTTTTGCAATTCAGATAGGTAGAGTGTATTTCTCCACTTTTTTAAAATATTTTTTTTCAATTAGAGTTGACATGCAATATTATATTAATTTCAAGTGTACAACATAGTGGTTAGACATTTTTCCAAGAGATGAACTGATCTAGTACCCAGTAAATCTAGTACCCATTTGATACTATACATAGTTATTACAGTACTATTGATTATATTTCTTATGTTATACTTTATACCCCCACAACTATTTTGTAACTACCAATTTCTATTTCTTAATCCCTTTCTGTTTTTCACCTACTCCTCAACCCTCTTACCATCTGGCAACCATCAAAATGTTCTCTGTATCTATGAGTTTGTTTCCATTTTCTTTATTTGTTTATTTTGTTCTTCAGATTCCACATATAAGTGAAATCATATGGCATTTATCTTTTTCTGTCTGACATATTCCACTCAGCACAATACCCTCTAGGTCCATTCATGTTGTTGCAGATGGCAAAATTTCATTATTTTGTATGGCTGAGTAACAATGTATTGTATACAGGTACCACCTTTTCTGTGTCCATTCGTCCATTAATGGATACCCAGGTTGCCTCCATATCTTGGCTATTGTAAGTAAAGCTGCAGTGAACATATGGATGCACATGTCCTTTTGAAGTAGTGTTTTGGGTTTCTTTGGATAATTACCCAGAAGTGGGATTACTGGGCACCTTTTTGTCTCTTGTTATAGACTTTGTCTTAAAGTCTATTTTGTCTGGTACAAGTTTTGCTACCAAACTTTTTTTTGTTTGTTTGTTCATTTCTAGTTTTATGAAGTATCTTTTTCTATCCCTTTACTTTCAGTCTGTGTGTATCTTTTGATGTGAAGTGAGTTTCTTTTTTTTTTTTTTTTTTTTTTTTGGTGTTATAATTTATTTTTTAATTGGGGAGCAGTGTGTTTCTCCAGGGCCCATCAGCTCCAAGTCATTGTCCTTCAATCTAGTTGTGGCGGGCACAGCTCAGCTCCAAGTCCTGTTGCTGTTTTCAATCTTTAGTTGCAGGGGGTGCAGACCACCAGCTCATGTGGGAATTGAACTGCAACCTTGTTGTTGAGAGCTCATGCTCTAATCAACTGACCCATCCAGCTGCCCCTCCAGAAGCTCAGCTGCAGCTCGTTGTCTTCAATCTTGTTGTGGAGGGTGCAGCTCACTGGCCCATGTGGGAATCGAGCCAGCACCCCTGTTGTTCAGAGCTTGTGCTCTAACCAACTGAGCCATCCAGCCATCCCTGAAGTGAATCTCTTGTAGGCAGTACACATAAGAGTCTTGTCTTCGTATCCATTCACCTATCTTTTGATTGGACTATATAATTCATTTACATTTAAAGTGATAGATATGTAGTTATTGCCATTTTATTACTCATATTTTTGGCTCTTCTTCTTCTTCTCCTTCTACTTCTCCATCACCTTTTTCTTCCTCAAAGTCCCTCTGATATTTCTTGTAATACTGGTCTGGTGTTAATGGACTCCTTTAGCTTTTTCTTCTCTGGGAAGCTCTTTATCTGTCCTTCGATTCTAAATAATAGCTTTGTTGGATAAAGTAATCTTGGTTGTAGATCCTTACTGTTTGTCACTTTGAATATTCTGTACCAATCCCTCTGGCCTGCAGAGTTTCTGTTGAGAAATAAGTTGACAGTGTTATGGGAGCTGCCATGTAGGTAATTAAGTGTTTTTCTCATGCTGCTTTTAAGATTCTCGCTTTGTCTTTAACCTTTCACATTTTAATGATGATGTTTCTTGCTGTAGGCATCTTTGGGTTTATCTTGTTTGGGTCTCTCTGCACTTGTTGGGCTTGTGTGTCTATATCCTTCACCAAGTTAGGGAAGTTTCCCATTGTTATTTCTTCAAATAGGTTTTCAATTCCTTGCACTCTTTCTTCTCCTTCTGGTACCCCTATGATACAAATGTTTGTATGCTTGATGTTATCCCTAGAGGCCCCTCAATCTATCCTATTTTTTTTTGGTTTCTTTTTTCTTTTTACTGTTCTGTTTAGGTGTTTTCTGTTACTTTATCTTCTAAATCACTGATTCGATCCCGTGATTCATCTAATCAACTGTTGGTTCCAATGTATTCTTCATTGCAGTATTGTAGTCTTCATTTCTGACTGGTTCTTTCTTACATTTTCTATCTCCATTACTATATTTCCTATCTTTTCCTATCTGGTTCAAGTTCTTTCTGAGATCACTGAGCAACCTTATAATCAGTGTTGTGAACTCTGTGTCTAGTAGATTGTTTATCATCTCTATTTTTTTTTTAGTTCTTTTTCTGGAGCTTTGTTCTATTCTTTCATCTGGGATGTGTTTCTCTGTCTCCCAATTTTGGCTGTCTCCATGTGTTTGTTTCTGTGTATTAGGTAGGGCTGCTATGTCTCTTGGTCTTAGTAGAATATTCTTATGTAGTAGGTGTCCTGTGGGGTCCAGTGGCACAGTCTCCTTAGTCACGTGAGCTGGGTGCTCCAGGTGTGTCCCTTGTGTGGGTTATATATGCCCTCCTAATATACTTGAGCCTTGGTTGCTGTTTGAACATGAATAGGAAGGATTGACCCTCAGGCTGATTGGTTGTGAGGACTAGCCGTGACTACAGTAGAGGAGCTGTGGTGTGGGGGCTGACCCTACAGAGCAGGATTCACTTTAGCAGGGCTCTGGTGTCTACCCAATCTGTCCTTTGGGTGTGTTATTCTTGGAGGTAGCCAAGTGGTGCTCTGGCTTGGTCCAAAGCTGGCCACTGGGTGTGCTGTCCCTATGGCCTTCTGGGAGGGGCTCACCACAGGACAAGTTCAGCCACAGTCTATTCCCTGCCTGAGGCCACCTGGCACGAGTCACAAAGCAATCCACAGATGGCCACAACTTGCACTGGGCTTGGAGGTGCCTGGATAGGCCAAACTGCAAACCAAGGCTGGCTGCCACTAGTGTCGGGCTTGGGTCTTCTTAGCAAGTGGTACAGGGAATACTGAGACCAGACGCTGCTTATTTGGGTTTTGGGAACATTTGAGAGATTTTAGGAAAGTTCACAGCATGAGCCAAAGCAGGCCATTTGTATGGAAAAGCCAGTGGAAGCAGTTTGGGTGGGCTTCAAAGTTGGGTGAGGCAGTATCTCAGGAAATCCCCAGGGCAGGGCAAATAGTGTTAGCCAGGTTGATGGAGACTCAGATATGGTGGCTGCCTGGGTCTGCTTGCTGGGAGGAAAGAAGTCTCAGCCACAAAACAATGGATTTTGTTAGTACTTCTACCTGGGAGAAAGCTGCCCCTTCAGACCTTGCTCTGGAGCCAGACAATTCAGTTCCTCCCTATAGGTCCCTGGCACCATTACTGCCCCAGTGCTGGAGCTCAGCTCAAGTCTATAAGTGAGTAAGTCCATGCATAGGCCCTTTAAGAGTAATACCTGGAACTCCAGCTGTCCTCCATCTCGCTCAGCCACAATCTCTGCTGGTTTTCACAAGTAGAAGTTGTGGAGACTTCTATTGTTGGCACTGGAACACTGACCTGGGAAGCCTGGTTTGAAGCTGGAACGCTTCACTCCTTAGGGGGACTCTGCAGCTGAGATATCCCTCCCAATTATTAACTGGTATACATGGGGTTGGAACCAGCTCTTTACATGTCTCTGCCACACCTACCAGTCTCAATGTGACTTCTTCTGTATGTCCTTAATTGTAAGACTCCTGTTTAGCTAGATTTCAGGAGATTTTCAGTGATGGCTTTTCTGTAATTTAGTTGTAATTTGATGTGGTTGTGAGAGAAGGCCTATTTATCCACTCTTTAAACTTCGAATGGCTTCCCTTTGCCTTGGAATAAAGTCTTAAATACTTAACAAATCAGTAAGGATTTTCTTTGAATTAAGCTTAAATTTTACATTTTCTTCTTTTACTACATCATTTTACAAAATCCAAACAAATCCTTATTTACATTTTTTCCTACATATATGCTTTTATTACTCTTTAATTTTGTCTATGTTCTGCTCTCAGCATGGAATTTCTTTCTCCTTATTTTCCACCTTTTTTGGATTAAAAACATAGTCCATCACCTGATTAAAACTGCTTTACTTTGTTACCTGTCATAAGAGATTCTCTCACATAATAGGCATTCATTAAATATTTGCTCAGTGAGTTCATCATGCCAAATTTATTATTTAGTACTTATTTAACTTTGGGTATGGTAGGTAACTATTGTATCTTCCTCCTACCCATTAGTATATAAGTTCTATGAGAGATAAGACCATATATTAATCATTTTTGCAAGATCTAGCCTCATAGGTTAACAACTAAATTAAATTCAGGGAAGTTTCTAAAATTAGAGTATTGATAAAATAGTGTCACATGACTTGATAAAGGTAAAATAATTTTGAATGTCAGTAATATTTCATAGGCAGAAGTCATTCCACTCTATTAGGACAAGTTTACATTTTTTCACTAGGGATATATTTTTAGACGACCTAAGACATCTTCTAGTTTGGATGTCTGTTGAATTCTCCCTCTTCACCTGTGAAGTCACCTTGCAACAAGACCCATAATCAAAGTGAAGTTTCACCATAATTTGCTTTATGATCATAGTCAAGTTATTCAAGCGATAGTCAAGTTATTCAAGCTACAGTTTTCCTTAACTGTGTATGAGGATGATATTTGCTTTGATGAACTCAGGCTTGGTATGAGGAATATAATAGAAAATCCACAGGTATTTATAGACACAAACAAAGCTGCATATTCCAGCTTTGTTTTTAAGTTTTCCCTAGGCCAAAACAAGGAACCAGAGTTTTGATATATTACAAAAGAACGTATTTTATTTATTTATTTTTTGGATGAGAAATGAGGTCTCCTCAGAGAGGGCTATCCTCATATACTTACTTAGCTGATTTTCTGCCTTCCCCTATTTATTCTTTGTGATGTATGTATGTATGTATGTATGTATGTATGTATTTATTTATTTATTTATAAGGATAATTAAGATTTATAATAATACATTTACTTGTTTACTCATTCTGTTCATATTATACTAATCTATAGGACTAATGACAGTATAAATTGTGACCATCATTACTGAATAAACAATATTTACGACCCTGAAGGGTAAGTGCTTCATACATTCTTGTGGAATGATAAAGTGACCCAAGATCAGTGTATCTCCAATTTTAATATAAGTAAGAATCATAGAACTTGCTAAAGAATATAGAATCAGAATTTTAACCTGGGAGATTTTGATTTTGTGGTCTGGTCTGGGGCCTAGGAGTCTACATTTTAACCCCCTCCTCTCCCCTCCATCAATCAGTCTCCCCTTGATAAAGAGTGACAAGTTGGTGCATTTCATGCATTTTCTGTGAGAATCACTGCTGCCATCAGTGATTTGGGAAGAATTAGAGGTGGCTTCTTGACACACCCGAAGAGGAATCCCTCTGGTAATGTACATTGTGAGGAGGCAGGTTAGTCTCTCATTTGTCTCAAAACATGGCAATTACAATTCAGACTTTTGAAAGGATGGAAAATAAGGTTTCTGAAAGATGCTGCTTGGCAGACTACAGCAATGCTGCATCTTTGGGCATTGGATGCCTGCCAGAAGCACTTGCCCAGATCTAGTCGCAGAGCATCTGACCTTTTATTCATCATCTGTTCTGCTGCACAAAAACTTGAATACTTCATTGAATGGCTTGCATTTTTCCCAGCAGCTCCAAAACAGGATGAAAATCCTTTCATTTAATTAGGCTATTATTTTCCATTTTAAGCTTCAATAGAGACTCAGAAACAGGTGCCAGTTTCTCTTCTTTTTTCTAAGCCTAAAGAAATCAGAATAACTGCAACTGAGAAAAATAAGCAGATAAGGCCTCAACAGTAATGCTACTTACTTGCCTCTACCTATGCAGTCCAGAAGCAGATGTTAATTATCAGAGGTACAGTCCCAAACTGAAAACAGTGTAATCACTGCTTGGGCTTTTGTTGATTGCCTGTTATTGCTTTTTACTGGTTCTTCTATGTGTGGACATGTCTATATATTTCTATATTTATATCTATATCTATATCATCTATCTATATCATTTATATCTATATATCTTTAGCTATATCTATATCATCTGTCTATACCTACATCTATTTTAATAGTGGGTTTATTTTTTAAAATTACTAACACTGCCTCATTATAGATGATGCTGATCAGGGCATTTTGCTTTCCCAAGGCCATATTTGGCAGTGAAGGCCTTGTAACCACTAATATTTGTTTTGTGAGGTTTGATCATTTTCTGATACAAGGTAGGACTCTCTATTTCCACCTCCATCAAAGGTTTTATAAGATTCATTTTACCAAGCAAGACACAACAAAATTAAAAAATTTAGGCATTTACCTGAATAAGCTGCTTTAAATTTATTTTATTAAATAACAGGAAGATTTTTGTTCTTAGAACGTAAGTGGATTGCTGTCTTTGGCTAAAGAGCCTGTTAGAGGAAACTGAGAACTGCAATTTGATGCACAATAAAATATTCTGTGGGACTAGAAACATAGCACTGTTTACCTCTTACTTTTATTGTGGTTACTTGGGAATGACTGAATGGGTAAATGGGTAATAAGATGGTAGACTGCTAAGAGCTGTAATAATCTGAAGTTGGGAAGTATTTAAAATACATGAGACATATAAGACAGACTGATATTTTTGTCAAAAGTGTAAAGCAACTCAAAAACTGAAAACGACCATTTTGTGAAATGGTTCAAAGGCCAGGGCAAAAACAGTTTGATTAATTTTTTCATTGAGCAAATTCTTTGAGAGAGAATAAAATGGAAATTGATATATTATCAAGTTCCTTCAAGCCTGGGGAAATGGAGGCCACTGTTTTCTTTTGGCTCAAATAATTTAACTTGACTGTCTAAAATCAGGGGGAGTAATCTTAAATTCCTATAGTGGCAAGGAATGTAAAATATAAATGAGCAAAGTGGCCTGGATATAACTAGTATTTCTAGAAGCATTTGCCCTTATTTCCTAAATTTTATTTTTTCTTTGGCTAGAAATCTAGGTACAAAACTATCTCACTTTTTCAAAATTTAGCTATAAGAAAAAATAAAACAGTCTAAGTGAGATGATACGATGATACCTAGAACTTGGGCATGTTGCTTTAGGTCAGGGAGCCCAAGTAGAGAAAGGTAGGGACTGGAGCTCCCCATCCCTTCTAAAATGGGCAGTCGCTCTGCTACTTAGCTAGAGGTTGTCATGTGGGAATGGGCCCAGGCCTGCTAGTGTTCTATTTTTAAAAGAAACTAGAGAAATTAATTTTTAGATGGAGCCTACTGATTTTTTAATTGTGGCTGCTAATTCAATTTTTTATATAATTTTATTCCTTTTTGGGAATAATTGTTATAGGCTTTTTTATTCCAAAATGATTCCATAATTTTATATAATCTTAAATAAATATATTCCTTACTTCAACAGTTATATAGCTATCTCAGCATCCTCTGTTTTGAACTCAAAGCAAACTTCCCAGAGACAGAGTGGGGTGTTATGTGGCCCTAAGCCCTGGAAGAAAGTTTCCTAGTGAGTTGATAAACTTTCTTTTCTTTTATATATAGCTTAATTGATTATTTTTTCTTTCCCATTGGCTTTTGAATTTTTCCTTTAAATGTACCATTAGAAGAAGCATAACAATAAGGCTTATCATAAAGTAGATTTTAATATCCATGTGTCAAATCACTGTCCTCCAAACGTAAAATATATTTGATAATAAACATAAAACATATTTGACAGATGTCACCAAATATTTCAGGAATATTTGGAACATTTTCAACACAGTAATAATAGAGCAAAATAGGAATTGTAAGGATGATAACCTTTCACCAAACCACCATTTATAGAAATGAAGGAACTTGAATAACAACCCCCCCCCCAAAAAAAAAAAAAAACACACAAAACAAAACAAACAAACAAAAAACACACCAAACAATTCACAAGTCTTCTCAAAAAAGGTTAGATGGTGGTGGGGTGAGCCGCAGTGTTATGGTTCTAAAGGTTATTCAGGTGTATTAATCAAAGGTGATAACTTAAAATAAAAATAATATGTTGTTGGGGAAAAGAAGAATTAAAAATAATTATATGTAATGAGTATTTTAGGAAGATCTCAAACAGCTTTAGCTTCTATTCTGGGATTTAGGTACTACTTTAAAATTAGACTGTTTCTTTGAGAGAGAAAGAGTTCATATTTTAGGGTCACTTTTCCTGTGTTCAAGATATAATTTTTTTTTCTGTCACTATGATAAGAATATTCAATGATGGTAAAACTTTTTAAGAATATAATCTTAGTTTTTGATCATATATCCTTAATTTGGGTTAATATGGAGATTTCCTAAAATGCTGATGCTTTCAGGAATCATTAAAATTCATTCTTGTTGTTGAGTTTGTATGAGTTTCTTATATAGTTTCGATATTAGCCCCTTATCGGAGGCATTGTTTGCAAAAATATTCTCCCATTCGTTGGGTTGCCTCTTTATTTTGTCAATGGTTTCTTTTGCTGTGCAGAAGCTTTTTAGTTTGATATAGTCCCATTCATTTATTTTCACTTTTACTTCCCTTGCTTTTGAAGTCAAATTCATAAAATCTTCTTTGAACCCAAGGGGCATAAGATTAGTACCTATGTTTTCTTCTATACAGTTTATTGTTTTAGGTCTTATGTTTAGGTCTTTGCTCCATTTTGAGTTAATTTTGGTACACGGTGACAGATAGCAGTCTAGTTTTATTGTTTTGCATGTGGCTTTCCAATTCTCCCAGCACCATTTGTTGAAGAGGCTGTTTTTTCTCCTGCATGTTTTGGCTTCTTTGTTGAAAATTAGCTGTCCATATTCATGTGGGTTTATTTCTGGGTTCTCAATTCTATTCCATTAGTCTGTGTGTCTGTTTTTCTGCCAGTACCATACTGTTTTGATTATTGTTGTCCTGTACTACAAGCTGAAGTCAGAGAGTGTGATACCTCCAACGTTGTTCTTCTTTCTTATGATTGCTTTGGCTATGAGGTCTTTTGTGGTTCCATACAAATCTGATGATATTTTGTTCTATTTCTTTAAAAAATGCCATTGGGACTTTGATGGGGATTGCATTAAATCTGTACAACTCAACAACAACAACAAAAACACCAAACAACCCAATTAAAAAATGGGCAGAGGACATAAAGAGACATTTCTCCATAGAAGACATACGAATGGCCAATTGATATATGAAAAAATGCTCAACATCACTAATTATCAGAGAAATGCAAATAAAAACCACAATGAGATATCACCTCACCCCAGTCAGAATGGCTATCATCAACAAGACAGATAATAACAAGTGTTGGAGAGGCTGTGGAGTAAAGGGAACCCTCATACACTGTTGGTGGGAATGCAGACTGGTGCAGCCATTATGGAAGGCAGTGTGGAGTTTCCTCAAAAAATTAAGAATAGAATTACCATATGAATCAGCAATCTCTCTCCTGGGTATCTACCCAAAATATCTGAAAACATTTATCCATAGAGACTCATGTGCTCCAATGTTCATTGCAGCTTTGTTTACGGTGGCCAAGACATGGAAACAACCAAAATGTCCTTTGATAGATGAATGGATAAAGAAGTTGTAGTATATATACACAATGGAATACTATTTGGTGGTAAGAAAAGATGATATAGGAACATTTGTGACAACATGGATGGATCTTGGGAGTATGATGCTAAGCGAAATAAGTCAGACAGAAAAAGCAGAGAACCATATGATTTCACTGATATGTGCTATATAAACCAAAAACAACAAAAGAACAAGGCAAACAAATGAGAAACCAAAACTCATAGACACAGACAATAGTTTAATGGTTACCAGAGGGTAAGGGGGCAGGGGGTGGTAGATGAGGGTAAAGGGGATCAAATATATGGTGATGGAAGGAGAACTGACTCTGGGTGGTGAACACACAATGGGATTTATAGATGACATATTTCAGAATTGCACACCTGAATTTTATGTAAGTTTAGTAACAATTGTCACCCCAACAAACTTTAATTAAAACAAAAATCCATTCTTTATCTTCTGGGCTAAAAAACGTGATTGCCATCTGATTTAGTGGAGCATTTAATCATTTCCTCCCGTCCTATCATTTCTCCATCTAATCTAATGAAGTAGCCAATCCATTTCTAACCCACTATAATCCTCTCTATAAGTCTGATCAGGAATCCCCGATATTCCAATGATCTATGACTTCATAAAAACCACCTCAAACCTAGTGGCTTAAAACAAAAACAGTTATTTATTTTTCCTATGATTCTGCAATTGTTCATTGCTCCAGAGAAATAGCTCATCTCTGCTGCATGCAGGATTGATAGGAGTTCTATCTGGGGGTTGAGGGCTCACTTTCCTGTGGCTCTGTGATGTTGTTGGGAACTTGGTGCCGGTTGTGAGCTGGAGCTCAGCCTGGGTTTCTCCCCACAGGACTGTGAATGTCCTCACAGCACGGTGGCTGTGTTCTATCAGCAAGTAGAGACAGGAAGTGCGAGATGCCAGCCTATTAAGGACCATGCCTGGAAGCTGGCCAAGCATCTTTTGCCTCATATTCTATTGGCTACACAGTCATGGAATCCATCCAGATTCAAGGGGAGGGTACATAGATCGCCATCCACCTCTTAGTGAGAAGAGTGTCAAAGAAAAAAAAGAAGTATGTTTGTCTAACTGTTAAATTTCATCTCTTGCCATGACCATCCCTCAGTATCTCTACTCCCACATCCCAACTCCAACCACATCACAAGCCTGGATTCCAACCTCATCTAATTGCTGTCATACTCCTTTTTTGTTTGTTTGTTTTTTGGTCCTTATATATTATGTACCTGTACTGTTCTTATCCAACGCTGTACCCAGCATAAAATCCACCTGGTAGAAACGTAATCAATTGCCTTTCATGAGTTAGCTAAAGCATCCCTTTCTTCTCTGAGATCTTTCCTAATTCCCCTCAGGAAGCTAGTCAGTCCGCTGTATCAGTGGGTTCTGCATTCCCAGATTCAACCAACCGTGAATCAAAAATATCGGGGGGGGGCGACTGTTATGGTGTTACTGACGTGTACTATGTATTAGGTTGGTGCAAAAGTAATTATGGTTTGAAAGGTTAAAAATAATTGCAAAAACCGCAGTTTCATTTGCACCAACCTAATAGTTAGGCCTACATAGTACATGGTTGCATCTGTATGGAGCATATACAGACTTTACTTGTCATTTTCTAGGCAATATAATATAACAGTTATCTGCTTAGCATTTCCATTGTATTAGGTATTGTAAGTAATCTAGAGATGATTTAAATGATACAGGAGGGTCTGTGTAGGTTATATGCAAATACTATACCAGTTTATATAAGGGACTTGAACACCCACAGATTTTTGTACCTGCGGGGTCCTGTAACCAAGCCCTCCATGAACGCTGAGGGAAGACTGACTACACTACCTTAAGGGTGCTTTTTGTCTCAGTATTCACCTGTATATTGTCTTGAATGCAGTATTTCTTGGCCACTGTTAACATAATGCCTGGTGCATAGTGAGAATTTAATAATTCTCTATTGAATGCATTAATTCTGGGGAATTAGAGAGTAATTTTTCTAGAGACAGAATCTGTAGTAAAAACTTGGAATCTTGTTCTGCCTCTACCATTCATGAATATATCTGTGTCGCCTAATCTCTTGTAGCCTCTCTTATCCTGAGCTTCTTTATTTCTCTAAAGAAGTAACAATGTCAGTTCTACAACTACAGGGGCATATGAGGTTAAATAAATATTACATGTAAAAGCACTTTAAATATACAAAATGCTAGAGAAATACACAGTTTTTAAAATAAGACAAGTATTTATTAAAGGCCTATAGGTAATACTTAGAAGAATTGAGCCAAATAAATAAAGATGACTTTAATATTCCACTTTGTCCATGTAGTTATTGATTTAAGAGCAATTTTTTTTGCAAATTGTCATGGTGCTGAGTGACTTTTTCTCATCCCCCAACTGTATTGAGATATACTTGACATTACATATAACATCGTGTATATTATAAATATTGTGTGCAATATAAGAAACATTGCGTAAGTTTAAGGTGTACAAGATGATTATCTGATACACATATATACTGACAAATAATTACCACCGTAAGGCTAGTTAACGCCTCCATCACTGCATATAATTACTATCTTTTTTTTTTTTGTGGTGATAACTTTTAAGATCTACTCTCTTAAGAACTTCCAAATGTATAATACAGTGTTGTTAGCTATTGTCACTTTGTTGTACATTCGATTCCCAGAACGTATTCATCTTAGATCTGGAAGTTTGTAAACTTTCGCCAACGTATCTCCATTTCCCCCGCCCCCAGCCCCTGGCGACTATCATTCTACTCTCTATTTCTATGAGTTCAGCTTTTTCAGATTCCACATATAAGTGAAGGCACACTTATGTCTTTCTCTGTCTGACTTACAAAATAGACACTTTTAAAGTTATCAACAGAAAGTTAATTCTCTCCTTCTAGAATGCTTCATTCTAAAAGTGTCAAGTGTTTACCTGGCGACAGGCAGTATTCAAGGAAAGATATATTTATAGATTCAATCCCTGTTTTACTGAGGTTATGAAATTAAAAGAAAAAAGAAAAAGAAAACTTCTTAAGGAAGCAAACCTTTGGCCAGGTGATTAAAATCCAGATCCTTAGAAATGTGTCCTTTGTGCAGTTATGAAAAAGCAAGGCATGCTGTGCTATTGTAGCTCACCTATAGTGGGTTGTAAACATTCATAAGAAACAGTCGGTGTTGCTGGTTCTGAAGGATCCAGAGAAAAAGTTTATTTTAAATATGTCATGTAGTTTGAAAAAGAATACAACATCTGTTCCTTAAGGGGTGGTCCTTCTGGTGAGAGTGAACATAAAGGCCAGTTTTCTTAGTTTAAAATGACGTTGCTTTGTTCAAAGGTATGAGTATGTAGCTCCTTTCCTTACGGGGAAAAAAGAAGGGGCAATGTTTTCAGAGACATGAGTGTCCGGAACGGCCAGCTTGCTGAGTTGCAGGGGAGGGAGGTGCCAGCATAGACAGAATAGCCTGACAGACTAAAGGATGCTGTTGTGGTGCCAACGCAGGCAAAAGCCGTAAAGAAAAAAACTGTGAGCTCAGAATGCACAAGAACAACATACGAGTAGGAGACAGTTTAATTCTGCGAGAGTAGATCTAAGGGAGAGAGAGAGTGTTTACACTGAACACAGGGGGAGCTTCCATGATAGAACCAGGCAGTCGCAGAGAGCCTCGTGTGCTGGCCTGCAGTAACTGGAGAAGCGTGTGCAGGCGCATATCAAGGACGGGAAAATTGTGGTGTAATATTGCTGGAAAAGGAAAGGTGATTCTGTAAGGAGACGCAATCAGGGCTGTAAAGTCCTAGATATATACCACAGGGGAATTGCATAAATTCAAAAGGCATGAATGAATTCTCAGCAAAACACATGCAAAAAAGATAGTCAAGGGAAGAATATGTAAAAAACAAAGACTACACTCTTCTGATATTGTCAGAAGACACCTTCTTCATGAGGGGAAGATTGGCATAAATTGTTTTGAGTATCCCTTAATATGCCTGGCAATTAATACATGCCAAAAATGTTTATTGTGTGAAAGTGTGCTTTAGACTTACAGTAATATTATTATTGTGTTGGTGAATTTATTATCATTCTTAAGGATTTACATGATTATTATTCTTAAGTCAAGTACATACAGAGTGTACAATTAATGTCCTCAAAAGAATTTTGAATGCCTTAACAGCTTTCAGTTATGTTTATGGGTATCCAAACCTCATTGGTTCAATAAAGTGCCTGGTTACTACCAAGGTGGGGAAAGACTGCACCTAAATATACTTTTCTGCATTCCTATATCTAGCCAGTAGAGAGAAGGGGAATACCGAATTGTCAACCCTAAAGAGCGCTGTTGCTCTTATGTACTAAGAGTTGTACATATTTGAGAAGAGAAAATATATTTCAAGTGATGAGTCCTGGGGGAGTTCAGAGGTCAGCTTGCCCTTTCTCCCTTTAAATCAGAATTGTTTAATTCCGAAATCAACTATAGTAAGGCAGAGACTCTCATTGCACAGGTATTTATTTGTTCCTGTGTGAAAAGCACTCTTAAGTTTCACAGGTGAAGATCAAGGGGAGAAAAATAAAGATGATATGACCGACAGTGATGAGAATTCACTCACACTCAATTCGCCCATGATACCTAAGGCTCTGGCTCAGCTTGATCACTCAAGTTGGCATGAGGAAGGAAACTGAAGGCAGAGCTGTGTAAGATAATGCAGGGCTCCTTGCAAGCCCTGCCTGCTGCCATCTAGCCAGCTCCTTCTACAAGCTTGTTTTGCATTTCCCTGTGCCTCAGTTTCCTCAGCAGCAAACTGTCCCAAGGTATGCTTGAAGTGAAAGACTGTTTGAAGATGAGTGCAGTTCTCAACAACCTTAAATAATTTTCCAAAAAGAGTTCCATGGAAATATGGAGAAAATAATAAGGTTCTGCAAAACTATTAGACCATTTTTTGAGAGAGAACGTTTTGGGTTGTTTTTTTTTCTTAGGAATTTGATACACATTGAAAGAGAGAAATACTGAAAATGGTTTTATATTTCTGATTGACTATAAGATCTCCTGATTTTGTTTGTGGCAAGTGATGCTCAAATCTACTTATGTATGCTTATGAAATATCTTTTAAAATCGAAAAGGTACTGAATTTTTTTTTTTTTTAAAGAGAGAAGTTATACTTGTTTTAAGTTCTCTTGAACCGCACTCCCTATTTCTGTTTGATACTACTACTTGGAATGTTCTAGTTTATAAAAAAACATTTCTCTAGTATAAGAGAGACAACTTTAGTGAGTCATCATTAGAGTTAAGTGAAGAGGAATCAGAAATTTGTTTACTTCATCCATTACCTACCTCATTCTGTGCATACTTTTTCTGTTATTGATTGAATTATTTTCTAAATACATTGTGTCATTCGAATATTAGATTCCTATGTCATTGAGAATTAAATTGAATTGAGTCTCTACAGCAGTAGTTTCCAAAATCATATGCACTCGTCCTTGATGCACTGGGAAGTGAATGAAGCTATTAGAACTTATATTCATATTATTCTGCAATTCTACAAAATTATTATGTATGTTTAATAATATGCATATTATATCAGAATAATAACTTTTATGGAATATATGAACAAATATATTCCATATTTCTACAGAGTTTTTGACTAATATATTTTATATTCACTATACATACAAAGAGCATATATTATATGCACTTACATTATAGATTGTATATTTCAGAGCTACACTATCTGGTAAAGTAGACATTAGCCAGAGATGCTGCTGAACACTTGAAATGTAACTATGTGACCTGTTGAAATAAGATATTATGGATATATTTAGTTAAATAAATATACTATTAAAATTAATTTCACCTGTTTACTTTTTAAAAATGTGTGCTAGAACACTTAAAAGTATATATGTGGCTAACATATTTTCATTGAAAGAGCTTTTATATATAATATATTATCTAGATAATAAAAATGTTTTATATATTACAAATATATAAAATATACACTGGGGGATGGTTTTCAAAAATTTATAGAAATATGTCTACATGATCAAACCACTATTATACAGTATTATAAAATTTAGTCCAGTTAAACTATTAATTAAAATATTTTATTAATTATAAATAGTTTATTAATTATTTTATGTATTTATGATTATTGTACTGGATACATTGTATTCTCTACAACTTCCCATTTTGAGCCTTGCCCTCTCTGACTCTTTCAGTTCTGTAAATGGAGTTTTCTGGAAGTTACCCTGTTAATTTTCTTCTAGCCACAGGTAATTGCTACTGATCCCAATTAGGTTGATCAGAATCTTTCTGAATTCTGAAATTGAGTCAGAGAATCATATTCTGTTGAGTTGGCCAACACTGTAAAATAAGAAGCTAAAGAGCGGAGAGTGGGCATGTGTTCTGTCCTACGGAGACATCCAGGCTGCTTTAAAAGACACTACTGAAGAATGAAAGCAACAAAGATGAGATATGTAGATAATATCTTCTGCATGATTCTGAAGGCTACCTACGTTTCCCACTCATTAGGTTTGATAAAATGTCCCAGGGTCCTTATAACACATTTTGAGTTTTGAAATAAAATTGTTTTAATTAATGTAATTATCAGGAGCACAAAGAAACCTTGTTTTATTAATGCTTCATCTCATAGGTGATTTAAATATTGCGATGACAAAGCTTCAGTCTACTTCCTAATTATAGAAGAAACAGAACACAGAAATTTGATATTAATCTTTGAAAATATGGTGTTTTTCTGATTTATAAAAAAAAAAATATGTTGATTAGGGACCAGATATATAAAATGCAGGATAATGTAAATAAATAAATATATATCACCTTATATCTCATCATTTCAAGATATCAACAGTGTTTTATTTTATACCTGATGTTTGTACATTTACAATTGATATATCTATTTTTTTCCTAAAATTTATGCAATACTAGATATTCAATATTCTATTTAGTATCTGTTTCCTGTTCCTTATATCACAAACACTTTATTATTACATTAAAAGTTTATTCAAATATGCTTTAAAAATAATAGCATTAATTTCATAGTAAAGGTATATTTTATTTACTGATCCTGTAAGTTTTTAAAGCTGTTTTCAATTTTTTTACTGGCAAAAATAATTCTGAGATGAATACATATTCTCACCCATAAGTTTTTGACTGAATCTCTGGATATTTTCATCGGGTAGAAAGTGAGATTCATTATGGATTGAAAAAGTCTGACCATTTTAACGTACTGATTTGTGTTGCAAAGTTCCTTATTAGAGAGTTTGTAATAAATTCATATTCTTAGCAGTAGTGAGTGTTTGAGTGCTCATCTCATTGGAATTTCACTTGTATGGGATATATTTTTAAAATTATCTAAATACTACTTTATAGTTTGTTATAATTAAATACGTAATTCAATAATGTATACAGGTACCAACCAAAGATTTTTTAAATGAAATATATGTACAAAATCAAAACTTATTGAGATTTCAGAATATGTGCAAGACACAACCTTAGAAAAACCTAATAGTGATAAACTGTAAAGTATCACAGTGATATGGAAATGAAGGTATTTTAAACTATGGAGATAAGTATGCAAGGAACTTTAGAATTATATACAAAGCTGAATAAGAAATAAAAGTATGCTCAAGCAATTAAGAATTACAGAGTTAGAAAAGACTGATGTATTAAAGATGTAGAAAAATAATATAAACAAGAAGAAAATAAGCATCCGACTATGGTTTAAAATATTGGATGTAGATCAAGAGGTACATGGTGGAAAAAAGGAGAAACATCTGAAATTGAGACTGAGCCAACTACTGGGAAATACGTAGATAAAAGAAAAAATAATCACCATGCTTATTTCTCTGTGCATAATGCCACCCCACATTTCTTTGATAATTGCCTTAAACTTGTCTTTGCATTTGTAAACAAATTTAAATGAATTATCCAAGCTCAAAGAGGTTATAGATAATAAGTGAAGTAATAGGCAGCCATAGAGAGTAAGCAGAGGGTGTTACTTCTTAGACAACTGCTTTCTTGAGAAGCGGGTTTCATTATTTGAAACCAACTTGTCTACTTACCCCCTTTGATGTGTTGTTAAAAAAAAAAGTTATACAAATTAAGATACTGCTTCTCTTCTAATTTTCTAAAACTTTGCTGAAGCAGAGAAAATACTCCAAGGTTAATAAGTTA
The DNA here is from genome assembly GCF_036562045.2 of Rhinolophus sinicus. NCBI lineage: Eukaryota > Metazoa > Chordata > Mammalia > Chiroptera > Rhinolophidae > Rhinolophus > Rhinolophus sinicus. The sequence goes on along the minus strand of NC_133751.1, from coordinate 83,674,315 downwards.
ATATTTTATCATATAGAACTTCATATATATTCTGTGATCGTGTTCCAAAATGTGCCTTAAAACACTTCATTAATAAAAGCTGATGTCTTTACATTATAGGTAGGTCAATTATATTTGACATGATGACTGAATTTCATTAAAAGGTAGAAACATTAATCTTCCAAGTTTAAGAAACACTTTTTTTGAAGAAGAAGAAGAACATTTAGGAAGGGGAGTTTGAAATGCATGAAAATACAGCACATTTGATGTAAGAGAAAATGTCTCACTTTGTTTTATATTAAGTATGTATCCTTTAGAATATGAACTCTGGAAAGCAAATGGTCAGTTTTCCCCTCAGCCCAGATTCCCCAAAAGCAGTGCTAAGAACAAGTTTTGCATGAAGGTAGTTTATTTGGGAACAGGATCTCACAGGGCAGGAATAACTGGCAAGGGTATACGGGGTGACCTTCAAAGGAGAATAAAAAAATGTGTTTTAAAACTACAAGGAGGGCATACATATATCTATCAGCTTCTGCCCCCATTTGTCAAGGATGGCTCCACAGCCAATAACTCATTCATATTTCTAGGTTACATGTGCATGAGGGCTAAATGAGTTCCCACGAGCATCCCAAACTGTACTCTTAGAAAAACCCACCTATAGGAAATGGTAGGTAGACATCCTGGGTCTGTAGTGAGGTGCTTTAGCTTGCACCACTGTGAAACTGGTTGCACCCTCCACAGGCCTGGTTACCACAGCTGGAGTAAGGGGTGAGACTAGGAGGATTTGAAATGAGGCCCAAGAGATATATATGCACTCCAGGTCTCGCAGCACTCATAATCTCTTCACACTTGTAAATCCACAGGATTATTTGAACAAGGCAATGTTCCCAGTGGTACAACTTGTCCTGAGGTCATAAATGATACTTATTATTTACCTCTTCAAGAATTCATTCTAGATTTTTCTAATCCTTAGTCAGAATTTCAACTTGTCTAGGTTGCTTGCCTAGTGAAATGATCCTTCAGGCCTGAAGCGACTAAATCTTTTATTGAATCATTTTATTGTACTACAGCTTTTTGCAATTGTTTGTTCACAGTTATTACTGCTCACAGAGGCACCAAGAGATGCCCCCATGAATCGCTTCTCTTTCAGACATACTACTCCTCACTGCCCCACTATGTAGTAACAACCCTAGTTCCCTTTGGTGGTCACGGTCAATATTCCCTTACTATAATAACTTTTTTTGTTGTTGTTTTTTTTTTTGTCAGTTGGCCCTTTGACATGAGGATCCCAAAATAATAGTCATAGCTTCAAGTTCAGTGGAACCCTTTCTGTAGTCCTTGGTGAAACGACCTCTATTTTTCACCAGGAATTCTAACCAAATGTTGCGGAAATAGGAAGTATAAATTCTGCAAGTGTGTTATTGGAAATATTGAAAATAAGGGCCCATTATATTTCAAGCCCTTTGGCTATGGACCTGTGTATTTTAGTTATTGGGACACAACATTAGTTTTAGTTTGGTTCAGCACATTAACTTATTTTGGACAAAAGGACACCAACCCTATAGGATCTTATCCATAAATTGGCTACTTAGCTGAGCCTTTAACAGAATTTATCATGTTTCTATTAGATTGAATGGCAAGGTTGTTGGTGGCAAGGTTTGTAATAAAACTGAAGGATCCACTGACATGCTCCCATTGTTCCAACTTTTTTTTTTCTGCCATAAATAGTTCCTTACCCTCACACACTAGTGTGTAATTGAAAATGTGAATGAGTGATGGTGTTAAAAGAGGCATTTTGGGAAGGGAAGACAGATCCATATTCCAGAGTAGATATTATCCTCCAAGATATTAAAGGTTAGATATAGTCGAAGTGCCAAAACACAGATAGCTATTTTTCTTGAGAGGTGCTGCCATATTGAAGACTCAGTGTCGTTTCAATGCTGGTTTCAGCATTGGCAGTAGTCTGATCAGCCTTGGTGAGGGGTACCCATGCTGTTGGGTCCATGTGTAACCTTCTTACCTTCTTCATGACTCATTTCTCCAGCATTGGGTGGCTGAGGAGAAAGGTTTGCTGACATTCCTGGGACATGTAATCCTGACTGAATACTTTGTGCTTCCTCTGCACGGAATACTTTCCTATGGGTCTTATTTGGGGGCATGGAAATCTGCATATGGAGTGAATGACCAAGTGCATTTCTCACAATTCTGTCATTTAGAGCCATCCCTGAAAGGGAGTATAGTATAGCAGTAGTCAATTTGTGGCCAGTGCCATTATCAATCCATCTGTAAATTAGGTCCAAGCATTTCTCTTCTTGGTCAGTTCTAGGCCATTTCTCCAAAAAGGCCAAGTGTACATCAGAGTTAGCTGAGATGGGCCTGGACCTTTTCTTCTTGTAATTTACTTGTGTCTTCTGGATCTGCTCAGAAACCATCCTGAATGTATCATTTCTATCATGCAGTTGGTTGCTGCCTGCTGTGTGACATGATGGGCAGCACTAATCCACAGTCACTTAGTATCCCATGACCAGCTCTTAAATCTCTATTAGGGCTCATTAGTACAACAGGTGCTGAGAAAAAGCTTCTGTTGTAATATGCCTCAGAAAGCATGGCCTTGCTGCAAAATCCTCAGAGTCTGTGCAGTGGCTCTTCCATCGTGACTTACCAGAGACTCTGCATAGCCATTTTTACCCACCTTGGATACTTCTAACATCATCAAATCTGCTAGGTCATATGATCTGAGTGTCAGGAAAGCTTGCACCCAGCTTTAGACTTCCTGCAGGACCTTCTGTTGCTTTGGGAACTATTTAAAAGTGTCAGCATTGTAAGTCACTTAATAAAAAGGTCAAAACAGAACTTTCAAATTTCCTTCAAATGTGAAAAAGGGCCACCAAGTGATGTACTTTTTGTTTTTCATCATAGGAGGTAGACAATGCAGCAACTTGTTCTTATTTTAAACAGGATATCTCAGTATTCTCCTGATCACTAACACCTGCAAACTTCACAATACAGTAAACCTTTGAATCATCATGATATTTATCTTCGACCCTCTGGCAATTGTGTCTTACCAGATTACTTACTTCCCTTGAGTTCCAATTAGTATTATTTCACATTCTAGTCAACCAATAATGTTCTGCATTATGTTAAGATGGTCAAATTCCCTGTGAAACAGGATAGTTCTCTGAGGACAGAGTAGGGTATGTGAGAAAAGAGAGTCAGTGTGTACTGATGTCTCTCCCATGTAAAAGGGAACTCAGTCTATCTTCCGTACTGGTAGACATTGAAATGTATCCAATAGATCAGTAGCCACATACAAAGTACATTTCTTATTATCTTTGTGCAGATACGTCCTCTGGGTCCTCCCAGAGAAAATAGTCAGGTAGTGAGTTTCTTAATTTCTCATAGTAAATTTATTTAAATATTTTTATTTCCTTAAGTCTTCTAATCCCTTTCTCGGTACTACTCCAAGGAAGTTTCATAGTCTCTATCTCATTTAATATAGACCCATCATTGGATCCAAGCAGCAAAGAATCATCCCTATAGTGCTTTAGGACCAAAACTGGGTGTCCTTACTAGGATGCTGAACTCTGACTTATGTGCTTCTAAACCAATAAATTGTCCTCTATTTAGCCTATATTCTGTTTTATCCTTTCCATTGACTACCACCCAGTGTATTATCCTCAAGACCACTTACTCAGACATATATTCCTCTGGTTTCTGCTGGTACATACATTCTAGCAGTCTCTGAAATTCCTTCAGTGTATATAAAAAAAAATGCATTTCCCTGTTTGGGCTGTACTGAGACCTAAACTTCATTTTTAGACTGAAAAGAATGAGGAGTTGTGAATATACGTTGTAAGGAGGACAAAAATCTATTTAGTCATCTGCCTTACAGTCTCTGTAGTAGTTAGGAATTGGAAGGGTACTTTCTTTATCAAGGGAGATAAGGCTGCTTCAAAGATATCTGCACATTCAGGATTCTTAAAATTTTCCACCAAAAAGAAAAAAAAAATCTCCCCCAGTTATTTTTTTCATAATGATGCTTTTCTTAGTAGGGCTCTAACTGTGACTTAGAAGATCTCCCCAGGCCATGTATTTAGTCCTTTGGCAGCTTTACCACCCTCACAATAAAATTTTGGGCCTGATTTTCTGTAGGGTGCATGCTGTGGCTATAGGAGATGCGGATCTCCTTAAACACTCTTCTAGAGGCCTTCTTTCTTTTCAACAATGATTTTAATTGATAGTGTGTCATTCTGAGCTTGTTATTTGTTTTTGCTTTGCTTACAAAATAAGCAATTTAAGGCACCGAAATCCATTTCTTGAAATTATGTCTTGTAAAATGTTATTCTGGTAGCCACAGATAGCAACATTTTAACTTTCCATCTATACTTCATTCCAATCCACCAAAGGCAGGATTCTTATTAATTGTGATGCTCTTGCATTGCTAGGGTCCTACCACACACACCATCAGCTGTCTGACTGGCACTTGATCCAGATTCCAAAACCCATTCTGAAGATCTGTTATGTTGAGTGTGGGGACAGAGTTTCTAGGCTCTCAGCCTTGTGTAGTGGTGGTGGTGGTGGTGGGGGGGTGCTGGCTCAGGTGGTGGTTGGCCATTGGCTGTAGCTGGTTGGCCAATTGGCTGCTGATGTAACTGCCATGACTGCATTGGTTGGTTGGTTGGCAGGCAGAGAAGTGGACGGCGGATTGCAGATCATGTGGATCCTGCTTCGTGTGTCTCGTCTAGCCGCAGGCAAGAATATAGTGGTATGACTCCCCTATCTATGGCTTTGTGTGTGTTCCTGTTTGGCCTCACCATATCCTGCATTTTTATGTGGGGAGCAGGTCCAGAGACCCTGCATAAGTCCCTGCATGACATAGAGTCAGTTCAAATAACAACTGTCTTTGCATGGGTCCCCAAGAAAGCAGAGCTGGAGATAAAAGATTACTTGAAGGGAACTGGAGTGAGGGATGGGAGAGTAAAACAGGGGAGGAGGGAGAGCTAAAATAAAGGTGCGTCATTAAGTTGGCAGTCAGTATGAGAAACTGCAGGTTTACTCCGCTGCACTTTATGAAGTGTTTTATGAAATGTGTCTTAGAATGATCTGCCTGGGGGATGGAAGGAGTAAGCATTTATTCTTTGGCTTTCATCTAGCATTGGTTAAAGATGGCTCCTGGGCATTCGCTCCCCCACATCTCAAAATTGGTCATGCTTAAGTGCTGAGCAGGTATCTGCAGACATCCCACACTGAGGCATTAGAAAAATCTTGATGACAAGAAACATGAAGCACTCATCTAAAGTATCACGTATGTGAAACATATCAAAGTTAGTGAAGATGGGTCACTGAAACAGCAGCTGAAGTAAGAGGTGGGGTCAGGAGCATTTAAAGTGGGGGCAAAGGAAGTCTCTAATTTGATTTGTAGGCTAATAAGTGGCTTTAATGATAAATGTTACACATTCAAATGTTTCCTTTTTAAAAAATTATTATGTTTATGAGAAAGTCTCATAAAATTGGACTTTGACTATCGTATAGTAATTTTAGGTCTCGATTGTAAATGATGGAAAAAATTGATGAAAGCAAAGAATTCTACAGCTTCCTTATGAGTAAATTGTATAAATCAGTTCCCAATGTGTTGGATGAGTCTCATCATAGTTTTTTTCTGTCCTTTCAATTTCTGCAGTTGTGTTTGTCTCCAGCTATATTTATCAGCGGTTTATACCTAGTGGATATTACACGACAGAGTGATGCTGCTGTGGATAAAATATGTTGCACTATTTTATTTATAAATATTTGCAGGAATTGGATCAAAGCTCATTAGCAACTACACTCATATCTTATTTTATTATGTTTTGCTTTATTGCACTTTGCAGATACTGCAGTTTTTGCAAATTGAAGGTTCATGGCAACTCTGTGTTGAGCAAATCTATTATTGCCATTTTTTAAAGAGCATTTGCTCACTTTGTGACCGTGTATCACATTTTGGTAATTCTCACAATATTTCAATTTTTTTCATTATTACTTTTGCTATGGTGATCTGTGATCTGCGATCTTTGATGTTACTGTTGTAATTGTTTTGGGGTTCTATGAACTGTGCCCATATAAGACAGCAAACATAATTGCTAAATATGTGTGTTTTGACTACTCCAGCAACCAGCTCCCTCTCTTTGGGACTCCCTATTCCCTGAGACACAAAAATATTGAAAGTGGGTCAATTAATAACCCTACAATGACCTCTAATTAGTCAAGTGAAAGTAAGAGTCACATAGTTCTCATTTTAAATCAAAAGCTAGAAGTGGTTAAGTTTAGTGAGGAAGGCATGCCAAAAGCTGAGAAAAGTGGAAAGCTAGGCCTGTTGCAACAAACCATTAGTCAAGTTGTGAATGCAAAGTAAAAGTTCTTGAAGGAAACTAAAAGTGCTACTCCAGTGAACACACCAATGATAAGAAAGTGAAACAGCCTTACTGCTCATATGAATAAAGCTTTGGTGGTCTGGATAAAGATCAAAGCAGCCACAACATTCCCTTAAACCAAAGCCTGATCCAGAGTAAGGCCTCAACTCTCTTCAATTTTGTGAAGACTGAGAGAGGTGAGGAAGCTGCAGAAGAAAAGTTTGAAGCTGGCAGAAGTCAGTACATGACGTTTAAGGAAAGAAGCCATCTCCCTAACATAAAAGTGCAGGTGAAGCAGCAAGTGTTGATGTAGAAGCTGCAGCAAAGTTATCCAGAAGATCCAGCTAAGATAATTCATGAAGGTGGTTATACTAAACGACAGATTTTCAATGTAGACTAAACAGCCTTATATTAGAAGAAAATGTCATCTAGGACTTCAATAGCTAGAGAGAAAAAGGCAGTGCCCACTTCAGAGCTTCAAAGGACAGGCTGACTCTCTTGTTAGGGGTGATTGCAGCTGGTGACTCTAAGTTGAAGCCAGTGCTCATTTGCCATTCTGAAAATGGTAGACTCCTTAAGAATTATGCTAAATCTACTCTGCCTGTGCCCTACAAATGGAACAAAGCCTGGATAACAGCACCTCTGAATATTTTAAACCCATTGTTGAGAACTACTTCTCAACAAACAAACAAACAAAAAAACCCTTTCCAAATATTCCTGCTCACTGACAATACTCCTGGTCACCCAAGAGCTCTGATGGAAACGTACAATGAGATTCATGTTGTTTTCATGCCTGCTGACACACACTCCATTCTGCAGCCCATCGATCAAGGAGTAATTTTGACTTTCAAGTCTTATTATTTAAGAAATACATTTTGTAAGGGTAAAGCTGCCATAGATAGTGATTCCTCTGATGGATCTGGGCAAAGTAAATGTAAAACCTTCTGGAAAGGATTCACCATTCTAGATGTCATTAAGAATATTCCTGATTCATGGGAAGAGGTCAAAATATCAACCTTAGCAGGAATTACTCTCCTAGATGACTTTGAGGGGTTCAAGACTTCAGTGGTGGAAATAACTGCATATAAGTGTATGGTGGAAATAGCAAGGGAAGTAGAATAGAAGTGAAGCCTGAAGATGCAACTGAATTGCTGCAACCTCGTGATGAAACTTTAGTGCATCAGGAGTTGTTTTTTATGGATGAGCAAAGAAGGTGATTTCTTGAATGGAATGTACTGCTGGTGAAGATGCTGTGAAAACTTGAAATGACATCACAGGATTTAGAATATTACATGAACTTAGCTGATAAAGCAGCAGCAGGGTTTGAGAGGATTGACTCCAATTTTGAAAGAAATTCTGCTATGGGTAAAATGCTATCAAACAGCATCATGTGCTACAGAGAGATCATTCATGAAAGAAAGAGTCAATCAATATGGCAAACCTCATTGTTGTCTTATTTTAAGAAATTGCCACAGTCACCCCACCCTTCAGCAGCCACCACCCTGATCAGTCAGCAGTCAACAGTGAGGCAAGATCCTACACTAACAAACAGATTATGGTTCACCCACGGCTCAGATGATGGTTAGCATTTTTTAGCAATAAAGTATTTTTTAATTAAGGTATATACATTTTAAACATAATTTTTATATGCACTGGAAAAACAAAAACTTTTTAATTCACGTTATTGTGATATATGCTTTATTGTGGTGGTCTGGAATTGAGCCCACGATATCTTCAATTTATGCCTGAGTATGAAAGGTGAAGTAACTTTTCAGGGTTTTACCAGCTCCTCTTAGAAACACAAATATAGTTGGAATTAAAGTGAGATTTGAGCTTTTTCCCTTCATTGTTTTGTGGACTGATTTTCCAAATGATCAAGTATTAAATGGGAAATCCTAAGTGATCAAAGGCAATGATGATAATTTGTGTGCTTTTTATCATTTTTGTTGTTAATATCTCTGGCACATTGTAGGTACGTAATACATGAGTGTTTATCTAAGCTTATTTTTATTAAGCTTATGTGACTTTGCTATTCAGTTCTATATAACTTATGAACTCACCAGAATATCCTGTTTCATATCTATTATTATCCTATTTTTTTTCCTGTGCTTTGTCATTGCTAATTTAACTTTGGTTAGTTTTAATTAAGCTAGTTCCTTTTTCCTATGGTAAAGTTCTTAGTCTAGTTTTTATAATTGTAACCTAAGTAACTTCCCTTTTAAAAGTCAGTTTAAATTTGGCTTTTTGTTTCTTGTAGCTAAAAGCATTCTTTCAGATACAGCTCCATTTGTCTCAAGTTTCACTTCTTTGGCCCAATATGATATTATTCTCCACTAGTATTTTCTAGCAGTTTCATTGAAGTATAATTATTATACAATAAATCACACATATTTAAAGAGTACAAGTTGATAAGTTTTGTCATATGTATATATTGATGAAACCATCACCACAATCAAGATAAAGCACATATTCATCACCCCCCAAAATTTCCTTGCACCCCTTGGGGATGCCTCTCACTCCGCTCTTACCTCCCAGGCAACCACTAATCTACTTTCTGTCATCAACGTTAGTTTGAATTTCTTAGAATTTTATGTAAATTGAATCATTCATTCTTGAATTGCTTTTTGTTTTCTTTCTTTCACTCACAATTATTTTGGGAATCATCCATGTGTCAATAGTTTGTTCCCTTTTACTGCTGAATGGTATTCAGTTTGGTGGATACCCCAAAAAGTTTATCCATTCACCTTTGGTGGATATTTGGATTCTTTCCAGCTTTTGCTTATTACAAATAAAGCTGCTATTGATATTTGTGAACACTTCTTTGTATGGATCTATGCTTTAATTTGTCTTGGATAAAGTTTAAGCATGGAATGGCTAAAATGTATGGTAAGTATATGTGTAACCTTTTAAAAAAAACTGCCAAACTGCCTCCCAAGATGATTTTCATCACCAGTATTGTATGAGAGACCTGGTTGACCACCCCAAGACATTAAGTCTTACTCTCAAAAATTGTAAATGTCACTTTATTTGAAAAAGAATCTTTGAAGATGTAATTAAATTAAGGAGTTTTAGACACGGAGATTACTTGAAATTATCTGGATGGACCCTAAATGCGATCACAAGTGTCTTTGTAAGAGAGACAAGGAAATTTTTTCAGAGACACACAGACAAGGAAACAGTAATGTGATAATGGAGGCAGAAACTGGAGTGTCGCTGCTTCCAGACTTCGAGGGAATAGAGCCCTGCCAACTGCTTGATGTTGTATATCTGACCTCCAGAATCTACATTTCTGTTGTTTTAAGTTACCAAGTTGGTGGTAATTTTTTTTTATGGCAGCCTCAGGCAACTAATACAATGGCTCTGTAGTACTCAGAATCATGGCATGGTCTTGATCAATTGGATACTTCTACCCAGGACCTCGATGCTTTAATGTGTGATACCAAGACAATGAAATACAATAAATTCACAGAGGTAAAATTGAATATCCATGGCTGTAGCCATGTCAGTAGGTGGTGGTCATATGTCCCGAAGTAGCTTGCATGTGCTGACGTAGTAGCCACATTATTCTACAAATGGTGCTTTACATTTTTGGCATGTTGTGAGCTACCGTAGCTTCTATTTTCCAAGCCCAGTTCCCTATATGCCTATGGATTTTATGGGACCTCGTGTTTTTTGTTTTGTTTTGTTTTGCTTTTTCAAATAAATTGTTTGAAAACATAGTTGGTTTATATGAATTGCAATTGTAGCTTTGTAACTGATTCAGGAAAAAAAGTATTAAAATGCTTTGCAGTTTTAAAAAGAGAAAGAACAGTTTTTCTAATACTCATGTCTGTTTTTTTCTTTTAAATAATAACTAGACATATTTGGAGTTAATGGTTTCTAGGATACTTATTATTGTCTCTTACTTTTCTCAGAAGCCCTAATTTAATAGAAACAACTTTATAATCTTTCAATAGTATTATCCCTTAACTGCCAATAGACACAATCAACATCAAATACTCATTGGAGTATACTTTGAGTTCAATACAGATGGATCTGACAATCGCATTGTAGGCCTTAATATTCTTTTCTTCTCCAGGGATTTATCTTACCTTTTAGGTCGCTTCCTTCTGCACTAAAAAAAACAGTTCTTTGTAGTTGTGTATTACCAATGTGACAGGTTTTATGTCACATTTATAGATACCACCATTTCCCTCCTCATTCTCACATAGCCAAATATGTTTATTGAAGTTTCATTTGTCTTAGGGACACAGTGAACTTTGCAGTGATTAACTGAAACATTTTAGATTTACTCAGGACATTTTAAAAACTATTTTTATGTTCAAGAAATGCCTGGAGACTAAATGAACAGGAGGTGGTCATTTGCATTATTACAACACAAACACACCTCAACTTGATTTTCTGTTTAGTGCGTTTAGCTCCTCTTAAATTTTGTTTATATAATGCCATATAAACAACCTGTTCTCTGGGGGGAAAGCAGTAAAATTATTAGATAATTCACAGTAAAATTACTTCCTGACTAATTAATTTTTTTTCACTAGTTGATTATACTTTCATAAATAGCCTTAGGGCTAAGTGTTAGTTTATTTCTCTCTCCTGTCAAATGGAATTCACAGAGAGTTAATTATAATTTCCTATGCCCTTTATCCTTTTACTCAAATGGATTACACTTGGAAAATAAAAGGGGATTAAATAGCTATTCAAGAGACAAAACATGTCAATCTGGGACATTGGGGCCCAAACATATATTCTTTGTCCTTATCTCTACAATTCTGATAGTGGAAGTGAAGCCTTAGTTACTCATCAAGGGAAAAATAATACATTGCATATGGTCTTAAAAGTAGGAATGATTAAAATTAACTTAACATTATTGCTATCTTTTTGTACAAATGGAAAAATCTGTCACTCTTGGGTGTTGGGCCAGCACCTCAACAGTTATTAGTTACTATTATCAAAGGCATCTCAAAACGCAATATTTTTTAATGCCATCCACAGCTCCCTAGTAACAAGCTTTTATATTTTTAATGCAACTGTATCAATATAACCTTTCTTGTGGTTGTTAGGGATTATTGGGAGGATGGTACCTTTGAAAAATAAATTAAATGATAGAATTTTGATTGTTAACTGCAAGTCTGAATATTTGCCTCTCCCAGAGAAAGATTTATAGATAAATCTCCTTTAATATTCTAAAAGGAGAATTTGACAATAATGCATATATATTATTGGGCCATATTTTGCATTTTTTGGAAATTTTTATTTTTTTAGAATAATAAGGTTGATGGGACTTTAGAGATTTAAAAAATTTAACCTGCATATTTTTCAGAAGAAAAAGATGAGTCAGAGTGGGATGACGTGCTGAAAATCATGCAATTTATGGCAGAAGTAATGCCAGTGTATAAGTCTTCCAATGCCTAGTTCAGGGCCTTATCTGTGACATAAGACTTTACAAAGGACACACACGGCAGAATCCTTTTAGGCAGTACATTTATTTAATGCATATCAATATCAACATATTTGCAAATATTGCATTTGATAATCGTTTTCTGACTCACATCAAATTAATGTCAATCATTTCGTAGAAGGACGGTCTTGGGAGTTAGTCCTTTTCTGGCCATTGCTAGTTATAAGGCAGAAGGTAATAAGTTACTTTGGCCTCGCATTCCTCAACTGGTGATCAGACTATGTGACCTCTAAGGCCTCTTCCAGCCCTTACTCTTATTCCACAATACAAATGTACATCGCCTACTGTGCCACTCCACATCTATGTGGAAAATTCATTATCATGGGTAAGCTGACAAAGCAGAAGTTTTGGTGAATGGTTTAATTTCTGACCACTTTTTCTAACAGAGCCAGGATCAGCCCTTCTGTGCTCACTTCCCACGGCTGCCTCCTGCCCATTCCTGACCAAGGCTTCTCTGTGATACCCAGCCTGGCACAGCCAGGTAGGCATATCCTCCCCTTCCCAGGAGCAGACCTTGTTGAAATGCCAAGTTATTACTATGAGGGTCCAAAACTGCTTATTAACTTTAAACACTTTCTGAGGTTTGGACAAATATATATTCCACAAACACAAACAGTTATATTTTAAATATATGAGCGTGCTATCATGAGTTAGAACAAATAGTCTATTTTAAGACACTAGTGAATTCAGAGTACATTTTTGTCTTTTACTTTTTCAAATACTAAAATTACCTAACACACTAAATGAATACTGTCCTATGGAATGTCGGCAACTCCTTTGAACTTACTAGTGTCCTCATTTAGGAAAACGTTTGGAGCCTGGACTCTAATTTCTCCCCATTGACATTATCTCCTGGTAAGATGTGAGGAGTGTAGTATCTTGGTCTCAGGAAAGGATAATCAGATAAACCAGTATGAGCTGGGACATCTATGGTTGGTAGTGGTTTAGTGAATAATATCTGCATGAAAATATTTTCAATTTTCTTTAGAGGCTTAGAGTCTTCAGTAAGTCACAGTGAGGAGATCCAGGGGCAATGCCAGGCTTCTAAATAAAAAAATATAAGGCAAGAGGGTTTTTGTTGCCTCTCCAATCACACCTGCTCTGGTATTGGGTATCACCCGCTCTGCACACTGATTTTAGTCCTCACGTTCCTTTGATCATTAGGAATCTTCATGCTTGAAAAGCCAGCTCCACGCCTCCTCCACAGAGTGAGGGAGGGAAATGCTACATTTTGCAAATTTCAGTGCTTTTGAAAGGAATAATGAAAAGGAGGTGGTGCTGCTTCAGAAGGCGGGCCACAGATGGAACAAAAGGTTAACTCAAATTTCTGCTGAAAATAGAAAGTAAAGATAGTAATGATGATCTATAGAGGAGCAGAAAACACAGCAAAGTGAAGTTATTCATTTTGAATCAGCAGCTTCTTTTAAAACATCCTCTGGTTGTTCAAAGGGTTTTATTTTACAAATTGGCATTCAGTGGGCACGTCTGACAAATGGTTCATTGTGTGTCTTTTACCAATTGTCAGCAATAGTCTTTCTTTGGCTCCACTAAAGAGAGTAACTTCATAGTTCTGAGGTAGTTTCTTTGAGGACAAATGATCCAACTTTTTCTCCATGTTTGATTAAAAAGAATTCAAAGCATAACTTAGCACTCAGTAGCTTCTCTATTATATCTACAGCTGCTTTCCACTTCCCCCTCACTAGAAATGGAAGTTCTCTTGCTTTTAGATATCAGTCTTTTGTCTGTCTTGTGCCTCACCTCATAAAAAAAAGATAATCCTTCTTCACAGAGATTGCATCACTGTTAAAGAGAAACAGCTTTTATTAGAGACTTCTGAGGAATGTATAAACTGGTAGATATATAAGAATGTGACTGAAATACAATACTCCTTCCTGTGTATTTCATATGGGTGGCTTTGAATAGGTACTGAACAACCTGACAGGACTGACTTCAGTTAATTCTTGTCAAATCTTAACCTTAGCACACGCTCATTTTTTAGTAGTTTCAGAGCCCTTGCATTAGGAAAAAAAAAACCCTCCTTGCTAAAGAGAAAAATAGGGAGTGATACTTTCTCAGAGAGCTATAAGTGTCAAGAGAGGTGCATTAAATCTAGTGATTACACTTGATAGAATCTTTTCTCTGTTATAAACAGAATCTTTCAAACCATATTGAAAAAGTAATGCTTTAAAAATGTGTTGACTATCTCTATTAGTAATATAATGTCTTATTTGCAGATTTTTCTATTCATGGACAAAATATATATGAGGTCTACATGGGGCTTAAATGTAAACACACTGTTTTACAGGTATGACAGGCGCTTTCAAACAGAACTGCCATTACTGTTACATTTTGGTAGCATAGATATTAAAATTCCTGTTACACATGGTAAGTTTGTTGTTTAGCAAGGTAATGTCACTTGCATAAGATCATTGTGCTAGAGACTGCTAGTTTTCTATCAATATATAGGCATGGATTTTTGGTTACAAGTATAACTATGAATAAAGACTGTATTTCCCAGATTATTTTGTAACTATGACTAAGTTTTGGCCAATACAAGTATACATGTTATACTATGCAGGGATATGATCTTGATTTCTCTTTTCTCCTTTTTGTTAGCTCTAATGGGGGTCTGATGATGGGAGCTTGAGCAGACACTGATGACGGAGTGACAGAAAAATAAGATAAGAGGAACTTACCTTTAATTAGCTTACTTTTACATGAGAGAATAAAATGTGTGTCTAAGGCAGATTATTTTTTTGACAGCCATAAGATATAATCAAAAATAGAAAAAGTGGAATTTAACCCCATATTTTACCTAAGTCTAAGCCAAGTGTTCTTTATACTAAAAACTGTACAACTTCAGTACACCTGCCATGCATCAATATTGTAGATATTTGGACTCCATCTTGGGTCTAGCTTCTTTAATTAAAGTTTCTTCAACACTGTTGAAAAACCATGGTTTTACTACAGTTTATGGTATAGTAGACTGTATTATGATATGAACTCATGTTTAAAATGCTTGACATACTAAGGGTTTTACAGTATTTTTCAAGCATTAATTTTTATGTAAGTAAAAATATCCACATTATAACAGTTTATAATGCAACTGAAGATATTAAAATCTTTTACAAAAGTCATTGGAATGTGTTAAAAAAAAGGAAGTTGGGATAAGAAGTGAAGCTGTTAGTCTTGATTTCATCTCCTATCACCAATCTGTCTTATTCACTTCCTTCCAATGGATTCTTTCAATGAAACTCCTATTTCCTTCAAACAGCTGGTAGTCATCTTAGCTCCTAATGATATACATCACATTAAAAAAATGCTACTAATCTAAAAATTCTACTCTGTGAAGATAAGCATATGGTTTAGAAGATGAAAACCGCTGACTGTATGATTACATTCCTGTTTACTTGTATAATAAATGATCATTAAGCCATCCATCATTCTTTCTTTGGACTTAATCTGGGGGCTGGGTAAGGGGAGATGAGGTAAGCGGAGTACCAGTTTGCTTTCACTTGGCAGACATTAGTTTTTGCCCCTGTATGTTCTACATGTTCTTATTTTAAAGGTGGTTATAGAGAAGCTTAGTGACTGGTCAGTTGGTAACAGAGTGATGGCTTATCTCTGGATTTTAAAAGACTCTTAAAGTTTAGGGGTCCTTCTCCCACTTCATGCTATTTCTTTTATTCTTGATATAATATTTTCAGAAGGAAGAGGACTGGTCTAAAGTCCAAGCTATGCCCCTTCTCAACTGGGTAATGATGAGGCAACTTACTGAACTTCTCTTTCTAGGTATTAAAGTAACCCAATAATCATCTCTACGTTCAGGGGTGGACGTGATGTTTAAATGAGATAGTGCATGTAAATATTTTGCACAGAACCTGGCACATGGTAGATGCCTGGTAATGTATTTGTTCATAAAATTGTTTAATAAACAAGAGAACATATAAAAAAAACAACAGATAAGAGAAATACTTGGTAGGGTTAAGTGACTTATTTTCCAAAACAGACAAAGTTATTTCTGATTTTTTAATCAAGGGAGAAAAACACTTGGGAAGAAGAATGCCTAAGTGCAGGTAAATGAAGGAAGACTACATCTATTTCACAGAAGCACACGCTTAACTCGCAATTTAGTTTATTGAGAACAACAATTACATAGTTTTGTTCTGCCATAAATAGAGCATAATGAACCAACAAAATTTTTAAAAGTAATCCGGTTTACATTTATTTTTAAAAGAATTTATAAATTAATGTTTTGTGTGATTAAAACATGTGAAGCAACTTTGAATCCACATATTTTTTTGTGTGTGCATTTGTTGAATACTTGAAGGAATAAACATTTGCAATATAGTTAAAGGCAGTCATTTTCTTCCTTAATGTGAGCAACTCCTAAGGTTTGTTTTCAAAAACAAAGAAACAAACAAATAAAACCCAACAATCGACTCACCCATGACTAGTTTAAGCTGAAGATTGAAACTTGTTACTAACATTAGCAGAGAATTTTTCTAAAGTTCCCTTGGTTGAATTGCTGAGTTCAGTTTCATTTTTGAATTAAAAATAACAGTCATTCTACTGATATCTATTGAGGGATTAAAAGATGCAGGCTCTTTAAGAAAGCAATCCTTTTACAATGGTAAGGAGAATTGAATGTGATTTTTCTACTTTTGGATCTCGGAGCCTAGAGAGGAAGATAGATATTAATTAATAGCAAAATTATAAAACTGTCTCTAACCTCTATGCACAGAGGAGAGGTTCATGGTGCTATGGAATATTATACATAAAGATTTATACCTAAAAAGGGAGGTGAGGGAAGTGACAGTTACGCTGAGATCTGAAGGAGGAGTTAACCCGATGAAGCAAACCCACGTTTTGCAAAGATACTGTGGCTGAAGCAGAGAGAAAAGCATAGTGAGAGGTGAGGCTGGAAGGTCTCTAGGGGGGAACTATGAATAGAACTGAAAACTCTCGCAAGGACTGTGCTTACAGCTAAGTGCATTGGTAATTCAGTGAAATATTTCATGCCTTTAGCTGAGAGTGGGGGCAGGAATGGGCGATGACATAATCAGATATATCCTTTGTAAAGATCACCCTGAATGCCAAGTGGAGGAGAACGGATTCAAGAGAGACCACAGTGCTTTTCTATTGCTTCTAGTGGGAGATGATGGTGTCTCCTTTCCCAAGATGGCTGATAACTTCTTATGGGCAAAGGCTTTATTTATAATTTCTTATATTTTGTAGTGCTAAACTCAAATTATGTAGTAATCTTTGCAGATTAAATGAAAGAACGGTAAGCTTATTAGTTACTTACATGACAGCATAATTAGGCTGATTACTTACTATTATTTAATTTAGCCATATGAACAACAAAGCTGATTGGATGATTAGCAATACACAGCATATTCTATTCTGAATCCTTATAATAGAAAGCAGTTGAACTTCAAGTGGCAGGAGTTGTCTCTTCATCTCAATAATTGACATGCAAATAGGTAGGAGGCAGTTCCTGAGTTGTTAAATTTTTAACTTTTCTTACCAATATTCTGTAACAGACTTACATGTTACAGTGACTCACCCTCCCTTTTTTTTAAATTTATTGGGGTGACAATTGTCAGTAAAATCACATAGATTTCAGGTGTACAACTCTGTACCACACCATCCATAAATCTCACTGTGTGCCCACCACCCAGAGTCAGCCCTCCTTCCATCACCATACACTCAATCCCCTTTACCTTCATCCCCCACCCCCACTCCCCCACCCCCTGGCAACAACTAAACTATTGTAGATGTCTATGAGTTTTGTTTCTCATTTGTTTGTCTTGTTCTTTTGTTGTTTTTGGTTTATATACCACATATCAGTGAAATCATATGGTTCTCTGTTTTTTTCTGTCTGACTTATTTCACTTAGCATTATACTCTCAAAATCCATCCATGTTGTCACAAATGTTCCTATATCATCTTTCCTTACCTCCGAGTAGTATTCCATTGTGTATATATACCACAACTTCTTTATCCATCCATCTATCAAAGGACATTTTGGTTATTTCCATGTCTTGGCCACAGTAAACAAAGCTGCAATGAACATAGGAGCACATGTGTCTTTATGTAGAAATGTTTTCAGATTTTTTGGGTAGATACGCAGGAGAGGGATTGCTGGGTCATAAGGTAATTCTATTCGTAATGTTTTGAGGAACTGCCACACTGCCTTCCATAACGGCTGCACCAGTCTGCATTCCCACCAACAATGTATGAGGGTTCCTTTTCCTCCACAGCCCCTCCAAAACTTGTTACTATTTGTCTGGTTGATGATAGCCATTCTGACAGGGGTGAGGTGATATCTTATTGTGGTTTTTATTTGCATTTCTCTGATGATTAGTGATGTTGAGCATTTTTTCATATGTCTATTTGCCATTTGTATAACCTCTTTGAAGAAATGTCTCTTCAGGTCCTCTGCCCATTTTTCAATTGGGTTGTTCATTTTTCTGTCGTTGAGTTTCATGAGTTCCTTCTATATTTTGGATATTAGCCTATTATCAGAAGCACTGTTTGCAAAACTCTTCTATCATTCATTTGGTGGCCTTTTTATTTTGTCAATTTTTTTTTTTTTTTTTGGCTGTGCAGAAGCTTTTAAGTTTTATATAGTCCCATTTGTTTACTTTAGTTTTTACTTCTCTTGCCTTTGGAGTCAAATTCATAAAATGCTCTTTGAACCCAAGGTCCATAAGTTTAGTACCTATGTTTTCTTCTATGCAGTTTATTGTGTCAGGTCTTATGCTTAAGTCTTTGATCCATTTTGAATTAATTTTGGTACACGGTGACAGATAGCAGTCCAGTTTCATTCTTTTGCACGTGGCTATCCAATTCTCCTAGAACCATTTATTGAAGAGGCTGTCTTTTCTCCATTGTATGGTTTTTGCTTCTTTGTCAAAAATTAGCTGTCCATATTTATGTGGTTTTATTTCTGGGTTCTCAATTCTATTCCATTGGTCTATGTGCCTGTTTCTCTGCCAATACCATGCTGTTTTGATTATTGTTGCCCTGTAGTACAAGCTAAAGTCAGGGAGTGTGATACCTCCAGTATTGTTCTTTTTTCTTAAGATTGCATTGGCTATTCAGGGTCTTTTGTGGTTCCAAACAAATCTGAGGATTTTTTGTTCTATTTCTTTAAAAAAATGTCATTGGGATTTTGATGGGTATTGCATTAAATCTGTATATTGCTTTGGGTAATACGGCCATTTTAACTATGTTGATTCTTCCAGTCCATGAGCACAGAATGTCTTTCCATTTCTTTGCATATTCTTCAATTTCCTTTAAAAATGTCTTATAGTTTTCAGCATACAGGTCTTTCACATCCTTGGTTGAGTTTATTCGTAGGTATTCTATTCTTTTTGCTGCAATTGCAAAATGAATTGTTATTTGTATTTCTTTTTCTGAGCTTTCATTGCTAGTATATAGGAATGCAATGGACTTTTGTACATTGATTTTGTAGCCAGCAACTTTACTGTATTCGTTGATTGTTTCTAATAGCTTTTTGGTGGAGTCTTTAGGGTTTTCTATATATAGCATCATGTCATCTGCAAAGAGTGATAATTTAACTTCTTCATTCCCAATTTGGATGCCTTTTATTTCTTTCTCTTGCCCGATTGCTCTGGCAAGGACTTCCAACACTATGTTGAAAAGCAGAGGTGATAGGGCACAGCCCTGTCGTGTTCCTGAACGTAGAGCAAAGGGCTTCAGTTTTTCACCATTAAGTATGAGATTAGCTGAGGGTTTGTCATATACGGCCTTTATTATGTTAAGGTATTTTCCTTCTATACCTATTTTATTAAGTATTTTAATCATAAATGGATGTTGTATCTTGTCAAATGCTTTTTCTGCATCAATTGATATAATGATATGATTTTTGTCTTTTATTTTGTTTGTGTGATGTATCACATTGATGGATTTGCGGATGTTGAACCATCCTTGTGCCCCGGGGATGAACCCCACTTGGTTGTGATGAATAATCTTTCTAATGCATTGTTGCCTTCGATTGGCTAGAATTTTGTTTAGTATTTTTGCATTTGCATTCATCAGAGATATTGGTCTGTAGTTTTCTTTTTTTGTGTTGTCCTTACCAGGTTTTGGTATCAGTGTAATGTTGGCCTCATAAAATGAATTAGGGAGTACTGTCTCTTCTTCAATTTTTTGGAAGAGTTTGAGCAGGATTGGTATTAGGTCCTCTTTGAAGGTTTGGTAGAATTCACTAGTGAAGCCATCTGGTCCGGGACTTTTACTTTTGGGAAGGTTTTGGATGACTGATTTAATTTCATTACTGGTGATCGGTCTGTTTAGATTTTCCAGTTCTTCATGGTTCAGCCTAGGAAGGCTATATGTTTCTAAGAACTTGTCAATTTCTTCTAGGTTATTGAATTTGGTGGCATATAGTCCTTCAGAGTATTATTGGATGATCCTTTGTATTTCTGTGGTGTCCGTGATAACTTCCCCTGTTTCATTTCTGATTTTGTTAATTAGTATTTTCTCTCTTTTTATCTTAGTGAGTCTAGCCAAAGGTTTGTCATTTTTGTTAATCTTTTCAAAGAACCAGCTCTTTGTCACATTAATTTTTCTGTTCTCTTTCTGTTCTCTATTTCATTTAGTTCTGCTGTGATTTTTGATATTTCCTTTCTTCTGCTGTCCTTGGGTTTCATTTGTTCTTCTTTTTCTAGTTCTTTAAGTTGTAACAGGAGGTTATTTATTTATTTATTTTTTTCTTGTTTCTTGAGATAGGCCTGTACTGATATAAATTTCCCTCTTAAAACTGTTTTCGCTGCATCTCAAAAATTTTGGTAGGATGTATTTTCATTGTCATTTGTTTCTATGTATCTTTGTATCTCTCCTCTAATTTCTTCTTTGACCCAGTTATTCTTTAAAAGTATGTTGTTTAATCTCCATGTATTTGTGGTTTTTCCTGCTTTCTTTTTGCAGTTAATATCAATTTCAAAACCTTGTGATCAGAGAATATGCTTGGTATGATTTCAATCTTCCTAAATTTGCTGAGGCTGATTTTATGTCCCAATATATGGTCTATCCTTGAGAATGTTCCATGTACACTAGAAAAAAATGTGGAGTCTGATGTTTTAGGATGAAGTGCTCTATATATGTCAATTATGTCCATTTCATCTAATGTGTCATTTAGGGCTGCTATTTCGTTATTTACTTTCTGTTTGGATGATCTAGCCATAGCTGTCAATGATGTACTTAAGTCCCCTAGTAGAACTGTGTTTTTGTCAATTTTTCCCTTTAGTTTTGTTAAGAGTTGCTTGGTATATTTCGGTGCTCTCTGATTGGGAGCATAAATATTGATGACTGTTATGTCTTCTTGTTGTATAGTTCCCTTTACCATTATGAAATATCCATCTTTGTCTCTTGTTACCTTTTTCACCCTGAAGTCTGTTTCATCTGATATCAGTATGGCTACACCTGATTTTCTCTGGATACCATTTGCTTGGAGTTTCAATTTCCACCCTTTCACTTTGAGACTATGCTTGTCCTTGTAGCTGAGATGTGTCTCTTGGAGACCGTATATGGTTGGGTTTAGTTTTTTGATCCAATCTGCTACTCTGTGCCTTTTTATTGGTGAGTTCAGTCCATTTACATTTAGGGTGATTATTGATATATGATGATTTCCTGTCATTCTAACTTTAGTTTTCTGGTAAGGCTTTGTCTCCATTGTTTCTTTGCCTTTTTGTTGTTGTCTATTATTTCTGTGTGGTGGTATTATATGATGTTTCCCTCTGTTTCTTCTTTTATTACAGTATGTATTTCAGTTCTGGATTTTTTTTGAGTGGTTACCCTTAAGTTTATGTAAAAGAAAGTTTGATATTTAGAGTATTCCATTTTCTTCAGCACGCTTACTTTCTCCATTCCTATATTCTAGTTCAGGCCTTTACTCTCCCCCTTTTTATGTTTTGGTTGCCACAAATTGTTCCTGTTGATGGCAGTCGAAGAGCCTCTTTTAGTATTTCTTGTAGAGCAGGTTGTATATTAGAAAATTCCCTCAGCTTCTGTATGTCGGGAAATGTCTTTATTCCTCCTTCATTTCTAAAGGATATCTTTGCTGGATATATTATTCTTGGCTCATAATTTCTCTCTTTCAATAGTTTGCATATTTGGTTCAACTCCCTCCTGGCTTGTAGAGTTTCTGCTGAGAAATCTGATGATAATCTAATGGGCTTTCCTTTGTAGGTTACCATCTTATTTTCCCTGGCTGCCTTGAGGATTCTTTCTTTGTCGTTGACTTTTGACAGCTTCAATACAATGTGCCCTGGAGAAGGCCTTTTGGGATTGAGGTAACTAGGTGTTCTATTTGCTTCTTGGATTCGAGGATCCAGTTCTGTCCACAAGTTTGGGAAGTTCTCATCAGCAATTTGTTTGAATATATTCTCTGTTCCCTTCTCTCTTTCTTCTCCTTCTGGTATGCCCATTATTCTTATATTGCTCTTTCTGATGGAGTCAGAAAGTTCTTGTAGAGTTCTTTCATTTCTTTTAAGTTTCAAGTCTCTTTCTTCTTCCATCCGTGTCATTTCCAGGTTTCTATCTTCGATGTCACTGATTCTTTCCTCCATCTGTTCAACTCTACTAGGTAGAGTTATCTTAATTTATTCTATTGAGTTCTTAACACGTTGCGTACGGCAGGGTTTAAATCCCTCATACCCCTCCGTTCCGGCAGGTTTTTAAAAGAAACTACTTTAAAATGCACTCTTCTCTTTAAAGCGTAAATGCTTCTATGTCGTTTATTATTTTTCTATGGAATTTTTTAGGATTTACTCACCTATGATTTTAATAATCCTTCCTGGTGCGATACTGCAGAAAGCAGCTTCCTTTGTTATTAACGAAACACAAATAATTCAATAAAATGTGCAAAGTAAAAAGAGTCAACAGTAAAAACGAGAATTCTCGTTATCCGTCCTTAACGCATGGCTCAGAAAAAAACGAAGATTCTCGTGATCCGTATGCAACGTGTTAATCTCCAGAAATTCTATTTGGTTCTTTTTTAAAATTTCAATCTCTTTCGTAAAATGCTCATGTTGTTCTTTGAGTGTGTTTCTGAGTTCATTAAACTGCCTTTCTGTGTTTTCTTGCATCTTGTTGAGTTTTTTCAGAACTGCAATCTTGAATTTTCTGTCATTTAAGTTACATATTTCCATATCTCTAAGTTCCTTTTCTGGAGACTTTTCACTTTCTTTCTGAGCTGTTTTGTTGCCTTGTTTATTCATGGCAATTACTGATTTATTATTTCTCTTCCTAGACATCTACAGGAGTGGCTTCTGCAACAGGTCTATAGGAAGAGGTCTTTCTTTTGTTTTCCAGTACTTGTTGGTGGAATGTTTTATTTTCTCTCCGACTGCAGCCTTTTTTTTCTCTCTCACACGGTAGTGCTATGTTTTCTCTGTACTATTCCAGGTTCTCACACAATGGGGGGATTCCCTGGAAGATGGGCTTCTCCTCTGTTAATAGTTCGCCTGGGTCACAGGGCACAGTGTCTGTGTGGGTATGCGGAGAGCTTTTGAAGTTCCAAAGCTCTTCCTGCACTATATTCAAAACCCGTGTGTTTCAGCAGCTCAGTTTAGTCCTGCAGGGATCTGCCCAGATAGGTGGGGACAGGGGTGGGGTGGTTTGTGAGAGGTGGCCCAGAGCAATGTCGGCAACTGCACCATAACCAGTCCTGCTTCCACAGCTCCCTCCCCTTTGCTGGAACTAGTTGGGCTGCGAATCTGTGTCTGCAATCCACAGTTCTCAGAACAGCAAATATTCTGTTCTTTGGATCTGACACTGCTACTGTTTCGCTTCTAGCACCGGGCAGGTGGGGGTGGGGCGAGCTCTGGAAGGGTGGGCGGGGGCGACTAGTTTCAGTGCTTAAGGCTTCCATTCTCTGTGGCAGTGAGAACTTAAACCACCGTTTTCAGCCTTTTTCCCTCAGTCTTTGCTCCGATGTCTGTGCCATGAGCGTTTGGTTCAACCATGTTATATGCTGTCCCTTCAGCCCTGTGGGCCATAAATGGAGACCTAGCAGTCCAAGTTCTTCCCTCTCCTGCAGTGTGGTAATTCTGGGATGGGGTGAGCTTGGAGCACTGAGCTAGGTCTGCGTCCTGTGCCCACGCGGCTCCATCTCCGCACTTCTCCCTTCCCTCCTCCCCCGCTCGCACTATTCGCCCACCTTTAGGTGAATTCAATAGTGGGCCTCTTCTTCTTGCCTGTCTGGTATGCAGGGCGTCCTTTGTGGAGTTATAGTTGTTCCATTAGTTGTAAATTCCAGGGGAGATTTACAGAGGCTCACCTCAGGCCGCCTTTTAGATGATGGCAGCCTTTCTATTTCTTTAAAAAATACCATTGCCTCTCCCCCTTTTTTTCTTATAAAAAGAAAAATGAGCAATCTAGTAAACAGATTGTGCCTCCTACTTAGGATTTTTTTTTAATCAGCTCATACTGTGCTTTGAACTGAAAATTAAGCTGTCCCTCAATTTCATTTATCTTAGAAATATTCTTGTATGCTAAGTTCTCCAAACTGTCATTTCACAGACAAATTTGACTAGGAATTAACACATAAAGGAAAATGATCACATATAAACACTTAGGTGACTATCCTTCGAGAGTCCTCATAACATCCTCCAAAAGATGTTGAATGCTATCTACATGATATCTGGGCCATTCCAAAGAGGTACTCCAAAATGATCTTTGGGTCAGATTTTTTTTTTAAAAAAACATGTTATTAGAAATATGCAAAAATATGCTTTTTGAATTCAATAGATTCTTATATCTTAAAATTCTCTTTAAAAATGGACTCAAAGTTGCAGAATTAACATTTAAATACTCTGAAGTAGTATGCATCATTTCTTTTTTCTCCCCCCACCCAACCTACCAGCTTTTTAATTCTAACAAGTATGATAAATAGGTCAATTAATCTAACACACACACAATTATTTAAGACATTTCAGCCAATGGCATGTTGTTTTGATTATTGTTTCTCTGTAGCACAAGCTGAAGTCAAGAAGCGTGCTACCTGTAGCATTATTCTTTTTTCTTAGGATTGTTTTGGCTGTTCAGGGTCTTTTGTGGTTCTGTACAAATCTGATGATTTTTGTTGTTGTTGTTGTTCTATTTCTTTAAAAAATACCATTGAGATTTTGATGGGGATTGCATTAAATCTGTATATTGCTTTGGGTGATATCGCCTTTTTAACTATGTTAATTCTCCCAATTCATGAACATGGAATGTCTTTCCCTTTCTTTGTGTCTTCTTCAATTTCTTTTTAAAAAAGAAACAAGAACTCATAGACATAGACAGTAGTTTAGTGGTTACCAGAAGGTAAGGAGAGTAGGGTGGTAGAAGAGGGTAAATGGGGTCAAAGATATTGTGATGGAAGGAGAACTGACTCTGGGTGGTGAACACAAAATGTGATATATAGATGATGTATTACAGAATTGTACACTTGAAGCCTATGTAATTTCACTAACCATTGTCACCCCAATAAATTTCAATTAAAAAGAAAAG
The DNA here is from genome assembly GCF_036562045.2 of Rhinolophus sinicus. Taxonomy (NCBI): domain Eukaryota; kingdom Metazoa; phylum Chordata; class Mammalia; order Chiroptera; family Rhinolophidae; genus Rhinolophus; species Rhinolophus sinicus. The sequence goes on along the minus strand of NC_133751.1, from coordinate 83,648,959 downwards.
ACAATTTCAAGGAAAAATCATTGAAATATCAGAAAACTTGGACATGTTCATGTTAATATTATATCTCTGGCAAAAAATCAAAAGTATGGTATTGTCTATTAAAAGATATAAGTAAAATAATCCTTGAGATATTTTCTTTAAGAACTTTGAAAAGTAAGCAAGGGCAACTCAACTAGTTGTCACCTCATTGGTGTTCTTTTTTAAAAATTATTTTTACTTTTTTACTCTGCAGAACTACCCAGATGATGGCTCCGAAGGTTTCAGACATTCTAAATTATTTTCTTAGTTTAGTAAAGATCTTTCAGGGCATTAACTTAAGAAAAGGAAAAACCCACAATAGAATAAGCGGTTTGGTCCTTACCAATCTTCTGCTTTGTTCCTCTCTGTCTGGGTCTCTTTGAGTCTTCATTGCTTTGTAAGTTTCTCCTTCGCTATCTTAGACCATGTTTCTCCACTTTCTCTCTCTCTCTTTCTTCCTTCCTTCCTTCCTTCCTTCCTTCCTTCCTTCCTTCCTTCCTTCCTTCCTTCCTTCCTATCATCTGTCTATCTCTATCTCTATCTTTATCTCTCTCTCTCTCTCTCTCAACATAGCAAGCTATATTAAAATATAGTTCAATGAATGCCTCCCAGTATAGTTATCATTATCCACATATTCCTGAATAAATCTGATATAATTCTACTCTAATTAGCAACAAGAAAAGAAAATGCTGTTCTGACAGAAAATCCAGTTTTTCTTTGATAAATTCTTCAAATTATTTTCAAAGTTGCTTTCCCTTTCCATTAAAATGTGTAATGAAGATTAGAGCTCAAAGGGATGTGGACTTTTTGTTTTTACTTATGTTAAAAAATACAGTGAGGAATAGTTGCATTTCTCCTTGTGGGATGTGGTAAGGAACTTAAAAATGAATATCAGAGAGTTAAAGATTATAATGAAATAATTTAGAGTTTTAGGAATTTTGTTCAATTTAATTTCTTGCTTAGGTAATATGTTTAATGATTGTAGGTGAAGTTGGTACAAACCAAAGACCCCCAAAGTATGGGCTGTGAAAAGATAGACCATCGCTTCCTTTTCTTAGTACCAATCAGAGATAAGCAGTCACAGCTGGCTGGATGACTTTGCTCGCTTTCATATGTTGCTTCTATCTCTGCTTCAGTTCTCACTGACTCCAGAAAGCCACAAAAAGAAAAGAACCCAGATAGCAACATGTTTTCTTTTAGAGGACCTAGAGTTGGCACCTATAACTTTTGCTTGTATTTCATTAGCTGGTACTTAGTCACAAAGCTCGTGAGAGTTCTATTATGAACTGAGGGGAGGATGGACATTGGAAGAACAGTAGCTGTTTTAATCACAGTTCAAATATTTCATTGAAGACAAATTATTTCAACAAAATTCTCTTAATCCTTGGAATGCATTTACTTTTAAAATCTGGTTTATTTCAGCTTTGTTGTTGGTCAATTGGTGACAATCAAGAATTTAAAAAAAAAAGAAGTTGGAGGTGAACTATGAGGCTTTTAGTGTGCTACTAAATAAACATTATTAAAGAGCATGTAGGAAACAGCTGATGATTAAAATGTATGTCCAGGCATAATAGAGTGAGTCACACCCGACTTCGCTCAACTTTAATGAAAAAGTCCTTACAGGAGTTTTCAGGGCCTTACTAGATCTGACGTCTGTAACCTCTCTGTCTCCATCTCTCATTTCTCTTTTTTTCTCTAATGATATGCCAGCCACACGGTCATTCTTGTTTTGCCTCCTAAGTGCCAGCCACTCTCTCACCGCCAAGCCTTTAATTTATTCTTAATATTCCTTCTCCTAGAACTCTTTTTCCTCCAAGATTTCTTCAGATTTGCCCCATTCTCTCCTTCATGACTTTGTTTAAATGTTTCCTTTTCAGTTAGACCTACCCTGACCTTCCCCTTTAAAATTTCAAATCCATCCCTAGCATTTTCTATTCCCCTTACCTGCTTTATTTATTTCATTGGAGTTATTACCATATAAGTATGATTCTATATATTTTGCTTGTTTATTTTGTTTATTAACCATCTTTCACAACCAGCTATAATGGACATTCCTATGGACATTAATTTCTGTTTTAAGATTGTTTCCCATGGGTGTAATAGTGCCTGGCACATAAAATGATCAATACATATTCAGTGACTAAATGATGATCCAATGAATGAATGATTGAATAAATGAATCACAAAGCTAGAATGGTGCTATCTCCAGTAGTCATTTTGGAAAAACTCATGCATTGATATTTTTCAATAGTCTTGATCTTAGGCAATCATACTACTACATTTCACACGATGAAAAGAATTCAGTTATTTTAAAATAGTTTTATGCACCTAAATATTAACATTTTCTGTAGCGAAGAATATTTCATAAAATTACGAACGCTTATCTCACATAAAAGCTATACTTGGGGTTAAAAATGTTCAAGCATTGATTTTAATCATTTCATCTACATTAAAAATTCTTTAAAAGTAATGAAATTATATCTTTTGCAGTATCATTTCAATAGTAAAACTATTATTTGTAGTTTTCTTACACAATGGAGAAAATTCTTAAGGCTAACAGCAAAGCTCTAAATTTCATGACCTCTCACAGGCTCATTTTTTAATACAGTAAATATAGCTGAAATGATAGCTTCAATTACTAACATCATTCTGTATTGAAACATAACCATAGGACCCAGTTATTTAACAGAACTTACTTCTGTATTATGTTGTACCATGCAATGTTCTTCAGTATATGTTATCTGAGTGCCAATTAATACCCAAACAGTAGGTAAGCACCCAGATTAATATTTCCTCCTACCACATGAAGTGATTCTAAAAATGCCTATGGAGGTAATCACAAACTTATTTGAGGTACAAATACATTGATTTAGGCACATAGCAGGCTAGTCAAATCTGAATGTAGCCTAAACAAGGTGTGGTTGAGCAAATTATTCTCAGAATAACTGTCAAGAGTGCTTCAAAGTGATAATTAGGATGCTAACAAATGATATCCTCAAGGGAGTGAATTGTCAGGTCGCATATAATAAAATTGGAACTCTATTGCTGAATATAGTGAAGTACTTAGCATATGTTTACAATAACCTCACAAAAATAAAAGTGAAATTTTAAGATTGTTTTTTGAGTACCATATACTTATAAATTCCACTAAATATATGTAAATGGAAAAGATCTATTACACACCTTCAAGTAACATTTTTTCAGAGTAAGGATTTTTTTTTTCAATCTTGGTAAACAAGTAGAGGAGGAATGTGCGATCGCAGAGTGTTTCTTGCAGCAGAGTGTTTCTCACATAGAGGGGACAGCACCTCTGCCACATTATTTCAAGAACTCACCTCAGTTCACATCCATGTACAGCATCTGGCATATAAACTTTCAGACACAGCAGCTAAAATTTCTGGTCTTACAGTGACAACTCAAGCTATTGACAATAATAACATTAACAATGGTCACCATAATAAAAATTATTTAACACTTACTATGTATTAGACATTGTGTTAACCAATTTAAATACATAATTTAACTTTCAAACCAATGTTGAGAGACAATATTGTTATATTCATTTGACAGATGGAAAAACGAGTACCAATTAATAATAATAGCAAGCAATAGAGCAAAAAATAGCAAATAGTAGATTAAAATTCAAGTCTGTTTTATTCAAGAGATCTTACTCTTAACCACAAAATTATAGTGTATAGTATACAATAGTGCAGTTACAGGCAGGGTAGACATCCTTTATTGGCATTAGTATTTTGTACTGTTTCCAAAATTCTCTTGATCACATACCTCACATTCCCATAGATGTGAGTTGGGTCTGCTGTGGCCCATACTTAGAGAGATGGCTTTAACTCTGGATACTTTTTACTTATCATTCTGTATTTCCTGAACTTGATTCAGGGATGATGCAATACTGCTGTGTTAAAGAATCCAACTGCTGATAGAGTGTCCTTGAAAATAGCCTTCATATAGCTTGTATTTCATAATCTATGGAATGATCTCATTGGCCTGCCATCATGCTTGAAATGCTTACATAACTTATTTGGGTGTTGCCATTTCTAAATATCTTGGGCAAATCAACTAGTGCACATTCAGTTTTCATCTCTGTAAAATGGGTACAATATAGCATACTTCCCACTGCTGTGTTGAGAAAGTATATTTTAAGATTAGGGTACAGTGTTGGAGAAACCTGGGTGGCTGAAGTTACTTGGGTAGTACGCAACCACTTAAGTAGTTTTGCATATATTGTGTTTCCCCCAAAATTAGACCTAGCCAGACAATCAGCTCTAATGTGTCTTCTGGAGCAAAAATTAATATAAGACCGGGTCTTATATTATATTTAGAGTTTTAGGAATTTTGTTCAATTTAACTTCTTGTTTTGGTAATACATTTAATGACTGTAGGTGAAGCTGGTACAAACCAAAGACCCCCAAAGTATGGGCTATGAAAAAATATTATATTATATAAGACCCGGTCTTATATAAATTTTTGCTCCAAAAGACGCATTAGAGCTGATTGTCTGGCTAGGTCTTATTTTGGGGAAACAGAGTATTATATTATATAAGACAGTACTATATTATATTATATTATTATATTATATTATGTTATATTATATTATATTAGACAGGGTCTTATAATAAAACAAGACTGGGTCTTATATTATTTTTTGCTCCAAAAGATATAATAGAGCTGATTGTCCAGCTAGGTCTTATTTTAGGGGAAGCATGGTAATAGACACTTAATGCAATAACTCTATTAAAACTAAGTGTTATTTATAGATGGCAACGTTTATACTGTGTCTGGCACAATACTGGGTGATACAAATGGTGAATAGACTTCTTTTCTATATGTTTATGAACAAAAAGTAGAAAATGTCAGATTTTGGCCAGACCAGGGAATGATGAGGGGTAGTGATGGGCTGGGGGCCTAATCGGGTGCCCACACTTGGGAAAGACCTGTCTGAGAAGAGCTATGTTTATGATGAAACCCAACCAGTGAGAAGGAGGCAGGCAGATGAAGAGTATTTAAGGCAAAAAGAGTATTTAAGGCAAAGCTCCAATATGAAGAGCTTGGCAAGTTGAAGGAATTGAGAGGACAGTGGCAACATGCAGGCAGTGCCTACAGTGGATGGGAATAAGAAGAGTATGTGGAGAGATGATGTGGCCTGGGAAGAGGGGGAGGGGGAACTGAACAGAAGCACAGGTGTCAAATAGCAGTGGGAACCGTGCTGAAGGCCGGCCTGGGAAAACGAATTCTTTCTGTGAACAGTGCCTGTGGGGCCATGTTGACCTGCGGCCTGTCCCAGGCTGAACTTGGCAATCATCCTCCTCTCCCCTCCCCGTCGCTCTTATTTTCAGTGAGCCCTGGGCAGGCATTTCTATTCCCACATCACCAACGCAGACACCAAGAAAACAACTTTGTGAAGTGCTCACTGTTGAAACACGTTTTCCTCACAGGCTGCAGCGGCTTGATGAGCTGACGTGTTCCCGGCCGGCCTTGCAGCTCTCTGAGCTGGCTTTGCACAGTCAGTTTTGCTTTACATCTTTTAAAATGGATCAGCCAGGTCAACAGAAGGTCATATTTGCAGTGTTTGTTGTTTACAGGTGCAAATAAACAGGCCAGTATCTGGGGACAGCGCATTTTAAGCCATGTTTTAAACTGTGCACTGACTTGGAGGAACTTGGAAAATGAAAGCAGTTAGGTAGAGCTGAATAAAAGCCCCTGCCTACCGAAAGGCCCACAGATTTGATTCTGTCATCCTTCTGACCTCTGCTCGTGACAGAATTAAAAATATTTGTTATTCTCTTTTTCTGAGTAACAAGGTATTGTGGCCCAGGTAAGTACTTTGGTTCCTTGTTTATTTTCTGGCAGAGGAAGGGGTGTCAGGTTGGAGGGAGGGTGGGAAGGAGAGAGACTTGTAAGACTTGAGTATAATAAAACAGATCAAGCTACTTCAACAAATTATAAATGTTGTTTTCTGTTTTCTAAGAGGCTGTTGGTCCTTGTTGCCTATATCCAAACTGAACGTCAGAAATTTATTTTAGACAAATAACATTAATTCAAATGATAACTAGCTGCCAGTCTATTAAAAAGCAGAGGTACCGATGAAATAGCGCTGACCACTGTGTTTTCAACAACTGACCCTGGGAGATACATCTGGCTGGAAGGGCTATACAGACAGGATGAGGAAATATCGCTGAACTGAGGCATTGTTTTTGTGTCTTTTCCCCCCAATCTTCTAGAAACATCATATTTGTATTCAGACAAGTGGCAGCCTGCTTTGTGAAATTACAGACACAAGGGTTGCCTGAGACACACTGCACGAGGCTGCTGGTTGTTTCATAGGCTGTTTGTCTCTGGCCACAAGAGGCATAATCTGTTCAAGAATGCCAATGGGATACTCTGCACCAAATTCGTTGTGGAGGAGGAATTGCAAAGTTTCTGTGTTTCAATAGTCCAGCCAAGTGTGTCAGTCAGGAGAATGAAAATTCCCACAGAAGCCCTTAACCAGAGTTCTCTTTTCCTGATGTGATATTCAGATCTGACAGATGGGAAGAGAGCAATGGTTTATCAGAATGGCTGAGTAGGGAAAGATATGTGTGTTTTATAAAAGAGAGGCAAAGGTCTACAGATATTCAAATGGCTGAAAAAATTGAGGTACCAGTGAGTGAGGGAGCTGAAGATAGTTTCAACCCTTAGAGAAGGGTCAGCATTAAGTGCTAAGTGTCAGTCCCTTAATGGACAACGGAATCACTACTGTGCTTTTGTCTGTGGCATTTTCACGGGATTTTCAGGGTATTGGTTAACAGTGAAGATAAACAGGACTGGCTTTCTGTTTAGAATTCAAGGCATCCCGTCACTATCTTTTAAGCTGCTTTGCATTTACAGAACATCTATTGGTTACAATGTGCCTCACATTTCTGAAACCAAAAACAAATAACTGCTTTCCTAAACCCTAGATTTTTTTTCTCTTGGTTTTCTGATTTTTCCTCTGCCTACCTCAAATCATTATTCCCATTGCACGCTCTGCACCTGCATCAGTGAAGCTGAATAAGGCTGGAAAAAACTCACAGCCACACTGCTTGCTCTGGCTTTAAATCCATGACTATTGTATTTGTGGGCCCTTCGTGCTGCAGCATAATATCCTGCAATCTCCGATCTGTTGTTCACTCTCCATTCTGCGAGGTGCTCAAATTCATTTTCTTCTTCCTCAAACCCACAAAAACTTTTCTACAACTTTTATGTTCAACTGATTAGCTTGCTTGCTTATTTACTTGGAAAGTAGAATCAGTCAGAGAAGAGCTCCCACCTCCACATCTATTTTCTTGTATTTTTGCCTACTGACTTTGACTTCCGTAGCTTTACACTGGATGAATGTCCATAGTCCAGAGGTCAATCTCGCCACTTGACCTCTGTATGCTCACTCAAGGATATTGCTCCACTAATCCCATGTGCTTCTGTGTCATCAAGTTTCCCCTCTTTTACTGGATTATTTCCTCAATGTACAAACAGCCTGAAATGTCGTACAAGTGGTGAATGGTTAAAGAAACTGTGGTACACCCATCCATACCATATAATGCTACTCAGAACTAAAATGGAACAAATTGTTGACACACTCAACAGCTTGGAACACAGAGGTAATATGCTGAGTGAAAGAAACTAGTGTCAAACGGTCACACACTGTATGATTCCATTTATATAACATTCTGGAAAAGACAAAATTATAGAAATGGAGAACAAATTAGTGGTTGCCAGTGGTTAAGAATAGTGGCAGGGAGGAGGAAAATCGTGACTACAAATATGTAGCACAAGAGAGATCTTTGTGTTGATGAAATAGTTCTATATTTTGATTGTGGTGGTGTTACATGAATCTACATGAGTGATAAAATGACTTAGAACTATACACTCACATTATACTAATGTCAATTTCTTGATTTTGATATTATAGGATAACTATATAAGATATAAAGATTGGGCAAAGATGGGTAAACAGTACAAAGACATCTCTGTGCTATCTTGGCAACTTTTTATGAATCTATGACCATTTCAAGATAAAACGTTTAAAAATATACACACAAACAAATATGTTGTATATCAAATTTTTGCATATCAAAGACCATCAAATACTTTAACTTGTACTGCCAAGTTGACTAACAAAAGAACACAAAACAAAACAAAACAAAACAAAACAAAAAATCAAAACAAAAAACTTACCTTGATCCTGCAACCTTCTCCACCTACCACTTCATGTCTCTGCATTCCCTCACAGAAAATATAGAAAGATTCACTTATACTCACTGTCTCCAATTCCTCCCCATTTTTTGTTGTAATCAGTAATTAATGCCCATCACTACAGTGATATTCTTTTTTTTATTAAAATTTATTGGGGTGATAATGGTCAAAAAAACTACAAAGGTTTCAAGTGTAAAATTCTATAATACATCATCTACATAGTGCATTGTGTGTTTACCAGCCAGAGTCAGTTCTTCTATGACCATATATTTGACCCCCTTTACCCTCTTCCACAATTCCCCTCCCCCTTTCCCTCTGGTAACCACTACACTGTTGTCTGTGGCTATGACTTTTTGTTTCTTTATTTGCTTGTCTTGTTCCTTTGTTGCCTTCAGTTTCATACCCCACATATGAATGAAGTCATATGGTTCTCAACTTTTTCTGTCTGACTTATTTCACTTAGCATAATAATCTCAAGATCCATTCATGTTGTTGCAAATAGCAGTATTTCATCTTCTCTTATGGCAGAGTAGTATTCCATTGTGTATATGTACCACATCTTTATCCAATCATTTATCAAAGGACACTTTGGTTGTTTCCACGTCTTGGCCAAACTGTTTTCCAAAGTGTGTGTACCATTTTACATTCCTACCCACAGTGTATGAGAATTCTAGCTCCTTCATATCATAATCTATAGTGACAGAAAGCAGATCAATCAGTGGTTGCCTGGTGGGAGGGGAGGAGTTAGAGATGAGAGGAGAGAAATGGATTACAAATGAGCACTAGGAACATTTTGGGTATGATGGATATGGCCATTACTTGATTCTGGTGATGGTTTTATGGGTATATACACATGTTAAAACTTACTAAATTATATGCTTTAAATATATAGTTTATGGAATATAAATTATGCCTCATAAAGTAGTTATAGTTATGGAAATTATAATAATAATGTTTCATATAGTTATCATGACTATTAAATTAGGCAATAGATGTATTAAGTACAAACCTGGCTTATGTTAAGTGTTCAATAAATGGTGACTATTCTAACTTTATTATTGGTCATAAAAGAACTAATCTTACACTTTGCTACTCTGTAGATATATAGCATTAATTCAGAATTGGAGAGGAAAATAATATTTTTTCCAAGTATAGCTGGCATGATTGTACTTTTAAGGAAAATGCTTGACCTTTCTTAGTATATGTGGAGTTCTAAAACCTTTCCTCCAATGTGAATGGACACATTTAACCCATTGAAAAGAAAACATGAAATTAGACTAAGCTTTATAAAACATGATGAGTGATCCTCTAATCTGGCCCACAGGTTAGAATCATGGAACATTCCCTAGGGTATGAAGCAATGGCCATAGAACAGACTGAAACTAAGTGGTCAGCTTTGATCTTCCTTAATAGGGAGTTTGATATCAGTGCTGTACAAAGAAAAAAAAGAATAAAAAAAACCCTTTGTTTTCCTTCACTGATGTCCTTCTTTTGTTGCTTATTGTTAGATTTTACTGTTATCTCATGATTTAGAAGACTCTATAAATTATGTTGGGCACTTTGGGTTTCTGTTTCAAGAAAATACATTTTTGGCCTTTTTGTTTGCCACGTTTCTCCATTTATAAGAACACTGTTCAACCAGCTCAGTGGCTCAGGTGCTTGGAGCCCATGCTCCTAACGCCAAGATTGCTGGTTCGAGTCCCACATGGGCCAGTGAGCTGCTCCTGCTACAGCTAAGATTGTGGACAATGTCTCTCCCTGAAGCTGGGCTGCCATGAGCAACCGTGAGTGGCTGGTGGACAGAGTGAGTGGCTGGCAGCCAGCAAGAGCTGCTGTGAGCTGATGAGAGCGGCCGTGAGCTGATGAGAGTGGCCGACCAATGACTGGTGACCGACTGCCTCAGCTGCGGGGAGCTCAAGGCTCATAATACCAACATGGGCCAGAGAGCTGTGTCCTACACAACTAGACTGAAAAACAATGGCTTGGACTAGAGTTGGGGGAAGAGATGGAAGAAGGGGGACAAAAACAAAACAAAACACTGTTCATTAAAGAAAAAATTAAAAATAACAAAGCAATAGCAACAAAATCTAAGTGTGACTTCTCACCCTTTCTTCAGCAGCTGGATCAGGTAATTCCACTTTTAATTGAAGTAAATGTGTTAAGAATAATAAAGGTTTCTCTGGTAAAAGGGAGAAAAATACAATTAGACTTCATGCGACAGAAATAGTACATCATTAAAGATGTTGATTTTTAAACAAGAAAAAAGTCACTTATTTTTCCTTTAAAATTTTTTATTCCAATTTTTTAATGATCAGTTCTCTAGTTAAACTTCTTTAACCTCTTTTTTGAGTTTATAAATGAAACAAGAAAAACATACATAGCACACAGTCTTTAAACTGACTACAATAATAACCACCATATTTATTATGCACCTTTGGCTAATTTCTATGTCTGGGCAAGATCCTTTATAATTTAACCATTCCATGGATATATAGTTTACCTAGCAGAGTACTTGTGATTATTTTTTTTTTATTCTTCTGATATTTATAGGATAATTTGTAGGTTTTAACTGCAAGAGCTTTTGGCTGCTACAGCCAAAGTTGTAAAACTTCAACCTCTTTAGTTACCAAGAGATAAATTTAGTTAACACTACACAAGGCCAATGTGAGGAATAGAGAGGGAGCCCAGTGTATGAATTGCATTTCTTAAATGTGTAATTTGCCTTTGATGCTTCACTGCTTTGGCCAAGTGGAAAGACGATGCCAAATGTGGTTATTGAAAGAGTGTGTAGAGTTACCTGACACGATTAACTTTCATACTGGCTCTGCTTGAAGAGATGTCCAATGTGGTGAAGGTAGTCAGTTATAGGACATAGCAAGCAATCTTTATCGGCTTATTTGAGATTGAAACAGTGGATATAAATGATGTATTCCTATCTCACTAGTGCAGTTTGCACTCATCACAGGAGTAAGAAAGGCAAAGATAATTATAGTTCAAAGACAGATATTTTGTTGTACAACAATTCAATGCACAAATTTCACCTAATAATTTGTAGTGAATAATATTGAGAGATCAAATTGCAAATATCTTGCAATGAATTTGCACTTACAGTATTATTACCTAACTTCTTTTTTGCTTTTGGAGAATAACTGTTCAATTCTTGGGCTAATCTATTTTAGTAGAAGCACATTTTTATGGGGGAATAGAAACAAACATGGGTTAATAGAGTCTACACATTTTCTGTTGTTCCCCTCATAGCTGTAATTTCTTTGGGAAGCAGAAGTTGTAGGCAATTCCCAGGTCAGGCCTTTAGTGTACATTATTACTTTTACCTCCAAACTTTCCATATTCTTCTTATTTACCCACTGTCTATGGTGGTGATGATTCTTTGTGACATTTGAATTACTTTAAGGTATTCTATAGTATCTATTAAGTGAAGGATGATGTTAATGTTTATTTTTTAAGGGTGGGGGGGAGAGAGGGTCTATTAAAGAGAATAAAGCCATGTTTTATGGTTTTAGAATCAGATTTCAATTTCTAGTTCTATTGTGAAACAGAGATATTTTCTTGCATGGAGAGAATATGTTTTCTATTCTTCCTAGACCATAAAAATACCATGAGAGAAGGGACTAGGTCATTTCATCTTTGTATTCCTAGAGATTGGCGTAAAATATGTCAATGTATGCTTATTATTAGAAGGAAGGAAGAAAGTAAGGATGCTAGTAATTTTACAATTGGCTTCTAAAATCAGTTGGCCACATTTTTCTTAAGTAGCCCACAGATCATAAATTTGGGAACTGCATTCTATTTTTTGTGAAAAGTATAAATAACATGTCTGGGAGACAAGTCTTTGGCAAAGACAATCTTGTCCCTCTTTTCTCCAGTATTCACCGAAAAAGAACTGTGTGGTAGACCTAAATGCTGATTCACCATGTGATTGGCTTTTGCCAATGGAAGTGAACAGAAGTAACATGTCATATCTCATGAGCTTGTCTACTTCTCCTCTTTTCTTCTGTCATGGTATTCAGTGATATTTCATATGATGGAGCCCAGTTCTTCAAATGAGAGTAATGTGGACCTGAGACCCTTATTAACCTATCATAGACACATTGCAAAAAACAATTAGGTAATTGAACTGTATATTTTGCTACCAATAATAGAGTTAAGGTTCTAATTTTTGTTCCCATTTACCTTATTATTTTCTGCCATTAATTTTGCAACCATATATTTTTACGTCTAATATCCTAGGAGTTTTCCTATGGCAAAGAAGTATTATTATAAAATGTATTTTCTTATGATTGTACAACACATGCTTATTGACAGACATTTAGAAGTTACAGAGACCACTACCCTCAAATTTATAATTCCACTTTTCAAAGATAATCAGTTAAAATTTGAATATTTATTTTTGAGCCCTATATCTGAAAGCATTCTTAAATAACTTTTTTATATGTATATGCCTACATGTATTCCCATATAAAGTGATTTTAAAAATGTATAATGAAGTCAATAGAACAAATAGTCACATACATTAAATTCTAACTTTAGGGACATTTTTTTTCCTCTTAAGAATACCTCAGGTTCCATGTTAAATAATAACTATATCCTATTTTTAAGAAGAATGACAGTATGTTTTATTTTGTAATTTACCACATTTTGTTTCTCTTATACTGGCATATCCATAAAAGAAAAACTTGTACTCCTAAAGCACTTCATATTTGCCAGTGTGCTTTTGTTTTTGCATTTTATCTCATTAAGCCCCATAGCATACCTGTGCCATGGATGTGGCTGACACTTACTCTATTTCTTATACGTGAAGATGTGATTTGGCAAGTCTGATAGCTAGTGTTGAGAAAATCTAACTGAAAGCCCAATGCTGTTGTATTCATTTTATTTGTCCTGATAGTTAAGATTTTCCTTAAAAGAAACTAATGATTTTCACCTGCCTTAATAGAGAATGATAGACATAAAAACGGGATATCATTTATTCCAACATTTTGCATAGAAACATGCTCATTGTACCTCCCTAACGTTCCAGCTGAATGTATGCTGAGAATGGGCCTAAATCTCAGGATATCTCAAGAAGTATGCCTGTCATAATTAGAGTCATGCTGAGTCATTTATTGAATCTAACAAAATAAAGAGTTAATCTGCATGGCTCAAAAGCTTGTGGAATTGTTGGAAGAGCACTGGACTAAGTATTAGATTTGGTTTTTAGATCCACTGAGCTCTTAATTAATCCCCTTGTTGTCTTTTAATCTTTATGTTTCCATAGTTTCATGGGTAGAATGGGGATAATAGTAAATCCGTTGTCATGTTTTTTTCAAAACACACACACACACACACACACACACTCACACTTAGAGATAATCGCAGTGATTGGCAAATAGCTCCTACCTGATAAATGGTAGTAGGACTTCCATTTAAAAGCCACTATTCTCTAGTTTTGGAAGATTGAGTTCAGATAGGACAGACAGCTTACTTGTTTTGGGAAAAAAATCACTCTATGGTGAAAGGTAAAGCCAAAATCATTTTTTTTTTTTTTTTTAAATGGAGATGGTCACTACTCTGCAATAACAAAGTAAAAGTTTATCTTTGCAGGCAGAGTTTAATCTCTATGGGTTGTTTCTTCTGGGAAGAAATGTTTCTTTTTAAAATAGGTATTTAGACGGAAACATCTTGGAAAATTATTTTCTAAAGCAGTTTCAGAATAGTGATTGAGAGAAAAGTTCTTAAAGCATTCTACCTGGGCATGAATCATAGAATCCTCATTTACTGTTTGACTTTGGGCAAGCTATATAACTTGTCTGTATCTATAAGTATAATAGTTGAATCCATCTCATAGAGCTGTCAGAAGTGGAGACCTAAAGATGGCAGCCAGCATATGGGGATATATATTCACATCATGTAATTAAAGAGGCCTTCAAAGGGCACTTTTGAGATTCCAAAGCTCCTTTTGGACTGTCAAAGTACTCTTTGAGATGGTATTGAAGAATGAATTATCCTGAGTATAGAAATAATTTCAGAATGTTAAATTCTGATGAATTCTTCTAATAGCAACTTTAGGAAAGGCCAATCATTGTAGTTTAAGTATAGAGAAAAAATATGCATTCATATTGTCAAGTATTTCGGGAAGAAATTAATCCTAAGGCAGAAATGAGAGCATGAGCAACCAACCTCAGACTAGTGTGAGGGGGGAATTTGTCTTTCCTTTCTCCAGGACTTGGATCTCAAAGGGAAAGAGACGTGTTTTTGTGCACTTCCCTTAGGAAAGGTACACATAATGGCACCAGGTTGTAAAGGGAATGCCACTGAGAAAAATGCTTAATGGAGAGTTTTAAGGCTGATGATTTGAGGATGCCACAGTTAGCTTTAGGTCCTCAGCTTTTTAATTCCTTCATATTATTACCAAGCCTCTGGAAAATCTTTACATATGCTGTAGCCTGGTCACTCTGGAGAATTAAAGAAAGTCTGGTGCTAGTATGAGGGATAGTGTGATACAGGGGGGGAAAGGAACATTGGTTTTTGGGTCTCCAATCTCAAGGAAATAGGAGGTGGCATGTGGAAGACTGTCATGGTGGTTGCAAGCCTGACAGCTGGCTAAGATGGCTTGCAAAAAACAGAGTGAATCTGAGGAACACATAAGTATTGTTTAGATATCCTCAAGAACACTTAGGGATTGGAATTTGGTAGAAGATGGGAAATCTGGTCAAAGATTAAGCTATTGTGATTTGGATATTAAAGAGAAATGTGAGCTTGTAAATTGGTGAGATCGTGAATGTTTAACAGTGCCACCACCACCACCATCAGTGTAAACTGGCCTCACAAATCTGTAATGAAAAATAAAATTCTGTTTTTATATTAAATTCTTTCAGTACAAGCATCATATTAATTGACAGAACTTGCATCCCTCTAAGAGTCTCCTAGTTATCTTTGTGATTGTCTTTCAGGTTTCTGATGGTCATGACTTTTTTCATTTCTTCTGCTCCAGCCACCTCATTCTGGTCCCTGGTGTTGCCTCTTCTGCTTCTACTACTGCTGCTGTGTTGCCATAGTCATCTCCCAATGGTGAGTATCGCTGACACTGCCTATCTGGCCTCTGGGAGGAAAACCGTGTTTTTCTTATTCCCCAGATCACAAGCAAGACCAAGCTGTGACTTTTCATAAGATATTACTGAATGTAACAAATACAATTTTAAGCTGCTATTTATAAATTTAAGCTGCTGTTTATTACTCTAGAGTCCTCAGTCTCCAAAATCAAAATCTGAATCCCTGCTTTCACCCCCAATAGGCCCCAGATAGCAGAAACTCACCTACTTGCCCCACACCAATGGTATTCTTCAAATCTGTTGCTGTATCCTGTCCATGTCCTCAGCCCCTGTGCCCCTGCCTTCCCAACTCACAAGAAAATAGAAGTTCTTTCATGCCACACTTTGCTTAATATCTTGTCTCAGGATTAAGTATGTTCTAACATGATGGACAGTGAGAGCATCCACGTCCTTTAGAGGGAAATCCTTGTTCTAGCTCCAGGCAAATGGCTAGAACAAGACAAACAATAATTGGTGGTACATTTCCAACAGTTTATTATATCTCACATAACAGCTCAAGGAGGATACCAAATATCCAGTATTAGTTGCTACATCCAGTCAAGTTCCGTGTCAAGGTCCATTCTCCAATGTTAAATAGAGTAGGGGCGAGTTCTGCCTGCCCAATTAATCAGTACTCTGGTCTCAGGATTAAGGTAAATCTATATACCAAAAACTGAATATTGTTTCTCCCACTCTTTTGTCACTTAGTGTTGTGGATCATTACTAACCTTTAATGTAATGTCTCACTGAATCATCTCCATAACCTATAGGACTCCACAAATGGTCCTTTCTGGTAAAGCCTGCTGTGAAGACAAATTCAAATTTCCACCCCAAAGGACATAACTTATTACCAATCCCTCAAATGGTAAAATTCTTGTTTGAAATGTGAAGAGCTGGACTCTGCCAGGTGGGCTTGATTCCAATAGGTCAAAAAATAACAACTGGTTTCTAAATGGACACTTGCTAATTTCTGTTTCTATAGAATAAAAACATGTGAAAAGATTAGTGTTCCACAGTTAAAATAAAATCACATTCTTAACTCATCTATTTGTATATTCTTTAGTAGACCAAGACAGACAATTTATGTTATGTTAGTGTAGATTTCTGTAAGAGATACTTAAACAACCTTGGTCTCAACAAGGATTCTTTTAGTCAGGAATTTAGAAATACTAAAAATGAGTCACTGAGAGTGCCTTCAGGAAATCCTGGAACGTGAACTTCTATTTCTGTTTCACCAGCATCTAGTGATAATTCTAAATCAGCATGATTACAGGGACAGTCTTGATTCTGGGCCAGTTTGGCTTCCTGGTTGCTTTGCCCCAGTTCTGATAATTAGTTGTGTTTTGTCTTTTAAATATTGTCTCACAGTATTCTTGGCTGGAATGTCTTTAAGAGCTCTGAATACTGATGGCAGATATTCCTGAGTCTTTTCATTTGCAAATATTTAAAGAGTACTTTATGAAAGCTCTGTGAACATATTTTAAAAGTCTGCTTTGCTTCAATGTGCACAGGTAAATGGTTATGTATAGAGGTTAAGAGTTTCTAGTTTGAAGCCAGATTGCCTGGATTTATATCCAGACTCAGCCACTTACAAGCTATACAACCTCGCAAAGTTACTTAACGTTTCTGTGTCTCAGTTTCCTCATCTATAAATGGTGATAAAAGTAGTATCTACCTCACAGAGATATTACGAGGATTAAATAGAAGTGTGTGTAAAACATTGTATGCATTGAATAAATGTTATTATTTAAATTTTGATCACAAAATGGTTTCCCAATATAGTTGATTAGTATTTGTTGCCTGCTTTATTTCTGCATGTCACTTCTACCCTCTGTCTATTTTTAATTTGGGTATCCTACCCTGCCTCTTTGCACCATAGGCCATAACTGATGTTCTGTACAGAAGTGAGGGAAGAAACTTTATAAACTAGTAAATGTCAATTACCATCTGGAGTTCAAATTGAAATAAGATCTCATTCGCATGACACTGTAATATCATCAAACACTGCTCCCTTACACACCCACAGGGATGTAGAAGTTCCAAGGAAATTATTCCTTAATGACTTCATGTCCAATATCCTGTGGGTTATAACTGCGGTCTGCAGCCAAGAGTCTTTTTACTAGTAAATTCTGGTAACTCACTAATTTTGAGCCTCTAATTATTTTTTGAAACACAATAAATTACAGAAATCAACATTGTGGCATAAAATATGGAAAAATTAGTCTTTATATGAGAGTCTTCCATTTCAGACCACTTATGAAATATGACATGTATAACTTCCTGTAATTATGCTGTCAGTTCTAGACTACTGTTTCTAATTATAATGTTTGACAGCTTTTCATCTCTTAGGTATTGACTAGATTATAAGAAAATGATAAGGATAAATATATTTTCTGACGGATCTTATTTCATGGAGTATGGTTTTGGGTACTGAGTTTTGAAGCAGAAACTTAGAGGGAAGGGGTAATGTTCAAATGTAACAATCTTAGGAAAAAGTTGTTTCTGTGAGTATTAACCCTGATGATAGTGATGTGTTGTCTTCCCTATAGAGATGACACAAGGGCAGTATGTGTAGTGGCTAAAGGTGTATGCCCTGAACCCAAACTACTTGGGTTTGAACGTGGCATTGCCACTTGTTAGTTGTGTGGCTTTAGTTTTCTCACTTAACCTCTCTCTGCCACAGGTTTTTACTAAAAAAGGATGTAATAATAATATGTAACTCATAGCATTATTGTGAGGACTAAATTAATTAATATATGTGAAATGTAGAAAAGTATTTGGCACATGGTGAATGGTGGACTAGATCTTACCAAGAACTTACTGATAACAAAGGTTATCATGTCTTGATTTGACTTGTTCATATGGCACTTTAAGACAGTAATAGTCATCGTCAATGTCTTTCTTTTCTTTCATATTTTATCAGTGATTAAGGTTATTGATTTTTAAAAATAATCCTTCTGAAATATTCCATTTATTTTCACTCTGATGGATACTAACCTTTTTTAGCCCCTTATTATATCTTCATCAGACTAATGCACTACTGTTTCATTTGATTTCCATGTCTTCAGGCTTTCTCCACTTCACTGCATCCTAAGCCTCACCACCAGATCAATCTTCCTAAAAGTCAGATTGAGTCCATCACTGTTCAGCTTTGGATCTTTAGTAGTGCTTTATTTCTCACAGTATAAAAGTCTCACCCTTAATCTTTATATCCAAGCTCCTTGGGTGTAGTTGGCTCAACCTTGACAAACTTTCAATTGAGCTGGTCTGCTCAGTATTCTAAAAATTGTTTTCCTTTGTTTCTGTTGCAAGTTTATTCTTTCTCCTTCTTCTTTTGGAATATTCATTTCTTGTCATTTGAAGTTCAATTTTATCTGTGCAAATCAAGATACATTTTTTTTGGCTATATATATTTTTGTTTTTATTTATTTATTTTTTAAAAGTATTATTTAAAAAAAAATATACCTAACATACAACATTGTATGAGTTTCAGGTGTACACCACAGTTGTTCAGCACTTATACACCTACAGAAGTGACCACCATATGTCCAGCAACCATCTGATACCATACCACGCTATCACAATATTATTGACTATATTCCCCATGATGTACATTATTACATCCCTATGACTAATTTGTTTTCTATCTGGAAATTTGAACCTGTTATTCCCTTTCACCTTCCCCACCTTTTTAAATTTTTCAATTATAGTTAACATTCAATATTATTGCATATTAGTTTCAAGTATACAGCATAGTCGTTAGACATTCGTATAATTTAAGAAGTGATCCACCAGGTTAGTCTAGTACACCTGGCACTATATCATTGACTGTATTTCCTATGCTTTACTTTACATCCCCAGGACTGTTTTGTAACTACCAATTTGTACTTCTTAATCCCTTCACCTTTTTCACCCTGCCCCCCAACCCCCTCCCATGTATCACCCTGATAGATGTAGTACCCATCTGACACCATACATAGTTATTACAAAATTATTGACTATATTCCTGTGCTATAACCCACATCCCCATGATACTTTGTAACCACCAATTCTTAATTCTTTACTGTTTTTCACTCACCTGCTCAATTCCCCTTCCGTCAACCATCAAAATGTTCTCTGTGTCTATGAGTGTGTTTCTGTTTTGTTTGTTTATTTTGTTCTTTAGGTTCCACATATAAGTGAAATCACATTGCATCTATCTTTCTCTGTCTGACATACTCTACTCAGCACAATACCTTCCAGGTCTATCCATGCCACCACAGATGGCGAGAAACCCTTCCTTTCCATGGCTGAACAATATTCCATTGTAAATACTGTAATAATTTCTTTTTTTATTTAAGTTTTCACCATATTGGTTTGATCATACTTTGTGTGTACCATCTCATTTTTATCCTTTGATCCATCGATGGACACTAAGGCTGCCTCCACATCTTGGCCATTGTGAATAATGCTGCAATGAACACGTGGCTGCACAAGTCCCCTCAAAGTAGCATTTTGGGTTTCTTCAGGTAAGTACCCAAAAGTGGGATTATGAGTCCTTTTTTGTCTCAATATAGCCTTTGTTTTAAAGTCTATTTTGTCTGGTGTAAGTATTGCTACCCTAGCTTCTTTTGCCATTTCCATTTTTAAGAAATAACTTTTTCCATCCCTTTCTTTTAGTCTGTTTGTGTCTTTCAATCTGAAGTGAGTCTCTTGTAGGCAGCATATCTAGGGTATTTTTGTTTTCTTATCCATTCAGCCCTCCTAAATTTTTGATTAGAGCATTTAATCCATTTACATAGAAAGCAATTGTTGATAGATATTGTAGTTATTGTCATTTTATTATTCCTATTTTTGATCTTTTCTTCCCCCATTTTAAAGAAGTCCCTCTAACATTCCTTGAAATACTATATTATACATGTTTTGAAGGGAAGGAAATATGCTGATATTCTATTCATAAGTGTTTGCTCAATAAGTATTTATCATGAATATTTTCCACCTTACATTTGGTGATGTTTTCCATCTTGAAGAAAGGTGAACTTTCAAATTTCCTTAAATTGCCACATAAATTCATTGAGGACTATGTCTTTCAGAACTGCTCAAACTGCTATCCTATTATATTAATTAACTTTATCCTAAAGATAGGCCGTTTTTATAATATTTTGGGATGTTACTTTTAAAATATATTTCTTAATTAATTGATAATAATATGTCCTTACTCCATGCCAGCTATAGTATATATCCTATATGCAACATCTCATTTAATTCTTCCAGCAATCCTGCAAATCCAGACAGTCTATTATTATAATCCTTATTTATGTAACCTGAGACTCCGAAGGTTAAGTTACTTTATCAGAGTCTGTCAGCTTACATATAAATTGGAATTCTTTGACTCTCAAATCATAGTGTTTTGAGCTAATGAAACCAACCAGCGAGTATATTTCCATTAATAATAGTTTTGAGATATACTTCCCAAGAGCTGACTGGGAAATTTAGTTGGGAAGAAACATTAGTTTGGAAGCAGGAGAAACCAGTCTGGAACTATTGGTAGCCCCATATCTGGTTTCTCATCTTCAGGAAATTCAGTGTATGATCAGTTTTAGAACATAATCAAGGTTCAGCACTAAAATGTAAGGAGTTTATAACTAGCAAGCATGATGTGACAAACAGATGGCAGGTAACATAACTAAAGGTAGAATGATGTTCCCTTGGAGATGATGCTCTAAGAACTGAGGAAACAAGAGCTACTGATATCCTAAGTTGGTCTGTGCAATAACTTCCAAAAAACCCCCAGAAAAAACAGACATTTGTCAACAGAGTGTATGTGTTCAAACTCATAGAATGTTGTTTGCAGAAATAAGATATATGTAGCTTGACACATGCCACAGATTTGAAAGAGAATCTCTTCTGTGTAAATCAGAATAATCATCTCTGCTTGAAGAGAAATTTTAAGCACCCACCGTGACTTAGATCTCCCCTAAGAGGGAGAATATGTGTATGTGTAGAAAGCAGCTTTCTAACTTTTTCTTCTCCATCACTGAATTAATATATAGTATTCCTATTTTTTAAAAACTCCAACTGTATGTTTTATAAAATTTCACTTCTTATAAAAAATCTGGAGTTTAGTTGAGACAACCTATGTTGTCCAGATGAATCTGTATGTGTGTGTGCGTTCATGTGTGTATATGTGTGTGTTTGTATAAATTCTGGGTATAGTCTTATAGATACAAAAGAATAAAGAACATTTATTAGGAAGACAAAAAGTACTAATTCTTATATTAGAAATTTAATGTTCATTTCATGCTTTTGGGTAGATAATTTCCTTTCCCCAAATTTCCAGCACAATATGTGTTTTTTTTCTTTTGCGAGTTTAAGAAATACATTGAAAAACAAGGTGTCTGATGTGTTAAATGGCATATAATTAAAAACGGTTAGTGGATTGTATATGTAAATTTGTGTGATATATTTCTTAAAACATTTCTTTTATGCTGCTTTAGAGCAGTTTATATTGCAAATACATAATTCAGAATTATTCAAAAGACATAGATGTGTCAAGGAGAAGTGGTATTCCCGATGCCCTTTTGAGTAAGCAGACGGACATTCAGTCTGTACTGAAGGTAAATTGATTTGTGCTTTTGCCAAATGAGTATGGAAAAGAAGTTTCAAATTCTGCCTCTCTAATAAGTGTCTCACCACATATTTTCTGAAAATTCAAATTTAATTGTAGTTGCTTCCAATTCCTCACAGAAAGTCCTACTGGCCAAATCTAAGGCCCAAATAATGTCTGAACTTCTTAGCATGGAATTTGGCATTCACAACTCTCATACTGACTTTGGTCCATCATTTCAAACTGAACTTTTATTTTATCCCTTCACAAACCTCTCTATTCCTTTAAAATAGTTATTTCAACCAAACAGCGAATTCATGCAATTCTCTGAATCTGACAGGGTGTTCTCTTTGCTGTGTAGCAAGAGTAGTTTTTCTCATGCTCTAGTTTGAGTTGCCTCGTGTACACAAAGCTTTCTTTGATTATCCTGGCTAATAAAATTATTTCTTTTCTAAACTTGTTTAGTCCATGCTGTGTATTTCATTAACTTGTTACCATTTAAAAAATGATGTTAGTTCTCTTTTGTGCAACTGTTCCATATCCATACGTGATATGTTAAAATTAAGACTACTGTAATTCCTGTACTAGACAGGGAGGAAAGTAACTGTGGCTTTAGCAGGCTTTATAATCAAGACGTTTTCCTGGCCTAAGAGAAGACAAGACAGAGAGCCAGGGACTTTGGCCTGTTACTATCAGTTATTACTCTTCTGGGGGCTTCATCAACCACTAAATCTTTTGGCATGTCTTCCTAAATAATAAGAAAGGTAGCAAGGAGTTGTTCCGTGTTTTCCTATAGATCTTATGATGCTTGTCCACAAACTGAGTTGGAAACCAAGGTGAACACATCCTTACAAAACTGGACCAATCCTTTTGGTCTTGCCTAGTTTACCACATCTATCTATCTATCTATCTATCTATCTATCTATCTATCTATCTATCTATCTATCTATCTATCTATCTATCTATCTATCTATCTATCTATCTATCTATCTATCTATCTATCTATCTATCTAATCTATCATCTATCTATCTATCTATCTATCTATCTATCTATCTATCTATCTATCTATCTATCTATCTATCTATCTATCTATCTATCTATCTAATATCATTTTGAAAAACATGCATGTAGTATAGAAGATTCATGTATCAATATGGAAGTCAAGGTGTACCAAATGGTTTTACATATACTGAAAGTTTTTCTGATCTATTGTGCATATACAACTGAAGGTTATGCTGCACAATTAGGGTTAACTCTAGTCCCAGGTAGGAACAGCTGGAGAGAGCTATGAGTTCCCCTTAGTAAAGTAATAATAGTGGACTCTAATGCCTATTTAGAAAGCTTGGACTTGGTTTTCTATTTTACTTTTCACTGTGTTCCTGAAGTTTCCCTCAAGCAAAAAGGACATGCTAGGGTGAATTAGGAAGGAAGGAAAGGAAAAATACTTGAAGACTTAGGGACTAAAAGAAGAGAAGACAGTGAAGAGGGAGTCTGAGATTAAGAATTGTGATTCCTTCTTCTTGATTCCCTGTACATTCTCTAGACCAGAGGTAGAAACCATATATTTATATACTGCAGTTGAGATTCCTTCAGCTGTGTGTATGTTTTGTTTAATTCTCAGAGCATGTTTTCATTTATTTTGTGTTTTAAAATTATTTTATTTTTTTAATTAAAGTTATTGGGTGACAATAACTTTGTAAAGTTACACAGATTTCAGGTGTACAATTCTGTAATACATCATCTATATATCACGTTGTGTGTTCACCACCCAGAGTCAGTTCTCTTTCTTGAAGTAGATTCTATTTTTTGAAAATTGAGAAACTTTGCACAAAAACCTAACTTGTAGCTTCTTTGGGAAAAATTCTTAATTCCTATACAGGAACAACTTGCCTGAGTTAGACAATGTTTTTCTCTTTGGCCAGGCCAAGTGTCCTTCAGGTTAGAAACATTCCACCCAGCATGAGCCTACTTCCTTCCTGTATATAGCTGAGACGCTGAGTTCCTAACCCATCTATTCCAGACTCAAGGTGATGAAAAGGGACTAAGAATTAGGCTAAGATTGGGTCTTTGAATAATATCAACAGTGTTTTTGTTGTCATAGTGATGAATGATATAAATTTTAAGAACTATGAGATAGCTAAAAGAACATGAAATTCACAAATGTTCATGTTAGTAGGTTGTCAAACATGTAATTTTTTCTATTTTTGTAAAAACACTTTTTAAAAATGTCAAAGCACAAATATTTAAAAATGCACTTCAAAAGTTGATTGATTTCAGAAATAGAATTGGCATTCATTTCTAGCAATTTGGGAAGTAATCTAATATACTCAATAGTTTAATTCCAAATATACATCAATTCCTTGAAAGCCAAAGGCATCATCTATTTGTGCTTTTCAAAGTCCAGTCCTTGACTATTTCCCTTCATTTCAGAAAACGAATTATACAAGTTTCCAGCAAATTGTTCTGAAAAGGGGATAAAGCAGATCATGTGAGTTTAAGGGGACAGGTTTCTTTCTTTTAGCTTCTTAGATCAGTTCTGTTGACAGCAAAGACAATTTTGTAATAAATGACCTCACGTAATTCACTTGATGTAAAATGTGAAGTCTTTAAAGCTTCCTTGAAAAATTATTAGTAAAGTTGGAGTGATTGGTCCACCAGTTTATTTCACATAACCTGTTAGAAAGCTTCCAATAGTAATGCCTTCTGAACATTACTCAGAAGCACAGGAAGAGGCAGTATTAACTTCATAAAAACAAAGTAACTTAGACAAAAACTTGATGGTGGGCAGCTTATGTAGTTTTATGGAAAATTCTGCACATTTATAGATTTGAACTTTCTCCAGAATACCTTTGGTGGATTTTAATGATCTGTAACAAGGTGCTAATAATTTGCAGATACTTTAGATAAAAAGGTGAAGGGAATAGGTATGAAAAATTCATTTTTGTTTGTTTATTCCAATGAAATTATTTTCCATTGATGAAAGTTGCATTTTCATTTAATCCTGCTATCTTCTCTTTATGTAACACTCTGAACTTAAGTGTCCGGTGGCTTCATCCTAGACAAAAGGAAGTGCAATGCTACAAATTGATATTATGCTTTTTTTTTTTTTTTGGCTAAAGGAGAAGTGCTGTAGAAGAATATCCATTCCAAATTAATTAGTCATAGCTGGAAAAATCAGAGAGAGAGGCCTGTGTCTTTGCAAAGTGAATGTACTGCTAATAGAGATTATCCACTTCTCTCTTGGCTTGGTTTTATCTCTCTGAGTAAAAGAGTGAATGCCTTTGGAAACACTCTTTCCTTAAACCAGTGATACAGATAGAGTTCTTTAAAAATACTGTATTTTAGCTGACATTATCATTGCAGTTAACAAGAAGAGTGTGATACTTCGTGAGTTGATACTAACTTACATGAATTTATTTCTTAATGGAAATATTGAATGTTTTCTCTGTACTTAGGAATCATAAAATTTACGAACTCTCTCATGAGCTAAAAAAAATAGAGATCATTTAAAGTTGACATTTTCTTTCTTTTTCTCTTAAGCTATGTGATGGAATTGCAGCATCTTTAGGGTATTAAGTATCAAAACAGATTACTTCTACATAGTAGTGAAATCTAGCTTATTTCATATTATCCTAGAAACACTGACATTAAAGGGATTATAAAAATTATCTTGTTCAACTATCATCCCATGCTTGTATCTTCTCAATATTACTTTTGACAATTTAAAGTCTTACTTCTGCTTGATTTTGCCCTGGGGATAAAAAAGCTTTCTGCCCTGAGGCAGCCTTTCTCTCTCTCTCTCTCTCTCTCTCTCTCTCTCTCTCTCTATATATATATATATATATACTGTTACAAAAACCTTCTTTGGTATAGTATTAAAAACTGCTTTTGTTTTTGTATTTCAATCCTTTTGTTCTAGCGATTCCCTCTAAATAAGTTGTATATTTTTTCCAATATGACAGCATTTCAGAAGTCTGAAGACAGTTAACAAATTCTTCTTAAGTCCTTCTTTTCATGGCTAAGCATCTACAGTTCCTTTAAGCACTTCAAAATTGATGTCTCTTCTCGTTTCATAATTAATTTGTTCATTTTCTCCAGAGAGATCCTGATTTTTCAATATTTCTCTTAAATTGTGATTCCCAAAATTTTTCACAGATTCTAAAACTAGTCTCACTTATACAGAACAAAATCTGATTTTTTACTGTGTTGTTTGGGTTTTCTCTGTACATTTGTGCAATTTAACATTGGTTGACCTGTTGGATGGTCTCATCACATTGTTGATTGATCGTGTTTCCTATTAACTGTAAGCCCCTAGTATTTTGTAAGACCTAGTACTAATGTCAGTCTACTGGGTCTTATGTTTATATAACTATACATAATAAACAAAAGGATTATATAACTAATCCTTTTAAATACAAGTTTTGGTTCTTACTTATAGCTTAGTTTTTACATTGCTATTTAAATTAAGAAACATTTATATTTTTACACTTGAACTATCATTCCAATTCATTATTAACATTTTGAACCTTGATTGTGTTATCTAACATACTGATTTTCTTTATAAGTTTTATGACTCCACTAAATATGCTGTTAAAGCATTATGAATGTTTTGAACAAGACAGAGTTAAGATCTAAGAGACATTAGAGACCTCTTTATTATATTTTGTGGCTTTTTCTTCCCAGAATCCACTCTAACTTCCCCTTGACCTGTAGCAACTATGAGTTTGAACAGCGAATGACCCAGTGTCATCTCCAGGTTTGGGCCCTCATTGGTTAAAACTAAACAGCATAATTTAACTATCTATGTCACAGTGCTTGGTTCATGGACAGCACAATCAGAGTAAAGATGGAATGTTAGGTTGAGGAAAAAGAAGTCTCTCTTGCTCTTGATTATACGATACACAGATGTGAGGCCTGGAACTGCTTAAAGCTACTTTACTACCATGGAGGATGCCAGCCTGAGGATAAGGCCAAACACGCAGTTGACAAAACTTCCTATAAGTAAAATTAAAATTCTACTCTAAGAATGGCCAAGTCTTTATCTATCTCTAAGCGTTGCTGGTAAGAGTAACTGTAAGAGAGCAGTGAAATGAATGCTACCTACCCTAAGATACCATAAAATATGAGTAGTTTAACACAACAAAAGTCTATATTTTATCCACATAAAGTTTTGTTGATAGGAGTTTTTAGAGGTTATGCTCTCTGTAATGACTCAAGGAACCAGGCTCCTTCCATTTTATGATGCCACACTCATGCTGTGTCAGGGCAAGAGAGAGTTTAACTGTCTCGGTCTGGAAATAAAATATATCGCTTCCACTCATAATTCTTTAGCCTCAACTAGTCACATGGTCCAAAATAAATGCAAGGGAGGCTAGGAATTGCAGAAGAATAGTTGGAATAGTTGGTGAGCATTAATGACATCTGCAATTCAACATCTACTCTTCAAGGAATGGAGGTTTTCGCAAAGGTCTGAAAGAGCCACTGATCGCGATGAGTTCAGTCTGCTTTCCACTTGGAATCATCCCAGAGGCAACAGTGCATAATGGCCTGGTTTAGACAAGTGAGAACACACAGAAATTATAATAATAAATTCTCCCAAGATACTATTTTTTCCTTTCATTTTGAAAGTCAGGACTAAATATTTCTAATCTGGATTCCTGGTCACATCTTCTATTGTCCCCAGTGGCTAAAAGATAAGAAATTTCAGTTCATGTAATTCCCTATCTCATCTGCACCTTTTTCCCATACTCTGGTACTTAATCTTCTTAGACCTTGAAATCATTTAGAGAAGCTAAATGTTATCTTATCATCTCTTTACATATCTTGAGATTTGCTTACTTTTACCCATATTTATTCTACCTTCTCCAGGATTGAAAAAAAAAAAAATCTGGTCAGACAATATGGAAGTAAAATAGAACTTTCAGAATACGATTTTGTGTTCTTTATTTGATGTATAAAATTTTGCCAGATGTCGTTTCAGGTAAACTTCTTTGTTCTTGTTTTGGATGTAACTGTAACTTAAAAATGTTTTATTTTCCTTATGCAATTTATTTACAGATCTCAACTCATTCTAGGTTTTCTGGCACTTTTCTCACAGGCTCATGTTCCTTTCATGTATGTGCTTATTTATATGCCTCTGTATACCTTTTCTACATGTAAATTTAAAAGTTAAAATCATCCATGTGGTCTTTATAAAGCCAGTATGAATTTTCAGGTACTCTTCTTGATGAGTTTTTTTTTGTAATTTCATAGGTGAAAATTCCATTTCAAGTGATTTCCAAACTCTCCATACTTTCTCATTTTAGTCTGAAACTTCATGACCATTTATACCTTTCACTTAAATTTGACATGTTCCTATCTTAAGTTTAGGTTAACATTTCCCCCCTGGTGATCATGGTCATCATGTGTTTGTAATACCCTTGGTGCTTAATAAGTGATTTTTGAATGAATGCATTTGAACTAAGCAAAGACAAGTTCCTTTACCATGGAAATCCTATGTCATCCTTTTTTCAAAATGGAAAATTTTGGTCAGTCTTTAGACCATGTTGATGCTTCAGTCTGTTATCTTTTATTTTAATGGAAATTTCAACTTGATTTTTTTTATAACTTCTGACAATCTTTCTATTCATGGAAATTAAAATTTTTATATAAAGTCTCGTAAACTTTTTTTGAGTGAGTGTAACACTATCAGTGTCAAAGTTACAGGTTTAACATGCATATAGACAGTAATCATTCTACAGATAATTATATGTTATCTTGTATTGTTACCAGCAGACCTCACTAGTCTTCAGAGAGATAGGTCAAGAGAGAATAAATAGCCCAGTATAAACCCATTATCATTTCTAAGGGCAGACCACATTTGATATCTCTGTCATATCTGTTTTCCCAAGGTTTTGTAATATAAGCTTATCTATCTTCAATATTCCATAACTTTTAAAAAGTTTTACTTAATCTTATTGAGATTATTTAAGATTGTTTCAGAATAAAGGGGAAATTATGCAAATCGTTAGCATGTTAGCATTAACAAAAGAAGTAGGCAGCCATGGATGATGATCATAAAACTGTTATTTTATAGTAGAATTATTTTTAAGTTTACAGACTGCAGTTTACCTAATCCAACCCTCCCACACATTTTTCTGCAAACTCAAGATACATAGTTATTATGGCTGTTTGAGTATTTCCAGGAATGGGATTCCTTTCTTTGGTAATTTTATTTTTATCAGTCATCCTAGAATTTCCTTTTATTACTCTCCTAAATGATCAGTTTCTTGAATTTCAGGTTTTCTTTAATGGTTTATGTCATTGTTGAGCAGGGACATATCCTCAGTAACTTTCTTATGGAGCATATAAGGTAAACTTTCTGAATACTTGATATTTTGCGAGACAAACTGGAATGTGAAGGAGCAGACTATTATAATTATTCTGATACAGTAGATACAAAACTGAGATGATGCTGAGCAAATCTGTATTAGCCATCCTAGTGTTGGAAAATATATGTATATATTGTAAATTGTATTCCAAAGCTTTAATGAGAGTTCAACTTTATATCGAATTTTGAAGTGAAAATAATTATCCCTCAAACTTCAAAGACATTGTAGTTGGATGTAAAGAGTTGCAGGTAAGAAGTCCGAGACCAGTCAGATTTTTACAATTTCCTCTTAACCTCCCTACTAGCAGCATTTAGACTATTTCTTTCACCTTAGGTTCTGTAAC
Source organism: Rhinolophus sinicus (assembly GCF_036562045.2). Taxonomy (NCBI): domain Eukaryota; kingdom Metazoa; phylum Chordata; class Mammalia; order Chiroptera; family Rhinolophidae; genus Rhinolophus; species Rhinolophus sinicus. Next base: position 83,619,324 of record NC_133751.1, on the reverse strand, counting down.
CAAAGAGATTCTGTAGTTATTCTACATCTCTGTGGATGTAGAAATTTCTTCATTACTTATTTCTGTTCCTTGTTAGATGATTTTGCTGCAGTTTTACAGCCTTTTATTTAATAAAAAGTTGATTAGTAACATGATGTTGATTAGTAATTGTCACAGATAGGGTTCCCTGGAAACAGGCTGAGATGGAGTTCCAGGTGCAGTATTTTCATTAAGAATCAGGACCAGTGCAAAGAGAGGAAGAAATAGGATTGGGCAGAGAAAACCTGAACTGCCATGTAAGCCCGACAAAACCTTGGTCAATTCTGGGAAACTTTAGAGCAAATATTGTCCACCAGAATACAGTAGTTCCCCTCTTATCCATGGTTTCACTTTCCATGGCTTCAGCTTCCTGTGGTCAACCATAGTCCAAAAATATTAAATAGAAAATTCCAGAAATAAACAGTTTATAAGTGTCAAATTGTGCACTGTTCTGAGTAGCATGATGAAATCTCATTTTTTCCCACTCTGTCCAGCTCCATTTCACCTGGGTGTGAATCATCCCTTTGTCTATTAGTCATTTAGTAGCCAAGCAGTCAGAAAGTGAATAGCAGCCTAACGCTACATCATAATGCCTACGTCATTCACTTTATCTAATCCTGCAGGCATTGTATTATCGCACATCGCTATAAGAAAATAATGAGTACAGTACAATAAGATATTTTGAGACAGACTATATTCAAACTTTGATTGCTGTACATTGTTGTAATTATTCTATTTTATTATTGGTTATTTTTGTCGATCTCCTACTGTGCTTAATTTATAAGTTAAATTTTAGCATTGTATGTATAGGAAAAAACATACATTTACAAGATTTAGTAATATTCGTGGTTTTAGGCATCCACTGGGGGAGTTGGAACATATCACCCAAGGATAAGGGGTGGGGTTACTCTATCCTATGTTAGGCCCAAATGGCTGGGCCTTTATCCCTCACATCCTGCTCTGTCACTGGATATGGGCTGCCCAGTGAAGGACATGTTCTCTGGCAAAGCTGCTTGTTGAAGTTGAGACGGACCTTAAAGGAATTAATAGCTGGAGGCCATCTGCTGACCATATTTGCTGTAAATGCATAGTAGGTCCTTCCTTGCAGGTTAATCTGGTTGGCATATTTCCATGTTTGCCATAGTATACATTTTGTAGGACAAGGCTCATCAGTCATCTGAAACTGAGGATATATGGACAGGGAGTGTATCATTGTATTAGAGAATTTTTAGATCTAAAAATGTAGCAGTCTAGTAATGGAATAGTTTCCTTCATTTTCTAGAGCTAGTTCAATACATTCTTTAGAGATTCTCTTTTCGATGTTTTCCTAGTGGTTGTAGAAAGATGGTAAAAATGCATGTAGAAAGAATAAATATACTTGACTCCTGGACACTTTCAATGTGGAGCTAGAAAACGTAATTTCACCCCCATCTTTGCCATGAATATAATTCTTTGAACACCCCATTTATCCAGTGTTTTTCAAAGTAGATCATTTTGCATCTATGCTCAAGGGCTTATATAGTATCAATACTCCAACTACATTTAATCTTATGGAAATCTGTTGAAATGTCTGCCTACTGATGGCCTCCATGTAAATATCTTAGCTAGGAGTATATATTTTCATTTTTTTTAAAATTAGGGTATTGAGAGAGAGAGTTGATAAACGTGTATTCAATGTGCCATTTTGAATTTAAAGATTTTTATTTCCTTTTTCTTGAATTTGACAGTATTTTCTTGAATATAACAGTATTTAAATTATCTCTGCTAATGACACTGATTGATATAATGTTGGACATTAGACAATTTGTGATATTATGCATATGATTTTGCTAGATATGAGTATTCTTTACCTGGTCTTTTATTTTGTATAGTTATGTTCTCAATATTCATTGCAATTCTTTGTATATTATCATTGCTTAATATGAAAGTATCCTTCTTGAGGCTAATTTACTAATACTAAGTTTTCACAAGTTTAATCAAAGATTCTATACACTGACAAGAATAAAAACAATCCAGGTCTCATATTTCAGATGTAGTATTGTCACTTTTGTGTGCCCCTGCTTTTATTGCATATTATATGAAGTTTTACTTACCATTACCATTATAGGGTAATTTCGTGATTAGGCCAGTAATTGCTGGTTAGATTAAATTTTTAAAAAGAAATAAGAAAGCAATTAGTGTGCCTTGATTGAATTATTTTAGTCCTTGAATTAGATTCTCAAAAAGTATGGGGATTCTCAAAAAGTAAGGAACTGAGTATATGTCCCTTATACTCTTAATCACAAATCCTTTCTTGAGTTACAAACCCAAGAGCATTTTGGCAATGTTCAAATATACTCTTCATAGAACTAGCAAGGGACTATTACTAGGAGGTGAGGAAAAGCCTTTTAATCATCACATAATCTTGGGAAGAGAATCTATATATTGTAATTGCTTGAAGGACCTAACTGGCATTTAATTTCTTGTTGTATGTGGTTGCTAGAATGGTCTCTTGAGCCTTCCAATTCCTGTCAATGTGATAGTAGGCTGCACTGGAAAGTGGAGTCACTGCTGAGCATTGGAGTACAGAGAACATTATTACCAGAACTGAAAATCTCCTAGAAACAGTGTAGACTCTTTTCTTTGCCTTCACAGAGGGATAACAAGTGCTGGCACATTTGCTGTTAATTTAAAATGAATTTTTGAAATAAGTTTTGTTCAGTGTACTATTTCCTGAGTGATACTAAAAATGAACTTGTAGTAGGTTTGTTCAAGAAGCATACAACACTGATCACTTTTAAGTCAGAAACTGAAGTGTCTCAGCTTTTATCCTACATGCAAGCTGATAAGTTAGCCTATCACAGTTATGCACACACACACACACAACACACACACACACACACACACACACACTACAGAGGAATCCCAAGCTTAGAAAACTAATTTTACACAGAGCTGCCAGTGACTTTTCTATGCTCTTTTGGACAGAGAGAGAGAGAGAGAGAGAGGTTATCATTAATCTGGAACACCTCTAATTTTACTAAAATGTTAGAATATCTTCTTAGGTAAACACTCCTTAACTTCACTCAGAGGAACCAGACTGTGCAGAAGTGTGAGATGTTTATGGAGATTTGTCTCCCAATAATCAGGCAAACAAAAATTTCAATTTATTCATGGGAAGATATTAACTTGAGGGAAGAATTTAAGCTGAACCAACAGAATTGCTCCTCTTGAAGAAATTTAACAATTTTCAGTAACTGTAATTATATCGCTCTAAACTAAAATATTAAATAAACTAAAATAAAGAATGGTCTCAGCTGAGAAATAAGTTACTCTAAGATCAAGAAGAGCTACCTCAGATACTTCATCAAAATCTCCAGGAGATGGGCTTGATGAATGAAAACTATAGAGTTTTGAAGGTTAGAATAAAAAGGTTCAATATTGTATGCATATGTCTAAGTTTATCAAATGGTATACAGTAAATATGTGCAGTGTTGTATGTAAATTATACTCAATAAACCTATAAGATCATTTTTAAATTGTTCAATATTAAAATTAAATAAGGAAGAAGAAAAGAAATAGATAAAAGGAATAATTAGTAACTAACACAAGAATGTTGAAGAAAAACTTGAATTTTTAAATATAGAAGGACTCACTTGGATAACTTGGTAAAATTCGTGCATTTCAAGTGTAATGATTCAATGAAAACAAGCTTACTTAATTATGGGAGATTAATTACTTAATTTATGATGTGCTTTTGGAAAAATTTACACCTTTAATTTTTGTATTAATTAAAAAAGATTGAAAAAAAATGAGTCAAACATTTAACATTAGTAATTAGAAAGCAAGACAACAATAAGCCATTAAACATAGGTTCTGGGAAATAGTAAAACTAAAATCTGATATCACTGAAAGAGAAAAATATCACAGAAAAGATAAAGCAATAAAGTAGATATCTTGGTATGTTGAATTATGGGGGAAAAAGAAAATAACAATATAAAATAGTAATGATTAAAAATGAAACGAAATCAATTATACATATTATAATTACTATGACTTTATTACATATAGTCATAAAAATGAATAAAAATTATGGAGAAAGTTGAAGAGTTCTTAATTCAAGTATAAATCAGGTGATCTGAGACAAGAGAGAAAGTCTTAGTAGACCAATAAACACAGAAAAACTCAAGAAAATACTCTAAAATTTAGCATTAATAAAGTTTCCAATTAAGAATAAGTCACAGCTTGATTTTTATAGGAGTTAAAAAGATCAGACAATTCTTATATTATTAAAATATTCTGGAATGTGGGAAAAGATAGAAAGTTTCATGAAGTAGCAAAATTTTAATATTATAAAATATATTAATAAATTTATTAGAATATAATATAATGTAATATAATATAATAAATAAGTAATATATTAATAAAATATTGCAGAAACAAATTATTTTTCTTATGGATAAAAGATAGTCAATTTTGACAAATAGAACCTAGCAATGTAGTCAAAGACCATGAATCTTTAGTTCTCAGAGATGAAGAATGATTCCAAACAGAAAATCTATCAGTATAATCTATACATCACCAAGTAAAAGGAGAAAAAATGTCATATAAATATATGCTGAATAATATTTGACAAAGTTCAGAAATCATTCCTAATAAAACTCTAAGGGATAAGAAGATACTGTTAGATTTGATGATGACTACCCCAAACCAATTTCATAATACTTAAAATAATTTGTTAAAATTATGGACAATAAAGAAGTCACTACCATTGTTATATTTCAGTAGTTTAAAATAATTCTAGCAAATGTCACATATAAAAAGTACAATAATTAGTAGCAAAATTAGATGATGAGATATAAATTTATTTATTTACTAATGCACCTATATTAGCAAATGTACAAAAATTAATACAAGGGGACTTTCACTTTTGACGAAGATGGACTAATAGGAGGGACTAATGCGCCCTCCTACCTGAAACAATAAAAAGTGAACAAAATGTATGAAGCAATGGTTTCAAGACAGTAGACATCAGGGAACAAACAACAGTGATCCTTTAGAAATGAGAAACAAACAAGATTAATCCTATATTTGCACTAGGTTGCTTCTTTCAGAGAGGTCCCAGGTCTTAGATCAGGCAGAGGAAATGCAGTTAAAGCCTGGTGGTCTTCCTGAGTTTAGAGATGTATTGGAAAGATGGGCATAATGAGTGCTTAGAATTTACAGAACAGAATATCAGAGTTTAGAGAACTACAAAGAGAAGAACTTAGCAAGTCCAATAGGCCAAAACAAAAATAAAGACATCAGATTTGAAAAGAAGTAAAATGGTCATTATTTGCAAAGACATAATCTGAAAGGCTGATGAAATTGACAAAAACAGCTACTAGGAATAATAAATGAATTTATCAAGATTGTATTATAAGATACAACATCATTATATAAAAAGCTTTTGGATTTTATATATTTTTCACCCTCAGAAACTGGAATTTTAAAGATTCAATGTACATAACCATCAGAAAATATGAAGTCAGTAGGAATAGATCTAACCAAAAATGTCAAGACTGTGCTGAAAACTACAAAACACTGTTGAGAGACATTTTAAAAGACCTAAACAGACAAACTTTGTTCATGGGTCAGAAGACTCAATATGGTTAAAATGTCAATTCTTCCTTAAAGGTTTCAAAAGCCCCAATATTTAAAACTATTACTTACAAATAATTTATTTTATTTTGACCTTAATTATTACCATAACTTCAGAACACAGACTGAATATTTTAAAATGCTACTTCATTTCTTACTCGTTAATTGGATGGAAAAGGGGATAAAGAACGTACCTGACAGTAAGTACACCATTTTCCTAGATGGTGTACAAAAATCAGGATTTATCTCAAGTTCTAAAACTCTGGTAGATTATTTTATCAGAAATCCAGGGAGACAACCAAGATGGCACAGTAGGTAAATGCTGTTTTACCTTCTCTCACAACCACATCAAAATTACAACGACAAAACAACCATTATTGAGAATTACCTAAAATCAACCTTTATTGAGAATCATCTAAAATCACCCCCATAACTGAAACCTTTCAACTAATGACTTGTAGAAGAAGCCACCTCCAGACTGGTAGGAAGGTCAGAGACGTGGGACAGGATGGTCCCACACCTGCGTGTGACCATTAAAGATTGGGAGTGCTATTTTGGCTGTGGAGGTCCCTAGAGGAGCCAGAGATCCCAACCCTACCCCAGCCCAGGGTCCCAGTACTGGGAGAGAAGTCCCCATAATTTCTGGCTGTGAAAACAAGTGCAGATTGTGACTGAGTGAGACAGTGCGGCTGCACTCACAGGCGCTCCTCTTAAAGGGACTGTGTGTGGAATTACCCACCAGTGGAATCACTATCTCTGAGCTCCAGCACTGGGGCAGCAGCTGAAAAGGAAGCAGGGACATATGGTGGCAAACTGAGTTGTCTGGCTTGGGATGGGGCTGGAGAGGAGGCTTTCTCCTGGACCGGGGAGCTGGCGGAGGCCATTGTTTCTTTGTTCAGCTCTCCCCCAACTGTGTTGTGAACACAGGCAACTGCCATTTCTGAGTCTCTGCCATTAGTTGGCCACACCCTGGAAATTTGAGACCTGGCCCCACCCAACTTTCAGGCACAACCAGGCTACTTTCAGGGGCTTTTTATTTGCTGACCACCTGCCTTGGCTCAAGCTCTGGACTTTCCTAGGGTCTCTCAAAGGTTCTCAGATCCCAGGCAAGAAGCATCTGTCTTGAGCATGTCCTATACCTCTGGCTGAGCAGTCCTAAGCTGGCACTAACGACAGCTGGCCTTGGTTCATGCTTGGCCTCTCAAAGGTGGTTCCAAGCACAGCATGGGCAGCAGACATCTGCAGATTTCTTTCTGGCACCCACTGGGTGGTCCCCAGTGGTGCACAGCCTGTGGCTGAAGTAGACCTACAGCGGATCCCCTCCAAGGTGGTCCTGGGGCTGGCTCCCCCAGTAGCCAACTTCAAAAGGAGCTGGAACATGACCTAGCCCCCTCCAAGTATGACACACCCAAGGGGCAGATTGGGCAGGCACTGGAGTTTTGCTGAGGCAGATCATGCTCTGTAGGATCAGCCCTTACACAACTCTCCACTGTAGTCAAGGTCAGTCCTCATAACAAGTGAGCCCAAGGATAAGTCACTCACATTGATGTGTAATTATCAACCAAGGCTCAACTACAAGACAAGCACACACACAACCCACACAAGGTACACACCTGGAGTGCATGGCTCAGGTGACCAGAGAGACTGTGCCACTGAACCCCACAGAGCACCTACTACCTAAGGCCATTCTACTAAGACTGGTAGACATAGCAGCCCTACCTAATACATAGAAATAAACAGGGAGGCAGACAAAATAGGGAGACAAAGAAACACGTCCCAAATAACAGAACAGAAAAAAACTGCAGAAAATGAATTAAGCAAAACAGAGATAAGCAATCTATCAGATGCAGAGTTCCAAACACTGGTTATAAGAATGCTCAATAATCTCAGGGAGAACTTCAACAGAGAGATGGGAAAAATAAAAATGGAGATGGATACCATAAAAAAGAACCAATCAGAAATAAAGGATACAATAATGGAAACAAATAATATATTACAGGGAATCAATAGTAGATTAAATGAAGCAGGGGATCCAATCAGCGATGTAGGAGATAAGGTAGCAGAAAACTCCCAAACAGAACAGCAAAAAGAAAAAAAATAATTTTAAAAAATTGAGGAGAGTTTAAGGGGCCTCCAGGACAATATCAAGCTTACCAACATTTGCATTATAGGGGTACCAGAAGGAGAAGAGAGAGAGCAAGGAATTGAAAACCTATTTGAAGAAATAATGACAGAAAACTTCCCTAACCTAGGGAAGGAAATGGACATACAAACTGTGGGGACGGAGTGCCAGAGAGAAGTTTCCAGGCTCTCGGCCTCACGTGGGGAGGTGCTAGCTCGGGTAGTGAATGACCATCAGCTGTGATTGGTTGGCCATCAGCTGTAACCGGTTAGCCAATTGCCTACTGATGTAACTGCTGGGACTGCATTGATTAGTTGGTTGGTTGGTAGGCAGAGAAGTGAATGACGGACTGTGGATCGTGTGGCTACTACTGCATGTGTGTTGCCCAGCCACCAGAGAGAATATAGTGGTATGACTCCCCTATCTATGGCTTTGTGGGTGTTCCTTTTTGGCCTTACCATGTCCTGCATTCTTATGTGGGGAGCAGGACCAGAGGCCCCGCAGGCCGCCCCGCATGACAAATGGCACAGTGAGCAGGGTCTCCTATACGACAAATGGTGGAGCGAGCAGGGTCCCCTGCATGACACAAGCCCAGGAAGCACAGAGAGTGCCAAATAAGATAAATTCAAAGAGGGCAACATCAAGACACATCATAATTAAAGTGTCAAAGGTTAAATACAAAGAGAAAATCAAAGCAGCAGCAACAGAAAAGCAGTTAGTTACCTACAAGGGAGCCCCCATAAGACTATCATCTGATTTCTCAACAGAAACTTTGCAGTCGAGAAGGTGGTAGCAGGAAATATTCCAACTGATGAAAAGCAATGACATACAGCCAAGATTGCTCGACCCAGCAAAGCTGTCATTTAGAATCGAAGGATAGATAAGGAGCTTCACAGGCAAGGTAAAGTTGAAGGAGTTCATCACCCACAAACCAGGATTACAAGGACTCTTAGAGGGACTTTTGTAAGATGGGTGAGGGGTTAAAGAAGGGTGAGGGGGGAGGAGTGGGGCTCTAGAAGAGGGTAAACAGGGTCTAATATATGGTGATAGAAAGAGAACTGACTCTGGGTGGTGAACACACAGTGTTAAATATAGATAATGTATTACAGAATCGTACACCTGAAATTTATGTAACTTTACTAACAACTGTCACCTCAATAAACTTTAATTTAAAGAAAAAAAAAACAGATGGGTGAAAGGAGAAGGGATTAAGAAATACTAATTTGTTGTTATACAGTAGTCATGGGGATGTGGGGTATAGCATAAGGAATAGTTAATAATATTGTAATTACTAGGTATGGTGCCAGATAGGTACTAGATCTATCAAGGTGATAGATAGGAATGGGGTTGGGGTTCGGGGGAAAAGGTGAAGGCATTAAGAAATACAAATTGGTAGTTAATACAGTATAAGGAATATAATCAACAATGTTGTAAAGATCATGTAAGGTGCCAGATGGGCACGGGACTTGTCAGGGGGATCACGTCATAGACTGTGTAAATGCCTGCCCAATGCGCTATACACCTGAAGAGCTGAAGTAGAATAATATTGAATATCAACTATAACTGAATATATAGGTATATATAGTCACAGGATGTGAGTATAACATAGGGAAGATAGTCATTGGTATTGTAAAAGCTATATAAGATGTCATAAGGGTAGTAGCTTGGGGGGTTTATCACTTTACGAGGTGTTTAAATATCTTACATTGCTTTGTACACCTGAAACTAATAAAATAAAATAAAAATAAAAAAATAAGAAATCCAGAGGAATAAGAAAGGTATAATAGTGATGACAGCATCTGAATGAGTCCAGATTTACCATTAATTTTTTTTAAAAGTGTAAATTATAGGAGAGATAGTGTGTTCTAATAATATTATGAACTGTTCAATGTGTAAAAATTCAGGGAAAACAACTCAAGCTTGCATTTAATTTTGTTATTGTAGTCATTCATATTTATTAATTTCACCAAAAAATATATTGCATTTCTTTAAAAGCTAGAGACTGGATTAGTTTCTGGAGATTTTATCACAATGTAAAAAGTGCTTGTCTTCTAATAACATGAAATTTAATTATAAAAAATTCAATGCTTGAGTTTATTAAATCTACTATATTGTATTCAAGAGAGTTGTTTTGTACTTTTAGAATATTTTAAAGCACACTTTATTTGCAGTTCTTGTTGTAATAATTGTTTGAATTTCTCCTTGTAGACAATAATTGATTAGGAAGTTGAAGGACTGAACTTTATTTTTTTGTACTCCATATGTTTTTAGTGTATACTAATGTGATGCTAAGCTCAAAGATTGCATCCACTCAATCTTCCTTCATTGGATGCAGCCCTACTCATCTTTGAAAAAGAAAAAAAGAAAAAAACAATATGTTAATCATCAATAAGAAAAAAAAATATTTTGTATTGGGCAGTATCTATCCATATCACTTTACACTAAAGCAAAGTAAACAAACAAAAATAAATATAGCAAAGAAACTAGAAGCTGAAAACCTCATAATTTCAGGATAATCAAATTATTTGTTCCCCACTAGTATGCCAGTTCTTTTAGAGTTGTAAATGCAAATATTTTGCAAATGATTTTGGGAAGACAGTTATCAAAATGAAATTGGTTACTTGGATATAATTCAGTTACTTAATGCATTTATCAAGTAAGAAGAGAACTCTCAGTTCTTTGTAAGGAAAGTATTAAAATAGCAGCTTTTAAATATAGTTGATTATTGGGAAAAAAATACAATGAGTAATCTAAAACTGTGTCAACAAAGCACCATTTTTATGGAAAACTCAAAAATCAACTTAGATTTGTGTTTCTGGACACTTTCTAATACTGACCTTATCTTTTTCATGGATTTTAATCATACTTTCTGAATCGACAAAATAATTTTTTATTGATTTATTCAACTTGGACCAGCATTTACAAACATCCACTTTGTGTACAACACTAGGGACACAAAATTAGTATAAAAATGCTATCTTCTTTCAGGAAACTTATTGTATGAGAAGGGATGCATTATATAGAAAAATCTACAAAATATTTAAATAAATGGATCATATGAAGTGATCACTATGAGGCAATATGAAGAAAGAATAAAATTTAAATTTTCAAAATTTGGTCATTTATTGAGAAAAGAAGCCCAGAGGCAGGAATACAAAGCAAGGGTTCAGTCTAAAGAAAAAGTAGTCAATGAATAAAGAGAAGTTGCTTAGAATATTCAGGAAGCTGGCCGTGTTGCTGAAATCTTGGGTACACATGCAAACATTTTCTTCTCTGTTTTCTGCTTACATTTCCATATTTCTTTCCCACTACACATTTCACATTCCTTTTTACTTCAGCCAACAACACAGCTAGTAGGATTTTTTAATCTGAGTCATGAGGGATCGGGCCCTTTGCAGTTCTGTCTGTTTAGGGTTAATATAATGTTCTATTAAACTACAAAACTGTACAGGTTTATACAAGAAGAAGTCCTAGACATCATTTGGGTTCCATTTATATTTCTATCCCCACGGTATAATAACAATATTTCCTCTTATACTCAAAATTAATTATTAGATCAAGTACAGTAACCTCATTTTCCCCTTCCTCTTTTACTTAATAGCAAAAAGAACCCATAAGGCCAGATGAGTCTGTTTCCAATTCAGTGGAACCACTAATGTGTCTCTTCGTGGAGATATACCCTTCTTGAGCATCTAACTTCTTAAGCAGCAGGTTTGAGAAGAGTGAAATTGAAAGAAAATATTGTAAGTAAATATTTAGGTGTATATTGAAAATTATCATCCTTACCTCTACCACTTAGTTCTATTAGAATTGTGGAAAAAACAGGATCAGATATTGGCTGCTGGCTTAGCACTTACAGCACTCTATATTGTAGCACTACAATGGTTAATACTTTAAGTAATAGTACACCTTCTACCTTTCCCTAAGATCAGCCACTTTTGTGTGATGTAGTACATGGTGAGACCTTGGACATAAAAGCATAATTCCTTGCTGCTAATTAAGCAACAGGAGAGTTGTTTAATTAGAATCAGTGTTGTATGTAATGCTGTAGTTGCCTGTAAAACATTTAGTTGGTCTAAGGTTAGTACTGATAAGAGAAGTATTACTGATAAGAAATGCATTTCAAAACTAGCCTAAGTTTCTATTTTTAAAGAAGAAAAACATTTTCCAAACTGTATGGATAGGGTTTCCATGTAATCAACCTATTATCAACTATTTGGCTCTTCTAATGCTACAGTTTGAGGAACTTATATGGGCTACATTGTTGGTGGCTTCTAAGGAAAAATCTTGCAGTAAGTATGTGATTGATTGAATTAATGAGAGCAAGCCCACTGTGTGGGCCTTGCGTAGACTATCTTAATTGCCAGGTATGCCTTTCCATGAGCTCAGTGAGCATGCACTACAGTGACTGAGAAAGTTCGGCAATGAACATGCACAGAGTGGTTCATCTTTCCATTTGGTTATTAAGATCCTTATGCAAAATGGCAATCTATTGAGTGTGGCATGAATATATGACCTAAATATTTTTTTTAAATGGGCCCATTTGAAAGATCCAAACACAGTCTTTTTTTTAAGCCACCACATCAACAATCTTCTAATATTTTTTCTTAAAAATACCTGAACATCTAACCAAACCATTAGTCATTGCTGTGGAGCAATAAAGATGATAACTGCAGGCTTTTTATCCTTATAAGCAAAGTGGATAATTAGATGGCCAGCTTGAAGCACTTCCTAATAGCGTTAATTACCTTTTCCACCATTCGTGGAGTTATAATGTCCTAGCAGTCCACAACTGGGTGGTGACAGCACTTTGTGAAGAATCATCAGGTTTAATTAATTTAATTGATTTCTTCTTTGGACAACTGATGTCAGATAATCCTCATGGGTCCACTGGTTTGTGTTGATGGTGAATTGAATTATAGCTAGAATATATGCTTTAGAAATATGAGAATATTTCCTATGTAAACCATGTATTCTTACTGCACAATACTGGGCCTTATTCCATACCTCCTACTTTCACTGTATAATGAAGTGATATTTTGCACTACTAAAATATATGTCTTCATGAATATAATATCCAATTAATGATTAGAGGCTTGGATTAACTGGTCACCTGTTATTCCATGATAAGTTGCTCAATCTCTATCAGAGTTCTTCAACCAATCAAAACTTTTGCCAAGAAGGAGAGTTAGTTAATAAAGAAGGCATACAACAAAACCTCCAGAGTCCCTGCTGAACTAATCACAGATAACATGCAATTTTCTTATACACCAGAGATCTTTGCCACCACTGACTTCTGCCAAGTCTTAAGGACCTAAAGGCAGAGCTCCTTACATGGTAGTGTGTATTATGAAAGAGAGCCTTCTATTTGATGGGGTAGGGATCTAATTCAAAGACTACAGGTTTTTAGGACCTCTGTACATAGGTCTCGTTGGCTCACTAAATGTAGTTTATGTTGTTTGAAACTACAAGGTGCTCTATAAATATTGTCTCCTTAATTGTAGAGGGTCGGGGGTACAGCAATTTACCCTTCATCTTGGAGTGGATGTCCTGATATGCCTAAGATCAGAAACATATATTTTTGATAGTATTTGTTTCTAACTCTTTCTCATTCATCTGTTTTTCTGAAACATATGGGATATTTATGAATTGAATTAGATTGTTCTTGTAATGGGGTGGCATCGAGAACAGTAATGATAATTTGGACTCACTCTCTGATTAAGCTTAAAGAATTTATTCTCTTTTTCAAATACCAACCTATCTAATTTGGTAAAATAGTCAAGATATATTCATCTTTCAAGTCTCAATGGTGTTAACCATAGATGTCATTTACCCAGTTATGTGGTATACCATCTGATTTATTATTTTGGTAAAAAGAGGAAGCTTTAGGGACTTTATCTTTGTTATTTCTACTGTAATAATTTTTCTTCATAGAGCAAGAGGACATGTGAGCATTTTTTCCAGTTGGTGAGAATCTTCTTCAAGAATTGGGAATGTAAACAGCATGTGTTCAGAATCCCCTGATATAAGGGCTACAAAGGTCAGTCACTAGATGTTTTTCCAGTATGCTGCCTTAACATCCCTTCAATTTAATTCTCATATTACTTTCAAATTTCTTGACAAAATTAGTAAATTCTGAGATTTCTTTAGTGCATAAGCCATTTATCCTTGGTATAATCTTACTTACTCAATTATACTCCAGTTATACTGGAATCTGATTCTAGTTATAATTCTGCAGTCAATGAAAGGTGGTAGTGGTGGTAGAGCAAGAAGATTTTTTTTCCTGATAAGATTTTAAAACAAGAGAAAGAAAGATTTTCAGACAAGGGGATGCTTTGACTTCCGGGGCAAATTTAGAAAAAAATTCCTCACAATCCAGATGTTTAAATATATCCTTTCTAGTTTTTAATATCCTTGTTTTTCCAAAACAATGCCATATCTTATACACAATATTAGGGCTTGGCTGCAAATTCAACTGTCATTACAAATCAACACCTTACCAGATCAGTCCTTGCATTTGGTTTTCAGCTATCTCTCTGTGCCTACAGGTGCTAATAGATATTTTAACACCATCATAAAAATCCCTGGATTTAAGTCCATTTCTTGAGCTAAAAACTTAGGAATTCGATTTTGTGCACTTCTTAATCTGTTAAACATGTTGAGAGCAACAACCGTATCCCACAGTTCTTGAGTTTCTCATTTAAAATAAAATTATATATTAGTTTCTTAGGGCTACCATGACAAAGTACCACAAAGCCAAATGCACAAATACTTTTGCACAGATATTTATAACAGATTTACTCATAATTGTCAATATTTTGAAGCAAGTCAGATGTCCTTCAGTGGGTGAATGGATAAACAAAGTATGGTCCATCCAGACAATGGGATGTTTAGTCAGTGCTAAAATAAATGAGTTATAAAGCCATGAAATGACACAGTGGAACCTTAAGAGCATCTTGATAAGTGAATGAAGCCAATATGAAAAGGCTACATACTGTAGGACGCCAACTATATGACATCCTGGAAAAGGCAAAAGTATGGAAATAGTACAAAACTCAGTGATTTCTGGAAATTCAATAGAAGAGAGAGAAGGACAAATAGGTGGACAGGAGATGTTTAGGGCAGTGGTGTTATTCTGTAAGATATTGTAATGGTGTGTACACATCACAAAACCCACAGAGTGCACAACACAGAGTGAACTCTAATGTAAAACTCTGGACTCCAGTTAATAATGATGTACTGATGTTGACTCATCAATTACAAAAATGTACCTCATTAATGCAAGATATTAATAATAGGAGAAAGTGTATGTGGGGTGTTGAGAATATATTTGGAGACTCTGTACTTTTCACTTAATTTTTAAGTATACTTAAAACTGCCCTGAAAAATGAAGTCTATATAAAACATATGTATTGATAGAAAATGAACAGGAGCATATTGAGATAGTAAAACAGCATGGAAGAGCACATGTAAAGTACACTTGGATGACTGCTCTGGCTGAAATATTAGGCTGTGTTGGAGCCAAGGGAAAGGCAAAGGTTTGGAAGCAGAGTAGACTGGTCAGTGTTAACGTGCAGCTAGAGGATCTTTGAGCCGAAGAGTGGCATGTAGCAGCTAGACTTTTGGAAGTGGCAATTTAGAACAGCCTTAGGGATTTCTGGAACATGCAGAAACTTGATAACTTAAGGTAATGAGCAGATATTAAAGAGCCTGGACCAGAGCATAGCAGTGCATGAGTAAGAGGCAATTGCTTTCAAGAAGTCTCCTGTGGAAATGTGTAAAACAATTAGTGACTGGACTCATACTTTCTGTCCATCTCCACTGGCTTTTCCTCCTAAGTTTACAGATCTGCTTTAATTATCTTCATCCACAAACAAGACATTTGCTTAACTTTTTATTTCTACCAAAGCTACTGCCTTAACTCTTTCCTTTAACTACAACATACTTCTTAAAAGAGTGATTGCCCTCATTATGTTCACATTCTCATAGGCCAGTCTCTTCTTATCAAAATCATTTTTTTCCTGTTTATCCTCCTAACTTGGTTTGTTTTTCATTCTCCACTTATTTTTTTCTTTTTTTTTTTTTTTTTTTTTTTGTCAAGTATTCTTCTTTAGCTAAGTTGTTAGTGTTGGCATTCCCCAGAGCATGTGTTATACACTGTTGAGTCAGGCCCAACTAATGACAGCCCTATGAATGAGTGATGTCCCCAGAGTACAAGTAGTTTATCTTTTCAGGGAAAGTATAAGGAGAGTTCTGAACTCAGACCTCTTTTCTTTATATACCTTCTCTGTAAGCAATCTCATACACTTCACATTCTCTGTTCCAGATGACACTTCTCAATGCTAGAGAGACATTTCCATTTTCTACCTTCAAGTTCAGAGTTAACTCAAACATAAAATGCTTAAAACAAAACATTTTGTTCCCCATGAACTTTCTACCCACCATCCTTTAATATGGAACACTTTTTCCTGACAAGTCATCCCTCTTTACTCATGCAATTTATCAAGTTCAGTAAATTCTACCTCTATAATGATTTTCAAATCTACCCTTTTCTATCTGCACTTCCCTAAGTTTTCATTAATATTTAACCCAAATCACTGCAATCACTCTCTAACAGTTTTTTTCTGCCACTAGCACAGATGGTGGAGTCAAAAGGAAATAGGTGACCCTAAAACCTCTCACATGGAAAAACATTTTGGAAGAGTATGTGCAGAGCTGGAAAGTGGGTCAAACAGTCAAGTTTGACCCAGCGTTTTGCATGATCAGAAGGAAACAAAACGGTGACAGAAAAGGAGTCAAAGAAAAAGAGTAAAGAAAAAAAATGAGAAAAATATTATGGGATCTGAAGGAGCTAAGAATTTATTGTGAGACTATGCCAATTGTTCAGTGATAACAGAAAAACAACCAGAGCAAAAAATTAGTAAAAGATTGGTGGATAATCTTCCAAGGGATTATTGGTCTCTTTGGAATAATGTCAATGGTTTGGCCATAATTTAAATAAAAGTTGAGATTAGTGATAAAATAAGTTGTTAAGAATGGAAGCAGTAGTCATTGCACACAATTTGAGTAGTTTCATTGTGAATATGGAGCAAAAATGGTGAGTTTGAAATCAACACTTACAAAGTGTTTTATTACACTTACAAAGTGTAAAATTACACCTTCTGAAAATATCAACTAATCATCTGTCCTAAACTTCATTTCTTCGAGAGACATTGATAACAGAAACTCTAAAATCGAAATGTATGTAAATCACTTTTGTTACCTATATAATTACTTTCTAAATTATATATTTTAGATATATTTATGAATTTATGTAGTTCTTATGGTGGCTGAAGATGATAAATGTTACATAATGTACCAAAAATCCATTTTAATTACCTATTAAAATTATGAACACATGTAACCATTTTCAAAACAGAATAAAAGCTGAAGTATGTAATTAACTAAAAATTGAGTTATCGATGCTCAGGCAGCATAACTGATCCAATGAAACATGGCTCCATGTGCATCACATTTGTGAGAGTTTATTACATTTATTACAACCTAATTAGCTTTGAAATGTAATAGTACAACCTAAGGGGCTGGCTTGCCTTCAATAGTTCAGAAGGTAATGGAGGTTGAAAGCTTGTTTATTCTGGTAAATAATCCTCCTCACTCATGAAGTATTTTAATATAGCATAAGGTAAAAACATGATGCAGTGTAAACTTGAGCACTTTGAATTATATAAGATGAAAGTGTTGAAAAGAAGATTTTTTAGGAAGAAACTTTAGACCATATGTTAAGATATCAGTGATATTGGATGATGGTTTTAGTCATTTGTCTATCAATAAAGTGAATGTTTAACTAGAAAAACAAAATTAGACCATCCCTTTCCCCACTTCATGCCACTTCAGGAGGAAGGTCGCCTTTCTCTTGCAATTAATTGCCCACCTACAAAGTCTTTCTATTATAGTGGTCATGTTGTATGGTATCTGATTGGAACTATATTGCCTGGGTTCAAGTCCCAGCTTCACTTCTTCGTTGTGTGGTTTAGGCAAGTTCCTTAATCTCTCAGTGTCAGAGTTTCCTAAACAGTCAAATGGAATACAGCAATAGTTTGATTCATCGGCGAATGGTGAGGAGTAAATGATGTAATAAATATAAAAGCGTTTAGAAGAGTGTCTGGCACAAAGTAAGTGCTAAATATTACTCTTATTTACAGTACTTGACCTAAGTCTTTGGATATTTAAGTGGAGGTCTGAGCTTAGAGTTAAGGGCTGGAAGAAGTATGTTATTCTTCATGATAAAAGTAAACATTTGCATAGTTCTATTGTTTTACTGAGAAAGAAAAGAGAGGGAAGTAAAAGCAAAAGAAAAGGAGAGAAAAATAAGGGTCAAGAAACATGTGAGGGGACTAGAACTCAAAGAGAGGGAATACTTGCAGTGCCTTTTTCATTTTATTAAATTATATTTTAAAGAAGTTTCCTTATTTATTTAAGACCTTTTTGGTATAATAATTTTCAAACAGAAAAGAAGAGAAAATAATATGATGAATCCACCTCCAACCATGCACCTATCTCCCTGCCTCAACAATTATCAACACATGTTGACAACTGTTTCATCAATACACTCTCTGCCCTCCTGATGGATAATTTAAACTAAATCCCAATATCATATCACTTCATCTCTTAAGATAAGGTTTCTTGATATCTATCTATCTATCTATCTATCTATCTATCTATCTATCTATCATCTATCTATCTATCTATCTATCTATCTATCTATCTATCTATCTATCTATCATCTATCTCACAATTTTATTATCACAACTGCAACAAAATAAAATTCCTTGACATCATTAAAGAATTTAGTCAGTGTTCAAATTTCCCGTTTCTCTTAAGAGCATGGATACTTTATATTTGATTTAAAATTGGGTTCTTATTAAGCTGTAAATCATATTTTCTCTCAGGCTTCAAGTATATTAGTTACATATGAAAGCTTGCTCTGTGTGTGTGTGTGTGTGTGTGTGTGTGTGTGTGTGTGTGTGTGTGCCCTTATGTGTGTGAGAGAGAGAGAAAGAGGAAGAGGTGATATCTAAAGGATGAGCTTTGGTCTAGGTTTATTTAAATGGTGTGAAGTGGGAAGAGCAATGCACTCGGGATGATAACAGCTGGGAGTTTCACTGAATTAATTCTTCAAAAGACTAATCTGGTTCAAAACCAGAAATAAATCATTCATTCATTCAACAATTATGTATTGAGTACTTTCTATGGATCAAGTATACACATGGACGCTAGGAATCTGGCAATTTGGGGAGAGCATAAGACTTAAATTGCTGGAGTAAGATATAAAGAGCATTATGTCTCTCTTAATGGGAAAATCTTTCCTAACTGACATATAGATTACAAATACATTTGAAAAAAATAACATCAAACTTACTTCCAGTTCATCTTGGCTCCCAGTCATCTTCCCTTATATTTCACTGGACTAGGATATCTAACATTGGAAAAACCGAACTTGAAAAAGAAAAGTAAGTTATTAAAAGCATGTACCTATTCTTGTTTGTATAAGCTTTTTAATTCAACTAGTTTGTGATAAAAGCATAGTTATATTTGGTCATAGAAAATTCAGCAAATTAATAGTTTTAAGATTTGTTATATTCTAATCTCAATTTTTTTATTTTTCAGTGTAACATAATAGACTAAGCATGCATTTCTAGAGTCACCCAGATCTAAATTTAATTTTTTACTCTACCACTTAACTACTTTCAACACACTGAGCTCATTTTTTAAAACTGTGATCTTACCTGTTTTTTAAAAATGAGAATAAGGTGATTTTGAAAAAAATCCTTGTCATTTATTTATGTAAATATTTTCAAATAATAAACGTTTCTCAAATGAATGAAAAATGAGAATAACTACACTGTGTGCTGAAGTGATGATTCAATAAAATGGTTTGAAGGCATTGAGTACAGTGACTGGCATAAAGGAGGTGCTTAAATAACATGAGCTGCTTTTTGCAAGAGACAATGACCCTTATTTCTGATCATAACTACCATGCTACAGGCAGTATTCATTTACCAACTGTTATACAACTCAGTTCATATGACAAATAAAAATGATTTGTTGCAAGAAACATGTAGTTTTAAAGGTTTGCAATTAATTTGAAGTTGTTAATTGACAAGCTCAACTTGATTCATTTGTTAATACAAGTATGACCATATGTGGAAATCAAAAAAGGTAGTATTTTTTGGGAAGCTCTAATAGAAATGTGTATTAGCTAAAGTGTGAGAGATGTACAAATCCTTCATCATTCCTACTGGTATGATCATAGTTGGACTATTATCCAGTTCTGGGTTCCACGTATTAAAAAACTAAAGACGATGTCACATTTTTTTCAGAGAAGGACAATATAAATGGCTGAAGAAACTGGGGATGTTTGACTCAAAGAGACTTGAAAACTATAATGTGGATAATTGTAAGAGACTGTTTATAATTGTATTTTAGGTATAGATCCAGTAGGTAGATCTCATTTTAATGGGTGAAAACAATAAGGAGGAACATTATAAAGAATAATGTAAAAAAGATGTTCTATTAGGTATATCTGTCCCAAGATAGAACAGTTTGTTTTTAGTAGGTAATTACTTCTCCATCTTAGCTTACCCAGTATAGATTGATGACTACTGGGCTGACATAATGTAGAGGGAATTCAAACACTGAATAACAGTAAGATTCTTAAAGACCTCATTAATCTGAGATTGTTACAATTTAAAGATTTTATTTTCAATGTGCTTATTATTAATACATTAAAAAAGAATGCTTTCTATAACACATTGATATCTAAGTTGATATTTATTACTCAAATTGGCTAGTGCAATTAAGTGGAAACTTTGTTATACCAAAAAATTTAAATAAAGCCCTGATTTTGGAAGGAGACTAGTAATTTCTGTATTAAGTCATGAGGAAAATAGAAGTAGGTTTAAGAGAAATAAAAACAAACTAGTATTACATTATCAATATTTTGCTAAAATATAAATTGTTCACTGGCTTCTCTGCATGATTTTTTTTTTTTTAATTTAGGTGATAAGAAAATAATTAATACCTTGTTGGTAATTAGTGCTGATAGTCTTTTGTTTACCCCGGAATAAAAGGATTATTGGTTTGGGGGTGGGTGTTAGAATTTAAAAGATATTCTGAAGGGAGCCCATATTGAGCAGTTTATGTTTAAACTTCTTTTCAGAAGACTTTTTTTGGTTAGTTACCTGAAGTAGAAATCTCACTTGCATCATTTGGATGTATACTTGGAAAAAATACAGCTCTAGATAATGGCATTATCTATGATTTGACTAATTCTAAGATTAAAAGTATTACTATAGACTTTCAACTTCTGGTTGATACTCTTAATAGAGCAAGTCTCCCACAAACTATAAGTGTAAATTCTGAACAAAATGCAAAACCAAAAAACTCTCAAGACCTGAAAGTACCTACACTTTGGACAAGGAAAAAATGCAGGTAATTCTGAAGGAGAGTTGAAATGTTGAAGAAGGGACCATTATGGGATGACTTCATTATTGAAGCTTTGCTATAAAGGGAGGCCAGAGTTGTACAGTGAGAGTTGGATAAAATTTCATTGAAAATCTCCTGTCTTCCTGGAGGGAGGAACCAAGAGACAGAGTTGAGGATAATAATGGCTTCCAGAGAGTCAGGAGCTAATACTGGATGAGAGATGGTTGATGAAGAGAAGCACTAAATTCTGTGTGTAAAATTTTCCTAAATTTCTGGCTTCCTGTAACTGAGCCATTCATTAATGAAGAAGACTCAAGACAGCTTACAGTAATGACTAAGAGGAAAGAATGCAGGCTTGAACTTAAAGGAGACAGAAATTTGTAGTTTAAATATAACTATATTACTTGCTTGCTGAAACAAAAATGTCAACACTCTAAAAATGTATCACAAATTCTAGTGTCTCCAAAACATAGTATTAATAATTTCCTAGATATCAAGATATTTGACATAAAAAGAACCAGGACATTTATATGTTCAAGGGAAAATGTAACTAATAGAAGCTAAGATTGAGGTGTCATGTATGCTGAGATTATTAGACAATGGCTTTAAATTAGCCATCATAACTACCATCAATAAGGAAAGGAAATCTAATACTAAGCAAAACACATGAAATCACAGTGGAGAAACAGAAAATACACACCCTCAAAAATAATAACAAACAATTGATGTATTAGAACTGATGACATATTTGAAATAAAAGAAAATGTACTGAGCTGGTTTAACAGCAGAATGGAGATGATAGAAGAGATGGAGAACTTGAACATAGATCATCATAAAGAAAGGATTTGAAAAACATTTTTTAAAAAACGTAAGGAGAACCTCAGAGTCTTGAAGGATGAAGTGAAAAGAGCTAACATATGGGGAACTGAGTCCTAGAAGAGAAAAGACAGAACAAGGGAACAGAAAAACATGTTTTTGAACTAAAGGAACTTTACTCTGAATAGACCATAGTGTGAGTAAGAGAGAGTTTAAAAAACTGGCAAGGAAATCAGAAAAGACATATGTACCAATATAAAAACTTATTAAATACATATTTTAATATTTTCCTAAGGGCAGTGGGAGTGTATTTAAGCCAAAATGACATAATAGATTTGAATCTTAGAAAGCCCATCTGATAAGAACTGACTGAATAGGGCACGAATGAAATAACTGAGACGATTAGGGACCCAAGGAAACAGTCAAGGTAAGAGGGAATGATGGCTTATGTTAGGCGGTTTAATGGGACTAGAAAGATGTGAATATAATTTTATACTTATTTGTTTTATCATTTGAATTTTATTTTTCATTAGACACTAAGTGCCACAGGGGAGAAATCATGCATTTTTTCGCTTGTCATGTTTCCTTCGTACCTAGCAAAGTGCCTACAATATACCATAATTTAAGACATGACTTTGAATGTATGAAATATTGAAAGACAGATTAGAAAAAAAAAAAGAAAAAAAAAATAAAAAAAAAAAAATATATATATATATATGGGAGAATTTACAAGAAATGTGACTAATTGGAAGTGGGAGCAGAACAAATCTAGTAAAATGTCCTGACCTGGTTGATCAATCAGGTAGATGATAGCAACCACAACTGAGAAAGACGGTGCAGGAGATGAAACGGGTTTAGTGAAGAAGAAAATAAGTGCAGTTTTGGAAATGTTTAGTTTGAAATGATCAGGCAACTCCAATTAGAGGATTCTAGTAAACATCACCTGAACATTGAGATCATGAGCTTAAAAGCAAGATCTGAGCTGGAGAGAGAGCTTTAATAGTTAATAACAATAGATGCCATTCATACAGTAATTAAATGTTACCCTGGTTCCAAGGGATTTACATACACTAACAAATTTAATACAACAACACCATGAAGCCAGTATAATGTTATTAGCTTCATTTCAGAAATGGCGAATTTGAGGCTCATTAAGTATTTACAAAATTAAGTATTTTTCCCGAGTTTACACAACTCACAAGTGGTGGAGCTGTGATTTGAACCCCAAAAGTCAGGCTCCAGCGTCACATATTTTTAACTGCAATTCTGTGCTGCCTCTCTTCTAATAACTTGTTAATGGGGATGGGCCAAGGAAGTTAAAGCAGTAACTCAGGGAGAGGCTATTGTGAGAGATAAGATAAGAAACACAGTCTTAGCGATATGGATAAAAGAAATGTTGCGAACAAATGCAAGTGTGAAATGCTCACAAGCAGAGGCTTTGGAAACACAGTGTAACAAGAGACAAAGGAAGACAATTTCAAGAATGAAGGATATCAAGAGTGTCGAAAACTACGGGAAATTCATGGAAGATAAGTAGTTCTTTAAATTTTTCATAGCTCAAAAAGAAGTCATTGGTAACTATGGAAAAAAAGATTCAGCAGAGTGGTAAGAAAGGAAAACTCTCTAGAATGGTGTAGTAGGAAATGAAGAAGAAACACAAATATAGACAAGTCTATCTTAAAGTTTAAATGGAAGGGAGAGAAAGGACAGAAGTTGAGCATGAAGAGGAATTTAGGAAGTGTTTACGTGGGTGGTGTTGGTAAAAAAAAAATGTTACTTATGTTCAGGCTCTGATAGAAAGAGACTAGGTGAAGGGAGCAGGCTTAAATGGTATATGTGTGTGGGTAGGGGTGGTTGGGCATTGGGAGAGTCCTTCCCTAATAAAAAGGCACAAAGCCCACAGTGGATACAAAAGTAGGAAAATTCATCGATGTGGTGGTGAGAAATACAGTGTCATTTTGTTAGCTTACAATTTATGGAGTAGAAGGTAATTTTATCTCATGAATAAAAGACAGTTGTTTGGAAAGCAGAAAGATAAGAAAGAGATATGTGTGTGTGTGGGAGAGAGAGAGAGAGAGAGAGAGAGAGAGAGAGAGACAGAGAGACAGAGAGAGAGAGAGAGAAGAGAGAGAGATTTTAGCATTTCAATTGAAAAAAAGGCAAGTCAGGACAGCGCATACCAGTTTATGGGCTAAATAAGCAACAACTTAAAAATATGATTCCTCTTTACAGCCCAATGTGTACGTTGAGTAATTCATAGATACTTCCCACCTTCTTGGAACCGAGTATTGGGTTGCAGAGGAAGACAGGCATCAAAGTCCTCAAGTCTTTCAATTAATAAGTATGATGAAGGGGAGCTTGGAAAATGACAATATTAAAAAGAGAGGAAGAAAGAGAGACTATTACAATAGCATGGCATTAACTTCAAAAAACAGGATATTTTTTCATATGACGTGGAGGTAATGATATGGCAGCAGTACAGGACAGCATAAAAAAGCCACCTCTACTTTTCTATTCTTAAATATGTGGAGTGACAAAGAAAGTGTAGCTTCAAACTGACAGTATGTTAGGCAGAGTTCTGCAGAGAAACAGAACCAATAGGATTGACTGGTTGATTGATTACAAGGAAATGGCTCACACATTTATGGAAGCCATGAGGTCTTCACATCTGCAGTGGGAAAGATCTGTAGCTAAAAAACCAGGAGAGTTGATGGTGTCATTCTACTCTGCATCCAAAGTCCTGAGAACCAGAAGAACTGAAAGTGTTAAGTTCCAGTCTGAGTTGCAGGAGGAGACACATGTTCAAACTCAGGAAGTCAGGGAAAAAGAACAAATTTTCCCTTAATCAGTCTTTGTTCTATTCAGGCCTTTAATGGATTGGATGAGGCCCACCCACATTGGAAAGGGCAATTTACTTTAGTCAGTCTACTGAATCTAATATTACTCTTATTCAGAAACACCCTCACAGACACACCCAGAATCATGTTTAATCAAATAGCTGGGCAGCCTGTGACAATAAAATTAAAATAAAATTTGACACATAAAATTAACTGTCACAAAAGAGTAGTGGAGGAAGCTGTGACAACAGAGGCAAGTAATATTTCATCGAAGTAAGTAGGTTAAGGGAGGTTCGCTGAAGAAATTGAGAATGTAGAGAAATTTTGTGTTATTTTTCTAGTTTTTGAAATGTGAAAATTGTGTTCTCTGGCAAATATGAAAACTGAGTGTTAATTAGCGTGTGAAATTAAGGGAGTTTCAGCCTCTATGCTCAGAATAAAACTGTAAAGGGGAGAAGCAGTTGGGAGAGATGGTCATAAAACAGAAATAGAGATCAACTCTTTGACACAAAGTGTTTGAAAGAGCACCAAAACAAGAGGGGAGAAAAGGCCACCTGAGTAAATTTATAAAACACTTGTAAGAATGTCCTGGTCACTCTCAGTGACTATAAGAACAGAGAACTCTATAAAAGACATGACATGTTAGCAGCCATACAGGACTGAGATTCAAACTAAGTTAAGATACCTGAGCTTCATTTACTAGATAGAAATCCTTATCTTCCCTGAACGTTGAATACATTCCTTTCTTAGAGATACCACAAGCGATGTACACAAACATAATTTATATCTAAGTGGAAGTTGGTTTCATTGCTTTAAGGACATGGCATTCATTTTGTGCATAGACCTTTAGCACATGTTTGAATAATGCTGTATTAGTGAAACTTCAATTCCTACTCTTTTAGAGATACATTTTATCACTGTCTTGTTATAAGTTTTTATCATAGAAATGGTCTTCTGCTATAGAGTAGTCAACTATGATTTTTTTTAATAAGCATTTTTGGAACACTAGAAGCCAGAATGTCATTGTGTTAGTTACTGAATCAGATGTAGAATTGTTTAAAATACTGTTCTTGTCATTGAGAAGCCGACACTTGTTGGAGAGATGACACATTGAAATTACATGATTGAGAGCATCATGCACTAAGTATCATTTGATTATTATAAACTAAGATTTACACAAAAGAAGAATAATCTGAAAGAAAACATAAAAGACTTTGGAAATTTTAAGATCTTAATAGGCAGGGATCATATATTAATTCACTTTTGCTGCTGTAACAAATTACCACAAACTTTGTGACTTAAAACAACACAAAATTATTATGTTATAGATCTGGAGGTCAGGAGTCCAAAATGGGTCTCACTGGGCTAAAATCAATTTGTCAGCAATACTTCTTTCATTCTGGAGGATTTAGAGTAGAAGTTCTTCCCATTGGAGTAATCCCCTCTCCTTAAGTACACATGGAACCTGTGATTTATTTCTAACCAAAATAAAATGGAAAAGAATCCACTTCCAAGATCATTCTGGCTATTGGCAGAATTCAGTTTTTTGCAATTGTTGGACTGAGATCTCTATATCTCTGCTAGCTATCACCCAGAGCCCAGATTCTGCTCCTAGAGGCTGCCCTCATTCTTTCTCATGGCCTGATCCATCTTCAAACTACCAATGGAGTATTGGGGTCTTTTCTAGTGCTTCCAATCTCTCTTACTTCCTCTTCTACTATAAGGCAGAGAAACTCTCTGTTTTTAACAGAACCTATATGATTTAAATCAGGTCCACATGCTAAGGTCAACTGTTAGGGTTTCCATGGGGGAATCCCCGCCTGTTCTCAGGAATTTTTTTCGCTTTCCCATTCCCGAATCACAAGATATAAACTGTTTTCTATTCTCCACGATGAGTGGTTTCCACAAAGTGACGGCCCATACTACCAACCACCTGGGTTCAAGGGGCTAATTTTCCCAATTTCCCAACCAACTTTTCTCAGGATTCCGGAATAGGAAAGAGAAAAATATTCCTGAGAATGGGCAGGAATTCCCGCCTGGAAAACCTAACTATACTATATAAAATAACAATCATGGTAGTGCTATCTCAACATATTTACCAGTACTGC
This sequence comes from Rhinolophus sinicus, assembly GCF_036562045.2. NCBI lineage: Eukaryota > Metazoa > Chordata > Mammalia > Chiroptera > Rhinolophidae > Rhinolophus > Rhinolophus sinicus. The sequence continues at coordinate 83,592,319 of NC_133751.1, read as the reverse complement.
GTATTAGGGTGTGGCATCTTGGGAGCTATTTTTATAATTCTGGCTCTGAATTCTAAATTTGTAATTTAAACTCTGTTTTAGCAAACTGATGAGAGAGCCTCATCCTGACCTTGAAGAAGCAAACAGCCATGTTGTGAACTGCCTATGGAGAGGGCCATATAGCAGGGCCACAGGCTGCCTCTAGGAACTGAAGGGAGTTTCCAGTCAACAGTCATTAATAAGCTAGGACTCTCAGTCCTACAACTGGAGCTTCAATAATATGAGTTTTGCCAACAACTGTGTGAACTTATAAGAGGACCCTAAGCTTCAGAAAGGTAGCTGACCTGGCTCACATCTCGGTTGCAGCCTTGTCAGCAGAGGACCCGGCTAAAATGTGTTCTGTTTTAAGACACTAAGTTGTGATGATCTGTTACACAGCAGTAGGAAACTCGTACATTGGACTTGTCTTTGGAGAGCTTGCTTCAGAAAGTATGGTGTCAGAGTCAAATGTTTGTAGTTTAACAAGTTATACAGGGAAATTTGATGTGGATAGTTAGTCTCTTAACTTGTTTGAGAAATGCTAAATTATTTCTTACAATTTCCATTTTTCATTAACATGTAGGGAAAGCTTAGCATTGTGATTTTATGCCTTGGAGAACTGCATGTAGCCAGTTTTCAATCATTTCAGGGGAACTTTACTTAGCTTAAATTCTGTAATAACCTGGGAAAGACCCCAGAACAGAGAATCTACAAAATCCATGGCATTTGAGACACGAAACAGCTTGTTCTTTCCAAAGATTGGGTAATTCAGTCATCTTCCAGAAGGCACCAGCAGGAGAATGATAGAAATGACATATTTGCTGTTCATGGAAGGAAAAAAATGTAATTCGAAGGATATAAGTCAAAATGTTCACAGATAAAGGAGGAAATATCTGCTGGTTTAAAAATATGTGTGTTAGTTTACTCATCTGTCAACAATAAATTTCTTTTTTTTTCCATCTTCATAATTGAAGCTTGGTTAGAATTAAATGTGAAAAGTTTTTGCATTCAGCAGGAATTATTTTTTTTTTTAAATGCCTAGAGATGGATCTATAAAGAATAAATGTTAGTCACTTTAGCAGAACAAGGAGCTGTTTATCACTTCACTAACATAATAACTGATTTGCTAAGAAATAGTACAGAGTGCTGGGCTGCCATTATGACTCCAGCACATACATTCAAGCATTTAGGAACACATTAGGTGTCGTGATTAGCAAGCCAGCCGCCTGGCCTGTGCTTATGGGATGACATATTTTTGAAGGGGCTTTGGGGTATTAGTCTGTGAAGTCTTTTACAGGCTATATTAATCACAGGTGTTTTCTTTTTCTTTCTTTTCTTTTTTTTTTTGTTCTTTTCCCCCTGAATATACTTTGACATCATTAGGAATCAATATAACTAATTCTGTATTAAGGACAATGCCTTGTGCCGTGTTAATATTAAACTTGTTAAATGAGGACATATTTGGGGAGGGAGGATCACACTGTCAAATTCCAATGTTCCTTTCAACATGTATAGGTGAAGTTTTCTACTTGTCAGTAATATGATTTGACATTAAAACCTAATCTAGAAGTATTTAAAAAAATAAAGTTTCATGGTTGATGAAAAGTAGAAAAAAGAACTTAAGGTTCTACCATAGCTGTTTGGGTATAAAGAAAAGGGGGTTGATTGAAAAATAACATTTTACTAAAAATATCTGAAAACTTGTATTAAAATAGACTTGTATGTAACATGCATTTGAATGGACTTTAGAATTTATTAAACAAGATCCTTAAAACTTTACCTATGACATGAGACTATGCTCCAGTGGTTGGCAAAGTCACGCCTATGGGCCAAGCCACTCCACAGCCCAGTTTTGTATGGTCAGCAAGCTAAGAATAGTTTTTACATTTTTAAAAGATTAAACTAGAATATGCAACAGAAATGGCATGTTGCCTGCCAAGCCTAAAGTCTGGTCCTTTACAGAAAAATAGTTTGCTGATGTGTGCTCTAGAACCAGGTAGGACAATTTGCTGAGAACCACATGGCTAGGAGAAAATTTATGAAGATCTTGCTATACCAAAACTGCTCTCAGGGGTTCCATAACAAGGTACTACAAACTTGGTGGCTTAAACAACAGAAATTTATTTGCTCACAATTCTGGAGGCTAGAAGTCCAAAATCAACATGTCAGCAGAGTTGATTGTTTCTGTCTATTGTGAGGGAAAGATCTGTTCCAAACCTTTCTCCTCGGCTTATAGATTTCTTGTCTTTACCCTAAGTTTCTTCACTTTGTGTGTCACTTTGTATCCTTCGTGTCTCTGTTCAAAATTTCCCATTTTTATAAGGACATTGATCATCTTGGATTAAGGCCAGTCCTAATGATCTCATTTTAACTCGATTACCTCTGTAAATTACTGATCTCCAAATAATGTCATATTCTGAAATACTAAGCGTTAGAATTTTAGCATATGAATTTGGGAAGGACTCAATTCAACACATTACAGTAAAATCGCTAATATCCTCCACAGCACTCAAATTAAATTTTAATTTGAGGAACTGGCTCCTGATCTGAAGATCAGTGTCAGATTACAGAGGAGCCTTGGGGTTTGGGCTAAGGGAAGACTGGCCGCTGGCTCTGGCCCAGGGAAGAGGCTGAGAAGAGTGTGGTTTGCCCTGGACTAGGAGACAGAAGACTCATCCACCCCCAGATACCACCGTTTCTGGCCTGTGGGTGGGGTGTGACACAGCTGGGCTGGGAAAGAGAAGACCCCTCTTTCCATCCCCAGCCCCCACCCTTTCTGGCCTGCCTAGGGCGGGGCAATTACATCGGCGGAGGCACTCCCAGGATCAGCAGTAAGTGGCAGATACAGCACTCAGCTTTCAGCAGCTGAGGAATTCCCTGCCGGCCACACACACACACAGGGAAGAGGTGCCCTAAGACTCAGGAGAGCTGGACACAGGGCTGGTGGTGCTATTCTTGGTGTGCATATGTGCCGGCAAGGGCAGAAACTGCACTGACTTTGTAAAACCTACTGTCCAGACCCCTCAGCCCCACGCATCTAAAGCTGCAGCCTCAGAGTCACTCTGGGCATCAGGTGACCGGCTCTACCTGCACAATACGCAGGGGATTTCTTGGTGGGCTTAAGCCACAACTGGCGCTGTCTTTTTTTTTTTTTTTTTTTTTTGTTGTTGTTCTGTTTTGATTTGTCTTTATATTTTTGACATCTTTGCCTGTGTCGAGTGGGGATTCTGTGCTACAGCAGAGAACAACTTGGAGATTACTTGGTGGGCTTAAGCCACAACTGGCGCTGTGCTTTTTGTTTGTTTGTTTGTTTTTTGTTTGTTTTTTGTTTGTTTGTTTTTGTTCTGTTTTGATTTGTCTTTATATTTTTGACATCTTTGCCTGTGTCGAGTGGGGACTCTATGCTATAGCAGAGAACAACCTGGAGATTACTTGGTGGGCTTAAGCCACAACTGGCGCTGTGGTTTTTGTTTGTTTGTTTGTTTTTTGTTTGTTTGTTTTTTGTTTGTTTGTTTTTGTTCTGTTTTGATTTGTCTTTATATTTTTGACATCTTTGCCTGTGTTGAGTGGGGACTTTGTGCTATAGCAGAGAACAACCTGGAGATTACTTGGTGGGCTTAAGCTACAACTGGCGCTATTTTTTTGTTGTTGTTGTTCTGTTTTGATTTGTCTTTATATTTCTGACATCTTTGCTTGTGTCGAGTGGGGGTTGTCGATTGTTTTTTTACATGTGAATGTATTTGACTTTTTCCTTGTTGTTATTGTTGTGCTTGGTGATTTGCTTTGTTCTGTAATTGCCCTACCAGTGCCCAGCTTAAGAGGCACAAGATTCAACATACCCAGCGGCCAACTCCAGACCAAGCCAGAGTACTACCGGGTTTGACCTACAAGTTACACACTCAGAGGGGATTCTTTACAGGCACATAGAGGCCAAAGGGCAAACCACATCTAAGCGGTCAATCCTCACGCAGCAGAATACCCTGCGTGGGCAAAGCCAAGTCTCACAACTAGTCAGCCTAGGAGTTAACTCCACCTACTCACAAGCGAAAAGCAATTAAGGATCTTCTTTAACAGGACAATATACACAACACAAGAGTCACTTTTAGAGCACACGAGGGGAGAAGAACAGTAGTGCAAGTCAAATATAAAGGACATTTATTATATACTAATCCAGCAAGAACTAAGAACTCCAGGGCATCTACCTAATACATCGAAGCAAACACAGAGAGTCAGCCAGAATGAGGAAGCAAAGAAACATATCCCAAATAAAAGAACAGAAGAAACCTTCAGAAATGGAACTAAATGAAGCAGAGGTAACCAAACTGTCAGAGACAGAGTTCACAATACTGATGATAAGAATGTTTAAGGAACTTAGAGAGGACATCAAGAAGGATGTAGAAATCATAACGAACAACCAGTTAGAACTAAAGAACACAGTTACCGAAATAAAGAACTCACTTAATGGAATTAACAGCAGGTTAGATGAAGCAGAGGATCGAATCAGCGACTTAGAAGACAAGTTAGCAGAGATCACCCAAACAGAACAACAGAAAGAAAAAAGAATAAAAAACAATGAAGATGGTTTAAGAGACCTATGGGATAACATCAAGCGCAACAACATGCGCATCATAGGAATACCAGAAGGTGAAGAGAAGAAACAAGGGATTGAGAACATATTTGAAGTAATAATGTCTGAAAATTTCCCTAACCTGATGAAGGAAACCAACATACAAGTCCAGGAAGTGCAGAGAGTTCCAACCAGGATAAACCCAAACAGGTCCACTCCAAGACACATTATAGCTAAAATGGCAAAGATTAAAGACAAAGAGAGAATCCTAAAAGCAGCAAGAGAAAGACAGAGGGTTACATACAAGGGAACTCCCATAAGACTATCAAATGACTTTTCTGCAGAAACATTGAAGGCCAGGAGGGAGTGGCAGGAGATACTCAAAGTGATGGAAAACAAAGGCCTACAACCTAGGTTGCTTTATCCAGCAAGGCTATCATTTAAAATTGGCGGACAGATAAAGAGCTTCCCAGAAAAGAATAAGCTAAAGGAATTCATTACCACCAGGCCAGCATTGCAAGAATTCTAAAAGGACTTCTGTAAATAGAAGAAAGATGAAAACAATCTAACCACAAATTGAAAAATGGCAATAACTATGTACTTATCAATAATCACTTTAAATGTAAATGGTTTAAATGCTCCAATCAAGAGACATAGGGTGGCTGAATGGATAAGAAAGCAAGACCCTTGTATATGCTGTATACAAGAGACTCACCTCAGATCAAAAGACACACACAGGCTAAAAGTGAAGGGTTGGAGTAAGATATTCCATGCAAATGGAAATGAGAAAAAAGCTGGAGTTGCAATACTTATCTCTGACAAAATAGACTTTAAAATGAAGAAAATATTAAAAGACAAAGATGGACACTATATAATAATAAAGGGATCAATTCGACAAGAGGATATAACCCTAGTAAACATCTATGCACCCAACATAGGAGCACCTAAATATATAAAACAGATATTGACTGACATAAAGATGGAGATCAACAGTAACACTATCATAGTAGGGGACTTCAACACACCTCTGACAACAAGGGACAGGTCTTCCAGACAGAAAATCAATACGGAAACAACAGCCTTAAATGACACATTGGACCACTTGGATTTAACCGATATTTTCAGAGCATTCCACCCCAATGCTGCAGAATACACGTTCTTCTCAAGCGCACATGGAACATTCTCCAAGATAGACCATATGTTAGGCCACAAAGCAAGTCTGGATAAATTTAAGAAAATTGAAATCATACCAATTGTCTTCTCTGACCACAGTGCTATGAAATTAGAAATGAACTACAGGAAAAAGACTGGAAGACACACAAATTCATGGAGGCTGAATAATATGTTACTAAATAATGAATGGGTCAAACAGGAGATCAAGGAAGAAATCAAAAGATATCTCGAGACAAACGAAAATGAAAATACAACGACCCAAAATCTATGGGATGCAGCGAAAGCAGTCCTAAGAGGGAAGTTCATAGCACTGCAGGCCTACCTAAAGAAACAAGAAACATCACTAATCAACAGTTTATCTTCACACTTAAGGGATCTGGAAAAAGAACAACAAAATAAGCCCAAAGGGAGTACAAGGAAGGAGATAATAAAGATCAGAGCGGAAATAAATGAAATAGAAACCAGAAAAACAATACAAAAGATCAATGAATCCAAGAGTTGGTTCTTAGAGAAGATAAACAAAATTGACAAACCTTTAGCCAGACTCATTAAAAAAAGAGAGAGAGGACCCAAATTAATAAAATCAGTAATGAAAGAGGAGAAGTGACAACAGACACTGCAGAGATACAAAGAATCCTAAGAAATTACTATGAGCAACTGTATGCCAACAAATTTGACAACCTGGAAGAAATGGACAATTTCCTAGATGCATACAACCTCCCAAGGCTAACTCAAGAGGAGACAGAAAACCTGAATAGACTGATTACCACCAAGGAAATTGAATCAGTAATCAACAATCTCCCAACAAACAAAAGCCCTGGACCAGATGGCTTTACAGGTGAATTTTACAGAACGTTCAAAAAGAATTGTCACCTATTCTCCTCAAACTCTTCCAAAAATCCAGAGGAGGAAGACTCCCAAACACTTTTCTGAAGCCACTATCACCCTGATCCCAAAATCAGACAAAGACACCACAAAAAAGAAAACTACAGGCCGATATCGCTAATGAACATAGATGCAAAAATCCTCAACAAAATACTAGCAAACAGAATTCAGCAATATATTAAAAAGATTATACACCATGATCAAGTGGGATTCATCCCTGGTATGCAAGGGTGGTTCAACATCCATAAATCAATTAATGTGATACACCACATTAACAAAATGAAAAATAAAAATCATATGATCATATCAATTGACGCAGAAAAAGCATTTGATAAAATTCAGCAGCCATTCATGATAAAAACCCTTAAGAAAGTGGGAATAGAGGATCATATCTCAACATAATAAAGGCCATATATGATAGACCCACAGCTAACATCATACTCAATGGGGAAAAACTAAAACCATTCCCTTAAAATCAGGAACAAGGCAAGGCTGCCCACTTTCTCCACTTCTATTCAACATAGTGCTGGAAGTTCTAGCCACAGCAATCAGACAAGAAAAAGAAATAAAAGGCATCCAAATCGGTAAGGAGGAAGTAAAACTGTCATTATATGCAGATGATATGATACTATATTTAGAGAACCCTAAAGACTCCACCAAGAAACTATTAGAGCTGATAGATGAATTTAGTAAAGTAGCAGGATACAAAATTAATATTCAGAAATCAGTTGCATTTGTATATACCAATAATAAAACATCAGAAGGAGAAATTAAAAAGCAATTCCATTTACAATTGCTCCAAAGACTATAAAATACCTGGGAATAAATTTAACCAAAGAAGTAAAAGATCTGTACTCAGAAAATTATAAGACACTGAAGAAAGAAATGAAAGAAGATACAAATAGATGGAAACACATACCATGTTCATGGATAGGAAGAATTAATATAGTTAAAATGTCCATACTGCCTAAGGCAATATATATATTCAACGCAATTCCTATCAAACTACCAACGACATTTTTCACAGAAATAGAACATATAATCCTAAAATTTATATGGGATAACAAAAGACCCCGGATATCTTCAACAATCTTGAGAAATAAGAACAAAGTGGGAGGTATAACAATACCTGACTTCAAATTATACTACAAGGCTACAGTAATCAAAACAGCATGGTACTGGCATAAAAACAGACCCATAGATCAATGGAACAGAATAGAGAGTCCAGAAATAAATCCATGCCTATATGGCCATTTAATCTATGACAATGGAAGCAAGAATGTACGGTGGGGTAAAGACAGTCTATTCAATAAATGGTGCTGGGAAACTTGGACAGACACATGCAAAAAGATGAAGCTGGATCACCTCCTTACACCACATACAAAAATAAATTCAAAATGGCTTAAAGATTTAAATGTAAGATCTGAAACCATAAAATTCCTAGAAGAAAATATAGGAAGAAACTTCACAGACATTACCCGAAGTAAGATTTTTACTGATATATCCCCTCGCGCGAGGGAAGTAAGAGGAAAAATAAACATGTGGGATTACATCAAACTAAAAAGCTTTTTCACAGCAAAGGAAACCATCAATAAAACAAAAAGGGATCCTACTGATTGGGAAAAGATATTTGCCAATGATATATCTGATAAGGGGTTAATATCACAAATTTATAAAAAACTCACTCAACTCAACTCCAAAAAAACAAACAACCCAATTAAAAAATGGGCAGAGGACATGAAGAGACATTTTTCTAAAAAGGACACACAGATGGCAAACAGACATATGAAGAAATGTTCAACCTCACTAACCATTAGAGAAATGCAAATAAAAACCACAATGAGATACCACCTCACCCCAGTCAGGATGGCTATCATCAATAAATCAACAAACAACAAGTGCTGGCGTGGATGCGGAGAAAAGGGAACGCTGGTGCACTGTTGGTGGGAATGCAGATTGGTGCAGCCACTATGGAAAACAGTTTGGAGATATCTCAAAAATCTGAAAATGGAACTACCTTATGATCCAGCAATCCCACTCCTAGGTATCTATCCGGAGAAATCCAAAACTCCAATTCAAAAATCTTTATGCACTCCTATGTTTATTGCAGCACTATATACAATAGCCAAGACCTGGAAACAACCGAAATGCCCATCAGTAGATGACTGGATTAAGAAACTGTGGTACATTTATACAATGGAGTATTACGCAGCCATAAAGAAGAAAGAAATCTTACCATTTGCAACAACATGGATGGACCTAGAGAACATTATGTTAAGTGAAATAAGTCAGAAAGAGAAAGACAAATACCATATGATCTCACTTATATGCGCAATCTAAAGAAAAGAATAAGTGAATGAACTAATCAGAAACAGTTTTGGAAACATGGAGGAAAAACAGAGGGTTGCTAGAGGGGCGGGGGGGTGGGGATAAGAGGAAGGTGAGAGGTTTTGGGAACGTACAGAGGGATAGTGGATGGGGGGAGGGGGGTTCACACAGTGTGAGGGATATAAATGATAAACGTCTAAAAAAAAAGTATTCAAATCAATTTTTGGTAAAAAAAAATAATAATAATAATTAATTAATTAATTAAAACCAAAAAAAATGCAAAAAAAAAATAAAATTTTAATTTGAGAGAGACCTAGGTAGATTATATGATTTGCCCAAGGTCAAATGGCTAATAATAACAGAAATAGGATATGGATCTAAAATTTGAATAAATCCTCAAGTCAAGTATGTTTTCCAATCTCTAAGATTCCCTGAGGAACAAAATAATACTTAATCACATATCATTCATTCAGTTATTCAATTCTACAGATATGTATGTTATATACCTATTATGTACCATGCATGCTTATATCAATAAATAAGATAATATCCCTCTCTATAAGGGGAGATCAAATTATGTGTAGATATTTATACTAGAAGGTGAAAAGTGATGAGTGCCATTACTAAATATCAATAATGCAAAGAGGAGAAGATTTGATTTCCTTCATAAGCATAGTTTTAGTTCAAGTGGCCTATATCTTACGATGGGTGTCACCTCAAGATTCTGTTAAGATAAAAACTTTTCTCTCCTCCCACTCTGGAGCCAGAATGTCAAAAGCCACTGCAAGTTAGAATCTCTTCTGTGTATAGTTTTTTTTAATAACACCTGGTAGGATTCTTTAAATTATGACCTTGTAAAAAAATAAAGAAATAAAAAAAAAACAGAAAAGTTTAATAATAACTAAATCTACACCATGCAATGAGAAGTGTGTAACAAACATTAAAAGGAATTCATGCAACAAAGTAAAATTTATATACAATGTGAGATTTGGGGATTAATTTCCACTCCTTTCTTATCATTAGGGAAACTCGTCACCATGTAGCCTAATTTAAAAAGACATTTTTAGTATTTTGTTTTTGTTTAGTTTTATTTGTTTACAGAGGTTATTGTTGTTGTCATTATTGTCATTCTGATAGTCTAGTGTTGGGTCATCAGAGTCTCTTTTTTTCTGCTTTCTGTAATTTATGCTCCAGTCTGTTAGATGGTCATTTTCTTTTACCAAGGTACTTAGTATCAATATCAGGGAATTTGCAGTACCACTGTAAACAATTTCTAAAGCTTTATACTATCTATATTCTCCCCAAAATCTATCCAAGCAGGCTTGCTCTCACCCAAAGCATGGTGTTGAAGAAATGGCTGGCTTCTGGGCTCCTGTCTCTGTTCTCTGCTTTGTGATAAGGGCTCGCCTCCCTTTGAACTAAACCAAGCTACATGGTAGAAAGATTTTTATAGCTCCTCTATTTTGGCAAAAAGAGAACATCTTCCAAGATGAATCTAAACTGAGACAGTCTCTTCCACTGCACAGATGTCATTGACTTAATTATATTTCCTGTGATAAAATATTGAATGTCTCCTCTAGCCACTACCACCCAGAGTTTTATTGTTTAACTACAACATGACTATTTTTGAAACATCTAACTCTGATATATGAGTTCATTATCTTTTTAAATGGATTATCTAATTAGAGTCCAGAGAAGAAATGCATTTGAAGTTACTTTTCAATCTAAGTTTGGCCAGCCTTCTCTCTGCATCAATTTAACCAGATTGAGAAACATTAGCCTTTCACCAGTTAGACTTACAGAGTCACAGGTGTCCAAACAATTTAAGCAAAATATTTACATTGAATTATATAACTTGGAGTATGTAGGTTGTTAGTTCAAAACACTCCAAGAAATGCCAAGAGCCCATCTTCTTTTCTAGACATTATTTTTAGGACTTTCTCTTTCTGCCTGAGTAAATGCATATTTCTGTACACACGTAAATATTTTGTTCATGGCTCCCCCTGTCTTCTATTTCTATAAAAATTTAAATTGATTTTTTTTTATAAACCTGTTATTATTTTCATGTATAACATTAATTATGTTTGTATATGACATAGATTTGTTTATAATTTATGCTAACTACTGTGCCTAATTTTTTTTGGAATTAAGGAACTAACAACACAAAATAAAAAATATACATACAGTACTATTTTTCTTTTAAACCCTAAATCCAGGCACCTTGCTTAGCAGAACTCCAGAACAGTTGAAAATGTTCTGTGTTGGAGATTCTGGTTGAATCTTAGTGGAGACTTAACATCAGAGGAGTATAAGACTTTTCGCTGGGGAATTGTCCACTTCATATCATATAGCACATCCCCCAAAGCTCTAGAAAACCTATTTTAGGGAGTAGGATTTATAAAATTCTCTAGACCGGGTCGTCACCCTGGAATTGCTATCAGTTTCAGAAGGTACCGGGAAATATCAATGTGATTCCCACACAGAGTTCCCACTTGCACCCTGTGGAAAGTGCTGGAAGTTTCAACATGCTCTGTTTGAGGATAAAGTGGTGAATTCTCTATAGTTAGGGAAACCTCAAAGTGGAGGGGCACTTTTGAGGCTTGAGGACTACTGTGATTTTGTAATTGTCTGTAATTTGAGGTGGAGCCAGGGGATTGCTTCTCCCAAGATAATCAAGCATATGAATTGATACGTCAGATAAAGCACATCTCGCTGTAAACACTGGTGATGTTTACACATCACACATACCCCCCACATTTTAATTTAGTGCTATAGGAGGAGGCACAGAGATTTGCATATTAGACAAGCATTCTGGTGTTTTTCTTTCAGGTGATCCTTCCTTTGAGAAACCAAACAGAGGAGGTAAATCTCTTTTCAGTGCTCCGATTTCCTTGGCAATCATTATGGTCATTAGGACCTCCTGGCTTCTTGTACTGAAACACTGCACCCCCTGGCCCCATTATCCCCATGGGTACTAATGAGGTCAGGCCCTATGCCTGCCGCTCCTTCCATCAGCCTTTGCCTACAGAGAGAGCCATATTGAAATTATTGATGCTGGTCCTTCTCTCACTACAGCATTTATAGTGACCTTAACAAATGATCTGTGGCAGTCCCTGAGTGGGGCACTTGTTTCTTGGTTGGGGAGATACACCTGAAAAACATCTTCCAAAATAGGAAAAGTGCTAGCTTTTATTCTGGAAAGGTGGGCCACTTCGGTCAGGTCTGAGGGCTTGGGGCATTTACTAAGTCAATATTTTCAGAGGAATTCATCCAGATGTCCTTATGCCATGTCTCAGAATTCCACATTTTCTTAACCAGGGCCCTGATCTTCATAAAACAGATGTGTGATTCAAACATCTCTGGAGCTCTGCAACTCTATCAGGTTTTCAGTTTCTGAATTACCTATGCTACAGTTAACCATTTACAACCTGTCAGTGGTCCTCAGTTTCTCATTATATCTCTGCAGGCCATCAATACAGATTAGTGATAACCAGTAACTCCACTGTCGTGGTATGTGTGGTTTCCCACACATTTTCCAAGTGCTTGGATCATTGGACCTGCAATGGCATTCTTCCCCAAGGGGACATTATTCCAGGTCACTACCAGTGAAAGTTTTAGCAGTTGTGCTGTGCCAGGGACTCTCTGTACCTCATCTATCTTCTTGGCCTACTGTGCAGTGAGTCCTAAACTTGAATTTTATTGCCTGCTTTCTTGGCCCAAACTCAGGATCATTCATGTTAGTTTGGGTCCTCTGAGGAGCAGACACTAAGACAAGATTATGCATCTAGTGATTTATTTGGGGAAAGTGTCTATGAGGGACAATGGGGATGGAGCCAAAGGAAGTAGTGGGTAAAGCCATGAGACTATATCACAGGTCTGACCCCTATGAGGGAAAGAAGAAAAGTATATGTAGAAAGAGTCTCAGACTGCAGTACATTTCTAAGAAAGTTTTAACCAGGTCCACAGGGGAGTCCTTAAGCCAAACAGAAGAGTCCCACCACTCAAAAGAGGGGACCTGTTTTAGTATCCCTGCCATACTCAATAATTTCTGGAAGCAGCTGTGGGAAGAATGGCCTCAGTACAGTAACAGTGGCTTCAGAGTGCAGCAGCTAAGGCTGTCTATCAACTATGTTTCCCACAGCAGGAGACCTGAGTGGCCTTGTTTTATGGCCACCACATGCACTTATGAGAAAAACATATCCTGGCAAAAAATAAACTTCCTTTCAATATGTAGAGAGATCTTAAACATATGAAAACAAACTTCATGTTATTTCATTTGAGCATTTTATGTTGTTGAACATAGCTTAAAATTTGTTATATCCATGATTCTGGAAGGCCATATTGATTTGCAAAATATGGGAAAAGAGGTTTTGGAATGGCATTGAGGCCCGCTTACTGAAAATTTTTGTGTTGGTTTAGGAGACTTAGAATGATATGTAGATGAGGGGCAGGATTCGAGATTTTATACCAAGAGGTGAAGGTCAAACACTATTCAAGGATGAACTTCTCATGTAAAGAGTTCGGGACTAAGAGGGATGGGGAAATGGTAAGGCAGGGCTTTATTATCTAATCTCCATGCAAACGGTTGTAAATATGTCTTGAAATGTAAAATATTAAAGGCAGTAAAATCCTAATGATCCAAGAAGTGGCCATTTCTTTATGAAAGCGTTGCTCTCTTGGTATCTCTGGCTCTGGTCACTTGCTCTTGCTTTCCCATCTCTCTTTCTCATTAAAAAAAAAAAAAAAAATCTACCTGGTTCTTTATGTCGATTCTTTTCCCTTTTAATCTGCTACTTCTTAGTCTTGTACCAATAGAGGTAAAGCTTGCTGTTAACTAGAAATTTGTGTTTTAATTAGGAGAGTGGTTCAAGTTGAATAACACCATAGGGAGTAATGCAAAAATGTGTAAGCTCTCTCATAATTACATTGTAAACCACTGAAACAATAAATTAGAAATGGGGGAAAAAAGACATTTAAAGTGGATTCTGAACTAAGCTGATGATGTCTTAACATCACACAATGTGAAGAACATTAATAGTTTATAGTCTGAACTTTGAAAATTAATTTGTTTTGATAGACCTGATCAACTGGATCTTCAGGTTTTGTTAAATGCTGAGACCCTATTGGTGGTATTAATAAGTTGCTCCATATACATGAAAAATAATTACCCCAAATCAAATTAATTTGTAATATTAAATTGGTTCTTATTTAGCTTTTTGTCCTTTTCAGCACTGAGCACAATGCCTTAGATGGGGCACATCTGGGCTACAACTGTAAAATGTCTACCCTCAGACAATTCACCTGCAAAGAATCATGGAAAACTAAATGCTTTTAACGATATCTCATTCAAAGTAAGCAGATACTTAGCTGACTGAGAGTAGATATTATTTTTTAACAACTGGCTCTTTTTTGCTCAATGTTTGATATCTCCAGGGGCAAAGTAAACTGAATAACAGATCCTTATGGGTTTTTCTGAGATCAGCCTTGAGTACAGTAAAATATGAAGCTGGGACCATCTTAGGCTAAGTATTTCTCCTAAGGGAAGGACAGTATCAGATCTTCGCTCAAGAATAAGCTGCTGATTCTTATCTCCTTGGTGTGCCAATGGGAACACCAGCTGAGTTGTATTTTCTCATTCTGTCACCAGTCCTTCTTGCTCTGCTGTTGCTGCTATGAATTAGTCATTCTGCCTTCAGAATTTTGTAGAGTTTGCCATGTCAGTGTCTGTCAACTCCAAATTAAAGTTATACTTTTGTGGTGTCTTTTGTTTGATATTTTAATTATTGCAGGTAACTTTAGAATTTTTTGTTTCTTTTTAATATCCTGTATGAAGAGCAATGTAGTCTCAGCATTTGAATATTTTTCAAAGTTGAAATAGTGGAATCACATGCCGTGTTGCCCCCAAAATAAGACCTAACTGGAAAATAAGCCCTAGCATGATTTTTCAGGATGACATCCCCTGAAAATAAGCCCTACTGAGTCTTCTGGAGCAAAAATTAATATAAGACCCAGTCTTATTTTCGGGGAAACACGGTAACTTTTGAAAAGATCATTTGAACCAATTTTTTAAAGTGCTCTAGATGTTTAAAAATTATTTTACTGAAAGTGTTTTAGAAATGTTCAGATTCTACTTTTCATTTATTGAATAACATTTATGGAAACTTTATATGACATTAGTTTCTGCCTAATTAAAGATGAGTGCTAAAATTGTTAGTATAATGATTATAAATATTTGTTTTACGCTAAAAAATTAAATCTGGTATGGAGGGGTTTACTGTTTGCAGCAAGCTAATATCCTAAGACATGGACTGTAAGAGACAATATAATTACTTTTGTTGGTGAAGCGGACTACTAGTGATAATTGTGTATAGATCAGAATGATAATTATGGTAATAATATCTGCTGAGAAACTAGAAAATATATATATTGCTCAAATGCTGAGAAAAATATAAAATGGTCAACTTTGGCCATTTTAAAACTGTTAGAATGAGAGGAAAGTTTTGATATCATTACCTTAAAAATTGTGGACTAGTGGAATTGTAAAAAGAGTGACTCTTTACTGAGGTATAATTGACATATAACATTAGTTTCATGTAAACAACATAATGACTTGACATTTATATATATTGCAAAATGATCACAATAAATCTAGTTAACATCTGTCCCCATAATACTTAAAAAAATTGTTTTCTTGTGATGACAACTTTTAAGATTTACTCTTGCAGCAACTTTTAAATATGCAACACAGTATTATTAACTATAGCCACCATGCTTTACCTTGCTTCCTCATGATTGATTTATTTTATAGCTGGAAGTTTGGTCCTTTTGACCCCCTTCACCCTTTTCACACTCTCCCACCCCCCTTCCCAACTCTAGCAACCACCAATCCAAAAAAGTGACATTTTAATATTAGATTATCTATTTGGGCCATTCATTTTGATGTTATACAGCTTCTTTGTGATTGGTTGTGAACTTCTGAAAGAGGCCAGCATTATCGTAGAAATACCAGGTATTAATGATTGACTTATCTCCCCACCTACTTACAGGCTCCCAGAGACCAGGTGTTCTGCCTTGTCATCCTGGGCATCTCCCTGCCTTTGTTCTTTTTTTTTTTTTTTTTTTAATGATTGTGATCTATTTTCTTTTTTTAGTTAAAATTTATTGGGAGTGACTATGGTTAGTAAAGTTACACAGGTTTCAAGTGTACAATTCTGTAATACATCATCTATACATCATATTGAGTGTTCACCACCCAGAGTCAGTTCTCCTTCCATCACCATATATTTGATCCCCCTTATCCTCATCTACCACCCCCCCACCCCCCTTACCCTCTGGTAACCACTAAGTGATTATCTGTGTCTATGAGTTTTTGTTTCTTTCTTTGTTTGTCTTGTCCCTTTGTTGCTTTCAGTTTTATATCCCACATATCAGAGAAATCATGTGGTTCTCCACTATTTCTGCCTTTGTTCTTTGTTGCTTCTCAGTGCTCTTCTAATGCCCTCATACCCTGCATTTCGCCTAGAGCAAGGTTATTTAATTCCTCATTGTTGTGGGTATTTTAGGCATTACTTATTTTAATTACAAAAGTTCAGGGATGTTTTGAAAAGGAAATACCAAAAGAGTATCAAAGCTTCTTAGAACTCATATTTTTATTACTTTTTTTTCCCCCTGCAGGTTTGGTGAGAATATTAAATGAGATAACGTACATAAACTTATCTAGCATGGCTTTTATCTCTGATAGCATTCAATACATATTACTCTGTGCAGTGGTGTGCTGGTAAATGTATAACGAGCAGCTCTCAAAAGAGTAGTAAAACTCTGATTTGTAGCATTTGCTGATTTCCATGGTGTCAACCCTTCCACCACAGCTAATTTCAAGCTACCCATGTAAAGTCACTGAATGGGGACTAGGGAAAGATGTGCACAGTCAGATCTCAAAAGACAGTGCAAGCTGGCTTCAGCATACCACTGACTCTCTGGCATAAGCAACCATGTTTCCTCGAAAATAAGACCTAGCAGACAATCAGCTCTAATGCGTCTTTTGGGGCAAAAATTAATATAAGACCCGATATTATATTATATGACCCAGTCTTATATTATAGTAAAATAAGACTGGGTTTTATATGAATTTTTGCTCCAAAAGACACATTAGAGCTGATTATCCAGCTAGGTCTTATTTTTGGGGAAACAGGGTATTGTTGTTTTCTCCTTGTTTCTTGTGGCCATACCATTTTCTTTCACCCTAATTTCCAACTGCCAGTTTCTGCATCTCCCTGACAGTTATCTGTAGATGTGGGATCCCGTTTTGCTTGAACCAGAAGTGCCAAGGAATTATTTCCGCTGGCAACAGCAGTCAACCAAGAACTGACAGGGAGATGACTTCACCATCTCCCTCAATTATCTGATGAAATAAGTCTGAAATTTATGCTGGTGTCCACTGTTCCCTAGTGGTGAGTCTCAGGGTAATGTATCCTACATTGATTCTCTTCCCCCCTTCCCTTTGTCATCTTCCTACTGCTTTCCAGGTATTTCCTGTGATAATTTCCTAATAAAACTATTTGTTTGAATCCTGTCTCAAGATCCACTTCTGTTGGAGCTCAAACCAATCAAACTCTGTTCTCTTCAGTTTCCATCTTTAGCAGATGTTTTTGGAATGTGAATATCTAGCCAAAATCATGTTCTGTTTGGTGCTTTGCATCATTCAAACTCAAAATGATCTCTACTTATATCAGATTTCTTTCTTATCATATCATTTCCATCATAGGTGGGATGGTTCCAGGTGTTTCTTGCTTTGGCTAAAAATAGCAACATGTCATAGCATTATGATTCCATAATATACTTTGTATATTAGCCATTATCACCCCAATAAATTTTAATTAAAAAAAATCAAAATAGTTATCAATCCATCAAAAAAATATATACTTTATAATGAAGAGAATTTGGCTATTAAATATGACCTACTTGCAACATGGATAAGACAGGTTCTGATTCTTTTGTGATTTTCTGGTTTTATTGGAAGAAATATGGAAACACAAGTATGAGCAAAGGATTGCACCTGAAAGGAGGGAAGCCAAAGAGCAGAGCTAGAGGGATATAGAAAATAGCCTATTGATATCGACTAAACTTAAATTTTTTGAGGTGTTTTTAAATAATATCTCTGTATTCTTACAATTGCTTCCTCTTTTCTCCCCTTCCACATTGACAATATTTTCTCTAAACTACTTATAAACATAAATTTGTTCTATTTTGGTTTATTTTGCTGCTCATGTTTTTTGAGGTTTTTTGGACACAAAAAATAGCCAAAACCCAGCTATGATCACCAAGGAGTGATTTTAATGTCTATCTCTATCTTCAAATTGGGAGTAAATATTTATCAGAGAATTTTTAAAAATCTGTCAGAAGGAAACATCTTAAATACTTTATCTTGTTAAAATAAATAAATAAAAAACCTCTCTCTTTGACTTCCATAATACATCCATAATGACAATTTCCTTCTTCTCAACATAGGAATAGGAGTAAAACTGGAAGGGGGAACATACAAAAAAAATAATGAAGTTCCCCTTTGTCTCGTCATGCACATCCTGCTTGATTATGATAGAAGAGATGCCAGCTGTGTGATAGCGTTGGACGGCTGGCTTAGAATTGCCTTGATTCTTCTCATGCATGCTATAGGAGCCATAAATCCTATAGTAGTAATGACAAGTGCACGCCAGCTTCCAAGGCTGGTTTTCACTGATGCCCCTGGTATAAAGATAAATTCTACACTTACCAAGGTACATGAATGTTACCAAATCAGTTTACTAACACTTGAAGTGGTTCCTTTTCTAAGACATTTGGAATAGCCAGGCAACTGTAGATTTTTCAGGTTGAAATTGAATCTTAAAATACTTCTTTTCAATGCATGATTTGTTCTGGCTGGCATCTCATGTTATGTTAGCTGTTCTCATTACAAGTGAAATTATAGTAGCAATTTTTTTTCACTTGAAGCTCTTAAGGCAACTTTCAGGTGCATTTAGGCTATGTAGACAGAGGACACATGTTTAATTAGTGAATACTGAATTAAAGAAGAAATTAGGAAAGAAGTATGTGAAAGAATCAGTTATCATATGAATTAATCAAATTGTTTTTAATATTTTGTTTTGCAGAATAAGCAAATAATTCAATGCCATTATTTTTATTTTTTGGCAATAATGATCTGACACAGGAATGGCTAGTAGATTATATTTTTGGAACCAGGCTTTATAATGGGATCTGAGTAATACAAATCAAGGAAGCTTCTAAGGGAATTTGAATTGATATTTTTACATTGTGAAGGATGCTGCTTTTCATGATTATTTCAGCCAAAACTAAGCATTTTACCATTTATTGTTTATTGCCACAGTTCCTTACAGTAAGACTTTTGATCTTTGCTTTATACTCTTCTCTGGTCACCAATTCTCAGTTATAAATGATGACTAAAGTGGCTTTTTGTTTCTTAGGAAATTGTTGTTTTCTGTGATCGTTATTGCGGTCAATTGTCAAATAAAAGGGAGCAGCAGATTAGTGAATAGGATCATGCAGAACTAAGATATTTTCTGGTTATGTAGAGTTGAGTATAATTTTCTAATTTAGGATAAATTTTGTTCTTAAGTATCTTTCAGTAACTAAATATATTTTAGAATATTTTTTTTTAGCATTGCAAAATGACAAATGCTTGTGAAAAGATACAAAAAAAAGTTAAATAAAAACCTTAATATAGTACTGTATCAAATTTTGGACCGCTCAACTGAAGACAGATGCAGAACACTATGGAATCTAGAAGAGTAGAATTATCATTAAGAGATCAGCATATTAGGTTACAGTATTGGTCTAGCCACAATTTAAGTGGATATTTTCTCTGGTTCCTTTAGTGTTCTTAGATTCCCCCTTCCTCGTTGCAGGCCTAGCTCCTTTTTTTTTTTTTTTCTTGACACCTATTAATCCCTATTTTGACAATTTACTCAGGTTTTCATAACAGAACTTTTATTTTACTAGAGAAGCATTTGTCATTTATCATACGGTTATGGTTGACATATAAGCTAAAGCTTTCTGGATACAAATTCTATTTTTAAATGCATTAAAATGAGCCTCTAATTAGTCAAGTTCAGACAGTTGTAGGTAGATAATTTGAAACTGAGAGCCACAAAAAAAAAAAAAAAAAAAAAATCCCCCAACCCACTATTTTATTTCTTTCATACCAACGTTTGTAACTTAACCATCTATGAAGAAAGAACACTGAGGAGTCATAGAATGAAGTTGATTGAGCTTATGAAAAGTCTAAAATCTTTTACATAAAAAAAAAAAATTATCAAAAGCTGATTTCATATCTTCAGAAACTCATTTCAAAAAACAGAAACACCTGGGTTTAAAACTCTTACATGATAGTTTTGAAATTTAGATGATACATAGTATATTCTTGGAACAACTACTGAGATCCCAAAATATATTGTGGGAAAAACTAGTGTCACAAATTCTACTCCACCACCTTCTGCCATCCTCTTTACTCCCAACTTCATCAGAACAAAAAAAAAAACCTTCAGTGGTCTTGGGAAACCCATCAGGTGATATTCTCTCTTAGGGAATTACAATGTAAATTAGTAAAATAAAGTTTTGCAAGGCCCTGCAGTAGATTAGCCTCTGTAATCAGCTGTTTAAAGCACAACATTTTCAAAATCCAATTAATTTCCCTTGGGTTTCATCTTTGTTACCTATAAAATAAAGGAGATGAAATAAGTGAGTGTTCAAATGTAGACTTAATGATCATCTAACAGAGAAATTATATAGACAAATCTGTCCCTGTATGAGAATATACACAAAATGACCTCTTTTTGCATTTCTAATTTTGTGTGGTTCTGTAACTAAGTGAACTCTGAGCTTGTTTCCAGATCTAAAATGTCTTAATTCTTGGTACTCTACATCCATTAAACTGGTTAAATATTCAAATAGCTCATGAGAAGAAATTTGAAAGTCCCCACTTCATTAAATGTCAAGCGGAACTTCATTGTTTAAAATTGTTTATGGATTTACTCAAGAGCAGACAGTTAACATGAGTGTTTGCAGGGACAATTGGTTTTTGAGAACAGTTAGGAATTATCTGTGGGGTCAGTAAAGTTGTACAAATTTATCTTTTTTTAACGTTAGATGATGTACATTTAGGCAACTGATAATGGTATACTATTCATATTTCTTCCCAGATGAAGTATTTTTCTTTACAAAAGTGTCTAAATTTCTTCTTATTTTTCCTTCAACCTATATTCTCTTTCTCTTTCCTTCACTTCTCCTTCCTTATTTATTAGTATTTTTTTCTCTTTCATTCATTTCTATACCTTGTTATAAGTAACCAAGATTCAGCCAATTGTTAATACAGCTCTTGTTCAAATATTTTCTTTCTTTAAACAGGTTGCTTGCCAACCACTTTTCTACAAATTTGTTTTTTTCTTTTTCTTTTGTTTGCTTTACAGCTTCAAAAACAGAAGGGTCACAGTTTATGCCTGTTTTCGCCCTTCCATCTCTTTTTTACAAAGTTTCATTTCTTTAAACTCATTCTACAGGACATTTCTTTCTTGAAAAATGAGACAGACTGTGTTAAGCACTGTTCATTACTACTGTATTCTTCTGTTTCACCATTGTAAGATATATGAATGCCATGTTCAATTGTGAATGTGTCAACACAAAAAGAGATAGCAGTTTCAGGCCTCTGTTCATTTCCTTCCTATTATACTTGGAGTATTTCATATTTTGAAATAGTTTTCAATTCATGAAAGAAAATTAAAAACCTGTATTCTTTTTTTCCCTTTCAGCAAAACAAGGCAGTAACTTTTCATTTAACCATCTTTTCTATAAAAAAATAAAAACAAGTGTTTTGCAGTTTTGTGTGTTAAGGACCAAACAAACATGATATAATGCCTGCTGTAATCTTGGGAAATTAGCTAAACAGCATTCAAAGTCTTTCTTCCAAGAGCTCCAAATTCATTTCTTTGTTTTTTTTTGAATAGAAATTTGTCTGACCAAGAAGGTGTATGAATTAGAAAGGATTTTTTTTTTTTCTTGAGAAATGACCTCTGACACCCCAGTCCGGCTATCTATCTCTATTTGTCTGTTTGTCCATGGAGCCCTATTGAAACTAACTTCATGACAACACAATTTTCAGTAACACAGAAGACTGTCTGGTGCTACGTTTGGAATCCCTCCAAGAACCTTAAAGAAACCATGTGTTCAAAAAAACTATAATCCATTGGGAAAGTATTTCAGGAACATTTGTAGCAAGGAGAGTCTTATCAATTAAACGGCTAGCAGTTTAGACAAGATATTGTGGCCCACAATACATAGAGGGAGAGTCCAAACATGGACGCTGACAATGGATTGAAGGGTTATTAATGCACAAACTGAGTCAGAGCCATGCTTGTGACTGCTTAAAAATTACCCTAGCTTTAGACAGGGTCTGATGTAATCAACAAACTCAAGAACATCTTAGATTTTTCAGAATGAGTGATAAGAATTTGTAGAACAGGGAAAGTGAAAATTGAGGAGAACATCAGACATAGTGTGGGTATCCCCTAATGGGACAGGAAAGGGATGATTGAGAACCTCCTGAAAAATCTCAGATGGTGTAGTACAAAGTGTGCTGATTTGACCATCAGATAGACTTCTGATACTGTCTGGTGTAGAATTTTGGTCAAGTTGCTTAGCCTCTGTGAGTCTGTTTTCTCAACTGTAATATCAACCTGATAGTATTGCTGATAGGGTCATTGAAGATGAGGTATGTAATGTGCTTGACTTGATATCTGACACATATGTGTTAATAATGTTGTTATTATTCTTATTAATATTCTTATTGTTATTCTTTTCTTCCTTCCTTTGTCTGGGAATCAATCTACACCTTCTTGAATTCATGCAGGTAGCAAGACTGATAAATCACTGCTATGGAGAACAAGTCATAGCTGTGGAAATATTGTTTTTATCCTAGATGTTGTGCTGTAGAAGCATTAGGAGGAGCATGTAACCAATTTGTAAAGGTTAAATCTGAGAAAATTACACTGATATTTTTTTAAAAAATATTAAAATGTAGCTAACATACAATATTATATTAGTTTCAGGTATACACCATAGCTATTTATACAATTCTTTAGGTACATACCTAAAGAAGTGTATGCACCTAAAGAAGTGTATAAAGAAGACATCACATGATAAGTCCAGCAACCATCTGACTTAATACCATGCTATCACAATGTTATTGACTATATTCCCTATGCTTTACTTTACATCCCCATGACTATTTTGTAACTACCAGTTTGTACTTCTTAATCCCTTCACTTTTTTCACCCTGCTCCCTAAACTGCTTCCATCTATCACCTCAACAAATTTAGTACCCATCTGACACCATACATAGCTATTACAATATTATTGACTATATTATTTACGCTGTACCCTATATACCCATGATTACTGTGTAACAACCAATTTGTACTTCTTAATCCCTTCCCTTTTTTCAATCACCCCCAACCCCCTCCCATCTGGCAACCATCAAAATGTTCTCTGTGTCTATGAGTTTGTTTCTGTTTTGTTTATTTAGTTCTTTACACCCCACATACAAGTGAAATCACATTACCATTTGTCTTTCACTGCCTTACACTCCACTCAGCACAGTACCTTCTAGGTCCTCATGCTGCTGCAGATGGCAAGAACAATTTTCCTTCCATGGCCAAGCAACATTCCATTGTATATATGTACCACCTCCTCTTTATCCATTCATCCATTAATGATACCCAGGCTGCCTCCACATCTTGGCCTTTGTAAACAATGCGGCAATGAACTTATGGATGCACAGGTCCCCTTGAAGTAGCAGATCAATAAAAGGCATATTCAAGTTCCTCCCTCCCATTTTTTTCATTAGAAAAGTATGAGGTATTATATTTTCTTTCTCTTTTTTTACTTAAAGTTTATTGGAGTGACAATTTTTAGTAAAGTTACATAGGCTTCAGGTGTACAGTTCTGTAATACATCATCTATATATCACATTGTATGTTCACTACCCAGAGTCAGTTCTCTTTCTATTACCATATATTTGATCCCGTTTACCACTTTATAAGTGATATGGACTAGCTATTACCACTGTGATTTAATATTAAAATGTGGAGCATTTAGAACCATCCAGAATATAGACATTTGTGATGTTTACGAGCATATTCATAATAGTCTACGGTGTTTATGGTCTTTGTTTCTTTTTAATTAATTGTTTTGTTTTGTAGAGTAATGGGATATAGAAACCCATAGACACTGTGGAACACGTAACTGAATCCTGTTGCAACAAGCTGAGTTTCAGCGTTCACTAACTAGTCCTGTTGTGTAGGCAAGGATAAGCCTTGATTGGACCTGGCAGGCCATCTGTTACATTTCAGATGTCCTAAAGCCTCATTTTCTGTTTAAGTGGGTCAATAGATCCAGCATATGTGCCACACTTTCAAGAACTTACCTTCCTTTCTAGATGACTAGAAGGAAATAATTAGTAAATACTATATTAGAATATAATCATTGGCACTAAAATAATATCTTGATCAAAATTATGATTCTTTCCTGCTCATCTTTTTCTCATTGGTTATTCTATTTTTCTGCCTAACAAACCACTACAACACATAGTGGCAGAAGCAACAACTTTATTTTACTCACAATTCTGGGAATCAGGAAATTGGGCAGAGCCAAGCAAAAGCAGCATGTCTCTGATCCACAATGATTGGGGGCATCGAATGCTGTGTTTAACTGATGGAGATAAATGGATACTTCTGGAGTTTTGGTTATGACTGTCACATGGGTTCCTTGATTCCTCTATACATCAAACTACTGGGGCTGGGATGTCTAAAATGGCTTCTTTATTCACATGTCTGGTGCCTGAGCTGAGAAGACTAAGATGGGGCTGGCCAGGCATCTCTTTCTTCAGGCATTCTCTCCACATGGCTGGCTTGGGGAAGTAGGACTTCTTATAGCTGCCAGGCTTCCCCCTAAG
The DNA here is from genome assembly GCF_036562045.2 of Rhinolophus sinicus. Lineage (NCBI taxonomy): Eukaryota > Metazoa > Chordata > Mammalia > Chiroptera > Rhinolophidae > Rhinolophus > Rhinolophus sinicus. Next base: position 83,567,330 of record NC_133751.1, on the reverse strand, counting down.
GAAGTATTCCACAAGAGCAAAGCAGAAGATTCAAGTCTTCTTTTGACATTGCAAATCACTCTGTGTTATGTTGACCCTCAATCGATGGATAGATAGGGATAACCCATATTCAATGTGGGAATGGCTGAACTCCAGAAGGCGTGGTTTAAAAAGGGGTTGCTTTTTCAGATCTAGCTATTGGATTAGTGTCTTTGGGTCACAAATTTCTCTGTACATGTCTTTCCATGGATATTAGTCATTATCAGATTGATTGAGATACAAAGAAAAAAAGAACCACTATCTTGATTTTAACAAGTAGAGCAATCAATAAATTTAAGATGTTTATTAGGAGAAACTCACATAAGGATTGTGAAATACTTGGGAACAAAACCAACTGTATAGTGTATCTTTACCTTCTTTCCTTACAGCTAGATAATTTGTTGCCTTACATTTAAATATTAAATAGTCTGAAAAGAAAAACAAATAATTTGTATATTACATTGTAATTTTCAAGTTTAGGCCAAGAAAGCTGCAATAAAAGAATTCTTAAATGATACTGTGTGGTATGAAAGAAATAATCTACTGTTGATCATAGCCAATTAGAGTATATTTTCCCAAATCTTTTTTTTTTCTTTCTTATATTCCTAGTGAGCATTAGAAGGAAAATAAACACTGGAAAAGTTTTTTTTCTATTTATTTGTTTACAAGAAATACTGCCTAAAAGAGACCAAATTACCAACCAAAATAAAATTATTATAACATCCCCCTCATATGTACAAATACTCAATCTTATTGATTAAAATATACATAAATACAAATTGTTTTAGAAAAAATAGAAGCTTTACCTTCTCAAGCTTGTCAGATTTGTTTGTTTTTTTTGAAAATGAAAACAAATTTTAGCTCAGACTCTGTTTTCACAACATAAAGGCTATACTTATAATGTGAAAGAGAAAAATGACCATAGTCATTTCTTTACTGTATGAGCCAAACCAAGACAGATAAATCAGGCCTCATTGTATAGGTCTACTCTTAACACAATTTAGCACATATTTATTGCCTATTATGTGTCAGGAGCTATAGTAAACCCTGGAAATATTAAGACAAATATGACATAATCCCTGCCATCAAAAAGCTTGCATTCCACAAGGAGAGACAGGCATGTAACAAACAGAATATATTGCAGTTGAGTCTCATCAAACACTGTAGGGCTCTCACTGAACGAGTAATTTATTTAACCAGTTGTGGGAAATGAGAAGTTACAGAAAGGAGGTAATATTGGAACCCGCATTTTCATGGCCAAGGGGACATACACAAATGTATGAGAAAACAGAGAAGCATTTTCTAATTTCAACGAAGGTTTTTTTTGTTTTTTTTGATACCAATTTGTGGTTTTAAAATACTAATAGTTGTTGCCTTCTAAATTCGAGTTCCTCATATTATCTAAAAGCAATTGTGCTATCTCAAAAGTAGAAAGTAAACAAGTGAGAAATAGAACAACAATAGATCCTTGTAGCTCATTAAATGTCTTTCCATATACCAAAAGAAATAAATATTCAGTAATTAAATGTGAGCAAGGTTAGAATACATGTGCACTTGCTAAACACACTAAATAATATCTAGCTTTGATTCAAGAATGCTAATCTAGTACTGATTTAGATTTAATTTTCACTTTTATATAACGGTTGTTGAATATTTTTTATTTCAAAAGAAGTCTTACAGAAGATTGTTAATTTATACAAAGTATAAGTACTTTTGTTTTTAATGAAAATAAAATTCAAGTATTTAGCTATTTAACATGGATCCCAGTTTCTCTCTTTTCCTTTCTTTTTCTTTTCTTTTAAATTCTCAATCACTCTGCTTATATCACAGTTGACTCTCTTTGTGGTCCTAAAAGTCTTCCAGAAGATTTTGACTTGACTCCTCATTGTTTATCTTTTAGAAATAAGAGGGAACCGTTTTCCCCAGTATTCCCAGGTAACATCATGAATTGCAGTTGGAGTGGACAGAATTTGGTCGCATGCTTAGCTTTGAACTGTTCATGATGGTCAGAGGAATGGAATGCCCAATTGGCTTAACCTGTGTTGCATATGCCATTGAAGATTTGCCATCAATTTAACTTCCAAAAATGAAAATAAGGTTGTTAAAAGTGGAATAAGGAGGTGCTTCTGAGGAGGCAGTTAATAATCATCCATGACATGGAAAAATATCTGGATAAACAGTAGATTTGCTAATTCAAAGCCTTGCATTTTTTGATTCTTGATTCTAATGTGGGTAACATAAAGAAAAATAAATCAATAGACATTCCATTTTATGTGAGCTGTTTTCCAAATGGAATAGTGTATAATTGATGCAAAGAAACCAACATTCACAGCCAACGGTATATATTCACTTTAAGAAAAAATAAATAAAAAAGCCTCATTGAGATAGGTGTACAGAGATGAAAACACAGTAATGCTTCTTTTAGTTTGGAAAGATTCCTTTGCCTTTAGCCCTCAGCAAGATGCTACTTCTGCCAATGATACCACCTGACACAGTTGAAGACACCATCAGATTCTTCAAAAATTTCCCTTTATTTTCTCACAGGGATTTATATATTCTCTTGGCCCTTTCAAGTAATCAGAAAATTGGCTTGCTACCTTTTTGCTCAACAGGTCCAATATTCCTGAGAGTTTACTGGAGAAGTGAGAACTAAAGGTCAATTTTCACTCAATTCAAAGTGACTAGAATTCCAGTGAGAATAAAAGACTCAGAGTTGCCAATCAGAGATGACATTTGGGTTAGTTTTTCAGTGTACCATTTTTCTAAAAGGCAAGAATTTTAGTCCTGCCCAAAACCTATTCTTGTAGCATTGTTATTTAGGGACATGTACAATATTGTCCTTATTTTTGGATAGACATTAAAATATAAGCTAGGCAATATTATTAACTCATTTTTGTGCTCTTTGGAGTCTTCAGCAGATATAAGCTATACGAAATGAAAGACTCCTTGTATATTTATATATTTCAAAGATTGTAGTTTTAAAAATTGTGAATTTTCAATATTTGTCAAAATAATCATAAAAAATGGAAATAAAAATATATATTTAACAGTCACCTGAAAGTTTCCTGTCCAAAGACAATCATTTTGACAATTTTTAGAACTATAGGATGTATACAGTGCTTAGTTCTCAGTAAATGCTCAATATGTTTGAATGCTGAATGCATAAAAATAGGATATATACTCAGTTATAAAAATATGTTCATATTCATCTTTTTAACATGGATAGCTTAGTTATTTTGTAGACATTTGCTTTATCAAAACTTGATTAAAATGTAAAACAAATGAAGCAAGATGTGCTCTGCAATGTTTTGCAAGCTGTTATTTTTTGACAGGAATTCACACTTTCCCATCCTATTTGTATGATGCCATTTTAATAATATGTCACTGCTTAAGCAATGGGTGAGTGAGTGATTATGCCTACAGGAACATTTGGCACATGATGGGGGAAGGGTAGAAAGATTTTCAATTTATTATGACTCATCTGGCACTAAACATGACATGTCTGGACAAGGATTATGTTATCGTCAATTTGTCACTAGCACTAATCCCTGACCCACCACAGGAATTTCTTGACAAACCATTTGGGAGCAAATCACTCTCTATTCAGGAGGTCAACAGTGTAATTTAGGGGAAGGGGAAGAAATGGGGAGTAGTTCATGCTGTCCACTAAAAAGAATGACCTGGTTCTTGTATCTTGTGATATATTAGGGAATAATGCTGGGAATACCTAATGCAACTGAAGGAGTAAGAGAAATTCAAGAACATACTTGGTATAAATAAGCATGTATCACCATAGTATACCTTAAGGTTACATTCTGAAAGATTTCAGGGAGACCTTTTTTTTCCCTATGATATTTGGTGGTTTTATTATAATCTTCCCAATACATTAAGAAAGTAAATATATTGCTATTTTTACTGGGTAAAATTTATTGATGTGTTTTTCTTACACTAATAATACCCTTAGGATTAATTTGCTTCCTCTTCATAGTGCATCAGTGGTATTATATTTAAGCTAAAATAAAGCTAGTAGAGTGTAAAGAATAATAACTCAGGCTACAAACTATACTCTTACAGTCATTAGCCTTTTGTAAGTAATGAAAAGAAAGTCTATATAGGGTGCCATGAAGTGAGTGCTAAGAAAATATTAAACTATCATGTTTCCAAAGAAATATGTAAGTCCCGTATGGTGGATTGAATGGAAGGAAGAAAAGGGAAATGGAAATAAAGAGACAGAAAAATAGCATACTTATTATTTTTCCTTTTAAAAGGGAAAATAATAAGTACATACTTGAGAGAAAGATATGTGAATCTAAACTGAGATCCACTACTTACTATTTATATAATTTGGGAAACATCTTTATATTTCATTTTCCTTATCCATAATATGTGATTAATAATGGTATGTATAACATAGATTTATTTTGGAGATCTAATGAATTGATATATTTAAAGTGGTCAGAATGCAGAGAACAAACTGATGGTTGCCAGATGGGAGGGGATTGAGGGGGTTTAGTGAAAAAGGAGAAGGGATTAAGAAGTACAAATTGGCAGTTACAAAATAATCATGGGGATGTAAAGTTCAGCATAGGGAATATAGTCAATAATATGGTAATAACTATGTATGGTGCCAGGTAGGTACTAGACATATTGGGGAGATCACCTCATAATTTACATAAATGTCTAACCACTATGCTGTACACCTGAAACTAATATAATATTGAACATTTTTTAAATAGATAAAGTGGTTAGATCTTTAAAAGAGTAACTGGCCCACAATAAGAGAGAACAAATGTTAGTTTCAATCATTATGTCTTATAGAAAGTCTAACAGGAGTTGAAAGACAAATAAGATAGGAATAGCATAAACCATCTGTAATATAAGTAATCTTTTAGTAGGTATTCTAGAGCATTCTTGTTAACCTCTTCAAAATAAAGGAATTTTTGCTTCTCTACCACTAAAAAAAACACTTCTGCTTGAGTCAGTGTATACCCATTTTAGACATCTTCCTCTGATTAATTTAATAGCAAAGCTTCAAGCTTTTGTTTGATTCCAGAACAAAATAAGTCCTTCCATCTGGTTTAGAATGTAATAGTACTGTTTGTTCACTTGAATCATTTGACTGACAATATTAGAGGTATAAAACAAACCTACATGCTGCTTGGATCCTTTGGTAAATAAGAAATTTATGTAAGAGTCCTCTGTGACTTCAGGAAATTCATTTTAAGAAAACTCTCCTTCTGTTGGACTTTGGTGAAAATCAAATGCCTGAGTCAACAGGTGATCAAACACTCCAACGTGTCCATGTATAGCAAACTGTCTATCATGAACTAAATGTCATTGCATCTATCCAACGGAAATTTTAAGTGTTTCTTTCAGCATGTCAGTATTAAGTGGTATATATGGGACCAGGATTCATAAACTCTGAAGTACACAGACATCAGGGATTATACTAGGTCTTATACAGGGAATGTAAACTCTTATGTCAGATTATAGAGGGCTTGAAATTTACACTTTTGGGCAGATATTTTTGAAAGGGCAATGGACATTTTAGAATAGATTTGGAATTGAAAATTTTCATATGCCCATGTGAATATTTACCCAAAAAAATCACCTCTATAAAAAGTCTCCAATCTAGTAGACAGGATGGTCTATTTTTCAAAGATAGTCCATCCTCTTTCTTCTGTGAACCTGGTGCTTGCTTAGTGGCCTAATGAACAATGAAGACTTGAAGTTTTATGTCTTGTTAAAAAGTGTGCATTTCCAGTTTTTTTGTTTGTTTGTTTGCTTTTTTTTTTTTTTAATCACTACTGCTGAGTGCCCAACTTACTGAGTCTCTTATATGGCTCATGTATGGTGGAGACTAGTCAGCTTGTTGGTGGTGATTCCATTACCCTACTGTCATGAAACCATCATCATCATCAATTATTCTGGATTTAGATTGTATTTACCTTGTCATTTTTCTTCCAACTTCACCATCAGTGGAATTATGAGTCTTCAGTTTTTACCATTTATAGATATATGTATACATTTTAAATTTGTAAATTTGTAAACTGTATTTTCAATCCAACTGCACATTTTTGGCTAACATTTTCCTTATTTATGTCTGAATTTATGATAGATAAATGATAGATGATAGATAGATAGATAGATAGATAGATAGATGGATGTTTCAATTCTGTCTGAAGAAATGCCAAGTCTATTATGATGAAAAGAGAGAAATTCATCTAGTCATTCATATATTTTCATATATCCAGATATTATGTGTTATGTCAGGAAAATGTTTTTAAAAAATGGAATAATTTGATTTTGATGGTACATTTGTTGTCATAGGTACATAGACTTGTATCTTAACACAGTTTTGATAGTATTTGGTGTACTAAATGATAAATTATACACATTCACAACAACATTTCTCTAAAGAAATTAGTACTTAAATGCAAGTTACATAAAGACACCTGCTTACCTGTTCTTTTAACTCTGTAGCATGATTTGAAGGTGTAATACAATTTGTCATGCTCTGATTTCCCAAACACTCCTGTCCTTGCATGTCACATTATAAATGATGATTAAGGAAACAAACACACTCTTCTACACTATAAAAAGTATTGAAAAAAATGTTTTTTGCCCATGTTACTGCAGTGCAAAATTGGCTAGCTATAGGTCAATGAATATTACCCGGCAGTGGAGCCACTATTGAACACAATATATCAAAAGCAAATATATTTCCTTTCAATCAATGTCTGCCCTCCACTATATATTTCCTATTGAGTTTATCATTTACAGACCTATTTCAAGGGATTTATGAAGTTTGGCCACAGCCTGTCTTTGTGAGAGAAATGATTTTTAGGAAAAAATAACGATGTTTGTATAATAACCTTTAGTAATACAACGTGTGATGTATGCCTTATAAAGTCACATTGACATGCCTAGTAACTTTGGAGTTTCTAGTTTATTTCTGATAGTTTTGAATACATAAAACTATAACATTAAAAGATTGGAAGTGAACTTAACAGATCACGGATTCCTTGTGATCAGTCTGCTACTTGACCCCTTTTATCAAGGAATTATCTGTGCTGTGATGATTCTCGTGAACTAATAATCTCTTGCCTAGACAGCCTCTTCCATTTTAGAACATTACAAAATTTCATTTGCTTTTTAGCTGGTTGGAAATCTGTCTTCCTATAATTTTCATTTATTAGTCCTAATTCTTTTTTCTTCTACATAATACCGCTTCAGATATTTAAAGATTGCTGCTATCTTCTAAAAAGTAATCTCTTTCTAAAATTAAGGTCTCGATTTCCCTAATTCTTTTTAATATTATATTGAATGAGTGAATGTATTGTTTCCAGATATCTTGACATTTTTATTATTCTCTTTTGGAGGTTTTGTTGTATTTTGTTTTTAAGACCACAGGTAACTAGATTAAAGAACAGTTCATGCTGTCATGTACAGTTTTATATCTGGTTACTTTAGGTTTTGTGGACCAATATTCTATGTACTGGAAAAGATTTTTTCACTTTTTATTATTTTATGAATATTATAATATCACATATTCTTATTATAGGAATACTGTTATTTCTCTCAGTTCTTTTCTCAACAGTTTTATGACAGGTTCATGGGAGAGGAGATCAAGGATATTTATATTTTCTAGTTGAATAGACTTCCGAATCTCTTCCAAAAAAAGTTTTTAAAAGAGTCATATTTTGTAATAAAATCAATGTGGGGAAAAACCCAAGCACACCTCATCTAGGAAAATCTTATCAGCATGCTCCATTTGAAATGAGCAGTGAGACAGAGGGGACTCATCCTGAATGGATGCATCTGGAGCAGAAAGAGGCAGAGTTTCTACTGAATGTAGCTCCATTTGGATTTTTGAAGGAGTGTCATAATGGCAAAACAGACATGAATGTGTATTCCAAATCTTCTGAGTATGGGTAGAAATTGTCAGTATGAGAAAGAAAGATTAATGAATGTCAAGTTTAGATTTATCATTTGACTTTTTCACTTGATGTCCATCACCTTCAAAAATACTTTGCTACAACAACACCATTCTCTTTTATAATTACTTTACAACTATCAAAATTAAGACATTAATATTGATACATTCTTACCATCTAACTATCAGATTCATACAAGTTGCATTAATAGCCTCAATGCTGCACTTATGGCAAAAGGACCCAGTGCCAAGTCAAACATTACATTTAGTGTCCATGTCTCAGTCTGGAAATATTCCTCCATTTTTCCTCAATTTTCCTCATGTTGGCCATTTGAAAGTTATTGTAGAATGTCCCCTAGTTTGGGTTTGATATTTCCTTGTGATTGATTCAGGTTATGCCTCTCCGGCTGGAATAATTATAGTAGAAACAATACTCCACTCTTCTCATCTGTATCTTATAAGGTGGATACAATTTTGATTTGTCCCATTATGTATGATGTTCAGTTTAACTACTGGATTAAGATAGTGTGTATCAGACTTACCCAATGTAAAGTTACCATTTTCCCCTTTGTAATTAATATGTTTTTTGTTTTGTTTTGTTTTTTGTTTTTTTGGCAGTTACTTTGAATCTATGTAAAAGATTCTATTCATTAAGCATTTAATTAATTAATTAACTGACTAATTAATATCACTGTGGATTGAAGAATTTCCTATTTTATTCAATGGGTTTTGATCTGTTACTATCAGCATTGATTTTGATGTTCAAATTTTTCCTGATATGACCAGTAGGAGCCTTTCAAGGAAACATGATCTGTTTCCTTTTAACATGCCCTGCCATCTTTTTTTCTTTTGCAGTTAAAGTTTATTGGGGTGACAATGGTTAGTAAAGTTACACAGGTTTCAAAGTGTTGGAGAGGCTGTGGAGAAAAAGGAACCCTCATACACTGTTGGTGGGAATGCAGACTGGTGCAGCAGCCATGGAAAGCAGTGTGGAGGTTCCTCAAAAAATTAAGGCTAGAATTACCGTATGACCCAGCAATCCCTCTGCTGGGTATCTACCCCAAAAATCTGAAAACATTAATCTGTAAAGATATATGTGCTCCGATATTCATTGCAGCTTTATTTATGGTGGCCAAGATATGGAAACAACAAAAGTATCCTGCCTGCCATCTTATTTTGTGCATTTCCTTGCTTTTTGGTATAAGCAAATATTCCTGGCTTGCCTTGTGTCTTCTGTGCCTCAGTCCTAGTCTCAAGCGTTTCTCTGAGGAACCCTTATTCCTTCCTGTGGAGAACCTTGTGTAGAAGCCAACACTCAGCACCAGATATGCTCATTGTTTTTGAGGTTTTGCTTCTCCCACAACCTCTCAGTGGACAGAGTTAGAGAATAAATGCATGCATATACATACTTATAATATGATGTACACAGATGTACAAAACCTATACACCTTTATTATTTTTCTATCTATCCATCAAAACCATTGAGTTCATATTTATATTTCCCATTTTAATCCAATAATGCAGGATTCATTCTAGTTTTCTTCCTTTTCTTCCTTCTAACTTCCTGCTCCAACAGTGACAAACCCGGTTTCCATTACACTTAGTACATTAATAATTTAATTATTCCTTTTACATGAAACCAATCTCCTATTTCTACTACCACACTGTCCTCCAAGTTGGTACCCCTCTCACTCATTAGGGCACTTACGCCCCCTTCTGTGTCTCCCCCATGCAGACATTCTTCTTAACTGAGGTATGTGTACACCCTCAGAATGCCTAAGCTCTGAAAACCTGTACCATGTCTCCTTTTCATGGGGCTATTCTCTTCACTCATCTTACTTGGGTTCTAACACCTTGCACTAAGCTGACCCACGCTAGCATCTGTCATGTGGCTGTGCTTTTGCTTAGGCATTGAAACCCCATGCCAGGTGATGCCTCTGTGTGGGCAACCTCCTCGTCCTGCTAGGGCTATAATTCCTGAGTCCAGGCTGCCTCCCACCTCCCACATGGATGCACTCCCCGCCCTGCTCAAATGTGACATTATATAGCAGACTATCCCCTCAGACTATAACACATGATTCTAGGTCACCATGACTTCAACTCCTGTCCCCATCTCCTTATAGGCCTATTTTGCTCTGTCTACCCAGTGGCTTTAGAACTGAGTTGTTCAGTAAAGAAACAGACAAGAAAGAGGAAGAAAAAAGCTCAAAGAAATTTTTTATTCATCAGAATTTAACTAGTAGCTTATATGTAAAATTCACTACATTTCTCCTAGTACAGAATTTATTCATTACTCTACTCCATTCAAATTCCCTTTCAGTTCCCAATGGACCTGAAAAAGTACCAATTTTGGAACTCTGGAAAACTCAACATGAATAGGATCTTTGTAGACAGAGTTGGAACCTTTCTAAAATCCTTCACTTTCTGTCTTTTAATATCAAGACACACAAGGGAGATATTCTCTTTTGTATCAGAGAAAGTGTTAAATTAGACATATGTATATTTCTGAAATTGATTATGAAATTCTACAGAAAAGTCCCTATGCTACCAACAGTTTAACTATTCATGCCAAAAAAAACACAGCTAAACTAAAAATACTGACTTTCTGCATTTTATGCCAAAAGCAATTAGAGTTTAGAGTGTTGGGCTTAGAAAATTAAGAACCTTTTTATGTTGACATACGTTTGTAACGTTCATGTTTCTAGTCCAGCATGGATTTTCTATTTAAGCCCAATATATAATACTTTTCTACTGAATTGAAAAAGAATAAAAGCATCTGAATGTAGACTAAAAAGGGGACCTTGATGTATGAAAGCAATCATTGAATCTATATTAAAAGCATACACAAAGGTCAAATTTAACACATAAGATGTGATTTCCAAGCTGTCAGGTACTTTCAACGTTTTTTTCTTTTCTTTTTCTATTCCTTTCTCCTCTCCTCTCATCTTCCCACCCCTTCTCTCCTCTCCCCTTTTCCCACTCCCACCCCTCTCCCACCTCACACCTCCCTTTTCTCTGTCCTTTCCTCTTTTTTTTTAATCTTCTTGGATGCTGTTTTTTCTTTTATCCTTGATTTCACTTTCCATTCTCCATTGGTTAATTGATTAATCTATAGTGTGAAATGAGCAATTATAGACTTATCAGTAACCTTCACAGAATAAACGTATCTGGGCCAATTTTCCCTGCTTTCTAGAAATGTGAGAGGGAGAGAAATAATTAATAATGTAGAAATATATCATGATATATTTTGAAAACCCAACTGGCCAGCTAAGTGAATTTACTTAAAATTATCTTTAATCATCCAGATGCTTAGTTCATACAATGCCAAATACCCAGGAAGATTGAAACTAAATTGCTTGAATGTCTTGATGTTACATGTAGACATAAGTATTGTACGATATTCCATTGAATCACCTGAGTTGACCAGAGATTTTGATGATGGGCAAATAATGTTTTTCCTATGTAAGACTTTTCCTGTATTTTATGAAGATGCCTTATATATGCCTCAATATTGAAATGAATATCTTGGCAACATACACATTATTTATGATTAAGATCAAGAGTCAGTCTCCAAAATGTGTTATAACAATACCGATCAGTCCATTTAAATTTGGTAAGCCTGTATTTTCTTTTACATAAATCCGAGCAAGATATGACTATGGTTATAGAGTGTCATAAATTTTAGGTTTAAGCACCACAGTTTTGATTTTTACCCACCTATGTAACAGTTGAGGAATGGCTATTCTTATTTACATATATGCAAATAAAGTAATAAGTATTAGGCCAAATTATAAAAGTAAAAATAGGTTAAATGTATTATTCAGGCTCACATGACTAGTATATGGTAATTCTTCTCCAGTTCTGTTCAACTAAAATTGTGGATCTTAACAAGTAAAGTAGATGAATTTTGACTAAAGGTCAACATTCTCCCATTTTGCTATACATTTGGGGTGTGTGTGTGTGTGTGTGTGTGTGTGTGTGTGTGTGTATTTAAGTGAATATATGTGTGTGAATGGTTTCAAAATTAAAAGAGATTTTTTATTTTTTGGCTATAAATATCTTGTATGGTTTTGTATAAAGTTCAAACAATACATAAAGTGTTAAAAAGAAAGTAAAATTTACTACCCAGACAAAAATACTGCTGACAATTTGATGGACTTTATAGATTTTAAATGCATTCCACACATATAAATATTAATGTATAATCTTACATTATTAAGCTCATACTATATATTTTCTTCTGTAGAGTTTGCATAATTTTTTATGATGGTTGTATGCAATTACATTTCATGGATATGTTTAATCTAATAAACTTATTACTTATTGATAATATCTAGGTTCTTATAATTTTATAATCCTTTCATTTATAATAAAGGACTTTTTATTAAATATTTTATTTATGTGGAAGAATATATATTACATAAATAAGGTGAAAAATATAATAAGTCTAACATCTACAGAGCTAGCTCCCAGTTTGAAGAAACTCTAGCCAATAACTTGAATTTTTTATATGTCGCTTCCTAAAGGCATATTTATTTCTTGTGACCTGGAAAGTTTAACTTGTTTTTGCTTTACATTATGATTTTACGACACATGTGTTTATTCTTAAAAGATAAATTGTTCATTTTATATGTTTCCAATTACATACAATGTTTTTGATATTGTATGTATTTTTCTGAAGCTTGTTTTTTTTAAAAACCTATATACTATGTTTTTTAGTTTACTCATGTTGTTACATATAGTTCCAGTTTGTTTATTTTCACTATTGCATAGTATATTATTCTATGATTGCATTCAGTTTTTTCTCTCCATTTTCTTATCAATGAACACTGGTTATTTCTGTTATTTTGTATAATATGTAATGCTTCTATGAATACATTGGATCACATTTGGGCTATCTCCACCATCCTAGCTAAATGTATGTTGTGATAAAAAAGTAAAATAAGATAATGTTAGAGAAAACTTTTTTGAGTAGTTTATAGGAAAGACATAAATACTACTATGATAAAGTATATCTCAAATATCTTAGGAATGGAATTGCTGAGTTTTATCATAGACATATCTTCAAAAATATTAGATAAATCAAATTTAACCTCCAAAATAGTTATACTATTTATATTCACAATAGCAGAGTATGACTGTTTTGCCACACCACATCCTCATATATACTTGGAGTTGACAGATAAAAAATACTGTTTGGTAATCTGGTGTATCACCTTGAGGATTTAATTTACATGATCCTATTTTCACAAGAAATTGAACTTTTTTTGTTGTTGTTCTTCCTTTTCTGTAAAAAAGTTTATTAATAGTTTTAGTCTATTTTTATATTGGATTTATCCCTTTTTATTAAATTTAAGGTTTTCTTTATATACTCTGAATTTCAATGCTCTATTAGTTATAGTTGTTGCAACCTCCTTGTCTCATTTGTCGCTCTTATTTGATGACTTTTAATGAATAACTTCTTAAGTATAATGTATGAGTTCTGACAATTAAATTCACAAACTTGTTGCAACAATGTTGCTAACCTTTTTTGATCTCAGAGGGATTATTCATTATGAATTTATACCAATTTGACAAACAGTTAACCAAGTTCACTATTTGGAAGTGCTGAAAAGGTTGCGTGAAAAAGTTAGATGACCTGAACTTTTTGCCAACAATTCATGGCTCTTGCATCACAACAATGCACCAGCTCACAGGGCACTGTCTGTGAGGAGGTTTTTAACCAGGAAATAAATAACTGTATTGGAACACCCTCCCTACTCACCTGGTCTGACTCCCAACGACTTCTTTCTTTACCCAAAGATAAAGGAAATATTGAAAGGAAGACATTTTGATGACATTCAGGACATCAATGACAGCTCTGATGGCCATTCCAGAGAAAGAGTTCCAAAACTGTTTTGAAGGGTGAGCTAGGTGCTGGCATTTGTGCATAGCTTCCCAAGGGGAGTATTTCAAAAGTGACCGTAGTGATATTCAGCAATGAGGGATGTAGCACTTTTTCTAGGGTGAGTTCGTATTATTATTATCTAATGGGACTCATGACTGGCATTTTTTGTCTGTATAAAGGTAGATAAAATGTGAACATTAAGATAAAATCATAAGAAAAAAGTCTACAGGGTCTATAACATACAGGAGATTTAAAGATTTTTAATGAAACCTCATGAAATGATTTCAGAAAAGAAAATTTATTATGGACTTCAATGACAATATGCACAAAAGGAAGATAAAGAAAGAAAAAAAATGTAATGATTTGATACTGGGGGAAAGAGCAACTTTCAAACGTTAAAAATTGTCCACAAGTGTAGATGAGGAAACCCAGTAATGCAGTAACCTATGCAAAAACAGCAATTAAGTGAATAGCAAAGAAAAGAATACAGACAGACACCTTTCAAGTGATTTTGAAGCTTTAATTAAGGATAGATCTTTAAAGGTATCTATATAGATATCAAACAATTCAGCACAATTTCTTGATGTAATAAGAGCTAGAAAGAGAATAGAAAATACACCACATGGAAAGTTATCTATGTCAGTCTGTAAGTGTTCAATATTCTCAAGTTTCTTTGGAAAATAAAACAATTCAGAATATATAGTTTTTCTGATTTTCCTTTATAATATTGCATTTTCATCGCTTTATCAAACTGAGTTATATTCCTTATATGCTCTTCAGTATAATCCATTCTCCATACTCCTGTCAGACTCACATTTCTAAAATACAATACTGAATGTCTCACACATATTTCCTATATGACAAAAAAACATATTACTTAGTGTGGCATTCACAGTTGGGCATAGCCTAATTTTACTTCCTTATGCTTTTCATTTCTGTAATATATGTAACACTGCAGGCAACCTGTATTTTTCTTAACTCCCCATGCACACATATACTGCAGTGTGCTGTGAGCTTGTGCACCTCCACAATCACCCTGCCTTTCCACCATTTTCTCAATGAAATTCTTCTTGTCATTATTTCAATACACAGATTAAGTACTCTCTTCTCTATGAAGAATTCCCTTATTACTTTCCAGGCATAATTAATTGTTTCTTCTCAACTCTTTCACAGATCTTTATATAAACTAACCATATTATATTACGTTATATTAATTCATTTCTTTATAGTTAGTCACCCTCTCCTGTTAGAATTTAAGAATTTTAGTGAGCAAGAATAATGCTTATTCATCTTCATATCCTCAAAATCCATCACAACGCTTGGATTCATTGGAGGTTGAATGAAAGAGTGACTAGTACAGAGAATCAATGAATCATCAAATTCCAGAATTTGGACACAATAAATACAATATTCTATGAAGATAAATATTAAACATGTAATTATTAAAAGTGAAAACCCTTTGAGTGCAACCTGAGGAATAAGGGGAGTTAATAACATAGGAAGAGGTACCTGATATCCGTATTTTCATTCAATTATTGGTTTATTTTCAGTTAAACACCTTAAGATATAGTTCATTCTTTTCAATGGAGTTTAGCATAAGACTTCTATAGCAAAGAGCATAGAATACTTACTGTGACAAAGAAGGAGAATATAGCCGAGAGCAGAATACTTAGTTCAGAGGGAGAACTGCAGTACCACTCTGCCATTCCTTGTTAAAAGCAGCAGTTGCTAATAAAACAATCTGGTATGTCTTGGTGAATTCACAAGTTGCTACAAAGGTGGTGTTATTTTTGTGAATTAAGAGGTTTTCACAAGTTGGTGCCATCTTGGTGTATTTGTACGCTTGGAAATTTTTCCACTTTGGTGAGTCAGCATATCTAAATTCACTCCATTTCAATTAAATCAGTCATTAAGCTATGGTATATAAAAGCCATAAAAACATATGTGATCACAGGTAAGACAAAGCTTAATTTCTTTCTTCTCACAAATCAAGAATTCAGTTTCTGTCTCCACAGTTAGAGACAGAAAGTTCCCTTGAAACATTTTCTTAAGGCAGATACTTTATTGGTTCTTGGGGTGGGACAACATATTTTTGGGCTTGTAGGATGGCTGCTCTTTCTGAGACCCCTTGTAACTCAGGGTTGAAAAATTTACAAAGTTTCCCCAGGGCCTTCTGGAACAGATAGGACTAATATAATACCAGATTGGGGAAATCTGTTTAAGCAAATTTAGTGGCCCAAGTTCCACTGATGGGAAAGGAGCCTAGTGTTTGTGCCGAAGTGACCAAAGTCATATCATTAGTGGTTAAACTAGCTGCACTGGTTATAATCCCAATTTATTTATTTATAATGAGAAATATCATTTCTTAATAAATAAAATTATCTGTAGAACCCTATAATACTTTCTTGCAGACACGCTAGAAAATCATATTATCAGAAGTTTGCTTGGGGAAAATTGAAAGAGAAACAAAGTATATATGACTCAAATGTTTAATGGCATTGGATGCTAGGAACTGCAACATCTGCCACCTGTTCCCATGGCTCTGAGAAGACCATCCTCCCTCTAGGCCAGGTTTGGAGGAGCCAAGTCAGGAAATATTTGTATCCTTTTTTATTGCCATTGTCAACACTGTGCTAATAAATGTATATCAATACAGTAGTTCTTAAACTTTTTGGTCTCTGGACCCTATTATATTTATTGTGGACCCCAAGAGATTTTGTTTCTTATGGGTTATATCTATCAATATTTACTGTATTAGAAATTAGAGGAGGGGAAGTTTCACATATTTATTTATTGATGTAAAATAAGTGATAACAAACCCATTAAATATTAACATGACATTTTTATGAAAAAGCTGTTTTATAAAAGGCACTGTTTTGTCTTTTTGCAACGCTCTTCTATATTTGGTTGAAGAGAAGATAGAAATTCTCATGCACTGTCTATATTCCGTCTGTTGCAATATATTGTTCTGGTTAAAGTAGATGAAGAAAATCTGGCATCACAGATATGTGGTTGCAAAAAGAAGTATTTTAAAAGACTTTCAGATCGTTGTGGATATTTGATCCTAAGCAAAATTTGGCAAGTGGTAGTTTCTTAAAGGTATCATTAACCTAAAAATAAAAGGCCAATGTCAGAGGCAACAGAGTTTAATTAAGATCCAAAAGGATAATTATTTGGGAAGCACTGATTCAGGCAGAAACCCAGGCCATGTTCCTACTAAGAGGTGAAGGCCAGAGCATTTAGGAGAAAGGAAAGGGGAATGATTACACATATAGAAGAAAGGAATTTCTATAGTTGTTAACAAGCTAAGGAAAGAATTCCTATAGGTGCAAAGAAGTTAACATAATGATGCTGATTCTAGAGAGTGTAGTCTGTAGTCAAAATCTGTTTTCTGTTAGCTTTGCAAACAGTTGTTTGGAATACAGTGTTGCTCTAAGTCCAGTTCAAAGGTCATTTTCCCAAGTTTTAACAGTCCAAAGTTTGAGGAGTAAGAATTGTAAAGCAGTTCTTCTGGGATGACAGCTTCCAATTCTAATGGTTTGGAAGTGGCTCCATTTATATTATTTTTCAAAATATGTCACAAAGTGTAATCTGAAACTATATCGATATACATGTACTCTGCTACATTGAACTCCATGGGTCTTGCATGCACTTAGGATAGTATTTTAACTATGCAAGATTTTTTATTATCATAGACTGGTAATTTGGAAAATATTTGTTCAATAAATTATGCTTTTCTTCCTAATTTTGATTCAGGGCTCTATTAACCATACTCAGAACTACTGTTCTGAAGAATACACTCCTTCTGTAAATATATTAGTATTTAAATCAGCTTGTATAAAAATCCAAAATTAGAAATAAATAAATGTAAGTGATAAGTGAAGAAATATTTTTTAGTATTTACAATAAAGAATTAAAATCTAGTGCGATAACATGGATGGACCTAGAGGATATTATGCTAAGTGAAATAAGTCAGTCTGACAAATTCAAATACACAATGATTTTATTTATATATGGAAAATAAGAACAAAATAAGCAAACGAACAAAACAGTAACAGACTCATAGATACAGAGAACAAACTGATGGTTACTAGATAGGAGGGAGTTTGGGAGGATGGGTATGAAAGGTGAAGGGATTAAGAAGAACAAATTGGTAGTCATGGGGCTATAAAGTACAGTATGGAGAATATAGTCAATAATAAGTCAATAATATTGTAAAAAATATGTATAGTGTCAGATGGGTACTAGACTTATTGAGGGATCACTTCATAAATTATATAAATGTCTAGCCATTATGCTGTATACCTGAAAATATTATAAAATAATACTAAATATCAACTTTAATTGAAACAAAAATAGTCATGGGAATGTAAAGTATAGCATAGGGAATATAGTCAACAATATTGGAACAAGTATGTATAGTGTCAGATGGATAATAGACTTATTGGGGTTATCACTTTGTGAGGTATGTAAATATCGAATCACTATGTTGTTTTGTACACCTGAAACTAATACAATATTGTATGTCAATGGTAATTGAAACATAAACTTTTAAAAAAATTTTTAAAAGGAATTAAAATCTAGAATACAAGAATTATGCCAAGAAAAATTGTTAAGCACCGAAAAAAAAGAAATTCCAATTTCTTTTTGGAGTTGGTAGGAGGGTGTTCCTAGAAATTGGAACAAAATAATTTAATTTAGAATGATTAAAAGGGCTAAGATTTTTGTCAATAGGGATGTTTTATTTATCATTAGATGCCTACTAGAACTTAGAAGAATGCTTGGTATGTGATAGATGCTAAATAAATATTTGTTGAATGTTTAAATAAATGGATGACTAAGTTATGAACTGAATATAAAAATATATGAACTGAATATAAAAATACTTAAAACTGTTTTCAAGGTTAATATAATGGATGACAGATGACTAGGTCTTTTTTTGAACTGTTCCTTACCAGTGACCAAAAATTATGTTAGATAAGTATCTGACCTTAAATCATTCTTATCATCTCATAGATAGACATGTTCTAACTTCCTTGTGTATCAGTTGCTCTGTTCTTGGCAGGGAAGTGATAAGAAATTTTGCTGTCAATAACTTAAAAAACAGTGCTTCTTAATTTCACTGTTATTTGATTTGTGCTTTGTTGACTGCCTGTGATGTGAAAAATATGATTTAGATTTAGTTGGTGTTCACTGCTGTCAGAATTTAAGCTGCATACTGCACTATGTATTCAGATTTTATTCACAGTATACCAGGCAGACAGCAGCAGCTTTTGATCAGTTCTAAGTGGAACAAGTGAAGTGACCTACCACATGCGGTTCTTAACAGGAATTTTGCCATGTTCAAGTGCATGAGTACTAACAGCATAGCCACAGAATAAAAATCTGGCCCTGAAGAATTGTGGCTTCATACTGTTATTTTTCCTAAATTGTGTTTTGCATGCCCATTTTGCTATATGAGGGTTTCAACTCACAGAATGAAATTTTATTTCTGTATCTCAGACACTGAGCCAAAGTCATGATGCCAGGATACCTATATATAAAAGTCAGTGTCTAACAGTCAGTGTTATAGGTTGAATTGTATCCCACCCCACCCCCAAATTCTTGTGTTGAAATGCTAACCCCCAATATCTCAGAATGTGACCTTATTTGGAAATAGGATCTTTACAGAGGTAATCAAGTTAAAATGAGGTCATTAGATGGGTTCTAATCCAGTATGACTGGTGTCCTTATAAAAAGAGGGAAATTTAGAGATAGACATGTATATAGAGAGATTGTCATGAGAAGATGAAGGCAGAGATTGGGGTGATTTTCCACACCAAAGACTGACAGCAAAACCATCAGAAGTTAGGTGACAGACATGGAACAGATTCTTTCTCGCAGCTTCCAGAAGAAATCAACCTTGCTGACACCTTGATCTCAGACTCTGAGGCACTAAAATTCTGATAATAAATTTCTGTTTTTCTAAGACACCTATTTCTGATATTTCATCATAGCTTCCCTAGCAAACTAATACACCAAGAAAGATAATCGTTCCTAGTGTGGATGAAAAAGGGGCCACATACTAAACTGAGAAGCGCAGGGGAGGCCAGCATGGCAGGCCCTACAAACTCGGAGGCCAAAATTAACCAGACAGGATGGCCTGAACATAAAAATGGCTAACTAAAAGCTGGCCATGGCCTATAGTCACATCCTTGGCCTGTAGCTTTCTTAACAAAGGTCAGTCTTTAACTTAAGTGAGCCTGTTTCTTATCTTTTTGCATCTAAGTTAACATACCCTTGGAATGTCAGAGTATCCCTTTTTCCAGACCCCTCAGGGCATACCCACCACACCAAAGTGCCAGACCACAGAACCCCTCATTGTTATCTTGCTCCCCCAATACCATCTCTATGTGCTATAAATGCCAATATCAACTATCATGTACTCACATATATAAAAGGTGTATATGTCTCTCCATTTTACTTTTTATCCATGCCCAGAGATTTCCCCTCTTTGTTTTCTCCCACCCCCTTAATCTACCACCAATGGATTTCATGTAACTCTCCTTATTCTCTTCCTTTGATTTTAATGTATAGAATAAGCTGCAAAACTGCCATTCTCAAGAGCACAATCTCCATTGAGATTTTGCTTCCAGGCAATTGTCTTCAATTTGGCTCAAATAAACTCATTAAAATTCTCTACTGGTTTGTACATTTTTTACATCAACATCATTTAATTAATTCTTTTCAGTTTCTAAGGGTACATTCCCGTTAGCATACGGGAAGCTCATCTAGGGCTAAAACCACATCTTTCTTGTTGAAAATTTGGGAGTGTTCTGTGTTTTTGACATGGGCATTGGCGGCTGATTAAATTAGTATTTTAGAGGCTATGGCTAATGAGACTTGCTAGTATTTGTAAAGTTTATTGAGGTTTATGGATAAAAGCATCAGATGAAGTGCACATTATAGATATTACAATCAGTCTAAAATGCATTGAGAGTCATCTAGGCTTATGCCCAGTGGGAAGCTCGCTAATTGAAGTGTCTTTGTGATTAAGCCATATTAAAGATACTTAAAATAACTGACTCCCTACTGGTCAATTGATTACATTCCACCATCCTTTTCCCTGAAATAGGTGAATTACATGGGACATAGCCGACATACAGAATAGTTGCTTACAACTCTCATGTCATGTTTTGGGATCTTTATGAAAAGAAAGCATACAGTTTAAAACCAACTCAGCATTATATCTTTAACATCAATGTGGTGGTCAGAATAATGGCCTCTCAAATATGTCCATCCTCTAATGTCCGGAACCTGTGAATGTTACCTTACATGGCAATGTGGACTTCACAGATGGGGCTAAGTGTAGACCTTGAGATGTAAAGATTATCCTGTATTACTGAAGTGAGTCCAATCTAATTATATGGGTCTTTAACATTGATGAAACTTTCTCAGCTGAGTTCAGAGTCAGAGGGAGATGCGATTAAGGAAAAAGCATCAGAGAGATTGTTTGCTGCTTGTTTGCTTTGAAGATGGAAGAAAGAGCCAGGACCCAAGAAGTGTGGGCAGCCTCTAGTAGCTGGGAAAGGCAAGGAAACAGATTTGTCTCTAGAGACTCCATAAAGGAATGCAGCCTTGCCAACAACAGGATTTAGCCCAGTGAGATCCATGTTGGACTTTTAACCTACAAAACTGTAAGATAGTAAGTTGGTGTTGATGTAAGCTTTTAAGTTTGCAGTAATGGGTTACAGCAAAAATAGAAATCTAGTAAAAATCAATAAATTGTCAACAAGTATTTGTTGATCATCTAATAGTGCAAGGTACTTTAAAATTATACATAACAACAATTATTATAAACAATAACAATTATAACAATTTATTGTGAAACTGAATGAGATATGTCTCAATATATTTAAACTCCTTTTATACTCATAGCATCTTGTAAGCAAAAATATTTTAAAAATTTGCCCAAGATCACTCAATTAATATTAGTCTAGTTTTGATTAAATTCATACCTGGGTTCTTTCAATTCAACTCTGCTAATATTCAGAACTGCAGGAACTGCAGTGTTAACATCTTATAATGATCACTAACTTTTGTCACATATTTTTTTATTTATTTTAAGATTTTGATTAAAATACAGCTAACATACAATATTATACTAGTTTCAGGGGTACACCATAATTATTCAACATTTCTATACCTAAAGAAGTGATCACCGTGATAAGTCCAGCAACCATCTGACACCATCCTATGCTATCACAATATTATTGACTATATTCCCTATGCTGTACATTACATTCTCGTGACTTATTAGTTTCATACCTGGAAATTTAAACCTCTTATTCCCCTTCACGCTTTTTCCCCTTTTTTAATTTTTCAATTACAGTTGACGTTCAGTATTATTTTATATTAATTTCAGGTCCACAGCATATGATTAGATGTATATAATTTAAGAAATGATCCCCCTGGCTAGTCTAGTACCCACCTGCACTATACATAGTTACTACCATATTATTGACTATATTCCCTATGCTTTACTTTACAAACTTGTTATTTAATAATGTTATTTAATAACAAGTTTGTGTTTTTTAGTCCCTTCACCTTTTTCACCCTGCCTTCCAACCCACTCCCATCTATCACCCCAATAAATATAGTAACTGTGTGACACCATACAGTTATAGTATTATTGACTATATTCCTTATGCTATATCCTACATCCCCTTGACTACTTAAAAAAACAACAACAACAACAAAAAACTGTACTTCTTAGTACCTTTCCCTTTTTCACTCACCCACAAACTCCCTTCCATTTGGCAACCATCAATATATTCTCTGTGTCTATCAGTTTGTTTGTTTATTTTGTTGTTTAGTGTCGCATCCAGCGCAACACGGGCAGTGAGAGAACAAGAAGGGGCTGTGAAGAGTTAAGAAAGAAACAGAAATCAAGAAAGTTTTGAAATAGGGGCCAAGGGTCTCACAGCCTCAAAGGACTGAGAGCCCGGAATCGGGCCGCCTTGTGGCTTTTATCGATGCACATACAAGGAAGTAGCATTGTTTTTACTACGGCCTGTGAGTCTCATACACCATACCAGAAAACTGGTTCAAACCAATCACCCTTGCCTGTCGAAAGTCCCGTGATGTATGAATAATTATTGTTTGTACCTCCCCAGGGGACAAAACCTTTATGTTGAAAACTTACTGAGATGGAGAACTGATGTTATCACATCCCAAGCAGGTTGTGGGAAGGAATACAGCCACAGAGGCGAAGCTCTCCTTTGACGGAGGAAAGTGGGGGGCTGTGCCCACCTCTATCAACCCCGTGAATTCTCCTGGTGGTCCCCACATGACTGTGCCTGTCTTAGGTTGTTGCTTTCTTGAGGAATCTTACCTGTCGTTGGTTAGCCAGCCGTCCTTTGGGGCCAAACAAGGAGATGGCATAAAAGTGAAGCAATGTCCCTGAAAGGAATAGTCTCACAGACTCCTCTTTCTTTTTAGGGGTAGGTACGAGGGGACAGACAGGCATGCTGCTGTGTGACAACACTTTAGATTCCACATAATAAGTGAAATCACATTGCATCTGTTTTCTTTGTTTCACACTCTACTTAGTACAGTAACTTCCACATCCAACCATGCTGCCACAGATGGCAAGAACCCTTCCATGGTTGAGCAATAGTCCATTGTATATATGTACCACCTCCTCTTTATCCATTCTTCCATCTACAGACATCCAGGCTGCCTCCACATCTTGGCTGTGCTGCAATGAACACGTGGATGCACAGGCCCCTCCAAGTAGCATTTGGGTTTCTTCAGATAAATACCCTGAAATGGTATTACTGGGTCCTTCTTTGTCTCTTGTTATAGCTTTTGTTTTAAAGTCTATTTTGTCTGGTATAAATATTGCTACCCTTGTTTTTTTTTAAATATTTTTTATTTCCATTTTCATGAAATACCTTTTTCCATCCCTTTACTTTCCATCTGTGTGTCTTTCAACCTGAAGTGAGCCTCTTGTAGGCAGCATATTTAAGGGTTTCGTTTTCTTATCCATTCAGCCCTCCTATGTTTTCTGATTGGAGCATTTAATCCTTTTACATTGAAAGTAATTGTTGGTAGACCTGTAGCTCTTGCTATTATCTTATTATATATATATTTCCATCTTTAAAAAGTCCTTCTAACATTCCTTGTAATAATGGTTTGGTGATGATGAACTCCTTTAGCTCCTTGTCTGGGAAGCTCTTTATCTGTCCTTGAATTCTAAATGATAGCTTTGCTGGGTAAAGCTATCATTTACCCAGTAGAGTAATTTTGATTGTAGGTCCTTGCTTTTCAACACATTGAATATTTTGTGTCAATCCCTTTTGGCCGGCAAAGTTTCTGTTGAGAAATAAGCTGGCAATTTTATGGGAGCTCCTTTATATTAAGTTACTAGTTGCCTTTCTCTTGCTGCTTTTAGGGTTTTCTCTTTGTGTTTAAACTTTTTCATTCTAATTATAATGTGTCTTGGTGTGGGCCACTTTTGGTTCCTCTGGTTTGGGACTCTGCTTTCCAGACTTTTATGTCGATTTACTTTTCCAGGTTAGGGAAGTTTTCAGTCATTATTTCTTTAAATAGTTTCTCAATCTCTTGCTTTCTCTCCTCTCCTTCTGGTACCCTATGATGTGAACGTTGTTACACTTCATGTTGTCCCAGTGGTCACCTAAACTATCCTCACATTGTGGATTCTTTTTTTCTTTCTAGTGTTCTGATAGGGTATTTTTTACTACTTTTTCTTCTAAATCACTGATTCAATCCTCTGCTTCATCTAGTCTGCTGGTAATTCCTTTTAGTGCATTCTTCATTTCAGTTATTGTATTCTTCACTTCTGACTGGTTCTTTTTTATGGTTTCTATGTCCCCTTTTTTATACTTGCAATCTCTTTGTTGAAATTCTCACTAAGTTCTTTGAGCAAATTTTCAACTATTTTTTGAACTCTGTATCTGGTAGGTTGCTTGCCTCCATTTTGTTTAGTTTGTTTCTGGAGTTTTCTCCTGTTCCTTCATTTGAGACATATTTCTTTGTTTCCTCATTTTGGCTGCCTTCCTGTGTTTATTTCTATGTATTAGGTAGATCTGTTATGTCTCTCAGTCCTGGCCAGTTGGCTTTATGTAGTAGATTCCCTGTGGGGCCCTGGCACAGTCTCCCTAGTCACCTGCTCCGGGTACTCCAGGAGTGTCTCTTATGTGGATTGTGTGTGCCTTGGTGTGTGATTGTTGAGCCCTGGTTGCTATTGGCATGCTAAGGGGTGGGATTGACCCTCAGGCTGACTGGCTGTGGGCTGTGTGGGTGTCTGGAGTGCTGTGTGGGTATCTTACCCCACTGAATGGGATTCCTCCCAGCAGGCTCTGGTGCCAGTTGAGACTGCCCTTTGTCTGTGCCGCTTGTGGGCTAATTTGGTGGTGCTCTGCTGTGGTCTGAAGTCAACTTCCAAGTATTTTGGTTCTGGGACTTCTTGAGAGGGACTCCAGTGCAGGCCCAGGTCACTCACTGCCTGTGACTGGCCAGGGACTACCTACAGTGTTTCCCCGAAAATAAGACCTAACCAGAATATAAGCCCTAACATGATTTTTTCAGGATGACATCCCCTGAACATAAGCCCTAATGTATCTTTTGGAGCAAACCTTAAGACCTGGTCTTATATTAAGAGCTACCGTGTAGCTCCTACATGGTAGTAGGAGCTACAAAGTGATCCACCATTGTTCTCTGCCTATAGTGACCCTCAGGTGCATGGGAGAGGCCACATTGTAAACTGAAGACAGCTGTCCCCTAACCATGCTTGGGGTAACTCCACAAAAAGTCAGGACATCCTGAGGCCTTGCTGCCACCTGTTGCCTACCTTAAGGTTCAGCCTCTGATAAAGCCTCATGAAGTACATGAGTTGGATGAGGCAGGGTCTCAGGGAGTCGCTAGAGTTGGATGTGTTGTGTTCACCAGGTTAATGTGGATTCTGGTTTGGCACCAGTGCTGAGCCTAGAGCTACTCAGCAAAACTCTCAGAACATACTGTGTCCAGCTGCCACACAATTGAGTATTGCAGAGTCCAATTATTTTTTAAGAAAGAGTACAATGCGGTCTGGGCTGGCTGTTCTCGGAGAAAGTGCCTCAGTTGTTGGGTGAGTTAGGTGGGGCGAGGCCTGGGGAATTCAGCAGGGTGAGGCAGTGCAGCTCATCAGGCCAATCAGATTCAGATTTGGCCTCTGGGGGAGGGCTAAACACAGAAAAGATGGCTCCCACCTGCTGCCTGCACAGGAGAAGAAACCCATACAGGGAAAATGCTGACTGTCCTCCAGCCCCTGTCCAAAGCCACACACCTCAGTCTGCTCCCGCATGTCACTGATGCCACACCCCCTGAGTTACTGTCCCTTCACTGGAGCCCAAGGTGTGTACCTGTGAGGGAAAGAGTCTGTGCATGGGCCATTTAAGAGGGCAGGTGGGTTTCCTGCAGTCTTCTGTTTCACCTGGATGGTTGGAATCCCCATTGTTTTTCACAGCCAGATGTTGTGGGGTCTCCTCTTCCCAGCACCAGTAATCTGGGCTGGGAGGCTGATGTGGAGTTGGGATCTCTTCCTCCTCTAGGGGGAACTTCCAACAGACAAGACATCCCTTCTGGTTCCCACCTGCCCCACTGAGGTTTGGGGCCAGCCCGTTTCACATTTCCACCCCTTCTACCAGTCTCAATGTGGCTTCTTTTTTATATCCTTAGTTATAAAACTTCTGTATAGCTAGACTTGGTTTTCTGGGTTGATTGTTCTATAATTTAGTTGTAATTTTAATGTGTTCATGGAAGGAAGCAGGCACAGTGTTTATCTACTCTATCATCTTTGACCTTTGTTTTTAATAAAAGATATATTCTGAAGAAAACTTGGAAGTCTTAAGAGTGAATAAACAATATTCATGCATTGTTTTTATTATATGTAAGTATAACTACATTTGTGATTATTATCTAATTAAAATGAGAAATAAAGCTTAGAATATGTAGTGTCTTTAATGTTGTAGCATGTATCAGAATTTTGGTCATTTTATAGGCTAAATAATATTTCATTGAACACATATGCCATGTGTTATTTATGACTATTGCAGATACCAGATGGAAGGTAATTTTAAAGCATGTAGTTTTTGTTTACTACTCTGTTTTTAATTTGATGCTCCCTCTTGGAAGAGCAAGAAATGGTCTGTAAAACATCTCCCCAATGAGCAAAATAGTTTTTCTCAGGCACCTCTTACTTCTTCATAGAGTTTATCCACCATGTTCTCTTTTACTTCTCTTTGGGATGGTCTTACACATCCCAGCCAGGGCCTCCACTGCTCCTTGGAGATACAAATTAACTTAAGTCTCTTAATAGCATGTTTATAAAAGTCCAAAATTCTCTCTAAGATTGATGCTAGTTCTCAGGGAAATTACATATTCATAGACTTCTCTGCCTCTTGGGCTTCTGATTCCACATATGCTGTGCCACATTGACCAATATTAGCTTCTTAAGATTCTACCACATGAACATAGTAGATTATTTTAAAGACTTTAGTGGTAGAAAACAAAAGGATGTGTATCACAAACAACTTCAAATGGAGCTATTGGCATTCTTATTCTTAAAAAGCTCTTTCACATCCTTTCAGTTGTTGACTTAGGTATTTGTTTTTATTGTCATAAAATATACATTACACAAAATTTACCACTTGAAACATTTTTAAATGTGTAGTCCAGTGGTATTAAATACAATCTCAATGATATGCAACAATTACCACTATCAATCTCCAGAACATTTTCATTGAAACTTTGTATACGCATTAAGCAATAATTCCTAATTTTCCTTTCCCTCCAGTCCTTGGCAACCACCATTCTACTTTCTTTATAAATTTGACTATTCTAGGTATTTCATTTAAGTGGAATCATACAGTATTTGTCCTTTTATATTTGGTTTATTTTATTTAACATGTCTTTAGTGTTGTAGCATGTGTAGCATGTGTCATAATTTGGTCCTTTTATATGCTAAATAATATTCCATTGTACGCATACCATGTATTGTTTAGCTATTCATCTGTTAATGGATGTTTGGGTTTGGCCTACTATAACAGAATACCCTAGACAGTGTGGCTCATAAACAACAGAAATTTATTTTTCACAGTTATGGAGGCTAGGAAGTCCATGATCAAGGTGACAGTAGATTCAGTATGGGGAGGGCCCACTTCCTGGTCCATAGACTGCTGTCTTCTTGCTGGTCCTTATAAGGGCAAGGGGGCTCTTTGGGACCTCTTTTATAAGGGCACTAATACCTTGGATCATCTCACTTTTTCTTTCCTTCACACTACTGTGATCTTTCATTTTGCTCTTCCCTTTTTGCAACAATAAAGACATTTTCTGTCTTTATTTTAAACAGAACAGTTTGGCCTTCTCTGAAGCTTTTGAAGGCCTTTGCCTTTCTTGAATCTAAATTGTTATCTTAAGGCTTAGTTAAACTAGTTTTCCAGGTTAATTTAGCCCTTCCAAGGAAGAATTCCTGTACCAACTACTAAAACCAAAACATTTTTTTTTTTCTACCTCTTTTCAGGATTTCATATCTTCTGAATTAAAGATGGGAATGCCAACTCAGCACATTTTCCTTTACTTTACAGTTATTATATGGGAATTAATGCAATAGAGATACTAGTTATTCTGGTCATTGTAATATAAGAAGCTATATTTATTTGTAAATAATATGAAGCATTATATAATTAATTAGCCAAAAAGAATAATTGAAAATCTTTAGCCTCTAGAATACAAAAATACAATGACTATTTTAGTTCAGGGTGCAATATGCATAATACTTCACAAAATATCTAAAGTAAGACAAAAATGATATTTGGAGGGTGTGAAAAATAAATTTAGCAAAGGTTAATCTGGAAAGAGCTATTTCTATTGATAACAACAACAACAAAAACCCAAAAATCAGTCACATTTTTCACATTACATACTTTGAAAATTTTGTTTTTCTCGAGCAGTGTAATTGTTTTCACAATCCTCAATGTAAGAAAGTCAGTGTTCTATCATTAAACTCAAATGTCTAGTCTCATTTTATATTAGTATTCTTTTAGCTGTGAATCACAGACAAATGTTTATCCACATTGACATTTATTATCTGAAAAGGTTGTTGACTCATCTAATGGAAGAATCTGGGAGTAGATTTTGCTTCAGGCATTGATACTTTTAATTAGAAGCAGGAAAAAATCAAATTCATTCTACAATTAAGTTAATACAGAGAGATGTATAGATAGATGATAAATAGATGATATAGAAAACTATTTAGTATATAGTTTTTAAATTATTCAGACTGGAAAATGATGATTAAAACTTTGAATTGGAAGAGAAAGAGAGACTTTATTATGGATCTCTAAGCTTTTTCCCAAGCCTAAGATTTTATACTTTTGTGATGACACTATATATAATTCTGTCAGCTTCCACATGGTTTCCTGAGGAACACACTATTATAAATGCTTATGGATTCTAAGACATAGGTAATAAACATAATTCCTTAAATACTAAAAAATATAGAGTCTGAGCAAGCTTCAGAATGTATTTCAAGGGAAACCCACAACTATAAGCAATCTTGTAACTGAACATACGATTATTTTGGATTATATGTTATTCCTTTCTGAAATATTGATAAATTCTGAATTTATTAATCAATTGATATATTCTGACTTTTCACAATAATTACTTTTAATCACTTGGATATCATGATCTCATAATTCTAAAAATGGTTTAGTGTTCTTTAACTATTGAATATTAGTTAATTATTTTTAGATAAATTTCAAGTTCTTATAATAATACTGGTAGGGAAAAAATATTTACTTTTCAAACAAACTAAATGTGACAACTAATCATTCAGACTATTTGCCACTTGGTTCAAATATTGAAAAGTAGCTCCTAATTGTCTCTAAGGTGATTCAGCAATAAAGAAGTATCATCTACTTTCTAAAAGGTCAAATAGATTATTAATTAAAGACTAATTACACCACTTATGAATTCTGTGTGGTTAATTTGCACTCAGTAATTCTCGATACTAGGTTTACTAGGCATTAGTTTTCTTGGCTATTGTTAATTTTACAGATATGTTTATTATAATAGTTATAGAAAGTGAAATGTATATTAAAATGTAAAAACCCACTACTTTTTTCAGGCTCATAAACTAGCTATAATGAACTCCTTTTAACTTGTGAATGAATTAGGCACATTTAAAATTAGTTGAGTTTCAATTTATGAAGGAATGTATTCTTTAACATGACTTACTCCTTTTGTATTGCTCTAGATTTTAGTGTCAATTTTCCCTATGGTATCATTTTCATTGATTTTTCAGATACTTTTTACTTCTTAGTATAAATCTGTTTTTCACACACATCAATATATTATCATTTATTTAAAGGAACATGTTTACTTTGGTTTTGGGTAGAAAAAAATTACTCATCTGTCTTCCTCACGTAGAGTCTGTAATATTCATGTTTGTATCAGTTTTGGTGTCTGTGAGGCTGTCCGTAAAGTACAGTCAGATGAGTCACCTTATTCTGTTCTTCCTCTGAATTCTCTTCCAAATTAGGAAAGAGTTTAAGACACTTCATGTTTTGATACAACAAATTATGGTAAACACCTGGTCTGCATATTCCCTTGGAATATAATAGTAGGTTGGAATTGAGAATATAGACTTCCTCATGGGATGTAATAGCAGCTTAGATTAATTTAGCTCGTACAGTTCACAAAGCATTCTATAAATATTAACTCGTTTAATCCTTATAATAACACTGTGAACTAGATCTTATTAAATTTTGACTCATTATTTATATAGAATAAATTAATGGAAGCAGCATAGATTTTTATTTTTTTTTAATATTTAAAATAGGGCTTGGATTCTGGATTTTACTTCCCAGTGTTTCAAAGTTTCTTAGAATTTTATTGTTTCAGTTTATTTGTCTTGAACATGGGAATAAATGCCACCCAATGACAAGGTTGTCAACTGAATTTTATTAGAAAACACAATTATAGGTACCACTTATCATGAATTTATTAGTTGTCAGTCACTCTGCTAAGACGTGCTTTTTTTTTCTATACCTCATTTCATTGTTGCCACCACCGTGTGAAGTAAATTATAAAATAGCTTATCTTTCTGTTCTGCTCACCATATTCTAGGTATAGTGCTAAGTGCTTCGGGGTATTAACTCACTTAATAATCACAAATTATTGCAAATGAGTCATATACCTTTGTTGTCATTGACATTTTATAGATGAGTTACCATTAGAATTAATGAAGGAATAAAGAATTTATAAAACTAACCCAGGTCACATGGCTAGTCAGATATGAAGCCAAATTTCAAATTTAGGAAGCCTGGCTTGACTCCATATTCTTGACCATGTTTACTGCTCTCTAGTAAATAAATTTCCCAGCAAAGCCTAGTAAACAAAGTGAGTGGTCAATACAAGCTGTTCTTCTCTCCCTTCCCGCCTCAGTTTACAAGTAAAGAAACTGAAAATAAAATTAAGCAAGCTAATAGAGATCACACTAGGAAAAGTGAAGCTGGACTCAAACCAGCCTTACATTCAAGTTTAGGGTTATGTTTTAATTCTCTTCCCTGCATCAGAGCTGCCTTACGCACATCCATGTGCTAACTGAAATAACTCAGGCTTTAGCAGACACATAGCTTGATTATTTACACTGTAGTTTTTCTGAAAATACCCTCAATTCAGAACATTTCCAAAAATCAAAGTTCTTTTCATGCCTTATATGCCCTAGACAGAAATTCCACAAAAATGTTAAAATCTCCAGTCTCAGAAGTTCTTAAAGCTATATGTACACACTCCTAACAGAAATGGGCTATTTCTCAAGTATTTAGGCAGGTTATTAAGGTCAATATTGAAGAACGTTTAAAAGACTGACATAAATTTACAAAACAATGATTTGAATGCTAGTCCTTTTCTTACGTATTAAACTACTTTCACATAAGAGCTGCATCGTAAACTTGTTCTCTAATTTTATTTATTTTCTGTAGGAAAATAAATAAGCACTCTGAGGTTGGAGAGCCACTTTACAGGACCAGAATTGGATTTTCAAATTTTATTCTATAACTTGTATTATGGTTAGCTTGATTGAGATTGTCTCTCCCAACCCCCAGATTGAGCCCCTTGAAAGCAAGGATAATGTCTTATTTGTCTTTGCATTCCAAGTGCTTTGCTTATATGAACCTGTCCTTACCTGCCTTGTTCTAATTTGTCATAAACTGCCATGCTCACCTCCATTGTGAAATTTATGCCCTCTCATCACTTCGAGTATCACACTCCATCAAATGTTCCCTCTCTCTCTCATGCACCTTCATCTGGTTCTAGCCTAAAGCTTGAAACATATTGTGCTCTGTTATAATAAAAAGCAGGCAAGCCACATGCCTCCCTCAACACTCAGTTCTCCTTAGCGGGTACACTATTTATTTTCTTTCAAAGGCAACACTCATAAAAATAATCCATCCTTCTGATCACCACTTCTAACACATCTATCGTCCAACACTCTACAGTCTAATTCACCCACAACCAATCCAATAAAACTGCTCTAATTATGATTACATGGCTACTTGTAACCACATTCTGCCCACGTTAGGTGGATGGACACTAGTCAATCCTTGTTATTGATGTTTGAACCAGTCACTACATAACAACATTCTCTTTTACATCTGAGTTCTGAAACAGTTCAGGAATAAAATACGGGTTAGTGAAAATAGAGATTTAAATGTCAACATTATCACTTATACCTAAGTTGAAGGACATGTGTTCTGTGTGCAGTGAAATAGGCTTTTTAACACTTCCATGAATCAAACCTACCCCAAGCTCTTAGTCTCCTTCACAGAGGCAAGGTCTTTGCTGTGGCAGTGAATGGAAGGTAAGGGATGATAGCAGTAGGCTCCTTCTTCCAACTCACCTTTCTGATGAGTCACTTTTCTCTGGGGGAAAAACAGACAGCCAGGCAAGGCACTTTAAGAGCAGTTTCTTTACATGGAAACATGAGGGCAGAGGTAAAGGAGGTCCCATTGTAGCACCTGTCCTACCTGAGCTCTTTGTATATACTCAGATGACAGAATCATCATATGCTCACCATTAAACTTCTCTTCCCCCTTGGCCTCAGTGACGGCCATTTTATTCTGATTTCTGGGATACAGCTATTGCTATTTCTTGTCAAATTCCTTCATGAATTTTTATATTTAACTCTTTTAATGAGTTGTTTTTTAAGGTTTCATTCATCATTTTTCCTTTGCACACTATATATTGTCCTTGGGTTATTTTCACCTAACGATCAGTTATCTTTCACTTTTGTGCTCTTGATTCCAGAATAAGCATCTCTAGCCCAGACCTCTTTTCAGGGCTTAAAATCCATAAATTAAATGATCTATAAAAATGCTCTTGGGGATGTTTGATAAACAATTCAGAATCAATGTCTGTACTTGAATTCATTCTTTCCGCTGAAATTGCTTCCACAGTTAACAGCACTAAGATTCACATAATTGACCATTATACAACCTCAAGCATTGTCCTTTTCTACTCATCCTTTCTTACCTATTGAAGTAGGAATATTTTTCTGTGAGTCCCCAAATGATGTAAATGATTTAGGATCTGCTGGCAGTTCTGTGTGTGGGCCAGGATCGTGTCTCGTGAAGCCAAAGAATGGACACACGGACCAGGGAGTGGCAAGGAGCTGTAAAGGAAGATAGTTTATTAGAGGCAAGAGAAGAGATTGCAGCTCCTGAGCGGGAGGGGGTCCCAAATGGGGGCGCCCAGTGTTTGAGGCAAAATCTCTTACTTTTATACCTTCCCTTGCCTGTTTAGGGACTGGAGCCTTCTAATGGAATTCATCTATCAGGTTTGTCCTGTTTGCTCATCCTGAAGGGATTAATGAGCTAACCCATTCCTATCTATCAGATTTGTTCCTTTGTCCGGCCAGAAGGGATTTGAGATAATTTATTAACCATAAGGCGTGGTCTCATCTCTTTCTCCTGGACTGAAGGAGACATTGCAGAACCTGGAGTTTCAGGATATGACTGCTTTCTTGTCTATTCCACCAGGGACCTCCCCGCCCTCATCTACCTAGCAACATGCTAACTAACCTGTCTTATTACAAGTCTAAGATTTTCAATGTGTCATAGATTTTTACCATCCTTTTATGCCTCTTTTCAGAATTTGAATTCATTTTCACTTTGATTACTACAACAGCATCAAAATTTGTATTCCAATCCTAGTTATTTCATTTCCTTCTAATCATTTTTCCAAATGGTCAACAGAGTAAACTCTTGAAATGTGAATGGTTTTACCATGTCCATGCTCACTGCACTCAAGTATTTTGGCCCCCAAACAGGGTCATTCAGCTGATAAAAACAAGTTGGCTGATCACATAATTTTATTTAAACTAAAATTTGGTTGAATGTTTCAAGTATTACACCCAAAGGTGTATTATGGGGCTGTTTTTATCTTATTTATGTGATTTGAGCATTTTTGTCTTTCTGAAAGTATTCTCCAAGTCAATTATTTTTGTTTCACACTGTATATAATTGCAAAATTTGAAAGCAATATAAATACCCTAAAATAGTAAAAGCTATAGAGAACTTAAGTGCTTAATAGTAGGTAACTGGTTAAGTACAATTTTTGGTTATAAAGCAATAGGCATCTGAAAAAGATCTGTGTCAAACATATACAGAAAACCTTAAATCAAAATGAAATAAGGTAATTACAGAGAAATTGTTGTCATTTGGTTAAAAGGTGAATTTTGTCTTTTTGCTGTCATCTCTTATTTGTTTTTATTTTCTATGATGACAAATTTAAATGAATTTAATGATGAATACAAATCATTAAAAATAATTTGAAGTAAAGAAAAGTATCTGGAATTCTGGAGAGTTTTTAACTGATCTAAATCATTTTTAGCCACTTATTTCTGACCTGATTGGCAAAGTTTAAATAATTTTTAAAATATTCAAAATGGCAATTTTCAATTACTAGTTTACTTTTGAA
The DNA here is from genome assembly GCF_036562045.2 of Rhinolophus sinicus. NCBI lineage: Eukaryota > Metazoa > Chordata > Mammalia > Chiroptera > Rhinolophidae > Rhinolophus > Rhinolophus sinicus. The sequence goes on along the minus strand of NC_133751.1, from coordinate 83,532,465 downwards.
CATTTTTTCATACTATAATACTCTGTAACCTGCTACACTTTACAACCAGCTTTTTATTGTCAAACAATTAACCACTTCTCACATTTCTCTATAAACAGAGTGCAGAGCAGTAATCATTTTTGGAGAATAAATTTTAAAATATAATGAGATTCCCACTAAAATCAAGAACAAAGTAATGGTGTACTCTCTCACCTCTCTTTTTCAACATTGTACTGGAAGTCCTAGCTAATGTACACAAGGAAACCTAATAATACAAGGAAAGGGAATAAAATGTATTCAGATTGGGAAGGAAGAAATAAAACTGTCTTTCTTTGCAGATGATGTAATTGTCTTTGTAGAAAATATGTATAAAACTTTGATAAATATTTGAAGCAGTGAACAAAGGAATAAATGACATATAGTTGAACCACTGAATGACCAAGATTAATTTTGGGTATATGTAGAAAAATAGCTGTGGCAATTAACCTTGGTTCCAAAGGGCTCTTCCAGATACTATTATTTTTACTGAAATTTTTTTTCTCTAGAAGTAAATCCTTTCTCTGTATCCTTTTCTTGTAGAAAAACTCCTCTCTATTGAAGAGCTGTTTAATGTTCACTTCTTAATAGACATTTCAAAAAGCAGTGGCTGATACTGAAGTTCTGTTGGTATAGGTAGGTGGGAGGAAGTTTAAGTTTCTCAGTGATTTATAGTTCTAAATTTCCTTTTCATGATTAAAATACTTCTATATGCTGCTATTATTATTCCCAATCAAGCATTTGAATAAAGCAATCCTTAAATGAACAGCAAATCAAAATGAAGAAAAAATAAGGCATTTTACTCTGCAAAATTATACACAAAAACAATATTAGCGTGTATAATAATCACTGAAAAGGTGATTCTTTAGGTTCTAATATATGGTAGAGGTCAACCTCAAATTACTTACTGAATTTCATCCCCTTTCTTGCTTTACAAATATATTGACTTCCCTGAGATTTTATTTTTTCCTCAGCATGCATATCAGAGGCAGAACAAATACTAACAGCTTGCATGCAATCTCCCTCTCCAAATACAGCTATAATTGTCAAAAAGCACGTGCAATGTCACAGAAAGAACTTGGAACACCAAAAATGCCCATCACTGTTTAGGTATAATTCATTAGAAACAAAGTTTTGTTTCAAAGAAGTTTTGTTTCTATGTACTTTTTTCAGTGCTATTCTGTAATGTTGCCAAAACTTACTTTTTTTTAGTATAAATCAGAACTAACAAGGATTTAAACTTTCATCTGGGGAGTTAAACGAACACTGATGTTATTTCTGTAATGGCTGATAAATGAGCTGGCAGCTGTCACCAACAGATCTCTCTAATGCTTTAGTGTAGTGTCTATTCAGCAGCTGAAAACAAGACACAGCTTGAAGCTCATAATGGCTGCCAAAGTTTCATGGCCTTGATATCGCCTTTGACTTTGAAAGACAGAGCTTTCCCCAGACTTGAGCAGTAAGAGAAGCACAGTTTTGTCTTTTCTACTAGACAGAGTCAAAGCTGCTTCCTTTGAAGTGGACATATTACCCTGCTCAGAGAGGGGTACATCTCAGAAAGACATTCTCATCAAAGGGGAATTATGTTTTTTGATCAAATGCATCTTCAAGGTCAAACATGTTACCGATGAAACAGAAAAAGAAAATGACACATTTATTGGATGCCAAAAATTCCCTTGCTCAAATTATTCTGTTTCTGAGTTTTTGAAAATTTAGGGTTATGTTGTTAAAATAAAACTAAGCATTTTATACACTTGACAGCTTAGTTTCTGTATTTGTTTTTCCTTCTTAGACAAAATTGTACATTTTAAAAAAATTTTATTTTATAGAGGAGAATTGCATTGCTCATGTGTACTTAGTGTGAGCCGATACTCTATCTTCTGAAATGTAATCATAGTAGCATTTTCACCTTTCTCTTGAGATTTTTTGGCTCTGACATGGGAGAAACTTAAGTGTGTTAAGCCTTTTATCATATATTTTGTAGCGGCAGCTCTGTGTTTTGTATCAAAAACTTTGATTGTTGGATGAAATACTCTAAAGCTTTCTTCAGTAAAAGGATGATTTTGATTTCCCTGGATTCTTATACTTAGTTAGAGGAAACAAGAGAGCTTGAAAGAGCTGAGGAATATGATTCTAAGTGCTTGGAGTAATGAGTGAAATCCCATCCTTGAAATTAATAGCAAGGAGAATATGGCTAGAGAGAGAACCAGATTGAATGAGGTTCCAGTGTCTACTTTAAAATGAAAATCTTTGGGCTTGTGCTGGGTAGAGTTATTTGGTAAGATCTTTCCCTATGCAAGTTTCTTTTATTCATTTACCAGTGAAAATCATTCAATAAACTATAGTAGCCCACGATTCTACTCTAGTAAAAGAAAGGTCTCTGTGTAGTATTATATCACCTGAAATTCTTATAACTGCCTTCAAGGAGCAACAATTTATCCAGAAGACTTGAGCTCCAGGATCTACTTTGATATTTTCTTCTATCATAAATAGAGATAGTGCAAGACTAAAACAAAGTTCCTTTTATTTACAAAATTCTCTCTGCGAGCTATTTTGCCTTTAAATATTCTGTATTCATTAAATATTCTGTATTCATTTAGCTCAAACAATTTATATCACAGTATATTTTCTTTAACATATATATATATATATCTCGACTTCACTACGTCGATAACGTAGCTGCCAGGGACATATCCATATTTACAAAGTTCAAAAAATTACTATATAAAACCAGAATGATCCATTAAAAATAAGATGTATCAACACCCACAGATGGAAATATCCAAGTTAGCATGTGTGTTTTACATTCAATTTGTGAAGTCCTATTTCTTATAATCCCTAAACTTTCCATCTCTCCATATCGCCGTACCCTTCAACCTTGTGTTTCTGCGTCTTTCTCTGCACAGAACATTCTTTAGAGGAAGATTTCTAAATTGAATTTTGATCATATAACTCTCCTACTTAAAAACCTTTAATACATCACACTATAACCAGGATGATATCTGTGTCCCTTAACCTAGTTTTCCATAGACCAGAATGATTTGGCTTCTCTCTGCCCGCCTCCCTAGCCTTATCTTTCACAATTCCCTATCTCCTTGGCACTCTATTTCAAAACACTGATTTCCTTTCAGTTTCCTGAAAATGCTGTGCTCTTTCTCACCTCAGGGTCTTTGTCCACTTGTTCCCCTCCCTACATGAGTGTCTCCCCATATTCCTTCCCTTTCACCTGACTAGCTGTCTTCTCAGCTCAGCTTAATGGAATTTCTTCCAAAAAGTATGCCCTGATCCTGCTTTTAAATTTATAAATATATAACATGTCCCTGACATACATTTACCATAAGATGCTGAATTCTGTTGTCATAGCACTTATCTTACTTTATTACAAGTGCTTGCTTAATTGTCTGTGTTCCTCACTACAGTGTGGGACAATGGCTGTCTTGCTTATTTTTTCTTATCACTTATCATAATTTCCAGCATTACAAAAGTCTCTTAAAATATTGCTGAGTGAAAAAATAAACACTCTCTATGTTAGTTTCTTTGTTAGTTTACAATGGTAGTTTTAACACCCCATGAGAGAGAATCTAAAATTTGGTATGAGAAGTACATGTTCTCTTTATAATAATTGGACTCCCATAGTGATTCAAATCAGAATCAAATCTAGAGATTGGACAGTAAATATCTCAAGGAAATGAAGATATCTTTAAAGACATTGAGATAAGGTAGACTGAAGCATCTATCTGACCATGGGTTCACCGCAACAGTGAGAACCAAACATGTCAGACCACTGGCTGAAGTGTTTTGTTTCCTCAGCAGTATTTTAGAAGGGCCAAAGGGAAACTTTACCTCTGTGATTCTCTCTTTCATACACACGTTATGTCCCAATGATTGCTAAATCCACCTTCTAGCTGACTTGTTCTTTCTTTAAATATATTGAAATTATGGTTCTATTCTCAGAGGAAGCCTGTTTTATAACCCCAGAAAGCTAGTAAGGATGCTATTCCTTGTACTTGAACTGACCAGTGCATATATAAAACAAACAAATGCTGAATAAATTAATTAGAGGAAACAAAAGCCACTGGAAGGAAGAGTTGAGGATTATGATGCTAAATAATGAGACAGCTGTTGTTGGTAATAATGGAAAGAGTATTTAGATCAGTAGATATGAAATGACCTGTGATTAAAAAATCACCTGGGGAGTTTTGTAACAATACAGATGCCTAATCTCCATTCTCAAAGACTCCCATTCAATAAATAGTAAAATGATCAAGGAATTTATGAAAATAAGCCAGCTTTAAAAAAAAAACAAACAAAAAAACACACAGATTCTTTGATTTCTTCTTTTTCTTCCTTTATTTAATGAATGTAATATCCAGGTAGTAGACATGGGGCATTTTCACTTTTGTAATCTCATTATAAATGTTGGAAAACAGACTTTAATGCTTGCAGTACAGTGTATGTGTGTGCCTATTTATTTGTAAAAATGCATGTGACTAGATCATGATTATTCCTCTGATGTAGAAAAAACAAATTTTGTGTGTCCCTAAAGGCTTCACTCTATCTCATCTTTATTAGCAACACATTCTTATCAGACATTTCACAGAATAGCTAATTTAAAATTCTACAAAATACATCGACACATTTCATTGATTTGAGGACTCTAAAAACTAGATTGTGCAAAATTTTCAACTTGACTGAAGATAGTTTTAATTAAACTTTATAGCTTTAAGCAACAATTTCCATAGCTTAGATTTTCTTTATAATGAGTACATTGATATTTATATAAATCTTCAAGTCAGTAAAATTATGACAAAAATAAAGTGTTACCTTATAAAAATACAAGTGACTTGACTCGATGACTGAAGAGCTTTCTACCAGGGACAGGTCGTGTATACCAATGCTCAGTTTTGTTATTTTTTTAAATATAGTTTATTCAGTATATACTCATTATATTTCCTCTATGTATTAGGTACTCTATAAGAAATTTAGAGATTATAGCAGTAAACAAGGCAAACATGGTACCCATCCTCATGGAAATTAGAGTCTGATGTGGAACGTAATTGTTAAATAAACATTTATTTATAATTATGACACATGCTGTGCAGAAAAAGATTAGAGTAACTATTCTGGAAGTTTCCTATAAAAGAATCAGTTTTTGTGTGTGTGAGTGTGTGACTGGCTTCTTTCATTTATCAAAATGTTTTCATTGTTCATACATGTTTTAGAATATATCAGTATTTCTTTTTATTTCCAAATAATATTCCATTGTATTACAATATCATAGTTTGTTAATAAAATTCTTGCTATATCTTTTGGTAGAACCATGTCCACTATGGAATCTGAGACATCTAGACCCACAGTGCCTAGAGGTACAGAGGAAAGAAGTACAAATTATCCAAGTGGGTTCACTGGGTATGATGGGAAATGGGGTAATTTCTACTTCCAAGTCATGGTTCTTTTCCCCCCCCCCAGCTTATGGTTCTTGAACTCATTTATTCCACCTATTAGAGGTATAACACCATATAACGGTCATTGACTTAGGGCATACACTATACCTTGGGAGATGGTTCCCATCCTCTCAGTCTTCTCTCCAAGACTGCAGCTCAAAAGGCTGTTTGTCATTTTGTCAACTGGCATCTTCTGAGCACTATGGTATGTGAAAAGACTCATGGATCCCATAGTTATGCACCCACCACTGAACCTCATTTGCTGTAAGGTATATCACTATCTCTAATAAAATATAATGCAGGATTCTATGTTGATGACTCAAACACTGGGTAAGCCTTTCGAAAGTGGTGCTGGCTGGGGCCCTGTGGGAAAGATGAGCAAATTCATACTAAGAATATTTGTTGATTTCTGTCAAGATGATTTTCTGTCCCTTGCAGGATAAATGGGTCAATGTAACCAACCTGTCACCAAGTGACTAGTTGGTTTTCTTAAGAGATGCTGCCATTATTGGTCTACATTGTTGAGAATTTCAGTCATTTGGTAGCAGTAGTAACTAAATTAGCCTTGGTGAGTGAGAGCTTTTTCTGTTGAATCTATTCATAGTGTCCATTTCTACCACCATGGGCAATTGTACTAGTATTGAGGAGAATCATGACAGTGTTTGGCTGCTATCAACTGCCCATAATCATGTCTACTTCGCTGTTTGATAAGTCTTCAATGGTGGATGCTTTCTAGAGACTGTTACTATATGATGCAAAGATCTTCACACTTTGTGAACAATATAATGGATCTATTTATATGCCTCTTCCCCAGAATTACTTATTCTCAATTTTTCAGTTATTTTTTTCTTCCAGACTCCTGATCAACCAACCAAGCCATTTGTCCCTGCCCATTAATCACTGTGTGTTCTTACCTCATGCCACTTTTCTTTCTACACCAAGTAGATGACCAGGTGTACTCCCCAAAGCTCTAGCATTGGGAAGCTTTTCCCTCTCTGCTGCTTTTCAGATGCTGTGGTGTTGAAGAAATTGTATGTTACATATATATCTGAGCTGATTATTTTGTGAGCAAAGTCAGCCTTCTTTCTCCTCTATTAGTTGGTCATTAGAGATAACCCCTTCTTGACATGAGTGCATAAGCATGAGTTAAGGACAAATGAGGAAAGATGATGTTATGGCCTCTGTGCCATCTGCTCATATATTTATTTGTGCTCTTTCTGACACTGCTCTTGTCTAATCACAGGTGCACATTTCAGCTTACGATAAGTTATTGTTGGACTGGCACGAGTTTATCACTTTGAGTATCTAACATAACCCAGATTATAAAGAACAGTTCTAGTTGCATGGTCCCTATATGTCCCATAATCAGACATTTTTTCTCTACCAAGACCCACTAGACATCCAAGTCCTACTATTTGAATGGTATATTCTCTGCTGGAAAGGTCGTGGTCATGCAGGTGACTTGTTGGGAAATGCTCTTGGGAATACCTGTGAAAGAGTGAACAAAGCAAGTCTGGGCAGCGAAAGAAGTTAAACTGATAAAGTTGAGAACTGACCTCAGCTTACCTCTCAGGAACCACTGAATCTGGGATGGCTTTTCAGCAATATCCCAAATTGAGGTAAGCACTTTGGTCTTTGTACCCATGTACTGACTCATTAGCAGAAGCTGACTTCCCCTAAAGAGGAGCTTTACTTTTAGACAAAGCAGTTGTGAAGAGTGACTCAGCTATGCAAGCTGGCTGAGTGACTTTCTGGATGGATCCTGAGGGAGAGAGCTGGGTGGTGCACCAAAACTTTGCTACATGTATTGCTCCTAAACAGTCACTTTTTAGAACATTGATAGGCTCGAAGATGAAGAGTAAACTTCACTGTCTATATTTCTTTTTTCTTCTTTCTATTGCCTTTTTAAAGTTCTGTGCATGCTATGTAACTATGTAAAGGTTTCAGTAGTTCCCTCTTTTAAATATCCAAACTTCTGAATACACTTATTAAGAAACTGCTTCCAAAAGAAACCAGTGAGGAACTAGCGGAAGCAAGATGAGAAAGAGAAAGAATCCCAGCAAGGTTGTGGTATTCTGCAGAGGGTAGTTTCTATTCATTCTGAAGGATGGCATTCGTGTAAATTACAGCTCACGTGATGGAATTTCAAATTGGCACATCCTGTAGTCATTGGTGAACTGGGTCATCAACTCCCAGGCTTCCAGCTCTCTGCTCTGAGGGCAAACAGGTCCAGGAGCCTCTATAGAGTACACTAGAGAAATGCAAAGATGTGGGCCAGAAGAGATGATGGCACACCGAAAAGGAGAAGGGCTCACTGACAGAGTCAGGGGATAGAAGGAATCTGGACTGCACCCCAACAGTGTCAGCTAGAGAGTGGTATGGGAATATCCTCTTAAAAAGTAATAGTTTATAGCCCAATCTACCTATTTTTTCTCTCTTTCTTTTCTGTTTTTTGTTTGTTTACCCTCTAGCATTTAGAAGTATTAGAATATTTAATTATCCCCCTTTTCCTATAGAAGATAATATCCCTCTCCTTTTGCTTAGAATGCTTTACTTTTTACTTTTTTTTGAAGCTGATGCAGAAATTTAATACTATTTTGTATGAATCTGGTTTATTAATTCGGAAAATTGGAGAACACCCATGAGATATTTTAGGTGCCAAAATGTCAAGTCAAGTCCTGAGCTATTTGGAAACATTTCAATTTTTATGTGGAATAAATAAGATGCCAAGAGCTTGCAAAAGAAGACGAGATCTTTGATAACAGTCACCTCTAATTAAGGGAAAATTTTGCATTCATAGGCTAATTCCTTCCATATTTCATACTAATATTTTTTCTGTTTGACTTAGTATGTCTCTAATTATAGTACTTGGAGTAGAATGGAAATTGAAATAAGGCAATGAAATACTGAAATGAGCATGAGTTTCTGTGTGTGGGTGCTCACCTGCAGGATCTAGATACATTTTAGCCAAAAAGTAGCTCTTTGAACCAGGTGGGAGATTTCATAGCCTTGTTCCATTAAGTAGCAAACATCAGGGCATTGATAAGATATTCTATTAATTTGCAAGTCAAACTAGACCTATCTTCTCTTTTTTATAAAGTTTCAAATGTCCATTGATCTTCAAAGGTAGGGTGGAGTCCTGATACTTTTATCAGAATAACAAAAGTAGAGGTTCCTTTTAAAGTCTTTTGGACAAACTGAAACCATATTCATGGTCATTTCACAAAATCATTTTTCACTTTTTGCCTATATCATTCAATTATCAGTTAACAAATTAATTAATAATCCACGTTAAACAATACATTCATGCACTAAATGCATACATATTCATTGAGCTCATGAGTTATGTTGTGTTTCTTTCTGAATTTTTTCTGAAAGGAATATCTTAACGTACAGTTTTTCCAATTAAATTTTTCAGTTGCTTTCAGGAAAAATGACAACCTTCTTCTACGACATAAACAGGTTCTTAGCCAGCTAGGTTTCGCCTGTTTCTTAGCCTTCTTTTTGCACTTTCTCCTATGTAGCCCAAACTTCAGCTACACCAAGCAAATTCTCTCAATTTTCTAGTCACTCATACTTTTTTTTCTCTATATATATTTATACATGATGTGATAGATATAATATATATTATATATACTTGTTATATATAATATATATTTTAAATGTTCACTTTTCATAGTTAATCACTGTACTGACTCCTTTATGTGTTTCAGAACTTATGTCAGAAATTTTCAGAGCTTTCTCTCTTCTGTCCTTCCATATGTAATGTCAATGTTGTGCTTCTCCTACTGTATTGCATATGTTGGCTTATTTATCTCTCTCCTGTCACAATTTGTCAAATGTATTTTAATGAACATTTATAATATTCCAGTCCAAATGCTTGAGGTACAAAGATGAATGAAATAATCCCTGTCCTCTAATAACTCCAAAAGAAATATTATTATATTGTAACCTAAATATTATAAAAAAGATATAAAAAAACAATATCATATATAACTAATTATTTGGGAGGAAAGGACATTTTAGGAAGGTGATAGAGGAAGGATGATATTCATGCTGGACATTAAATAATAAGTAGTACTTTTCTAGACTGAGTTCATACAAGGGCTGAAGAGAGTATTTCATACAGGGAAAACAGAATAATTAAAGGAAAGGAAGTAGAAAATTTTATAGTGTTTCTAAAGGAAATAATAATTTGAGTAAATAATGAAGTTAAAGCTATATGCAATAAATAAGGTTTCTTTCTGCTTATTTTTTCTTTTCGTTTAAAATGTTAATAAATTTATTGTTTTGAAATAGTACATCATTTTTCATAAAGTTATAACATAATCGGGAAAAGCTCACAAAAATGGAAGGCATTAAAGCAGCCACTATGCCACAATTCAAAAATAATATTGATTACATTTGGTGAACATAGTTCAGTATTCTAAGTTTGTATGTGTGTTTGTGTGGTGGAGAGAGAGAGAGAGAGAGAGAGAGAGAGAAGGGTAAGGAAAAGAGAGGTAGACTTTTGTAAGAATGATAAAAATGGTATCATAATATTTAAGATATTTATAATAGAAAAGCATCAAATTTACTTGATAGAATAGGAATTTGAAGTATAATTGTTTAGATAATGCTTTGTTCTTTACTCTAACATGCATGGATTTCTACAATGTCTATTTGAGATTAAGTAAAAAATGATCAACCCTGTGAAGGGGACAAAGATTTATTTTTAAAAACCGTTTCAGTGAATGACAGCATAGATCAACTCCCTACTAGAAACTATTAGGCAATTAGAATTTTACATTTTCTATCTTTTCCACACCACCCAACACTCATTTCTTTCATTTTCTTTTTTTGGCTTCAATTATGTTTACTTTGTCAGCCGTATTTCTCTAAGATTTTATCCTGAAGTAATTTTCTCATGAAAGTGACTTTTTTTTACATAGAATTTTGTGATCACTATTCCATTATCTTTGCACATTAGGCCTCTATTGCTGTAGAGTCTTTTGCCAGCCTGACACATGCCCCTCCCCCAAAGATACCTTATGTTTTATACCTGAACAAGTAAATGATTTACTCTTTATCTTAAAATCATGTAACATATTATAGTTTTCATTTTAATAATTTTGTATTATTGCTTAGATCTGAGTTCAGTGGGGATCAGAAGTATATATTGCTATATAAGAACAAAACTTCTTTCTTTTCCTGACTGTACTTTTCACATTTTATTGTACCAAGTACACTTTTCCTTGCTGCTGTGATTTTTTTGGCAAAGAATGCCACGTTTTCCAACATATTGGGTGTTAGATAAGAGTCTGTGGCCGTAGTCTACCTTGCCATCAATATCTAAAAGACCACCAATTTGGATAACAAATAACTGTTTTTCTTTTTCCCCCAGACATATTTCTAGCATCTAAGACACTCCTAGGGCAGAGTAAGAATTTAATATATATTTGTTGCATAAATAAAAACTAAATGGAGAATTTGAGACTAGTTTATGAGGTAACCAATTGTCTATTGTGAAATATTTTGTGAAATTTTCACAGTGGCATTATATGCTCCATTTTGAATCTTGCATATTTTTTTGTCTCACAGTTCTGGAGGCTAGACTTCCAGAAAGTAGGGCCAGGCTCCCTCTGAAACCTGTGGAGGAGAATCTTTCATTGTCTGCGCTGAACTACTTGAGATGCTTTCCATTCTTGGCATTTCTTGTTTTGCAGCTGAATCTTACCAATCTCTGCCTCTGTCATCCATGGTCTTCTCCCTATTTGTCTGTTTCTTCTCTCTTCTTATAATACCAGTTATATCATTTTAAAGGCCCACTCTACACCAGTATGACCTCATCTAACCTCAACTAATTACATCTGAAAGGACCCCATTTCTAAATAATGCCAGTTTCTGAGATATTGGGAGTTAGGATTCAGTATATCTTTTTTGGGGACACAATTTAACTCATAACAATAATAAAGTACAGATCAAATATACACAGAAACTCAAGTACAAAATCAGTCTAAAATAACATTTTAAGTGTAACAAGCATAGTTCATTCGATTGGGTGATACAAGGAGATGGTAATGGCACCTCAGCATGACTTTAAAATCAAGTATACAAGTAAGAAGCATGGAATAAAAACTAGTGAAGGGATTATTTCTAGATAACTAAGCATCATATCACAATTCTTCCCAAAAGCAGTTATATATTAAGTTCTCATTTGAACTCATGGCAAATAATAGGACATCATTTGGTTTTCTAGTTTTTTCAGTAGTATGCATGTGGTATATTCATAGTTTTCTGCAACTTAGTAGAATGGACAGTGCTTGTGATATTCAGACAATAAGCATCCAACCCTCAATAGGGTATGCTGTTTCCTGCTGCCAGTGGCTCAGTTGATGACCGTATAAATAATTCACTCTTAGTAATTTCTGATCAACATGTGGTCCCTGACTATTTTAATGCGTAACACCAGAATGCATTAACATCTGAAACAATTTCTTTTTTCATTAGCTCTCAGACAGGAACCACTTAATTTACACACCAAGATAAGGTATTGGAAGACTTTAATAATTGGTCCTTTTGATCACTGCTGTGGCCTTTGTGAACCCTTCATCATAGAATTTTGGGGAGGGAGAGTATTTTTAACATAACAGATTTGTTTTTTGAAAAATTTAATGGATTTTATATTATTTAAGATACTTTGTTTCCATAAATTTCTTTCTTAAGTGGCATTATCTATCTAAATAAAATTCCCTGTTAAGCAACATTTGTGAGAATATTTTAAAATTATTTTTATTTTGGTAAAACACAAAGATAAAATTTACCATTTTAATCATTTCTAAGTATACAGTTCAATACTGTTAAGTATGTTTACATTGGGAACTTAAATGTATTATTTTTAATAAATTTTCCATTTTCTTACACTAATCTATTGTGTGTGTGTGTGTGTGTGTGTGTACAAATTGGTATTTGATAGTTTCTTTAGCAATCTTTATCAACAGGTGCTTTTCCAGGTGATAATTGTGTAGGTTTTTTTTTTAGGGTATAATTGCATATGGGTATTAATTTTCAAATTGTGATCCAGTATAAGTTCCCCTCAAATGAAAAATGTTCATTAAATACTCCACCTTTTTACTAGTATAAAATGAGACCATAGTATCTAATGGTTAGAAAAAAACGATAGAACTCACCCAGTTCAGGTCTTACCTGATGAATGAATTGTGTCACCATGACTATTGTCTTAACCAACACCAAAAATGATCTGCTTAGTGACTCAAACAACAGAGACCCCCCCCCCAAAAAAAAAAAACGTTAACCAAGTCAATTGGTTGAACCTGAAGGCAAATTCATGCTGTTTTAGAATGTCCCTGGTGCCACAGACTTCAGTAAAAGGCAACTCATTCTTATTAGGCTAAAATCTTCCCCCTTTCTCTGTGCTCATTAATCTAGTGGGACAGTCCTTCTGGCATTTCAAGACTGCTTTCATGGGTTATCTTCATGTACCCAGGGTAAATACCCCTTGTTCCCTCATTTGTTTTTCCAGAAGGGAACAGACCATCAAGCTCTTTCTTGTTCTCCTGTGGACACATTTAAAATTGTGATTTTTCTCACTTAAAGTATGCTGCCAAAATTGAAAATATTGTTGGTATCTAGACACCAAGGAGTGTAGGACTATCACCACCATTGTTTAGGACATTTTATGTATATTCTTACAACTTAACCCATGTTATCTCGTTGAAAATCAGTTAAATATTATTTCCTCCTCTAGGTTACAGTAAAGGCTTTGTAAGAGCAAGGAAGTTAAGAAAAGCATGATAGTCTATACCATCTTGGTCAAAATTATAAATGAAATTGTTTTAAAAACTTGCTTCTATTTAGGCTTCCTTGCAGTACTCAAATTCAGCAATAGTTTTAGTTGAATATACAATCAATTTTGTGCTAATAATATAAAAAATATATATCTATATGAAAAACAATTTTTCTGAGCACAAAATTGACACAAATTTATATTTACTTATAATACAGTAAAGTATAAAATAAAAGATAACTCCTCAAATCATTACAAACTTAAAAAATCGGAATTGACCATTGTTAAAACACACACACACACACACACACACACACACACACATTTTATTTTCGTGGAGTTTCTCTTCTTGGTTTTAAATTTTAGTAATATTTATTAGGGAGAAATAATACAATACCTTCGTTTTAGACTTTTTATATCAAACAAAACTGCTGTATGTACTTGGAGAGTTAAGTGCGGTAAATAATAGCTGTAAATCCCAATTAAGGTAAGTAAAACACTCTCAAACAGTGGCTATTCAAACCAAAATTAATAATTTTAACTTCATTTTATAGATTTTGATATATAATGAAAAATTAAAGCAGTCATAATTTAAATGGTGGCTGCATTTACCCATGCTTTATATCACAACATTTCCTGAATTTAATTTAAAATCATGGCCAATGAATGCAAAAATTATTTTTAATATTGCATTTAGAAGAATTAGTAAGCATTTGGTTCAATAATATGCCCTGTTTATGCTTTTCAAATATGATATGAAATTGGATGACTTTCATTTGTAGTTTCTGAAGTGTGAACACAACATTGTACTGGCAATTGTTTGTAACTTAATAAAATCCCTCTAAAGTATGATAAAATATATACAGTACTACTTATTTCCTAGGATTATGCTTTAATATATGTGATATAATACACAGTTTTACTTTCTTAAAATGTGTGTACATTTTTTGACACCCTGTGTGTGTGTGTATATATAATATGTTATATATATTATATATATTACATTATAATATATTATATATTGTATTATAATATATTATAAATTATATATAATACAGTTTTACTTTCTTAAATATGTATACTTTTTCATCACCCTCTGTATATATATCTAATATATATTATATTATTATATCATAATATTATATAACGTATAATGTATGATATATTATATGTACATATATTTATGTATATATGTATATATATAATTCTGTACACATATAATCTATTGTAATGCTGACCATTTTCATAGAACCCTGCCAATACAGCATCTTTGTCTATTGATTTAACTCAGCTGGTAGCTATCTTAAGACAGATGTGTGAGCCCATCAAACTTTAAACCTCAAAAGTAGGTATGACTTTTTTGTTTTTTTGTTTAATATTTTATTGGGGAAGGGGAACAGGACTTTATTGGGGAACAGTGTGCACTTTCAGGACTTTTCTCCAAGTCAAGTTGTCCTTTCAATCTTAGTTGTGGAGGGTTCTGTTCAGCTTTAAGTTGTTGTTCTTTCAGTCTTAGTTGTGGAGGGCGCAGCTCAGCTCCAGGTCCAGTTGCCGTTGCTAGTTTCAGGGGGCACAGCCCACCATCCCTTGCGGGAGTCGAACCGGCAACCTTGTGGTTGAGAGGACATGCTCCAACCAAATGAGCCATCTGGGAGCTCAGTGGCAGCTCAGCTCAAGGTGCCATGTTCAATTTTAGTTGCAGGGGGCGCTGCCCACCATCCCTTGCGGGAGTCGAGGAATTGAACTGGCAACCTTGTGGTTGAGAGCCCGCGCTCCAACCAACAACTGAGCCATCCGGGAGGCAGCTCAGCTCAAGGTGCCATGTTCAATCTTAGTTGCAGGGGGCAGGGCCCACCATCCCTTGCGGGACTCAAGGAATTAAACTGGCAACCTTGTGGTTGAGAGCCCATTGGCCCATGTGGGAATCGAACCGGCAGCCTTCGGAGTTAGGAGCACGGTGCTCTAACCACCTGAGCCACCAGGCCGGCCCCAGGTATGACTTTTATTTGCAATAGCTCTTATATCAGATCCCATCTAGTCTGAACTATTTGTCAAATAATAAAGCAAAAAAAAACCCACAACTTCCTAGTCAAAAGTTAAGCATCAATCATTAGTAGCATGAATGCAGCAGTCTTTGCACTGTGTCAGTCACACATGCATAGAATTGGCTGTAACTGGGAGCAATTGCTCCCCTTGCAAAGGACACGCTTTTAAGAGCAGCTTAGTCTGATTTATCCAGTTATATTACTTTCTGGTGCATGGATGTGTCTAATTCTCTCTTTGTCTTTAAGTTTTGGCGTTTTAATTATGATATGTCTTGGTGTGGGCCTCTTTGGGTTCATCTTGTTTGAGACTCTCTGTGTTTCCTGGACTTGTATGGTTATTTCCTTCACCCGGTTGTGGATGTTTTCTATCATTATTTCTTCAAATAGGTTTTCAAATCCTTGCTCTGTCTCTTCTCCTTCTGGTAGTCCTATCATTTGAATGTTAGTATGATTGCTATTGTCCCAGAGACCTCTTAAATTATCGTCCATTTTTTTGGGATTCTTCTTTTTTTTCTTTTTTTTTTGCTGTTCTGATTGGGAGTTTTATGCTATCTTACCTTCCAAATCAATGATTTTGTCCTCTGCTTCATTTAATCTACTGTTGATTTCATGTGATATATTCTTTATTTCACTTATTGTGCTCTTCATTTATGACTTTTTTTTTTTTATGGTTTTTTTTTATCTCCATTTTTATGTTTCCTATCCTTTTGTTGAAGTTCTCCCTGCAATCACTGAGCATCCTTACAATTACTGTTTTGAACTCTGCATCTGGTTGATTTCTTAACTTCATTTTTTTTCCTGGAGTTTTTTTCTCTTCTTTTATTTTGGACCTGCCTCTCTGTGTTTGCTTCTCTATACTAGGTACTTCTGCTACATTTCCCTGTCTTGGTAGAGTGGCCTATGTTGTAGGTGTCCTGTGAGGCCCAGTGGTGCGGTCTCCCTGAGCTGGGTGTTCCAGGTCTGTCCCTTGTGTGGGTTGTGTGTACTCTACTGTTGTAGTTGAGCCTTGATGGCTGTTTGCACATCAGGGGTAGGACTAACCCTGTGGCTGATTGGTTGTGAGGACTGGCTATGACCACAGTGGAGGAGCTATTGTGCAGGGGCTGACCCTACAGAGCAGTGTTTGCTCTAGGAGTGCTCTGGTACCTGCTGAGTATGCCCTTTGGGTGTGTCAATTGTAAAGGTGGTTGGGTGGTGCTTTGGTGTGGTATGAAGATGGCTGTCGGTGTATTTGTTCTAAGGCCTCTTGGAGTGGCTCTTGTGCAGGCCAAGGGGAGGTGTTGCTGGTGTACTGCTCAGGGCCATTTGGTATGAGCTACAAAATAATTTGCAGATGGTTGCCACTTGTGCTGGGCTTGGAGGTGCCTAGGATAGGCTAAGCTGAGAACTGATGCTGGTTGCTGCTAGTGTGGGGCTTGGGACTGCTTAGCAAGAGGTATGGATCACACTGAGGCCAGATGCTGGTTGTTTGAGGTTTGTGAATCTTTGAGAGATTTTAGAAAAGTTTGCTGCATGATCCAAGATATGTTGTTTGTATGCCAAAGCCAGTAGAAACTGCATTTTTGGGCCCAAAAGTTGGGAGGGGCAGGGTCTCAAGGAATCTCCAGGGCAGGACTAACAGCATAAGCCAGGTTGATGGAGACTCACATATGACAACCTACTGCATGTGCAGGCTGGGTGGGGGAGGGTTCAGTAAAGGAATATTGGCTTCTGCCAGCATTTCTGTCTGGGAGAAACCTTTCCCTTCACCTCTTGCCCTGAAGCCAAACAATTCAGTTCCTCCCCATGTGTCCCTGTCCACTTTCAAGCTGCTGTCCCAGTACTGGAGCTCAGAGTGAGTGAGTCCATCCACGAGTAAGTCTATGCATGGGCTGTTTAAGAGAAATGCTTGAGACTCCAGCAGCCCTCTGTTTCACTCAGTCATAATCTCTGCTGGTTTTAACAGCCAGAAGTTATGGGGACTTCTCTTCCCGGCACTGGAACTCTGGGCTTGGGAGCTTAAGGGGGACCTCCACAATCAAGATATTCCTTCCAATTTTTAACTACCTCACGTGGGTCTGGGACCAGCCTGTTCTGCATCTCTGCCCCTCCTATTAGTCACAATGTGGCTTCTCTATATATCCCTCATTATAGGACTTCTTCTAGCGAGACTTCAGGTGATTCTCAATGATGGTTGCTCTGCAATGTAGTTGTGATTTTGATGAGGTCATGAGAGGAGGCAAGCACAGAGTTTACATATGCCACCATCCTGACCAGAAGCCCTCTGTCTATATTTGGAATTAAAGCCAATTATTTTAAGAATGACCATTTAACTAACATTGATTTCATTGTCCTGAATGAATTTTCAGTAAAAAAAATGTTAAAAAAATTATAGTTCTTCAATTGCTCAGAAAGGATGTGTTTAAGATGTTTTAATCATTTTTAGCAAACAGATACCAGACTTTTGACTCTGAAAAATGCTAAAATGGGATAGTTACAGGGTAAAATTAGCTGAGAGGGTAGGTTATTCTTTAACCATTCTGCATACATATTAATAGTGTATAAATTCCTTTTGACCTATTTGTCATGTTGCAGATACTTCCTTCTTCTACATGTAACAAGCTGCCTGTCCTCCATCTACAAGAACCACAATGGAGCCCAACAACCCCAGAATATTTTGAGAAAGACTGCCTATTCCTCTCTATCCCAAGTCTTATAGTATCACCATCTTGATCTGACTTACAACCACCGGACCTAATCATATTGTGCCATTTAGCTATCAATGTCAACATTCACTACATGAAGCCCCAGATTTTCAGGTCACCACTTCTCTATCTCTAATCTAGTATTTTTCAAATTTGACAATGTATAAGAATTAATTGTAGAACTTTTAAAACATCTTTTCCTGAGCTAAACTCCCAGAAATTCTGATTTAATGAATGATGCTGTGGCTGTCAGTCTACAGACCACACTTTGAGACTGCAGTACGCCCTTAAATGTCTGCATCTCTCCTATATGTCCCTATTACACAACCCTCCGCAACTTCCCTGTCCTTCCACTGTGTTCTTTGGCCCTCATGGTCCATCAACTAAATGTCTTACATTCTCAACTTTTATGAATGTTTCCTTCAGCCATTTACTTTGCCAATCAATAAATATTTATTTTTTGTCAATATTTTCAGATAAACATTGTGCTCTTTCAAATAGTCTCAAATTTTTTCAAGTAGTCTCAAATCATTTTTTAAATTGTTTATTTCAGTAAAGTTTTCCTTAATTAAAGAGTTTGTATTTGTTTGGCTAGATTGCTGTTGATTTTCTTCCTCAGAAATTGCTATTATATGAAATCACCTTTATATCACATTTTTAATATGCCTACCATTTTCTTTCCAAGTTTAATATATATAATTTTATTACCATACATTTCACCCATTTAAAGTGTATAAGAAACGATATTTAGTATATTTATGGATATTTCAAACCATCACCATACTCAGTTTTAAAAGATTTTAATCTCCTCGAAAAGAAACCCCTTGTTCTTCAGCTATTACTCCCCCTGGTGGAGTTTAGAATAGCTTTTCTATTTTCATACAGCTCCCTCTTCTCTTGATATCATAGAGTGTTAAAAAATACAGTAGCTTCTTCTCTGAGTTTTCTTCCTATTACCATTCCTCAGCTTTATCTGAACTTACTCTTCTTTTTGTATATTGTCCCCTTCTTGATCAATTTTATTCCATTCCAGCAATTTCCTCTTGGTTTGGGGCACTGTCTGGGAAGGATTCCTAGGTGGATTAGTTTCAGGAGTTGAAAGGTACTTACTATACAGTTCCAACTCCTTCAGACCTAATCATGGCCTTTTTATAATCAATTATTACTAGGTTATAGGTTGGCAAAGGCACTCTCAGTTTTAGCCACTGTTCTTGAATTGGTGTGTGGTGCTTTCCAGTGAATACCTGTGGCAACTGGGCAGTTTTGTTCTCAGTTCTGTTAGCTACTCCATTGCTTTCTTCTACACAGATAATGAAACTATATAGGACTTGTGGTGATGTTTGTTCCCACCTGTATTTTGAGATTCGTGGATATATTTACTACCAACTTTTGTTGTAGAAGTTGCCCATATGTTTTTGGTTTGCTGTCTAGTTTCTGTTTTTTTATTTGTTTGTTTGTTTTGTTATTGTTTGTTTGATTTAGATCCTGAGACATTAAGGAAGTATGCTGCCATTGTCATCTTCCCATAATCCAGTTGTTATCTTTGCTGTGGAGGCAAACGCAGTACTTAAAGTAAAAGAATTAAATAAGTTAAATAGATAATTATAGCCATAAAGTTAATAATTTCTCAACACAGGAAAAATTGTACAATCAAATTTTAGAAGAATTTTAAATTAATTTTGGGCTTTGTAATGCTTTTATCTTCTTTTATGCTTGTATAATTATGCTTTTATTTGATTGTATAATTAATCTAATAACTCATGAGGATCCATCATATTACCAATTTATTTACTATTTTTATGGCTAATCTTAACAAAACTAAATTAAATCAACTGCAATAAATGAATCATTTTTTTGTTTTGTTTTGTTAACCATTTTGTGACTTGGAATTCAGCATAAATAACTTTAGGACATTTTCTTTTCCTTTTCATTATATGAAACAACATTTTTATACCTTTTCATTATATGAAACAACATTTTTATACCTTATCAACATTTGTTTAAATTTTTACTTTTAATACTTTTAAAAAGTACAACATTTAAGCTAGCTTACTTACTTCCCTGACATCCTTTATCTATTAAATAATGTTGAAATTCTATAGTTTTCAACATTTCTTTTTCAATGACACTTATGAAGAAGAAACTTCCCATGAAAGACACAGTTATCTAGATGGTGTTTGAGGTGTGAGAGTGATGTTATTTATGGGGATAACCTTGATCAGACTGTAATTCATAAAAAGTAAATTATTCCCTAACTGTGGTACCTTAAATATTGTTTGTAACAAATTACCTGTAACACATACCTATGACTGATTACAACATACCAATTTGTCACTGCACTGTATCTGAAAACCACTGCATTACAACAAGTTGACCTTTTCAATGCTTTTTAAAAAGGTTTGTGCAAATTTTACATTTTAAAGGAAGCTCCTTTTCTGTGTTATAAAATGTCATCATAATTTGTCTTCACTGCTGTAGGTATTTTTATTTACTCAAGGGAATCACCTTGCCTCAGGAAAAATATTTTTGTTCCTGGCATTCTTTAAATTCACCAAAACACAATTCTTACAGAATGCCCTTCTAGTAACCATTTTAAACTTCATAAACATAAACTTATTAGCACAGTTCTCCTTTGGTACTAGAGCAGTCATATAAGAGGTCTAACAATTAAGTTTGTGAACTAGTTGCAATGACGAGCTGCTAACCTTTCTTGATCAGAAGGATTATTCATTATGAATTTGTACCAACTGTACAAACAGTTAACCAAGTTTACTATTTGGAAGTGCTGAAAAGGCTGCATGAAAAAGTTAGATGTAAACAACCTGAACTTTTCGCCAACAATTCATGGTTCTTGCATCACGACAAGGCACCAGCTCATATGGTACTGTCTTATGTGGGAGTTTTTAGCCAGTAAACAAATAACTGTATTGGAACACCCTCCCTACTCACCTGATCTGGTCCACAATGACTTCTTTCTTCATCCAAAGATAAAGGAAATATTGAAATGAAGACATTTGGATGACATTAAGGACATGAAGAATAATACTATGACAGCTCTGATGGCCATTCCAGAAAAAGAGTTCCAAAATTGCTTTGAAGGGTAGACTAGGCACTAGCGACAGTGTATAGCTTCCGAAAGGGAATACTTCAAAGATGACCTTAGTGATATTCCGTAGCAAAGTATGTTACACTTTTTCTAGGATAAGTTCGTGAACTTAATTGTCAGACTTCATATGTACCACATTTTCTTTATCCAACCATCTATTGAAGGACACCTTGGTTGTTTCCATGTCTTGGCCACTGTGAATAATGTTGCAATGAATATTGGGATGCATATATCTTTACTGATAAATGTTTTCACATTTTGGGGGTAGATACCCAGAAGAGGGGTTACTGGGTCGTATGTTAAATTTATTCTTAATTGTTTGAGGAGCCTCCATACTGTTTTTCATAGTAGCTGCACAAATTTACACTCCCACCAGCAGTGTATGAGAATTCCTTTTTCTCAACAACCTCTCCAACACTTGTTATTACTTGCCTTGTTGAAAATAGCCATTCTAACCTGTGTGAGGTGGTATCTTATTGTGGTTTGGTTTTGCATTTCCCCAATAACTAATGAAGTTGTGTATCTTTTCATATATATGTTGGCCATTTGTATATCTTCTTGGGAGAAGTATCTATCCTGGTCCTCTACCCATTTTTTAATTGGATTGTTTTTTTGTTGTGTTATATGCATTCTTTATATATTTGGGATATTAGCCCCTTATCGCAGGTGTTGTTTCCAAATATCTACTTCCATTGGGTTGGTTGCCTCTTTGTTTTGTTGATGGTTTCTTTTGCTGTGCAGAAGCTTTTAAGTTTGATATGGTCCCATTACTTTATATTTGCTTTTAGTTCCTTTGCCTTTGAGGTCAAATTTGTAAAAGTCCTCTCTGAACCCAAGGTCCATAAGTTTTCTTCTGTGCAATTTATTGTCTCAGGTCTTCTAGGTTACTGCATTTGGTGGCATATTGCATTTGGTTCATAGTATTCTTGTATGATCCTTTGTATTTCTGTGGTGTCCATTGTAACTTCTCCTCTTTCATTTCTGATTTTGTTTATTTGTGTCTTTTCTCTGTTTTCATTAGTGAGTCTAACGAAAGGATTCTCAATTTCTTTTTAAAGATTTTATTATTGGGGAGGGGTAACAGGACTTTATTGGGGAACAGTGTGTACTTCCATGACTTTTTTCCAAGTCAAGTTGTTGTCCCTTCAATCTTAGTTGTGGAGGGTGCCGTTCAGCTTCAACTTGTTGTTTCAGTCTTAGTTCTGGAGGGCGCAGCTCAGCTCCAGGTCCAGTTGCCATTGTTAGTTGCAGGGGGCACAGCCCACCATCCCTTGTGAGAGTTGAACCGGCAACCTTGTGGTTTAGAGGACACACTCCAACCAACTGAGCCATCTGGGAGGCAGTTCAGCTCAAGGTTGAACTGGCAACCTTGTGGTCGAGAGCCCACTGGCCCATGTGGGAATCGAACCGGCAGCCTTAGGAGTTAGGAGCACGGAGCTCCAACTGCCTGAACCACCGGGCCAGCCCCAGGATTGTCAATTTTATTACTCAATTTTTGTTACTCAGCAATTTGTTGTATTAATGTTTTCTATTGTCTTTTTGTTCCTTGTTTCATTTAATTCTGCTTTAATTTTTATTATTTTCTTTCTTCTGCTGAATTTGGGTTTCATTTGTTCTTTTTCTAGTTTAAGATGTAATATAATATTAGGTTGTTTATTTGGGATTTTTTTTGTTTCTTCAGATAGTCTTGTAATGATATAAATTTCCCTCTTATTCTGCTTTTCAAATATCCCAATAATTTTGATACATTTTCATTCTTATTTATTTCTATGTAATTTGATCTCTTCCTCTATTTCTCCTTTGACCTAGCCATTTTTTTAGTAGCATGTTGTTTAATCTCCACATATTTGTGCTTTTTCCCCACTTTCTTTTTGCAATTGATCTCCAATTTCAAAGCGCTGTGGTCAGAGAATATACTTCATATGATTTCAGTCTTTTTAAATTTGCTGAAGCTAGTTTTATGTCCCAACATATGATCTATCCTTGAGAATGTTCCATGTCCTCTAGAAAGGAATGTGTAGTCTGATATTCTAGGATTAAGAGCTTTGTAAATGTCAATTATTTCCACTTGATCTAATGTGTCATTTAAGGTTAATATTTCCTTATTGATTTTCTGTTAGTAGTTGCTTTATATATTTTGGTGCTCTTTGATTAGGAGCATATATATTGATAAGAGTTGTATCTTCTTTGGGCCAGCCTGGTGGCTGAGGCAGTTGGAGCTCCATGCTCCTAACTCCAAAGGTTGCCAGTTCGATTCCCACATGGGCCAGTGGGCTCTCAACCACAAGGTTGCTGGTTCAACTCCTTGAGTTCCTCAAGGGATGGTGGGCTGTGCCCCCTGCAACTAGCAATAGAACTAGACCTGAAGCTGAACGGCACCCTCCACAACTAAGATTGAAAGGACAAAAACTTGACTTGGAAAAAAGTCCTGGAAGTACACACTGTTCCCCAATAAAGTCCTGTTCTCCTTCCCCAATAAAAATCTTAAAAAAAAAAAAAAAAAAGAGTTATATATTTTTCATGTATTGCCCCCTTTATTATTATGAAATATCCATGTTTGTCTCGTTACATTTTTTTATCCTGAAGTCTGTTTTGTCAGATATAAGTATGGCTACACCCACTTTTCTCTGGATGACATTTGCTTGGTGTATCATTTTTCACCCTTTCACTTTGAGTCTATATTTGTCCTTGTAGCCGATATGTGTCTCTTGGAGGCAGCATATGGTTGGGTTTTGTTTTTTATCCAATCTGCTGCTCTGTGTCTTTTTATTGGTGAGTTCAGTCCATGAAATTTAGGGTGATTATTGACATATAAGGATTTCCTACAGCCATTTTGTCTTTTGTTTTTTCGTAGCTTGGTGTCTCCATTGTTTCTTTGCCTTTGTGGTTCTTTTTTGTTTGTTTGTTTGTTTGTTTGTTTGTTTTTCTGTTGTTTTAGTTTGGTCGTATTTTATGATTTTTCCTGTTTCCTTTTTTTGTGTGCTATGTGTAGCAGTTCTGGATTTTTATTGTGGTTACCATTAAGTTGATGTAAAGAAAGTTTCATATATACAGTAGTCCTTTTTCTTCAGCATGCATCTTGTCTCCAATCCCCTGTTGCAAATTCAAGCTTTTACTCCCTCCTTTTTTATGTTTTTGTCATCATAAGTCATCATATTTATGCTGTGAGTATATTCCTGAGTTTTAGTAACAAATTGTCTTCTTCTCTTTTTCCTTTTTTATGTTTTTATCTTTTTTGTCCTTTATGATATGTTTAAGTGTAGTGCCCTATTATGTGGAGGGGTTGCCATTTCCTGCTGTCTGTCTGTTAGTAAACATACTCATAGTTTTGCATCCTTTTGTCTTTCTGTTCAGTATTTCCTATAATGCAGACCTTGCGGTAGAAAATTCCCTCAGCTTCTGTATATCTGGAAAGGTCTTCATTCTTCTTCATATCTAAAAGATAACTTTGCTGGATATATTATTCTTGGCTGGAAATTTCTCTCTTTCAATACTTTGAATATTTGATTCCATTCTTTCCTGGTTTGAAGAGTTTCTGCTGAAAAATCTGTTGATAATTTAATGGGCTTTCCTGCGTAGGTCACCATCTTCTCTTCCTTGGCTGCCTTGAAAATTCTTCTTTGTCATTAATTTTTTACAGCTTCAATATAATGTGCCTTGGAGAAGGCCTGTTAGGAATGAGGTAATTAGGTGTTCTATTTGCTTCTTGAATTCAAGGATCCAGTTCTTTCCTTATGTTTGGGAAGTTCTCTTCAAATATTTGTTTGAATAAGCTCTCTGTTTCCTTATCCCCCTCTTCTCCTTCTGATATGCCCATTATTCTTATATTGCTCTTTTTTATGGATTCAGGTAGTTCTTGTAAAGCTCTATTATTTCTTTTAACTCTCAGGTCTCCCTCTCATTCCATCTTTGTCATTTCCAGATTTCTATATTTGATGTCACTAATTCTTTTCTCCATTTGATCAGCTCTATTTCCTAAGTTTGCTATTTGAATCTTAATCTCTTTTATTGAGTTATTCATGTGCAGAATTTCTGTTTAGTTCCTTTTTAAAATTTCAATCTCTTTGGTAAAATATTCATTTTGTTCATTGATTTTATTTCTTAGTTCATTAAACTGCCTATCTGAATTTTCTTGCATCTCATTGAGTTTTTTCAGAATTGCAATCTTGAATTCTCTGTCATTTAAGTCACATATTTCCATGTCTTTAAGTTTATTTCCTGAAGAGTTTTCATTTTCTTTCTAAACTGCCTTGTTACTTTGGTAATTAATGCACTATTTCTCTTCCTGAGTATCTACAGGAGTGAATTCTGCTACAGATTGATATGAAGAGGTCTTTCTATTGCTTTCCAGTAGGTAGCTCTGAGCATTTTATTTTCTCTTGCCTTGTTTTGTCTTCCTGCATAGTGAGAGATGTCTGAGAGAGGGGGGTGTCTCCTCTGTGACCAGGTTGCCTCAGTGTCAGGACAATACCCCCATGGGAGGACATGGTGGACGATGGGGTTCTGAGCCCCTGAAATCCCAGTGTTGCCCCTGCAGCCAGATGAAGAGCTGTGCTCCTCAGCAGCCCTAGGTGTTCCTGCTGGGATCAGGTGTTAAAGATGGGGACAGGGTGGGCTGGGAGAAGCCGCTGGTGTGTTTGTGGCTTTGTTCTCCTTGGAGTAATGGTGACTACCAGACTAAGCTGCCTCACCCCTACAGTTCCTCTCTTGTCACAGGGTTTAGCTTCAGTGTGCACCTGCAGCTCAGGAGCTGTCCAGTTCTCAGGGCTGCAGATATTCTGCTGTTTAATCCTACACTGCTGCAGTTTTTTTCTGGGGCCTGCTGCTAACACTGGGAGTGTGCAGAAGAGGCGAGCTCTGGGAAGGTGGCAAGATTCGGCCAGGCTTGGTGACTTTGTTTTCTGCCTGGCAGTGAGGGCTTTTAGACAGCAGTTGTCACACTTCTGTATTTGGTCTTTGCCCGAAGGTCTCTGCCCAAATACTGGGTTCAGCTATATTATGTGGTGATCTCTCAGGCAGGAGTGCTGGGGCCACCGAGAGTGCACCTCCAGCCTCAAGCCTTCCCACTTATGGGACTGCAGTGAGCTCCGGGCTTTTTCCCACAGTCTCTGCACTTTTCCCTTCCCTCCGTTGTTCACCCTGATTAACCCACCTCCAGATGTTTTGATGTACAGATCTCTTAGATGTGTTTGTGTATTATGTAGGGAATCCATTGTTAAATTATAGCTGTTTAACTTGTTGTAACATCAAGGGAAGAGATCAAGGAGCACTCCTCCACCATATTTCAAGTAGTGACTTTTTTTTTTATTACCAAGCGTTTTAATAGAACTTCCAGTGAATAGTTGTATTATGTTTATCATCAATTTTTATTGAGCATTAGATGAAGGGATAGAGCAAGTAGAAATAACGTTATTCTCTTGAAGAAAATAAATTTGTTTTCAATTCTGAAATTAAGATTTGTGTCACAAATAATTTATTCTTTTTAAAAGAAAATAATCTGCATTTGGTGGTTGATTACTCTTACTCCATGACCACGGTTTCAAATTGTAAGCCAAGGAATGACTTTGTAACTTATTAGAAAATGAATTTATCAAACAGGTATTAAGCAGCTGGAAGACTTGCTAACATTTTAAGACACAAATTAGTCCAAAATTAAACCACAGATTGATTTCAGTGAGGGCACCATTCTATGCTAGTAAAACTCACCCTAACCTGAAATACTTTCACCATCCACACTGGATCCTGGATATTGCAACTGCAGAGCTGCCAGTGCTTCTTTTAGAAACTGTTTGCTTTTTTTACCACCTGACATTTAGGAAACACTAATCATTATTCCTAATTCACAGTATTGGGCAGGCTTCTGGATCTTAATGGGAGACCTAGGTCATAAGGTGCAAAGGAGACAGGGAAAATGAATATTTGAAATTTGCAGTTTTGTCATCGATATAAGCTTTGCCTCCCACGTAGACTTATAAAGTCCCCCACACTTAGAAAGGAAGTTTAGATACTGGGAAAAATAAAAGGAAAAAATATCCCATACCAAATTTCTCATTTTTCTGCTAGATAATTTTTTAAATAGCTATTTTATTTCTGTGTCTGACTGGTGTGAATTCTACAAATATTGATGAAACTGCACAAGCTGCATTTCTCCTTGCTTACCATTTAAAACCTAAACATGTCCAAGTAATTTCCTTCAGTATTTCAAACTATTTCTGTGTGTGTGTGTGTGTGTGTGTGTGTGTGTGTGTGTGTGTGTGTGTAGTCAAAAGAGGATATTACAATCATTTTCAGAACATTTTTGGATTTCTTAGTCTCTTTTTTGCCTTCTTTTAAGGAGATATAGAGAGTTCTTCCACAATGACAGCTGTCTGTTCATGAAGTAATTGCTTTGATTGTGAAATATTCATCATCAATCAATGTGCCTTTAACTACTGTGAAGAAAATACACTAACCTTTTCAAGTTTCTATCCTGAGCTTGGCCTGAAGGCTCAAGTGATTTAGTAACTTATTTGATTTTCTTTTCCTAAGACTGCAAAGTATCTTTGATTTTGCCTTTTATATCCTCTATGTTGCTTCCTGAACTCTGATTTCTGACAAAATGCTAAATAACTTAGGGAGAAATGTTATTAATGTTGCCTTTATGTCCTGCTACCTGGAGATGATTCTGGTTCTGGTTCAAATCTAGACTTCTGCCAGGATTTGGAAAAGCTCCTTTTTGGCCTTGGGTCATATTCAAGCTGTATATACTCAAAAGCCTTAGAAAGTTTTGAAAATAGAGTAGGCGCTTCAGTGAGATAAAGACCCTCAGTGTGGTTCATTGTTGCCTGAGAGAATCTGCTGTCACTATCATAATCTATCACCAACATTATCACTTTTAAGGATACACACAGAACAGAAATGTGTGTATTTACTCACAAAATGCATTCTTAGAATGTTCATAGAAATGGTACTTATAACAACTAGGACTGGGAAAACCCCAGATGTTTATCAATAGTACAATGGATAAATAATTTTGTAGTGAGTAAAATGAACACTAAACAGCAATGAGAATGAATGAACAGCAAGATAGATGAATAACACAAAAGTGTGTTTGAGCCAAGGAAGCAAGGCACAAAGAGTATATGCTGAAGGATTCCATTTCTTTAAGTGTTAAAATAGGCAAAATCAATCTATGCTAATAAAAGTAGTAATACTGGTTACCTTTGGGTGAGGAACAGTAATTGGAAGGTAATACAGGGGGGTTTTAGTTACCAGTGATGTTGTGTATCTTAATGTAAATGGTATTTTCATGGGGATGTTCACTTTGTGCAAGATCTTGAACACATAACTTGGTCCTTTTCTGGATGCATGTTACATTTAAGTAAAAGTTAAATACATAATTCACTAAACTCTAAATAATTCACATTGATAAATTTGAATACTGCTTTTACTTTTAAAGCTGTGGTATTTCTCTCTATATCAAGGTAACTTTCAGATTTTTTTTTAAAAAGAGTATTATTGATTCTGATTGCCCTGAACATCATTACCATGCTCTATTTATGGTCGAACCACTCAACTCCTTTCCTGGGTAGTTATCTAGCAATAAACTATAAATAAATCATCTGTGAGTGGCATAATTTTGAAGTAAACTAATGAAACACAAACAGTCAATTTTACTTGGTTCTCATAGAAAAGTGAAAAACATACTGTCTGAGAAACACTTCATGGTATAATTAATGCCGAAAGTATCCCTTGACTGCACTTGCTCTTAATTAAAATTTTCTATACTTAACCACGTAAATGCCTAATATTATCATCAGCCTATGTAAATAATTACTGTTTATATTTTATTTTAATGTGAAGAGACATAAAACTCCTAATATGTGTTCTTATAATATCTATACCTTCCTAATTGTATTTAAGTCATACCTTGTTGCACTGTGTTGATTAACTGCTAGTCTGTCCAGCTAGAATATGAGTGTAATCAGGGACGACGCTGTCTTGTCACTGTTTCATCTCCAATATCTTCCACATGAAAGGACATATATTAGATATTTAAATAGTAGTTACAGGTGACTGGATATAGTAGTCCAACTAGGGTATTCATGCAGGAACATCTTCTTCGCTTTTCTTGGAAAATTTATATGTTCTTCTAAATCCCAAATTTTGATAACAAGCAGTTGACAATAGTTGGGAAAATAAGAAAAAAAATATTTATAATTCTCCTATGAGAATTAAAGCATAACTATAAATGTGAAGACTACAGTTTTGAAGGAATCTGTTAATAGCAAATCAACAGCAAGAGCAGGAAACATTGACACACGCTGAAAATTAAGGTCAACATTTTCAAGACCTGGAACACTAGCGTGCAGCAAAGAATCGGTCACTGTATAATCAGGCAGTCCATCTTCCTTGTAGATGTTAATACGTTACAGTATGTGTTTGTGATCTTATTTGTTGCTAATGGTGAATCATCCTTGCAAATTAGACACGTAGATAAGATTTTGTACAAATCTTAGAAATGGTATTCCAAGAAATAAACAAGTTCAGAATGCTAAATAAATAAATAAATAAATAAATAAATACTTAAGTTGGCAGTTTTGACATGATTCTGTATCTTTGCTGTTACTTCACTAGGTAACCAAAATTTTGAGTTATTCAAACACTTCCTAGTAATGTACACTAATGTTTTTCAGTGTGAATTTTTGCTTATGTTATAATTCTTAAGAAATATAACTAAAATACTACTAAAATAGTAAAAAACAATACCACTACAAATAGTACTATAATACTAATTACTAGTCCTCCTTTTATGAACACTATAAAATACACAAAATTTCAAGATTTCAGGAAATCCTAAGAATTTCTGGGAATTCAAATCTTTGTTCCTAAATTCTGAAGATTAATATCTATTGGACATTAATATCTATTGGACATTCGGAAACTATAAATTCAACTAGGTACTTGATCTGAAGATGCTTTATCCATTTTGAAAAAAATATATATAAAATATAAATTATCTACAGAGAAAAATGTAGTGCCTCTGACAGTGGGAACTTGATTACAAAGTTATTAGAGGTACATTTCAGAAGGATGAAAGGAGAGGTATTTGGTATTTCAAGTCTGGGCTGCATTGAAATAAGTGAGCAAGGGAAAAAAAGAAGGAAGTAATTTTAGAGAAGAAGAATGGAATAATGAAAGTTATGAGATGGGAGGGCGATGGAGGGCTGGGTGAAGGGATTAAGAAGTACAAATTGGTAGTTACAAAATAGTCATGGGGATTTGTAGCGTAGGAAATATAGTCAATAATATGGCAATAGCTATGTATAGTGCCAGGATGGTACTAGACTTATCGGGGGATCATTTCATAAATTATATAAATGTCTAACCACTACACTCTACACCTGAAACTGATGTAAAATAATATTGAATGTCAACTACAATTGAAAAATAAAAGATAATAATAATTAAATTTAAAAACTGAAACAAAAGTATAAAGGAAAAGAACATACATGGCTAAATCATAGAGCACATTTTTCTTTTTTTCAAGCAATGAGAGTTCATATTATATGAGAATAAACTTAGAAAACATTGGTAAAATAGATAAAAATCACTTTTGTTGGTACTTAAACAGTTGTTGAACAGTAGTACTTGAACAATGTCAAAGCTGGCTGTGGTTTACCCTAAAGGTTACTGAAGTTTTTGATAAAGGTGTGGGGAAATATCGTTTAGAAGGCACTGACAGAATCTATATATTAATGAATCCAATATTTATTTTAATTCAAAAGTAATTTCCGTCTGTATTTTGAATATATTTATTAAAGCACATTTAATGCCATATTAATAATTAAAATGTCCCAACATAGAGAATATCTATAACATAGTTTCTATCACTATTTAAAATGTATAGATACTCAGGTTAGAATGATTCAAAAATAATGTAAACTATATCTTACATAAAATTAATTCACTTATTTATTTATTCATATATCCAGTATATATTTAATGATTACCTGCTATTTCCCAACTAGTAGACACTGTTGAATCAGTTTTGAATTATTAAAAGAATTCCTAATGTGGGAGAATATCTAGAATTTTTCAGGGGTAACAAGGTCAGTGTGGTGTGGCTAGGGAAAAAAATGATCTAAGAGGTAAGGGTAGGGCCATGATGGCCTTTGGGAAGGCCAGATTCAGTAGGGCCTTGTAGGCCTTTGGGAAGACTATGATTTTCACTCTGAGTGACGTGGGGTACCACTGGATAGTTTTAAAGATAAAGTGATATGATCTGGATTATGTTTCTAAAAGATCACTAACTATCTTGAGACTAGATTGCAGGAAGAAAGAAGTGAAAACCAAGAGACCAGTTAAAAAGCTTTTGCAATGCCATATGATTTCACTTAACATGTAGAATTGCAAGAAAAAACAAAAACTAAAACTAAAACTAAAACACCAAGCTCATAGAAAGAATAGATTAGTGGTTGCCAGAGGCAGTGTATGAGGTGGGAAAAATGGGTGAAAGAAATCAAAAGGAACAAATTTCCAGATATAAAATAAATAAGTCATGGAGGTGTAATGTAAAGCATGGTGACTAGACTTAGCAATTACTGTGTTACATATTTGAAAGTTGCTAAAAGAGTCAATCTTAAAAGTTCTTATCATAAGAAAAAAAAGATTGCAATTACATCGAGGCACTAGTCTCCATGTTAATGAGACTTATTGTGGTGATCATTTTGCAATATATACAAATATCATTACTTTGTACATCTAAAACTAAATATAATGTTACATGTCAATTCCATTCCAAGAAAAAAAAAAAAAGCATTTGCAATAATCCAGTCAGAAATGATGATGGCTTGATGATTGTAGCATTGGAAGTGGGCAACAAATGGTCTGATTCTAGGTACAGTCTTAAAGTAGAACTAACTAGATATCTTGATACATTGAATATGGGTCATAAAAAAGGGAGCATTCAAAAATGGCTCCAAATTTTTGAGAGGATGAAGTTGCCATCAATTGTGATTTGGGATATTCTGAGTGACCAGAATTCTGGGAGAAGACCCACAGCTTTATTTAGAAAGGCAAATTTGATATATCTATTAAACGAACGTATGTTTTTAGCTAGCAAACTTACTTCAAATCACTGATTTGCCCTAAACATTACACGTACTAAGGATTTATCTTTGTTCTGCTGAAAAATCTGTCAGTGAAAATTATTGACAGTCACATTTGGTGTTTTCAAGAATTCCTCAGTACAAAAATTGCATTTGGATAGTTTATGAAGTCACTGTTCAATTGCTTTTTTAAGAATTTCTTTTTTACAAATTTAGCATCTACAAAATATTACACTACAACACAATTTCCTTTCTTTTAAATTAGACCCAGAGAGTTAGAATGTCATCATATTTGTAGGGTTCTGAAATAACCAATTACATGGTGAAAATAAAGTAAATAATAAACAATTAATGTATTTTCTATATTTTTAGAAGTTTTTCTTCATTTTCTTTTTCTCTTTAATTCTTTGAATAACCTTCTTTCTTTTTTTCCCCTTTCCTCCTTTCCTTCCTTAGTTTTCTTTCAATTATAACATATTTAATTAACCATTTACTATATTCCAGATACTAAAATAGGCATTTTAAAAGACACAAAAGTAAACAAGGTGCAGGTGTATTTAAATAATTGAAAATTTACTAGAAAATATAAAACACCACCTTTGTCATATATAACACAATGTTGAAGATATTACGTGAAATGAGAAAGATGCAGATAGATTTCTAAAATTTATTGTTTCATGTTGTCCTTATATTCTAGTTTATATAAATAAACTTTATGTGCAAAAATCACTGTCAGTTACATGATTTATTATGTCAGGTATCCTGTTGGTATGCCAGAATTTATCATCGAGTAAGTACATATTTACTAGAGATAAAAACTAAAATTAAAATTTTCTGAATATTTCCTGTGACTATAAACATTCAAGAATAGAGGATAAATAAACTGTGAGGCCAACTGAAACTTTATACTCTATAGAAATATTAAATGCATATCATGCTTACCTGAATCTTGGCAAAGCTCTGTAGAGAGATTCAATCTCATTTGCACAAACAACCTTTGGCAGGTATTATTCCACAAGGTTCTTAAAATTCCTGCTAATAATATTGTCTGAATATCACATGAAGCTGCAGTACCTAACTCTTAGTTTTATTTGCCATCTACTTATTGGATTACTAGATTCAGAATCTGAATTTAGCTGTCTGACCCTGAAAAGACCGAGTAAATAATCCATAGAGATGTGCCATTGGTTTGAATAAAACGTATCTGCCCTGAGAAGGCCAATTTATCTCCTCTAAACATAAGATCACCAGGGCTGAAGAAAGAGATGTAAAATCGTAGATATGAACATTGTTTTACAAAGTAGCTGAGGAAGGAAGGAATTCAAGAATTTAAATAATTCACTGAAAAATTATGCAAAGCATTGACACGGCTTTAAATCATGGCAAAAATATAAAGTGACAGGGATATACTGATATCTAGTAATTCAGAAATGGAATATTATCATTAAATCACTATTAGAGGCCACAGCAGTAACCTTATCATTGACAGTATAGTCCTACCCAGCCATAACTCTCAGAAAAGATGAAAATCTAGATGACCAAGTTGAGAAAATGAATTCCAGAGATTTCAATCAGTATATAGGTGTACCCTATTATTCTAAAAGATTAATATGACTGTGAAGCATATGTAAGATGCCTATGGACATATGAATATGCAAGCATCTGCTGATAAATATGAGATTGACTAAGGAAATAGTATGGAAATTAAAAGTAAAAATTTGAACCCTCCCAGATGTCAGACCAACTGTGGTCTCTTGTTACTTTAATACATTTTATGAATAGTCCATTGAGACCTGAGTACACTTCTAATTTCCTTGGGGTTTCAAGGACTTAGCTGTTGGATCATAAACAAGGATTTAGCCTAGGCCATCTGGGATCCTAGTGCTTTCTCATACATGTCTATTCTTGCCTAAGCTTTGACCAAGATTTCTATAATATAGCACAAGCTCTGCTTTAAGTTACTGGGTTTTCTCAAGCTAACTTTCTGGCTTCAATCTATTTCTGATATAGCCACACTTCTTCCTAAA
This sequence comes from Rhinolophus sinicus, assembly GCF_036562045.2. Lineage (NCBI taxonomy): Eukaryota > Metazoa > Chordata > Mammalia > Chiroptera > Rhinolophidae > Rhinolophus > Rhinolophus sinicus. The sequence goes on along the minus strand of NC_133751.1, from coordinate 83,498,268 downwards.
TAGCTGACACAGCTCCTTCGGGAAAAAAACACACCCATCAAACCTTTCGGTATGACCTTTTGCACTCTGAGTGTTTTCAGTGTTGCTTATCTTTAAACTATCTAACACAATAAAAAAAATAAACTCATTTTTATGTTTGTGTGTGTGTGTGTGTGTGTTAGAAGCACTCTGATAACAATTAACCACTCAGTATTTTTATGCTCCTTTCTCTATAAAAATAGTCAAGATTAAAAAAAAAAAAAAGGAGATATAGTGTCCATGAAGTGGCTCTCTGATAAACTCACTCCTCAATTTGATTCTAATTTTTCTCCAAATGTTACCCTGGGTTTCCTCAAAAGGCAGTAAATATTTTTGAAACTTACAGTTGTGTTTTATTGTTATGGCAAGTGCTTGAATTTATGGGGATAATAGAACAAATAATGTTCATCAATGTCTGTGTTTCTTTTCATCTTCCTATGTTTAGCACTCCTCAATTTTTCTCAGATCCCTTACATTTAGGTTAAGGAGAGAGAATCGTGTTCTAGTCAATAGAATATATACAAAAGTGAAATAGAGCACTTTAAGACCTAGCTCACAAAAATCCTATGTGTAAATTTTCACTGTCTTTTCCGATTGTATGGCAACTGTGGAGATAACATTGAAAATCATAATATATAATATGAAAACACCAGGGTACCTAAGTAACTTGATGGAGCAAAGCGCTCCTCTCCCACCTTATTGCTTCTTTTAGGAAGTTGCTTTACCAAAAGGAACCACATTTGGACCCAACAGATATGACTGAACACAACAACATCTTCAATTTCTAGTCTTTCACCTGGATGCAAAGACAATATGAAATTGGAGTTGTCTTCTTTGGAGAGGGTGTTGTATGTGTGCAAAGAAAGAAGCAAGAAAAAAAAATCTGGTCATTAAGTAAACCATCAGTGAGTTAGGTAACTCATATTTTGAGGTTGCTTGTTACATAACACCATAAAGCAGCTTGTTATAAAAATATAAACAATCCTAAAACTGAAATCTTGAAATGAGGTGCTACTGTAAAAAGACTCACAATATATGATATTGGCATAATTGTCTAAAAGTGGGCAATAAACAGATATTGGAGAGTAGAAATTTGGTGATATATGTTCATGAAATACTAGAATCCTTGGTAAAAATGGTGCCTATGTTAACTTTGAAGATAATCTATACACCTATTGAGCCAGCATCTCTAAGGGAATTGGCTGGGAAAAAGTGTTACTGTGTATGGATGTTGGCTGTGTTTGACACAGTATTTCAATAAGTGATGAGCATAGAAGAAAATTAGAAATTAAATGGTATGAAATATAAAAATAAAATGGAACAGTTTACAAATTTAAGGCCTCCATGGATTGCGAAGCCAACAGCTTCTAAATATCATATACCGAGTTTCCCCGAAAATAAGATTTAGCCGGACAATCAGCTCTAATGCGTCTTTTGGAGCAAAAATTAATATAAGACCCGGTATCATATCATATAGCATATCATATCATATCATATCACATAAGACCAGTTTTCATATTAAAATAAGACTCGATCTTATATTAATTTTTGCTCCAATAGATGCATTAGAGCTGATGGTCCAGCTAGGTCTTATTTTCGGGGAAACTCCGTAGTAGAAAATAGGGTGGGGAACTTTTTTCACTACTAAAGATCCAACGATCAGCTACAAGGTGGCTTCCTCTTGTTCACACTTGATAATCTCAATGTTGCCTGTGGTAAGATGAGAGAGAGAACATGGAGGCAAGGAAGCAAACACAAACATTTGAGACTTGTGTATGAAAAGAACTTCTAGTGCGTTTCTGCTACATGGAATAACTGGAACCAAATAAATTTGAAGTCTATGAAAATTTTGATGCAACTATATTGATAAAGTTTCTCCGATCTCAGACTTTAAAAGTGTTTGGCTTTTTTCATTATAAAAGAGCTTTCAGACCCCAGACTTGCTCCAGCAAGAAGTTAGTTATAAAAATTCATACAGCTCCCAAATAAGGTATTCTCCACAACCCACTTTTCTGATATGTTCAAGGGTATCTTATTCCTGACTCATTACTGAATTTTCAGTGCAGGGTTGTGGGGTAAACAGATAACTGGCTTTTAGATTTTAAGTTGCTGGACCAAGTGGGGCCATATCTGATCCCAACAGAGATGACAAAGCAACACATCTAAAATTCCTGGTCTTTCAGCTGGATGCAAAGACCAGGTGGAATTTAGGATTGCCTCCTTTGGAGAAGGAAAAAAAAAAAAAAAGAATGTTCAATATGTGAAATGATAGGAGCAAAAACATTTTTGGCAATAGAATGGGGCAGATAAAGCTACTGCTTACTAGTGTTTCCTCTCCTTTTAAGACACATAAGTAAAGGGCACTTTCCTTTCAGTTAGTTTGGAACCATCGCCTGAGTTCCAGTCAGTGGAATATGAATAAAACTGAAGTATGGTGTTTGCAGGCCTGACACATGCAAATCTGTGAGATGCTATCTGTCATCCATCTTTCCATTCTGCAGCAAAATTGGATATCCAGTGTTGGAGTTCAAGATGATGGTATGACAAGATGGCAGGGACTAGGAACTCTGAATAATTGCTTGAGCGGAGTCCCCTTCTCTTCCCTGACTCCCCACTACCCAACACAGACTGAAACTCGACATGAGAAACAAATAAACCTTTGTTGTGTTAAGCCATTGATATTTGGAGTTTGATTTTACCTGGTTAGAATTTTCTATTAAATACACACACACACACACTTGAAATTGGGACTGTCTGAAATATCTGAGACACATACTTACAGTATGTAAAATAAATGGGTTATATTCCAATAAGTGAATTAGAAAGCCCATATTATCTCTGGCAGCTGGCAAAATAAAGAGACCAAGCCTAGAGGTGGCTGGTTAGCTCAATTGGTTAAAGCGTGGTGCTGGTAGCACCAAGGTTACTGGTTCAATCCTCACATGGGCCATGGTGAGCTGCACCCTCCTTAAAAAAACTAACTAAATAAATAAATAAATAAACAAATAAAAATAAAGAGATAGATTTGGAAAAAAGAGAGAGAGACACCAAGCGTATAGGAGGGAAGTTTACCACAAATGGATGGTGTATAATTATTTAGAAATAAACTTAAAATATTCTCATTCTTCCTATCCTGAAGACCCAATATAATCAGGGACAAAAAATATAAAAAAAGGTCTAGATTGAGCTTTTGAAATTCGTAGAATAATCTAGCATATTCAATGATGGATTAGAACCCAGTTGCAGAGCTCCATGCAAAGAAATTCTTTCTGAATAGAAAAATAAGGAGGACAGAGACAGAGTGTGTCATGTAGGCCAAATCTATTATATGGATATTATAAAAATCCGGATGTCCCAAAAGTTTTAGTGCCTAAGATTTCTAGGTACTCCAGAGACATGGGCAGAACTGATGAGGAATGTGAAAGGATTCTTCTCAGTGAGGGTGTGGAAATAGCCCATAGCTGAGGAATAGCCCATATCTAACTATGCTCAAGCCATAATTGTTCATATGCTAGACTGAAAGATAAGAGTGTAGGGGCACCAGAGCTTGAAGACATGCAAGTGCTCTTTGGGGACTGCTGGAGCAGTCTAGTCAAGAATAAGTGTTTGTATATATAGATAGTTTCTTTGATTGGTCACTACTTTTCTTTCACTGTTGCTCCTACTATGAAAAGAAATTTGACAGGTCATATCAGTTACCTGGAATAGCGTTTGGCACAGGGAAGCTACTCAATAATATTTACTCAATAAATAATACATATATTCTGTTGATATACCTTAGCATCTCATGCTATAATCAAATATATACGCAGGTTTTTTTGATGTGCGTGTGTGTGTGTGTGTGTGTGTGTGTGTGTGTGTGTTGGGGGTAGAGGTGTCTTGAGGTTAAGCAACAACAGAACTAAAGTGTGTTTTTCAAGATTAGACTCTCACATCATAATCTACACAAACTATGATTATATTATTATAATTATGACAAAAAATTGAACTGCTTTAATTTTATCTCTGCTTTTTTACTGTGGTATTTAGGTAAGAAAGGAAAACAGGTAGCTTGTTTCGTAATTACATCAAAAATTCATTATTGTCCTACAATTCTTTAAATAACTTACGTCCTTACTTCAGCCTAAGTTTCTGAAGTGATAATTTATTAAAGTTTTCTCTGGCGTTTGAGCTTTACTACTTGTTTTTTGAAGGTACTCACTACCAGAATACTTCTGTCCTCACCACTCCGAGTCCCCTAACCAGGTTTATTCTCTTCCTTTATTAAATAGAAAAAATATATAAATATAAACATATAAAAAACATAAATATATACATGTATATATGTGTGTGAATATATACATATATATGTACATATAAATATACATATAAATATATACATATATACATATATAATACATGTAATATATATATTTTATAAAAAGCAACTACATTTGCAACTGCTTAAATTTTGAAGCATTTGATGAGTGAAGGTGTTGTGGATGTAGTAATGCATATGTCATTGCCTTTCTGCTTATTAATAGGATTCTAATTAGACCAATCAGTTCTAATTAGCATGCTGTCATGTAGTAATCTAGTAAAACACTGTGTCTAGAAAAATTGATCTGGCCTTGATGCTAATTACTCTCCTAGACCCTAAGCTTTATAAAATTAAGAATTGATTGCTTCCAGGCAACCTGTCTCACTTCTTACACAGAGTCTTCTACTTAAGTTGTCTCCTAATTCACATTGTGTTCCTGTTCTCAATTTGTTTTTACCACACCTTAGTCTTTGGTGTAACCTGACAAGAATAGGGCTTTAACACTTGTCAGAGAAAACATGCCTCATTGAAATTTTCCTGTAAGAAGTGTACCAGATCATAGTCCCCTAGTTCTAAATACTAGCTTAGAGTTAAGGCTGATGGTAAGACTCAGGTCAGCCTCCGCATAAATCAATATTACAAAATAAATATCTTAACAATTTTTACATGAGGTTTGTTTACCTTAGAAACAAATCCTCAGAAAACTAAAGATGAGAAAGGTGATGCACACTGACCCTCATTTAACCTTTTAAAGGTTAAATAAGTGACTATTTCTAAGAATGAGGTGACTGATGTTTTCCTCAATGCTGTTTAAATCTCTTTAAAATCAGAGTAATTTGTAATAACTGATATTTTCTTAGTCATAAGGTACTTAGAATACAAATCTTGAAGACTGAAATTTTAGGTTCATTTTTAGCTCGTTACCTGAATATCTAGGCTTTTTATGAAATTGTTACTGAAACAAAAATTATGTTTAAAACATCATTTGTTCTATTCTTTTTAAGCTTACTGGAATTTTCCTGTTGGAATGTAGAAGAAACAATACCAGAAAAGAGTCCTATTTATTCCATTCTAATCAGCAAAGAACAGCTGATTGGTAACTTGAAGGTGACGAAAAGTTTTAAAAAATACGATTTTTTCTTGAATAAGTCTGTAAACAGTTATCAAGAATATTCTGACCATAATTAGACATATAAATCAAAATTGAAAGAGATTATTTAAAAAAAAGTAGAATGTGTGGAATCCTGCAGTCAGCGTCTACAGGGGACTGACTATATGATTCTAGGCACTCAGACATGGGGATCTTCTCTGAACTCTTTGAGAATGAAGACCCTGCCTGTCCCCTAATGATTCCCTTGTTGCCTGGCCTCGCCCTGCCTGTCCTTGTTCTCCTCACCTATGCATAGCAATAGAAGCTTAAAAGTGACCACTTGTAGAGTCTTTCCTTTATCTCTTGGTGTTAAATGCTAGTGTGAGACCTACATATTAGTGTGAAACTAGTTGTTCTGCCTACGGATTAAGAGAACAATGTTGTGAATCAACTGCCCTCCCAGAATTTGTCAAGGAAATGAGTGTTTCTCATTGTCCAGATATGAGTAATTTAGGAAAATAAATAGCTTTGGGTTGTATTAAGGTAGTTTTGACTAAGAGGTCCGGTTAAAAGAGCAACGGGATCCTGTCGTGCAGGAGACCCTGCTCGCTGAGCCATTTGTCGTGCGGGGCAGCCTGCGGGGTCTCTGGTCCCTCTCCCCACATAAGAACGCAGGACATGGTGAGGCCAAAAAGGAACACCCATGGAGCCATAGGTAGGGGAGTCATACCACTATATTCTCGCTGGCAGCTGGGTTGGAGACACAGGAGCCACACAATTCTCAACCCTCACTGCGCCGCTTGCAGGCTCAGCCACCATCTTCTTGCTAGCCTCCCATTTTCTGCTAGCATAGCCACGGCAGTTATATTAGTGGCCAATGGCTCACTGGTTACAGCTGATGGCCAACTAGCCACAGCTGATGGCCATCCCATCACAGTTGATGGCCATTTACTACCTGAGCCAGCACCTTTCCACGTGAGGCCGAGAGCCTAGAAACTGCTTTCTGGGGCTCTGTCCCCACAGATCCCAACAGGTAGAGCCTTAGAGTGTAGACTGCAGAAAACTAAGGATGAGGAAGGTGATACACACTGTCACTCAGAGTAAACATTCAAATTAGGAGACTGCAGAAGAGAGGTCCCCAGTGAGGGAAGAAGGAATTATCTACAGTTATGGAAGCAGACACTCAGATCTGAATTTCCATAGAGCCCAGGGAGATTCAAGTATGAAAAACAGCCTGGCCAGGGATAGTTTGATATCAGGCAAATATGACCTGTCCTGACCCTTAAACCTGCCTTCTCCCCCTCTTTTCTCCAGCTCCAGAGATGCTAAAAAGCAGCCTAGTGAGATGTGATGATGGAGGAGGGTGGAACTTAAAAGAGAGTATTATAGCCCTCGCACCTCTCTTCCTCCATCGACGTCCAAACCTGCAAAGAATTTTTATAAGAGTTTATCTGGGCCAAATTAATGACAATTGTGGGGAAGCAAAATCTCAAATGCTCTGGAAAGTGATGGTTTCTGCAGTTTCTTTTATGCATTTGAAATTAAGGAGGGAAGGTAAGGACGATTACATGAGTGAGGGAGAAAGCAAGGTGCGGATTGGATTGCAGGATAGTTAACAAGATTACGTGCTTTCTCTAGGGTGGTTATGCTCCTTTCAAAGGTATATTAACCTAGATACACAAAAACAATGGACAGGGCTTGCTTAAGGGGAAAATAAACATTTTACTAAAAAACTTACATACCTGGCACATGACAACTCACCATGACCCGCCTAGTTAGATCACCTTGTGAGGTTACTTTCCCTAGAACTCCTTTCTATTCCACACGTCTCTGGGCTTTCCAAGCCTGACCTGTCAAGAACGAAGGGAAAGGAGAATGTTTAACTTTACATGAATTTTGAGGTATTATATGTGATTGGATATTTTGACTACTAAAATGAGACTACATGTCTTGGAGTAACCAGATGTAATATTGTGATTTATAATAAGAAATACATATTTCATCTTATTCTACTGTGCCTGATGCAGAGCTCCTGAAACTCTTGGAATTTCCTAAGTGATGAGAGCTATAAAGTTATCTTTTGTTATATGAAGAAAGTGACTTTTGCAAAGCCTCTGGGTAATGTAAAGATAGGGGATAGTTGCCAGGGGGACCAACTATGTTGTTAGAGGGTTGGAACTTTCAGTCACAACCTCTGGTCTCAGGGAGGGAAGAGGGCCTGAAGATTTAGTTTAATCACCAATGACCAATGATTTAATCAAGCATACCTAAGTAATGAACCCAAAATAAAAACCCAAAAGGATGGGGTCAGAGAGCTTCCAGATTGATGAACACGTGGAGATTTGGGGGCAGTGGCTCACTTAGAGAGGGCATGGAAGCCCCACGCCCTTTCCCCATACTTTGCCCTATATGTATCTCTTCCATCTGGCTATTCTTGAGTTATATCTATTTATAATAAACCAGTAATCTTAAGTAAAATGTCATTCTAGCAAATTAATCACCCCAAGAATGGGGTTGTTGGAATCTCCAACCTATAGCAGGTGCGTTAGAAGCACAGGTGACAAACTGGACTTGTCTTTGGTGGCTAAATGGTGGAAGGGGGCCTGAGCCTTTAACCTGTAGGATCTGAGTTTATCTTCAGGAAGTTAGTGTCAGAATTGAGTTGAATTGTAGGACACCAGCTGATGTCTGAGAATTGCTTGTTAGTGTGGGAAGAAACTTACACGCATGGGAATTGGGTGCAGAATCCTACTTACCAGCGAACTTTTTATTGTTTAGAAGGAACAAAAAAATGATATAAAATGTGCCTCAGATTTCATAGAGATAGAGAAATTACTAGTTCCACAGAATGGATTCAACTGGATAGCCAGAGAGAAAAATAAATTTGTATTAAATTTTGCATCCTGTGAATCCTGCTTATTCAATATACTAGTTGTCCAGTTGTTTGGGAATTTACTTTCATTTCCAGAAAATAACTCATGCCAAATGAATTCAAATTCCATTCATGCAAAAACCATATTAGATTAAGCCCCTTAATAGGTGATGAGGCTATAGAGTGAAAAGATAGGTAAAGCTCTTACTTTCATGAAGCATATATTCCTGGATGGGGAAGGGGAGAAAAATATGAAAACAAAGAAATTTTTTAAAAATTAAGATAGGTATCAATGCCACAAAGAATTTAAAACAAAGTGATCCATGAAAAATATAGGTGTTAGAGGAGTTATTTTACGTTAAACTGAATTTTGAATAAGAAAACGTCACCTATGCATGGATTTGAGGGAAGATAATTCTACACAATGGGACAAGCAAATGCAAAGTCCCCTAAATGAGAACAAGCATGGTGTTTTGGAATAAAAGAATACAGGTCCTGCACATTCTAAAAATAGTAATACTTAAGATGATAATTAAGACAAAAGCAGAGACTGGATCATATGTATTTTGGTAGTCATTAGTGATGTTTGTCAAATATTTTAGTTTCCTATTCTCCCACATTCGAGACACAAGGTAGGGTTTCATTTCCTAGTTTCCTTGTGATTCAGTGTGGCCATATCAGTGGTTCTCGACAATGAATTGTAAATTGGAGTTTCATCTTTATATTCTGGTTTCAACATTGAATTATACATAAAAAGTCTCAAGAAACCTCTTTTTTTCACTCTGATATGGCAACTGGCAACATTGAAGAGGGTGGTTGATCTATCAGCTTAGGGTCTAAGGGATTATACTAAGCATCGTCCTTCTTTGACTCATGATGGATATGCAGCACTAAAGAGAAAAATATACTTAAACCACTGAAGTTTTTAGATTGTTTTGTTTGTGTTTTTATATTATTAATTGATCGTTATTGGAACATAACCTCTTCTGGGACTCATCAGGTCATGCAAAGAGATTAGCTTTTATTCTAACTGAGATGAGAATTCACTGCAAGGATTTTAAGGCAAAAGTTGACATTATTTGGTTTTTAATTGTAAAATATACTTTTGGCTATTGTGGGGAGGGTGTATTGTAAAAAAGCAAAAAAAGGAAGTGGAAGAAAAACACTTACAAAAGCAGTTAGAAGGTTAATCAGTAATCCAAGCAATAGATGTTGTGGCCTGTAACTAAGATGGCAGCTGTGGAGAAAAATGGAGACAAAAAAATTATAAATATCCAGAGATGAAGCCAACAGGATAAAGCCAACGAGACTTATTTGGGTGTAAAAAAATAAATACATAAAAAGAATGAATAAACTTAACTCCAAGTGTTCACCTGGTAAACTGGGTAAATGACTGAGACCCAAGACTTAGACTGATTTTTGGCCAAAACTTAGAAATTCAATAAGAGAGAAGACAATTAGGAGATTTGGAAGGAGTGGTCAGTTGAAGTATGAAGAAAGTCAATTGCGTGATTATTTTATAAACAAAATAAAGTATTTCAAAAAGGGAGTGTTCAACTGTGTTGAAAGCAGATGAAAAATGAAACCCAATTGCTGGAAAATAATCATAATGTTTGGAAACATCTTTGAATCTATTTTCTAAAACAAATTGCTTTTTATCATTAATTTTTCATCATAATTATAACCCAATATAACAGCTTTACTTTATTTTATACTTTTGTAGAATGATCATGAAACAGATCATTTTTGCCTATATAATTTTAATTTTTTCCAAAGGCCTCTCTCTCTTAATTATTTAATAGACATTCTATCACTTGAAAATTTTATTTGTCAATTCGCTCATCAGAAATTGTTAACTGATCATAAATTTTTAAAAGTAATATGCAAGGGGGGGCTGGTTAGCTCAATTGGTTAGAGTGTGTGCTCTTAACAACAAGGTTGCCAGTTCGATTCCCACATGGGATGGTGTCTTGTGCCCCCCACAACTAGAATGAAGAACAACAACTTGAGTTGGAGATGGGTCCTGGAAAGAACACAATTAAAGTGATAATAATGATAATAATAATAATAATAATAATAATAGCAATAATATGCAAAATACAAGTATATTTAGCAAGACATGCAATTCCCTACCAATTAATTTGCATTTTATTATTAGATATAACTAAAACAAACAATAATGAAAAAAATTTTTGATACTTCCAGATATAGCACATAAAATAGCATAAGCAAGAATATTTGAGGGCTAATTCTGTTTTCATAAGTAAGAGTATAACTTAGAGAACATAGATAAAACATTTCTTTAGAAATTTCTTCCAAAAGATTTTATTTAAGTTTTAGCTCTACCTTTTGAGACAGATGTTATTGATAAGCTATAAGAATTGAGATTTGGATAAAGAAAAGGTTGAAGAAATGTAGTATGAGAAGCAATGAAAGTAATTGAGTACGTTTAGCTATGAGCAAAGGAAAACTTGAGGGAGTCGAATAATTGAAAAGTTATCACAGAAGAGGAATTAGACTTGCTTGTCACAGACTATTCGCTATCAGACAGAGATCAGATTAGATGGAGCTACAGCTCTTTAAAGAAAGACAATAGAGATCATGAAACGTGGTATATTTACATGGTAAGTTGGCAGTCGGCTTCCAGTCCAAGGTTCTAGTATACTGTCCTATACTTCAGGTTTCAGAAAGCTAATATTCACTTTTCTCAGATTCCCTTCCAGATAAGTTTCTGAATACAAATTAGATATGACCAAATAATGTTGTGCATGTAAAATTTTGTAGGCATAATTGAAGTGGATGCCATCTTCCTGCAGCAGATATTGGATTTTTTTTTGTTTATTCTTTTTTCAAATTGTGAGTGCCCAGAAACAGATGGGTCATTGGTGGCAGTTAGAGGCAAGGTGTCAGTGTCAAAGCATGAGACATGTATCAATTAAAGGGTAGTTGCAGAGACAGTAGGAATAGCTTCACACTTGTAGCATCACAGTTCTGTTAGTCATCAGCCCTGCACACCAATGTTTTAGGCATTCTTTTTCCAAACCTCTTTTTCGACCTCTTGAAGTAGGTGGGGATATGTCAGTTCCTTTGACCAAGAGAATGTGAAGAAAGTAGTATGTATCATTTCTAGGTAGAAGTGCATAAGAGCTGGTATGTAATAATTTATCTTTTCTCTTCCCTTGGCTACAGCAAGGGAAGAAGTATATCTTGAAAAGGAGTTATGATAAAGAGCTATCACATGCATGGCGTTTGCTCTGGATAATCTTCCAGATACGCAGTAGATCTTGTCTGAGCAAGAAATATACCATCATTTTTGTGGGGTTTTTTGTTTGTTTGTTTTTCATTGTTGTTTTTAAATCACTGTGATTTGGGGATTATTTGTTACTGTGCAATGACCTAGACTAATCTCAATAATATAGACAATGATTCTAGGTTTGGGATATTGTGATAATAAAACCTAAAATATGTAACTTTGAATTGACAGAAGTGATGAGGAAATTATCATTTGAGTCTGAAAATTGATAGTCCATGCTATTCATTGGCAAACAGATTGTCAAATGGACTTCTGAGAGAACATGGAGGATTAATTAATCATGTACTTAATGACCCTGTAGTTCTAGAGGAAGAAGATAGCAAAGTGAACATGAACAGTGTGTACTGATCACTATTGAATGTAGTTGCAAAGTATTATATGAAAGAAGTGAGTTCAGAAAAGAATTGTACCATTTAACAAACACTAATAATCAGAAAGATAAAAAAACTAGAAACTTGGGGGTTTTGGGGGTTGGAAGAGGCAGGCAGCTATTTCTCAGCCCTTCACATATGAAAACTAAAGAATGTTTCAAATGACAAGAATCAAATTAAGGGAATGACCATCACATCTGTCAGTATAATCTCTGAATGGATTAAAGTATCTCAGATTTAGGACCCAATTAAGAGTGTGGCTAAGTAAATCTTTTAATTAGTTAAAATGTCTCATGGAGAAGAGATCAAGATATACCTCAATCACAGAGCTACCACAATCCAGGTACACAAGTAGGTCAAAAAAGGTGGTGGTGAGACAAAAACTAAATAAATATTGCAAATTTTGAAAACAGTGCCCTGAAAGGAGCTGTGCATTTGGCTATTAGAGTGTGTCATTGATTACAATCAAATAAACAGTCTACTCAATTTTTCAAGAGTTTTTCTACCAAAGGAAGCAAAGACTAAACTAAAAGTAAACTCTAATTAAAACTTTGGCTCACAAACTCATATAAGCAGGAATTGATGTGAAAAACCTGCTCATCCACAAAAAAAGGCAAATTTCCCTAATTCCTATTTCTTATGTAACCAAGGAAGAATTTCTTCTTGGGCACCTGAGTAGTGAAAGGGCATAATGAAGAATATTCCCCACCCCCAGCGTAGAAAGCCTTTGGGAATTCTGAATTGCTACAGACCAGTGTCTTTGCCGTATCTCCCATTCTTTCAAAATGAAAGTGTTCCTTGCAATAATCCTGTCCATGCCTACACATGGGATGTTGGGGCATATAATCTGTCTCTTTAGTTTATAGCTATCTGGATCAAGAGCTACCATATCTGGACCTGAGAGAGAGATGATCTTGAACACCAAGAAGTCTTTGACCTTGAGCTAATTGCTACAATTAGATGGAATGTGAGGGCATTAAAAGGTAGTCATTAGTAGTGCTCACCAACATTGCTGATTAGTCTCCCCTAGACCCAAGGTGTGGATAAAATTCCTGGTCTAGTAGAAGTTGTGGATGGCCACATGACGCTTTGGCTGATGAAAATCAAGCAAAAGTAGCATATGTAACTTTTGGGAGAAAGTATTTAAGGATCACTGAACTGTTTTCTATGTTTTTTTCCCCCTGCCATGGTACTCACACAAGCCCATATGTGTATAAAGATGCAACTATGAGACATCTCATAGAAGACAGCCACCCAGGAGAATCTCCATGACATACAAGTGGACTTTGTAGAATCAAAAAACAAGATTTTATTGTTTTAACTCCAAGAGATTTTAATATATATATATTTTTTTCTTTTTAAATTGCAGCATGACCTACCCAAAACTGAGTAGTATAACATACAGGGGTTTTGGTCCTGAAGCCAAGTTCCAGTATGACTATTTTATTTGCCATATCCCTGATTATGACAGAAACTGCAATTTAAGACTAGCCTAAAATTCTATGCTCTAGCTCTTCTAATAATTTTTAATCACCCAATACTATATTAAACCCCTTTCTTTTAAAAATACCTAGAGTGTGTTCTGTTTCCTAAGAAATGAACCCTGACTTATATGCTAATCAAGGGAGAGCACTACAGATCTATGATTAGGGTAGAGACTTCATACTTGGTAGATAACCTGACATAAACTAGCAATGGGAGTGATAATAAAAATCCTGAAATCCAATTAAGAAAGAAAGGAGGCCTGGATTATGGATAGAAATCGGAGATTAATTTGAAATGATTTTCAAAATAATTTGTTTAGGAATCTTAAATGATTTCAGTATAAACGTGTGTGGATATGGTGAATTAATCAAGAAAACTACAGTGGTGGCAGATGAAATTTTGGATTGGTCCAGTGGTGGGGCGGGAATGAGATTAAACTACTATTCTTAATATATGAAACAACTTCTTAAAACTCTAAAAACTGTTCAACATTTCTAATTTTCCTGTAACACAATGAGTTTTTTTAAAATAATATTTTATTTTTAAATTACAGTTGACATACAATATTATATTAGTTTCAGGTGTACAATATAGTGATTAGACATTTATATAACTTTTGAAGTGATCATCCCAATAATGTCATACATAATTTTACAGTATTATTGATGGTATTCCCTATGCTATACTTTACATACCTGTGACTATTTTGTAACTACCAATTTTAATACTCCCCTCCCCCTCCACCCAATACCTCTCCCATTTGGCTACCATCAAAATGTTCTCTGTATCTGTGAGTCTGTTTCTGTATTGTTTGCTCATTTATTTTGTTTTGTAGATTCCACATATAAGTGAAATCATATGGTATCTGACTTTCTCTGTCTGACTTATGTCACTCAGCATAATACCTTTTATGTCCATCCATATTGTTGTAGATGGCAAGATTTCATTCATTTTTATGGGTAATATTCCAGTGTGTGTGTGTGTGTGTGTGTGTGTGTGTGTGTGTGTGTGTGTATATATATATATTCATTCGTCTATTGATGGACACTTAAGTTGCTTCCATATCTTGGCTGTTGTAAATAATGCTGCAATGAACACATATATGCACATGTCTTTTCAAATTAGGGTTTTGGGTTTATTTGGATAAATACCTAGAAGTGAAGTTACTGGGTCTTTCATTGTGTGTTGTTATAGCCCTTGTTTTAATGTCTATTTTGTCTGGTATAAGTATTGCTACCTCAGCTTCTTCTTCCTCCTCCTCCTCTTTTTTTAATTTTTTTTAATTTAAGTTTATTGGGGTGACAATGGTTAGTAAAGTTACACAGGTTTCAAGTGTACAATTCTGTAATACATCATCTATATATCACATTGAGTGTTCACCACCCAGAGTCAGTTCTCCTTCCATCACCATATATTTGATCCCCCTTATCCTCATCTACCACCCCCCAACCCCCTTACCCTCTGGTAACCACTAAACTACTGTCTATGTCTATGAGTCTTTTTTTGTTTGTTTGTTTGTTTGTTTGTCTTGTTCCTTTGTTGCTTTCAGTTTTATATCCCACATATCAGTGACCCAGCTTCTTTTCTTTGTTTGTTTCCATTTTCATGAAATATCTTTTTCCATGCCTTTATTTTCAGTGTGTGTGTGTCACTCTATCTGAAGTGAGTCTCTTGTAGGCAGCTTATGTAAGGGTCTTGTTTTTTAATCCACTCAGCCCGCCTATATTTTTTGAGTGAAGCATTTAATCTATTTGCATTTAAAGTAATTATTGATAGATATGCAGTTACTGCCATTTTATTCATGTATATATTTTTTTCTCCTTAAAAAAGTCCATCTAACATTTTTTGTAATCCTGGTGATGAAATCCTTTAGCTTTTTCTTCTCAGGGAAGCTCTTTATCTGTCCTTCGATTCTAAATGATAGTCTTGATGGGTAGAGTAGCCTTGGTTGTAGGTCCTGTTTTTTGATCACTTTGAATATTCATGCCAATCCATTCTGGCCTGCAAATTTTCTGTTGAAAAATCAGCTGATAATCTTATGGGAGCTCCCTTGTAGATAACTAACTGCTTTTCTCTTGCTGCTTTTAAAATTATCTTTGCTTTAACACTTGGCACTTTATAATGTGTCTTGGTGTAGACCTCCTCGGGTTCATCTTGTTTGGGACTCTCTCTGCTTCTTTGGCTTGTATGTTTACTTCCTTCATCAGGTGAGGGAAGTTTCCCACCATTATTTCCTCAAATAGATTTTCAATTCCTTACTCGCTCTTCTCCTTCTGATACTCCTATGATGTGAATGTTGGTACACTTGATTTTGTCCTAGAGACTTCTTAAACTATCCTCATTTTGTTTTGTTTTTTGTTGTTCTGATTGAGTGTTTTATGCTACCTTATCTTCCAAATCACTGATTTGATACTCTGCTTCATTTAATCTACTGTTGATTCCCTCTACTGTCTTCTTTATTTCAGTTATGGTATTCTTCATTTTTGACTGGCTCTTTTTTATGTCTTCTTTCTCCATTTTTATGTTTCTTATTTCTTTGTTGAAATTCTCCCTGAGATTACTTAGCATCCTTATAACCAGTGTTTTGAATTCTACCTCTGGTACTTTGCTTGTCTTCATTTATTTAGTTCTTTTTCTGGAGCTTAGTTTTGTTCTTTAATTTGGGACATGATTTTTTTTTTTTTTTTGTCTCCTCATTTTGGCTGCCTTCTTGTACTTTTTTTCTGTGTAGTAGTAAATTTGCTATGTCTACTAGTCTTGCTAGACTGACTTTATGTAGTAGGTATTCTGTGGGGTCTAGTGGCAGTCTCCCTGGTCACCAGACCTGGATGCTGCAGCTGTGTCCCTGGTGTGGGTTGTGTGCTCCTTCCTGTTGTAGTTGAACTTTGATTGCTGTTAGTATGTCAATGGGAGGGACTGACCCTTAGGCTGACTGGTTTTGAGAACTGGCTGTGACTACAGTGGAAGAGCTGTTTTGCAGGGGCTAAACTTATAGAGCAGAATTCAATTTAGCACAGCTCTGGTGCCTGTAGAATCCACCCTTTGAATGTGTTATTTGTGAAGGTGCTTGGGTTGTATGGTTGTGTTCTGGTGTGTTCCAAAGATGGCCACCATGTGTGTTGGTTATGGGGCCTCTTAGGAGGGGCTCTAGTACAGACTAAGATCAACCGTTGCCTATGACCTGCCTTGGTATGAGCTACAAAGTGATCTGAAGATGGGTGAATCTTGTCCTGGGCTTGGGGTTGCCTGGAAGAGGCTAAGGTTCAAACTGAGACTGGCCGCTCCTAGTGCCATGCTTGGGGCTGCTTAGCAAGAGGCATGGGGCATGCTGAGGCCAGATACTACTTGTCTGGGGTTTGTAAACTTTTGAGAGATTTTAGGAAAGTCTATTGTATGAGCCACAATAGGCTGTTTATATAGGAAAAAAAAACACATTGGAAATGGCTTGGGTCGATCTGCACGTTGGGAGGAGGGGATGCTCAGGGAATCAGAAGGGCAGGGCAAACAGTAGTAGCCAGGTTGATGGAGATTCAGATATGGCAGCTGACTGTGCCTGTGATGAAAAGGATCAAGGAAGAAACAACAGCTTCTGCCAGCACTTTTATCTGAGAGAATGTTGTTCCTCCAGCCCTCGTCCTGAGATCAGACAACTCAGTTCCTCCCCATATGTCCCTGGTGCCTTCTGAATTGCTTCCCTATTGCTCAAGCTCAGAGCGAGTGAGACAGTGAGCAAGTAAGTCCATACACAGGCTCTTTAAGAGGAATGGCAGGGACTCCAGCAGCACCTCCGTCTCACTCAGCTATAACCTCTGCCAGTTTCAATAGCCAGAAGTCATTGAGACTTCTCTTACTGCACTGGAAACCTGGGCTGGGGAGCCTAGTCTGGGGCTGGGACCCCTCATTTCTCAGGGTGGGGGAACCTCTCTATCCAAATAACCTTTCTGATTTTTAAATGTCAAAAATGGGTGTGGGACCAGCCTGTTCTGTGTCTCTGCCCTTCCTCCCAGTGTCGTCATGGCTTCTTCAGTATATTCCTAGTTATAGGACTTCTGTTAAGTTTTACTCCAGGTGGTTCTCAATGATGGCTATTCTATAGTTTAGTTGTAATTTTAAGGTGGTTGTGGGAGGAAGTGAGCATAGCACTTATCCACTCCACCATCTTGACCCAAATCCTGTGAGGCACTGAGTTTTTGATTAAAAATGGCAAAAATCAAAAAAGAATTATTAACAATTACTTCCAGTTTGATCTGTTAAATCTGTAATAAGTTAACAAACTTAATGTGTATATGTATAATGTGTACATATCCACACACATACATGTCATCTCATGCTCTAGAAATTTATAAGGTTATTATGTTAATGGTATCAAAGCATATCTAGCTTTGGAAATCCTTGCTCTTCAATAATTCCAAAATGGCATGAGTTGTCAGAGTTTTGAATGATTTCATTACTAGAGTGTAGGAACTTGGAGAATGAGCTGGACAATGCTAAGAGGAACTTTGATTCTAAAATTGTTGAATGATGAAAATAGACTGAAAAGGAAAATATAAATTATTTCACTAAAGAAACTATTTTAGCTCTAATAAGGCTACAGAGAATTATATGATTTATAGATGATGTAATACAGAATTGTACACCTGAAATCTATGTAATTTTACTAACAATTGTATATATATATATATTGAAAGCACAAGTCTTCCCGAAGAAGTAGCCATGAGAAAAGCAGGAAAAGTGTTATGTTCTTCTGGTTAGATCTAATTTTTGATTTCTTCTTGTAGATGAAACTAACTTGATGTTCTCATTAAAATATAGACATTCTTATTTTAAAAATTTATGCCTGACAATACTGGTTCTGAGAAATCATCTCATTTTGGATAATCTTGGGTTAAAAAAATAAGTTCTTAGAAACTAGTTTCTTTTAAAATAGTTACTAGGAAAAAAATACCAAAACGAAAAGACTGACAACTAAGAGATTGGTAACATATTAGAAAGAAAGTAATAAATGTCCATGATATTAGCAACAGGATGCCACTGAGCCTGCTTGAGAATACAGCCGATAAAATGTGTAATTCTCCCTTAGGTATTGTAAATTGACCACATAACAACATCAAAAATTTCACTTGTGAGAAAAATTAGATAACACATGGAAGTCAATTGCTGAGAAAAGTAACTGTAAAACAAAGTAAAATGTGTTATTTGAGATTTATATTATGATACTTGACAGTGCTTTATTTTGAATTCCCAGGTTTGCATTTGCTTTCATAAGCATTATATTGGAAATCAGGTTTGTGCAGGACCAGCTTCTGTAGTGAATATTTTTGTAAAACTCTTTTGAGTATCCAGTAACCTACTTCTCCCCCTTATTTTTTATTTTAATTTATTATGTGTTAGGATCCTGCAGAGAAACCTAACAATAAGATATATCTATCTCTATCTCTATCTCTATCTCTATCTCTATCTCTATCTCTATCTCTATCTCTATCTCTATCTCTATCTCTATCTCTATCTCTATCTCTATCTCTATCTATCTATCTATCTATCTATCTATCTATCTATCTATCATCTATCTATCTATCTATCTATCTATCTATCTATCTATCTATCTATCTATCTATCTATCTATCTATCTAAAGGGGTTCTATGGAAAGTAACCTCACAGTGATCTGATCATAAATTCCTAACTGAGTAGGTTAAGGTGGGTACTCACGTCAGCAAGCATGAAACTTCTTTACTAAAAGGCTTGTCTTTCCCTGTCTGTTGTTTCTGTACATCTAAGTTAACACACCTTTGAAATGCCCTCTTTCTATTACCTGACTACCCTTTCAAACCCCTCAAGAGAGCACATGATCTTAACTACCTTATAATCTGATCCCCATGTTGCCCGTCTCACTATTACATTCCCTCCTTAATCTCCTTAAGTGCATGACAAGAAACTGCAAACTGTTATTCTCCAAAGCATTTATCTCTGTGTGTTGAGATCTTGCTTCCAGGTGTATCCTCTGTTTGCTCAAATAAATTTTTATAAAAATTCTCTACAGGTTTGGGCATTCTTGTGTTGATGTATGTATGTATATATGTATGTATGTATGTATGTATGTATGTATGTATGTATATATGTGGGAGAGAGATTTTAAGGAATTAGTTCAGGCACTGGTGGCGGTTTGGCAAGTCCAAACTCTGCAGGGTAGGTCCAGGGGGGAGTGCATGTTGCAGCTCTAGTCCAAAGGCAGACTGGAGACCTCAGTCTTTTTCCTCTTAATACTTTAAACTGATTGGATAAGGCATTATGGAGTGCAATCTGTTTTACTCAAACCCCACTGCTCTAAATATTAATCTCATCTAAAAACACCTTCACAGAAACATCAGGACTGGTTTTGACCAAATGTCTGGGTACAGTGGCCTAGCCAAGTAAGCTCATAAAAGTAACCTTCGCCACTTATAAAGGAGCCTAGGACTCTCCCAATCTCTTTTCTTATCTTTTGCCTATAATCTGCTCCAGACCTATAACTGATTCTCTGGACTAAATTTCTAATAACAATTTAATATTTCACTCCACTCTTAGAGGGATTTGTATTTAAATGATAAAAAGTTTCCAACTTAAAATGATTAAATTCTTAATATGTACTTTCAATTTTACTTGATCAATAGGGAATGCTTATTTTGACTAATAATCTTTCTCTCAGTCTATAAGTCTAACACATACCAGTTTTCTGTTCTCCATGGACATACAGTTTGCACTGGTTATAAGCATCCAGACATTGGCACTCTTTCATGCCAATTAATTCAATTAAATAACATTAATTAAGTGCCTATTCTTAGCCAGGAGTATGCTAGAAATCTAAAGGTAAAAGCAGGTAATCTCATAAAAGACCTCATAGTCTGGCAAAGGAGATGTATATGCAAATAAATAAAACAGTTTGACAAGAGCTGCACTAATTGTATAAACAAACTATTATAGGCACAGAAAGGAGCTAGTAATGGTTTCAATCTTGCGTTGTCAAAGAAGTTTCAGAACCTATAAGATGTCAAAACCTATGTTTTGAAAGGTGATTTACTAGATGGATTGTAGACAGGGAAGTAGGGAGTGAAATTTAGCACACAAATGAAGTGGGGGAGTATTTGTGGGAAGAACCGGAGCTGCTTGGAGCACAGCTTATATAAGAAATTTCATGGAGACCAACTGAGAAGATGGGTTGGGCAACATATTGAATGCAGTAATGGGAACATTGAAGGTGACTTTGTAGAAAATGCATAGCCATTGAAAGTATTAAGGTGAGAAGCAACAGGATCAGAAATTGGTTTTAGAAATTTAATTCTGATAGCTAAGTGGTAGATGTATTAGAATCTGAGAGAGACGTGAGTCAGTTAAACCAACTAGGAAACAGTTATAACTATTCCAACAAGAGAAAATCTAGAATGTGGTGGTGGAAATGCAGAAAAGATGATGGATTTGAAAATGTATACTAGGAAGAACATTTGACTAAATGAATGTAGAGTGATAAGGATTCAAAGATTATCCCTGGATTTATTACAACTTCAAATGTCACAATTCTAAGTATTTCAATGGCAGTCTTTCTAAAAATTATTTGACACTTTCCTATCTTTTCAAAGAGGCTATTGAACATAATTTTGCCTTAGAATAGAGTCACCAATATATGAAGATTCACTATTTTACTTTACTGTTATTTATAGCCTCACTTTATTTACATTTATGAGACTTTTTTATTTCTGTTTCTAGTCTGCTCTCCCTTGCCAATTTTGTAACAGGCCTGTTTATTAGAGATCTGCTATAATTTCTAGTGTACTGCTTCTAAAGCAGAGTGGAGTGGGAAATCAGAACAAAATCACAAAAGAGGTATACCAGTAAGAAGAAAATCTAGGAGCAAGAGTCATGGAGTGTTTCCTATGAGGTAAAGAGAAAGCTTTTGTCCTCAGGTTTTGTAACAGGTTGTGTGTGTGTGTGTGTGTGTGTGTGTGTGTGTGTGTGTGTGTGTGTCTGTATTTGCACACACACTCAGAGACTTTATTAACTTTTTATTTCAATAAAGTATATCGGAGAGTTCAGATTGACTGTAGCCAAACTCCAGTTGGAGAACATTCTATTATTAATATATAGGTTTCATGTGTTGTATATAAGTGAAAAAAAAAACAGTATTCATCAGGTAAGTGTAACTCAATTGTTGATAGTAAAAGTGCACTGTATTATGAACATATTGCTACAGATCAGACATTGGCAAAATTATGACCCACAGCTCAAGTCTCGTCTGCCACCTGTTTTTTACCCCTTGAGAGCCAAGAATGATTTTCATATTTTTAAAAAGATATAAAAAGAAAAAGTTGAGTACATGAAAGAAACCATATAAAGTCCATAAGCCCCAAACTATTTAATATATGAAACTTTGCAGAAAAAATTTGCGGACTCTAGCTATGAATAAAGGCTTATACGTGCCTTTTGTTGTCATTTCCATTTTTGTTTACATGTATATTGTCTCACTAAATAAATGATGAACTCATTGAAGGCAGGAACCAGACCACAGATCTGTGTATCTCTTTGAGGATTTGGCATAGTACATTACAATAACTCTTATCTGTGAGTATAAAAGTTGTATAGATCACAAAGCTTCCTAACATTTGTAAGATCCAGAAAAGGGAAGAGGGAGAATGATAAATTCTGCAGGAAAAAAAGAAACAAAAAACATCCTTATGAGAATCCAGGTTTAAGATGTCAAGGACCCTCCAAGGGTCATTTCTCATTTAATTTTTATCTTTGTACAAATATAAATTAAATAGACTTTTATAAATCACTACCTTGGTGATATGCAGGCAGTTAACAAAATGTACAACCATTTAAATTTTAAACATTATGTGAGTAACTAATATCCTTAAATAAACAATATATTTAGGATGAGCAAAATGGAAACTTCATTAATCTTCTAAAGGAGATGTCCTATAGAAATGTGAGGCGTAACCAATAAGACCTGCATTCTAGAAGCATATATTCATCCTTTGTTATCAATTTACCTCATCTGCTTTGAAATGAAATACTTCTGTAATACTCTTAAAAGATTCAGATTTGTTTTAAACACATTTTTCTGTAATATATTTATCTATTTAATGAAGAAAATAAGTAAAGCAGATAAGCAACGTTGTAGAGCTTAAGTGTGTAGCCTGCTTTAGTCTGAAGAGCAGTCTCTCAGGATGTCTCTGCAAAATATAAACCTGTTGTTTGTCTGTTACCTCATCTATAAAATAGGTATAATACTAATTTATTTTTAAATTAAAATGCAATGGGGGTGATGTTGGTTAGTAAAATTACATAGGCTTCAAGTGTACAATTCTGTATTACATCATCTATATATCACATTGTGTGTTCACCACCCAGAGTCAGTTCTCCTTCCATCACCATATATTTGACTACATGGGATATTCTTTATATAGTTTATGTGAAGAATAAAAATAAGACAATATATGTAGACACGATGGTCCTGAAAATATAAGTATCAACTGTAGAAATTATTGATTAGTTTTTATTCTTCTCTATATTAAAAATTACTGGCCAGCTCTTATTCTTCTATCCATGAATCATACAATGCTCTACCTATCATAGACATAAAGAAAATCTGTCTTCTAATAGTATAACAAAATGGGAGAGAAAATTGGACCAGGATGTATAGGATGCTTTACTCAAAAGAGTGTGTTTTTTTTTTGTCTCAAATCTGCCTAATTTCTGGAAAATCCTTTCAGGAATGAACTTGAGGGAAAAATCTTGTTCTGCCTTCCTGAAGCTATTTTATTTAACTAACAGAAATGTAAACTAGCACTCACAACCATTCTATATCTTGTAGACTACACTATTTTTAAATATTAAAAAAGATATAACTCTCATGGTTCTACATTTAATAAAGTGAAACAGATAATTGGTTTCTGGTGATAATGGAAGATTTCTTCTGTCCTCGTGAGCAGAGTGAAACATAAAAATAGTGTTTTGTTGATGTAGTCATTATAGTCATGGTCTCACATAACCATCATATTAAAACATTGAGGGGCAATGGAGTATTTTAAACAATTGCAAGAAAAATACATTAAAATTAAAAGTGAAAACCTAACAACCTTGACAATAATTAGATGATGTAGTTCACTACAGATAGCAAAACTGAGAAAGATCATAAACAATGTAGATGACATGGCAATATTTTGCTTCAGGTTGTATATAAATTCAATAGAAAACATATGCTTTCCTACAGATGTTAAGTATTAAGATAGGTAAAAGCAATCCTCAGTAGCTTAAATATATCAAGTGCAAACGTATATTAACATACAAAAAGCATATCTTGATGTAGGTTGTAATTAAAAATAAACTCATATAATCATCTAGATAGAATTTCATGTTATTTATTGTCATTATTACCCTTAGATAAAACCTATTAAAGTAGGTTCTTAAATATAAGTATCAAATGTAATAAAGCACATGCTCTCAAAGACTCCTGATTTTCTATTTTGAGAGACACACTGATGCACAAAGCAGGGATGGAGGACCCAGTGCTGAAAAGGAAGCACCAGCCTGAAAATGTTAATATGGTATGATTCCAGTTATATGACATTCTAAAAAAAGAAAAACCTATAGAGAGTGTAAAATGACCAGTGGTTTCCAGAGAGAGAGCGTAGGTGAAGCACAGGGGATTTTAAGGTTAGTGAAACTAGTGTATATATGGTGGATACATGACTTTATGTTTTTTTCAAAACCCATAACACTGAACTATAATGTAAACTATGGACTTCAATTAATAATAATGTATCAATATTGGTTTATCAGTTGTAGCAAATGCACCACACTAATGCAAGACGTTAATCATAGAAGAAACTGTGCAACAGGTGGAGAGGAGAGGAGATGTATGGAATGGTACTTTCTGCTCAATTTTTCTGTAAACTTAAAACTTTTCTGAAAAATGAAGTCTACTAATTGATTTTAAATGTAGCATACGTGAAGCATTTTTGTTAAATGCAATAGATGGGCACTGCTGAAGTGATCTTCAAGAAATAAGAAATACAAATTGGTAATTAAAAAATAGTCATTGAATGTAAAGTAAAGCATAGGGAATATAATCAATAATATGGTGATAACTATGTATAGAGCCAGATGGGTTCCAGAATAGTCAGGGAGACCACTTCTTAAATTATTAGGTTGGTGCAAAAATAATTGCAGTTTAAAGGGTTAAAAATAATTGCAAAAACCACAATTACTTTTGCACCAACCTATATAAATGTCTAACCACTATGCTGTACACCTGAAACTAATACAAAATAATGTTGAATGTCAACTGTAAAAACTAACTAACTAAGTAACTAACTAACTACCTAAATAAATAAATACCACAGAAATTCCAATCAGAGAATTGTAGAGCTAAAAGATAACCAAAGAAAACATGTCTACACTACTCTTAAAGATTTCTAAGGAGAGAAGTTCTACCATTATTCCTTTCTTATTCTAGGATTTAATTATTTACTGAGTCCACCAAACTATTGTATATTAATGTGTCTGTTTTCTCTAAATGTGAAGACTGATCAATGACCTCGTTAAATAATCTTTCTCTATTAGAGTTTAATTATTAAGTAAATTATCGCTTTGCTTTGTTTTTTCTGATTCTGATTAAAGAGCCCCAACACTTTTAATTATTTGCCATAAATGCAAGCTACAATGAAATAGTTCAAAATAGTTCATTCATAGGAAGCCTATCATTTAGAATTTACATTTCTAATGTAGAAATTATCAAGTTCTAGAAAGTTAAAAACTACTGATTACAGAACACACTTGAGTAAAGAAAAGTAACCTTATATTGACACAACTTTGTCTCACACTGGATTGTAGCTATTTTTTAATGTGATAAGGGACAAAATTCTTGACTATCTTAGAAATAATTTGACTAAACTTGTGTTCCAAACCTGATTTAATTCACTCCTTTGATAATGTCAACATCTACCACTCTAATCTTAAAAAATCTATTGGAATAATCAAATGACAAATACCCATTCTCAAGAGGAGGTAAAAACATAGAGGATAGTTACATGTGGAAGTTGATAGTTGCTCACGGGAAGATGCAATAGAGAATCCATGTTGTGTATAGCTTATTTCTGTAATAAGTGTACAGATGAATTAAAATTTTAATGTTTGAATCTTTTTAACTGCCAACTGTCCCTGAAATGACAAATACCACTGAAGGTATGGTAATAAAATCCAAAAAAAAGTTATAAAGGACATAGTTTCTATGAACATGTGCTCTTTCTGAGTGTAGTAAATTATACTCTCATTATGATTATGGGAGCATAAAATAGATTATATTTTCTTTTTATATGAAGAATCAGTACCTGGTCCTAGCATATTTCAAATCAATTTTCTATTGTCTAATAATCAACATTAGGGGCACTTTTATTATCTTAGAAAATACTTTTTTGTATTAATATATATTTCAATTATTTGGGAATTATAAATTTCTGTTCCAAATGATTCATGGGTTTGAACTAAAGATCCAAATATATTTCTTCTTCTGTCTTTGTTGTACTTTAAATTTATATCTATTTCAATTTGTAGGTGTTAATCATGAATATTATTTTTTTATCTTCTGTACTAGAAGCTAGCTGTTAATATAAGGTTATGAGATATTGACTCTTTTACCTAGCAATTTGAATACTAATAGCTTAATTCAGTCATAAATCTTCCTTTTGGTATTTTTTTATCCTCTGTTAACAATATGGTAATACATCATGAGACTGACTAAAGTATTTCATGTTATCATCTCTCTCTCATATATATACATATATATATGTGTATATGTATATATATATATATATATATATAATTTTATTTTCTTATACTAAAATCATAGCTTTCTACTAATGTAGTTGCAAGATAATATATGAGTATAACCCTCTGAAAGACCTTTCCTTAATTACATCAGAGAATGGAGATTAGCAGGCTTGGTTCTCTGGGAAGCAGTTGCTAAGATGAAGTTGTGTGTAAAAGACTTATTGGTGAGAAACACTTGTGGAAGGAAAGGGGAGGAAGCAAGATTGGATAGAGGTAGTTGTCAGACCTTGTTGCTGTCCCTACAAAGTCTTTGCTAGACCAACGTGGAGCTAAAGAGCAAAAACTGCCCATTAGAGGAGTCCTGTGTGGGGAGAAAATGGCTATGCTATTTCCCACCACCTTCCACAATTATTGGTTGAAAGCTACCTGAAACAGAAAGGACTTTGCCTTAAAATCTGAAGTGGACCTTGAATAAGTTAACAGGAAGAGGCTGTCAGCTAGTCACACTCATCACAACTGGGCAGCAAGTTCTCTCTTGAATAAGGACCTAAATGGCTCATCCCCATGTCTGCACAGTCCACTCTTTGGACCATGTAGTTTCACTTGACCACATAGCTTCAGGGAGCAGCTCTTTCAAGCGTTGGTGGAGCCTCTTCCTAAGGTTAAACTTGGAAGATAGAGGTCAGGAGCCTCTTTGCAGTTGTCATCAAGGCTGCAACTGGTATGCATTACTATCCACGATAAATTTCCCTTGCCCTAAGGTATCGCCTCTGCTGGTCTTGGTGGGTTACCTCACATTATGACCCAAACTCTCGTTCCTTCAGATTGTGAGCTCTTGGTAATCATATCTGTTTTTCAGGCCAGAGTTGCTTACTTGTCCATTCATAGTTGTAAATGTTTACCCAGTCCATTCTGGTACTGACTCTGAGAGATTACTTCAGCTGCACCTATACCAGGCAATTCTAATGTTCAAACAGACTTTCATGTTGGTGATAGTGAATATAACCTGTGGGTTCCATATTCATGGGGCTCCTTCCACATTTCCTTCACTGTCAAGTGGGTTCCCTGCTTATTTATAGTCCAACATTCCATCTTGACCAGTGTCCAGCAGCATGCTAGTAGCTGTTTTATAAAACATATGTACTTTTCTGCTACACATGACATGGTCTTACTTCAGAAACCCAGGGCCTGTGATATTTCCACTGATGCCTGTCATAAAGTCCACATTGCATCTTTTTCCACCTCTAAACTATCCAACACAATATGGTATGCTGGATCATCTGAGTGGCAGAAATGCTTGCACTGTAGCATGAACCTGGTGCCAAGACCTTCCTAGCTCCAGGTTTTGTTCAAACTGGTAGCTTCCCATATCACCATGTCTGGGCCAGAATAGCATTCCTAAGTGTGGAATATATTATCTGTAAAACTTAAGAAGCTTTCCTAGCATTGAGCTCCTTTTTTGATAATAAGGGCTGGAAGATGCAACAATTTGTCTTTTGCTTTGAAGGGGAAGTATTGGCTATCGCACCTCTAAATGCTTTTGCTGAAGTATCAGATTCCCAATTCTTCATGGGCTTTGC
This sequence comes from Rhinolophus sinicus, assembly GCF_036562045.2. NCBI lineage: Eukaryota > Metazoa > Chordata > Mammalia > Chiroptera > Rhinolophidae > Rhinolophus > Rhinolophus sinicus. The sequence continues at coordinate 83,470,437 of NC_133751.1, read as the reverse complement.
CTCCCACCCTGTGAAGCACCTGCAATTTAACAAGATCACATGGCTACCTGTTGCTCATCTTACCTAATCAGCATGAGGCCATCATTGTCATGAATCAAATGATAGTCTGTGAAATATTGAGATAGCCTATAGCTTTTTGGGATACATTAAGATACAGGATAGAATGGTTAGCCATGATGAAAAACTAAATAAATATTGTGGTGCATTCTATGTGAATGTGAACTGTTTCTGATGTTCTTTCCTGATTGGGATAGACAAGGAAATCCTAAATCACTGGCTACATAGTATGCACCTGAGGCTATATTAGCCTGCCCCAGGAACAATACTATGTCAGGTCTGGTTGTTGTGACTTGGCCTATTATTTAATTGATCTTCTGGTAGTCTAAACTATTCTCCAAGGTATATTCAATTTTGGCAGAAGCCAGAGTGGTAAATTAAATAGAAATATGAGAAAAATCACTTCCCTTGCATTCTTGAGGTCATAAGGAGTAGCATTCATCTCCCCTTTTCCTCTCAACCCCAAAAGGCAATACTATTCTATCCTGACTGGATGGGCATGCAGTTTCATAGGCATCCACTTGACCTGCACCACTGTGGTAGCTCTTACCCATTGTCCAAGGATCCATTGTGGGAATTACTACAACTGCCAACTATAACAATCTCAAAAAATGCACCTGGAGACCACACAAATGAGCAATGTTTGGATTAGTAGAACTATGTGAACTACTGTAAGCTAGAATTGGGCCAAGTCTATTTTTTTATTTTTCACATGCTCCTGCTCTAAGAGGGGCCTATGATAATGCTTGAAGTCTGTAAATATCAATGTTAACTGAATCTTGTGTCCCGTGATCCTTGAAATGTCTGCATATTCCTCTTAACCCAGTGTACAATCGTTCAAGTAAGTAGCCATAGGCCCTTTTGAGGAAGGACTGGGGGAATTACTATAGCATATATACTGGCTATGGTATCTCAGGGTCCTTCCTCTGAGATCATCTGTTCAGGCAGCAGTTTCTGGCTCCTATTTGAAAATCCACTCAGACTTGGAAACTGAGCAACGTATAATGATTTTTTTTGGAGCAACTGCTCTCCGCTTCGTGTTCATCATCTACACACATACAATGTAGTCGTACCTTTATTATCTGTCGTTTATTTGACATTAAGGATGCTGTGATCTTTGAAACATCTTCATGATTTTCTATGTATCAGGTGTCCTTAGCCAGGGGGGCTACTCCACGTTTGTCTGTCATGATAATTACAACCCCCTTGCTTCTGGTGTTTCAACACTGCCACCTGCCTCTTACTCCTTTGGGGCCATATTATCATCTCCAGTGCTTTCAGCAAGCCAAGAACAATGACAGCCTCTCCATCATCAGCCCTGACTCAGAGGAGAGCCACAGCTGAAGTTCTTAATGATGCCTGCCACTAAGCATTTTTTCTCACTAGTGTATCTCTGACAGCCTTGGGTAAAAGGTGTGTTTTCGAGGTTAGAGAACAGAATTCTCTGGATGATCTCATAATTCTCTGAGTGACCTCACATAATCTTTAGGCCTCACTTAATATGTCCATTCCAGTATGCCCGCTTTCTCTTGTCTTTAATCCCCTTATTATGTGCTCTACGAATTTAGGCATTTTAATCTCACTCAGTGTGGACATTATATTTTTGAAGCTTCTAGATTCAGTCCTAGCAGCAAGTGTGCACCGTGCCCTGGGGGTCTTGTCAGAATGTGAAATCCTGTATACATACATGCTGAGCTAGTACACTACATCGATAAACTGCCCTTTTTCCAGGTGTATGTTCCAGTTCCTTTGATCAAGCACCCTCAAATTCTTGCCTCACTGTTCCTAGTGATAAATGTCTTCTCATTCCAACAGTTACTTTAAAGTATAATCTCTTTATTCTCCTATTAGTTCCCACATAGCATGGATGGGTTAGTAGCCACTTTAACTCTAATTATAGGCCTGCAAGAGAGAAGTTGGGGGTATCTCCGGAACGTAGCAACTAGGGCCTTGTGAGAAAAGATCTACGTATTGTTTTCCTGAGGTAACAGGGATTGGGGAGGATGGACTACTTCTTTAAGGCTCAAGTGGCTCAAACAAATCAGGTGTCAAAACTTTTCAGAGACCTTCACAGAGATGTCCCTAAACCATATGTCAGCTAGGGTCCTGACTTTGGCATAACAGATTTACCTCTGTTTAACATTCAACAACCTTTAATGTTCAGCTGCTTTGACTATTGAATCTTTTGCCTGCCTTCACCTTTTTCTGTTTGCCTGCTGCCTGAAATGAGTCTTCTTTGCATTTTCAGAGACTCTGGCTCTCAACTAAATTTCTGTTTCTTAGTTACTTGCCTTCAACTTTTCATTATCTATCTAAGGAATGAAAGCAATTTAGTAACAACACCCAATTCCTCATTCCTTATATCTATTGTTTATCTCGTATGGTTCAAATGTCTAAATCATGACACTGGCCAGGGTAGTTTCTCCCCCATCAGGCCAACTCAGCACACCACCAGTGAATGTGTGAACAATGGGGTTGCCACCCTGTGCCAGGGGAATATCCCTTACCACCAGTCTTATCTTAGATAAGACATGAGTGGTCCATCTTCCTGTCTGCCACAACAGAGTTTTAAGATTAAAATATCTGAATTCTTCGCTTCTTTCTAATTTCTGTTTCTACAGAATAGGGAATGTAAAATGAAACAGGAGACAAGAGTTGGGAAACATTTTTTTAAAGCCCAGCTACCATAGTATTGTCATGTCAGGGGCTTATAAGCAAACATGCTGTATCAATTCCCTATGGCTGCTCTAACAAGTTACCATAAATTTTGTAGCATAAAGCAATACAAATTTATCATCATAAAGTTCTAAAGGTCAGAAGTCTTATAATCAAAGTATCACCAGGGCTGGTTGTCTTTCTTCTGGAAGCTCTAAGGGAAAATCCATTTCCTTGTCTTTTTTGTAAAGCTCCTAGAGGCCACCTGGATTCCTTGGCTCATGGCTCCATCTTTCATTTTCAAAGCTAGCAATGGAATGTCTTCTAATCTGTGTCTCTCTATGCTTCGATAATCATCTTGCCTTTTATAGCATTGACCCTCTTGCCTCCCTCTAATTAAAAACTCTTGTGATTGATTACGTTGGTTCTACTTAGATACTACAGGATAATCTCTCCATCTCAATGTCCTTTCCATATGCAACAGAAAACATTTTGAGATATTTACTGAGATGTGTTTCTCACACCCTTTTTATGACCATTCCTTTTCAGGTCCCATTAGGGAGCTCCTACACCCTCTTATGGATAGGTCAAGAAAATAAAATATAAGTATTGAAGTTTTGAGTTATAGTTCCAATGCATGCTCTTGAAATTATAGCAGAAAATGCTGTTACTGAAGTGTCAGGGGGAATAAAAAAGGGTTTTCTTTATTTTATTTTTTTTCTTGTTGTTATTTTTAATTCTAAAATTTCAAGAATCAATTTCAAAGATATCAGAAGGGACATACCAATATCTTATCATAGATCCATGCACAATAGGTTTTGATATCCAAGAACAAGTGAGGATTTCACAAGTAGGTAAAACCGTAGTGGGTGTTATCTGGAAACTGAGCCAAAAATATCTTTCTGATGCCAGATCTACATGTCACATCCCAGGGTCTTGGACCATGTCTGAAAAATATGGAAAGAAAAGAGGAAGACAGGAGGGTTTTTATGCTACAGGAGAATAAGTTTATCTTTGATAATAAATATGAGGCTGCACAATTAAGCTTGCGAACTCATCCTGGAATAAGTGTTATATACCTCATTGCTAAATATCACTACAGTAGCCTTCGAAGTACTCCCGTTGGGAAGCTATGCACCGATGCCAGCACCTAGTCCACCCTTCAAAGCAATTTTGGAACTTTTTTGGAATGGCCATCAGAACTGTCATCGTATTACCTTTGATGTCCCGATGTCATCAAAATGTTTTCCTTTCAATATTTCCTTTATCTTTGGGTAAAGAAAGAAGTCACTGGGAGCCAGATCAGGCGAGTAGGGAGGGTGTTCCAATACAGCTATTTGTTTACTGGCTAAAAACTCCCTCACAGACAGTACCCTGTGATCTAGTGCCTTGTCGTGATGCAAGAGCCATGAATTGTTGGCAAAAAGTTCAGGTTGTCGAATTTTTTCATGCAGCCTTTTCAGCACTTCCAAATAGTAAACTTTGTTAACTGTTTGTCCAGTTGGTATAAATTCATAATGAATAATCCCTCTGATATCAAAAAAGATAGCAACATCATTGAAAACAAGTTTGTGAACTTAATTGTCAGAACTTGTATTACATAAATAATACAAATAATTATTTGATAAATAAATTAACACCATTGAGTAAAATTGCAAGATTGAGAGCTAGGAACCCTTATAGAACTATACAGAAATTTAATTGTTTTGCTGAATTGAGTCTTATTTAGCAGAACTGGAATACTTTTGTTAAATCAGTGATTTATTCTATGAAGCAGCTGTGATTTTTTTATTTCAACTGTTATTTGCATTGAAACAGAGGTAATGCAGCTAGTGAATAATGTTGGGAAGTAATTCTCCATGGGTCTTCTGAATTTCTGCACTTTTTGTAGAGACAACATTGATTGTAGAAAGACGTTAGTAGTTTTTGCGCCAGACTATTTATCCAAGGATGTTGGTATAGCAAACAGCCTTGGAAGATAGAAATAGTGTCTTCTTTTTCCAGAGCAGAAGGCAGATTTATTTTCAGAGTAGGAAAATAAAGATAGTGTCTCCTTACAGGGCAAAGGTAGGGCAGGTTTGGCAACAACCACTCACACGATATGGGTTTCCTAAGCTCTGAATTTCTCACTGTGACACAAACCTGTTGCACACATAACATACACTTGTCTGCATGACACCTATGTGACTTGAGGTCAAGAGGAACTGATATAAACATGAATGATGTCCACAGTGCTTTGCATAAATCCTCTGTCTCTGAATCAGAGGTTTCATGTCTTCTGCCAGTGTCTATGACACTGTGACAGGCTAACTTGTTAGCTTATAAGCAGGGTGAACTTTCAGAACCTTCAGAGTTCTTGAAAATGGTAGAAGCAATATTAGAATTTGGGCCATCTGACTCTAGGGCCCTGACTTGAAACCAAGAATTTGAGTATCACACAATGTCTACTGAGGGAGCCAGCTAAACAGAAACTAGCATGAATATAGTGAGTAAACTTGACAGTTTCCTTAGTAAGATCAAATTTGCTCATCTCAGGTTGGCAATAAGTAAAATAATTTTTTTACTTACTAAGCCACATTATCAATATCTTTGCTTTCCAAAGTATAATTGGCAAAACACTACTCTAGAAGAATGGTCCTCAGTATATCCTGGCCAAGTAATTTGTGGGGGAAAACTTTTGTACAATTTATCCTTCTTATAAATTTCCAATATATTAGCATTTAAACTCTCTTAAAAATCCTACAATAAAGAAAATTATTTTACTTCTTTTACCCCAAGTATCCCAGACTAACTGATAACAAAACTCCTATTAGCACCTATGGATCTTACGTCCCATTAAACACATTTTGAGAATCACAGATTGGGATGGATGTATCCTCTGAGCTTATTCCCATTTTGTTATTGCAAGCTTTGAATAACTTCTGGTTTAAATGGTTGTACCTGTATTAATAGAGATAAGGAAAAATTTGTGAGTCTACACTTGGGCTGCAGCAGTTATTCTGAACCTTGGATTTACAATAAAATCATCAAACTGAAGCTAACAAGTTGATATTTTTAAAACTCCCTGAGCTAATCTAACATGTAGTCAGAGTTAAGTACAGCCTTGATAGAGCAGTAAAGCCGGAACACACTCCAGGGGAAAATATGAGTAACAGAAGTCTAGAGTCTACATTATTCTGTCATTATGGTAGTTACTAACTACATGTCACTGTATATGTTTTATTTTAAATTAGGGTAGTTAAACTAAATTTAAAATTCTATCAGTCATACAGGCCACATTCCATATACTTGATAGCCACATGAAACAAGTGGCTATAGTCTTGAACAGCACACACACACCACACCACACACACACACACACACACACACACCATATAAATATATATATATATATATATATATATATATATATATATATATATATATAAATATATATATATATATATATATATATATATATATATATATATATATATATATACACATATATACGTATATACATATAATGTTTCCATCATCAAAGAAACAATTACACGGTACTGGTATGTAAGGTCCAGAGTTCTCTCCTTACATGGCTATAGCCAAACTTAGAGGCTCTAGGTTTAATTTTATTAAGGCAGCCAGTGGTCTTCACTAAGGGAGGAATAAAGAGGATGTGGATGGAAAGTTGTATGAAATATGTGTGATATATGTTCATGTGGGTGTGTGTGGGTGTGCACATGAGTGCATGCGTGTGTTGTGTGAATAATGGCAACAGTCTCTCTCCTTTGGCCCCAAGTAATGTGCTATGCTCTAAAACTGTGAAAGATTACTATAGAGCTGATAAAAAACAAAAAAACAAAAAACAAAAACAAAAAAAACACAACTGTAATAAAAGACTTATCCTTAGAAGCTCAACCAGAGACATTTTTCAAATGAATCAGTCCTTATTATCTTAATGTTATTTCCCTGAAGTACTTTCTCTAATGTTAAGTTTCCTGGTTTCTCTGACTCTTGTCCTGGAATGACCCCATATCTTGGGAAGAAATTATGACAAATAGTATTTTTAATTATTTTCTAAGATGTCACTATTAACTACAAAATTTGAAACTATTACCTAGATTTTTCTTCAATATACTACCTACAAAAGAGTAGGAAACCATCTCAGGGAACAAACCAAATTGGCAAAAGGAAATTATTTGGATTCATAGAAATACCTCATTACTTTGTTACATGAGAAGCACTTTTTGTAACTTTTTGCAATAGTAGTTTTAATATTTAGGTATTCAGTGAAAATTGTGGAGATCAAAGGGTGTCCTCTCTAAAATTTTATGGTCATTTAATGTACGACACAAAGTATGTGAGGAAAAACAATTATTTCTTTATGATTACTCATGTCATTTTAAAAAGTAGAACATAGGGTGATTCTACTCAAGATAGTAGAATAAGTAAACACTGTGTTTGCCTCCTCTCATGATCACTTCAAAATTACAACTAAACTACATAACAACCATCATTGAGAATCACCTAAACTCAAGTTGAACAGAAGTACTACATCTAAGGACATACGGAAGCCACATAGAGACTGGTGTGGTGGGGAGGAGACATAGAACGGGTTGCTTCCACACTCACATGTGGTGGTTAAAAATCAGGAGATATTTCAGCTATGGAGGTACCCCCTGAGGAGCGAGCGAGGGGTGCCAGCTCCACATCCAGCTCCCCATCCCAGGTTTCCAGTGTTGATAAGAGAAGTCCCTATAACTTCTGGCAGTGAAAACAAGCAGAGACTGTAGCTAAGTGAGACAGAGGTCTGCTGGATTCCTCATAAAGGATCTGTATATGGACTTACAAACTGATGGATTCACTTGCTCTGAGTTCCAGTTCCAGTGCAACAGCTTGATAGGTGCCAGGGACACACAAGAGCTGAATTGTCTGGCTTCAGGACAAGGGCTGGAGGGGCAATTTTCTTCCAGACAGAGGTGATGGCAGAAGCCACTGTTCTTTTGTTGAGTCTTTCTTCTCCCAGCATGTAGATGAAGACTCCCACCATACCAGAGTCTTCATCAACCTAGCTAACACTGTCTGCCCTGCTCTCGTGATTTTCTGAGACCCCACCCCACTCAACTTGTGGGCACAGCTAAGCCACTTCCAGTGGCTTTTCCATACAAATGACCTATTTTGGCTCATGCTGTGGAATTTCCTAAAGTCTCTCAAAGATTTACAAACCCTAGACAAGCAGCATTTGGCCTTGGGGTGCCCCATATCTCTTGCTGAGCAGGACCAAGTTGGGTACTAGTGGCAGCAGGTCTCAGATCAAGGCTTGGCCTCCTCTCCCAGGCACCTCCAAACTCAGCACAGGTGGTGACCATCTGCAGATTGCTTTGTGGCTCATTATAGGTGATTCAGGGCAGGGCATAGGTTGTAACTGAACTTGGCCTATGGCAGGGCCCCTCCAAGGAGGTCTTGCAATGGGCATACCTGGTGGGCAGCTACAGGCTGAGCTGGAGCACGACCATGCTACCTCCACAAATGACATACCTAAAGGGCATACTTGAGAAGAACCCAAGTATGGAACAGGATTCGCCTATGAAACAGGTGAATACTGTTTCACAATGTCAGTCCCAGCACAACAGCTTTTCCACTGTAGTTACAGTCAGTACTTACAACCAATCAACCCAAGGGTCTATCCCTCCCATTGATGTGGGAACAGCAACAAATGCTCAACTACAATAGGAAGGCAGACACAATTCACATAAAAGACACACCTAAAGCACCTGGCAGAGGTGACAAGGGAGTACGGGCCACTGTGCCCCATAGAACACCTGCTACATAAGGCCATTCTACCAAGACGGGAAGAAATAGCAGCTCTACCTAACGGTGTTTCCCTGAAAGTAAGACCGGGTCTTATATTAATTGTTGCTCCAAAAGACATATTAGGGTTTATGTTCAGGGGATGTCATCCTGAAAAATCATTCTAAGATTTATTTTACAGTTAAGTCTTATTTCCGGGGAAACATGGTATGAGGTCTGACCATTAAGTTCACAAATTTATCCTATAAAAAGTGCTACTTACCTCATTGCTGAATATCACTACAGTCACCTTCTAAGTACTCCCCTTGGGAAGCTATGCACCAATGCCAGTGCCTAGTCCACCCTTCAAAGCAACTTTGGAACTCTTTTTCTGGAATGGCCATCAGAGTTCTCATCGTATTACTCTTGCTGTCCTGAATGTCATAAAAATGTCTTCCTTTGAATATTTCCTTTATCTTTGGGTAAAGAAAGAAGTAATTGGAGGGCAGATCAAGTGAGTAGGGAGGGTGTTCCAATACAGTTATTTGTCTCCTGGCTAAAAACTCCCTCACACACAGTGCCGTGTGAGCTGGTGCATTGTCGTGATACAAGAGCCATGAATTGTTGGCTGAAAGTTCAGGTCATTTTCATCTAACTTTTCCACACAGCCTTTTCAGCACTTCCAAATAGTAACTTGGTTCACTGTTTGTACAATTGGTACAAATTCATAATGAATAATCCCATTGATATCAAAAAAGTTTAGCAACATGGTTTTGACTCTTGATTTGGATTCATGGAACATTTTTGGTCATAGAGAATTGGCTGACTTCCATTGTGCACTTTGACACTTTGTTTCAGGGTCCTATTGGTACACCCTTTTCATCACCAGTGATAACACATCTCAAAACATTGTCTTGCCTCTCCAAAAGGTCTTGGCAAACTTCTACTCTCCTTTGCTTTTGTTCATCAGTGAGCTCCTTCGGGACCATTTTTTCACACACCTCTCTCATACCAAGATTTTCAGTTAAGATTTGCCTAACTATTTCCCCATCAATGTTGCTTGGTCTGCTATTCTTCTCATAGTCAGCTGACAATTTTAACACACAATGTTTTCTTCGTCAGTTCTGCTCATTACTGGCTGCCCTGACCTCTCTTCATCAGTGATGCATTCTCTCCCTCAGAAAAACATTTAATCCATTTGTACACTGCCGTTTTCTTTATGGTATAATATTATCCCCATAAACTTGGAATAACATGTCCCTGATTTCACTTCCACTCTTGCCAAGTTTAATAAGACATTTAATGTTGGTTTGTTGCTCTAATTCAAGCCCAGACATTCTCAGGGTAGCACACAAAAACATGCAACAATAATGAATGCCACTCAGCAAAACACCACCACACTTTAACAGGAACAACCATGAGATACTGATATACTAAGTTTATGAAATCTTACCAAGCTCTTTGTATAGTGCTGCCAATGTAAGTGCACAGTGGCAAGTTTGCAAACTTAATTGTTAGATCTCATATTATATATTTATATATTTGTATATATACACGATATATAATATTAAATATATTTTATATATAATTTGCATGTTACATATTTATATATAAATTAAAATGATATGTATACTTTTCTAAACATTTAGCCAACAAAATAGTATGGATTTAGTATTAAATGAAAGCATTTTTTTTAATACATACACAGTTATTCATTTAGTAGTATATAGAAATGAGAAATAGAAAATAACAATAGACTGGCATGAGTTAAGACCACAGATCTGGCATTCAAAGTTGACAATATACTTTATTTTAATGCTATTACATTAATATTAAAATACAGTAAACGATATACCAAAGCTATTCATTTTTTAGGAGTTTCCAGATAAAAAGGGCCATATCCTGAAACAGATGAAACGGAATTAATCATGTGTCCCAGAAGTGCACTTGTAGATACAATTTCCCAGTAAAAGATCATTGAAAGGTAACCGTGTAGTGAGGGGAATTATTTTATTAGACATTAAATGATATTGCACTTCTAAGCCCAGCTCTTAGTAACAACAATAGGTAAAGGATATATTTGAAAATAAATGGATACAACACATATAGTGTAAGACAGGCTATCTGGTCCAGGCTATGATATTATTCTGGGAAGTAACTAAACTTTGTTAATCTATGTGCATGCAAATATGCACTTAAAATTCCCACTAGCTCAATTTATTGATATTGCTTATTGTGAATATTTCTGCTCTTTGTAATATATTGATCGCTCCCACTAAAGAAAGTGGGAATATCTAACTCTGAATGATTTTCTCTGTTCTGTTTTTCTTAGTTCAGGAAACACAGTTTCAAGCTTGCTAGCTGGTGTGCATCCACAGACATTCTGTAGGCAAACTAGCCCTTTCTCTAGTCTTCTGCTGCCCTAAAAACCACAGCCCCCTCTCATTTAGCCTCATAATCTAGCTGACCAGCATCTTCTCCAAGTCTTCCCCTACTCCAACCTTCTTAAATAGTCCGCTTATCTCTCAGGTTCCCCTCCTTTCACCTACTTTACCATCCCCACTAAAACACAGTCTTTGTTTTTTGTAAACATAAAATTCAGAAGTGTTCTTGTCTGTGATTTTGCTCCTGTATGAACACTAAGCCTACACATTGAGTATGACATAAAGAACTCAAAGTGAATTTACTTACTCTGTTTTTCTTTCAAAAAGTTCTTTTGCTAACAGCTTTGGGTATGCATGCAAAATTCATACCAGTATAAAAGGAAAGAAACAAATGCCAGGCACATAGCGCCAAGCTGAGGAACCAAATGTTAAGCAGGGACAATGAAGGAGTTCAGCTTGGCAGTGAGCAGTGAGGCCCAGTACTGACTGCTATTTGCAATATCAAACAGTCTAATGAGTATGGAACATTAGAGGATTCCCAAGTAATAAAGAAGATTGGCATCAGTGCCCATGTTGTAACGACACTATAGCCAACAATTTAAAGATGAAAGAGGGAAAATGGCATTTTGTGGTCTCCCTCAAGAAAGGAGTAGAATGGTAATATTTCAGTTCTCCCCCATCCAAGGCTAATAAATTAATAATATAGTTAATGATAATTCGTGCAAAATATAGTAAATGCACAAGTTAGTCTAGAGAAAAGATGGGGCTGCTGTTTGCTAAAAGTGATCTAAGATCACCTGTGGACCAAAATATTATTCACCTTCAGTCACCAAATATTCTGTGAAATGTTTCAAAGAGTTTTTCTAGAATTATCAGGACTGTGCACATTGCTCTGAGTAAACCCTTGCACACTCTCTGATGCCGTGGGAACCGATGTTTGGTGACTTACCAAACCACCTGCAGTGTGGAGGGGTTGCCTCGAACTTAGAAACTGGAGGTTCGACCTTGGGAAAAACCACCCTATGGGGCAGCTATTGTGTGTCCTGTGACATCCAGAATGACAGATTATGTGCTGATTCCCCTTTCTTTTCACCAACATGAAGCTGGTGGCATAAAGTGAGGAAGAGGGTGAGGATCACAACCCCTGGCTGTCCTGTGCTCCTTGAGCCTCTGCCACGCTGCTCTAGCTAGTGCAGGGAAAAGGGTTTGGAAAAGAGATTTCTTTCTAGTTTTTTACCTGACATTTCTTCTTTGTTCACAGTATGGGCTCCCAACCCTATCTCTGTATCTCCAAATATCATAGTAAGAATTATGATCGATCATTTTGACATTTTGAAATCAGTATTCCTGAATGGGGGGTTCAAGCACCTTTATAAATCTTCCAGTAATTTTACTTGTGGGTGACAGGGAAAAATTATTTTATTAAAATGTTAATGGATATTTAGTGACTTAAAATAATGGGCTAGGCTGATAATATATCTTTATGTACTGATCTCCAGAAAAAGTCTATTTTAATAAACCATTATTGTATTTTTTCATTATTGTTTTCCTCCTCCACATTCAGTATAATCCTAAACACAAGGGTCTTTGAAAAACACCCTTGGTTAATTCTTGGTTAATTTCCATGGTGATAGGAAATTAATAAACATTTCAAATCAATTCACCTTAAATATTTCATGTTTTGATAATAAAACATCTCAACCTCAGCTGAATTAATTTTCTGAAGATACAACATTTAGTAACAGCTGAGTCTCTGTAGCTTTCCAAGGTGAACAGGCCTAAAAATCATGCGATAAACATTTGTAGAGGACTTCGTATGTCAATCAATGATAAGCATTATAAAATTCAAAGATGAAAAAGAAAGTGATGGATCTTGCTTTCAAATAAAATGCAATACTCAGTGTAAGTGTAGAATGAGATAGGTGGCAGAGTTGAAGCATGAACAAAATGCTCAGGAAAACTGGAGGAGGACATGATCAATGAGAAGGGAAAGCTTAATTGAATGAATGCTAATTGAGCTGGACTTTAAACAATGAATTAAATTTAGGTAAGCAAAGAAAAGGAAAATCCACTACAGACCTATATTTATATGGAGATAAGGAAGTAGTCCCTATGCACAAAACCAAGATCAAAACTAGCAGCATGGTGAACAGGGTTTTGCTCCCGGTGTTAAGGGTCTATCATGGATTAGACAGTCCCTGTCTCTCTTCTCAACTTTGTTTTTCTCAATAGCATATTTTATACTCAAATATACTTGATAACTTACATATTCATTTTCATTGTCTGACTCGGTGACAGAATTGCTAGTGCACACACACACACACACACACACACACACACAAAATGCTTTCTATTCTTGCTTGACTTATAGCTAGACAACATTTTATAATCTCCTTTGTAATTAGGTGTGTCCACATGAATAAGTTCTAGGCATGGCCAACCTTGGGGTGTGCAGAAACCCAAGAAAATATTTTTTTTTGGTGTGGCTCTCTTTTATTTAAATGATTTGATTAAAAATGTATTGTAAAATTCATTGGCCCATGTGAGATACACTGATTTATCTATGTGATTTATCTATATCTATTATCTAAATGAAAATTTAGACTAATGTGTGAGAAAAGTTACTTGTGTGTTGATTTAGTGTCTGTCTCTTCCTATGAAGATTAAGAAACCTCTCTGGGTTTTTTATTGTCAAATATGAGATTTCTGGCTAATTTCTCATTTCCCACTGTGAGAGATCAGTAGCTATTACTAACAATGTTGCAGCTTTTTGGAACATGTTTGTATTTAAACCCTACATATCCTCTTGCCTCTGCAGGTCCTAATACCATTTATTTAATGCTGATTGCATCATTACTCAAGACACGGCATTATCCATCATGCTGTCTGAGATTACCAGCTTTCAATGACTTTCTCAGAGAGTCTCACTGTGTTTCATTGGTGATGACGAAAAATGCCAGCATTATCCAGAACATGCAGAAGAATGTGAAAGATGATTCATCTTCTGATCATCTTAAAGGTACCTTTGGAAAATATAATAGTACATCTTTCAACCATACCTTCTGTTGAACTCTTTAAACCATAAACATTATGCTCTTGAAATGTGATCGCTTTCAATGTTGAATGCATCACTGCCTTCCACATACCACTATCAACAGAGAGGATAGATAATGGGTGGACCAAAAAGGGCAGTTGCATCTTTATAGGAAATGTCCATCTGTCCTCTGGTATAGTTGAAGACTGACTTGGATGAGCACAGTGCCACCGCATCTGTGGGAGACAAGAAGACAACAACCAGAGGAAACGTGCTCATTGTCAAGAAATAATCTCAAAATCCTTTCAAGGCATAGGTGCTCCCACTTCTGGAGGATGGCCTGACATGTGGTACTAGGTACCAGCAAGAGGGGGCTCACAGACTAAAAGACACTTCTGCCTGTGGGTGCTGCAGACCAGAGTCAGCACCACAGTCAGAACGTGGCCAGTGAAAGCTGATTAATGAGAAACAGCCTATGCATGGGCCCGTACCTGTGAGTCAAGCCTGAGTGGAAGTGTTAGCTGTAGGAGGCTTACATCTCTTAACTCAGCACATGTCCAACATGAGTGAGAGTCACTCAACATCGGCATACCAACCAATCCAGGCACCCTAATATCAGGCAACCTTGACAAAAAAATACCACACCAAACAGTGGGAGCGATTTGCTCATCAGGTCACCCTCCTGGAACCTAAACCCAAGCACAGGGTCTCAAGATGACCCTAGAGACTTAAATTCTAGAGCTCTTTGCAATATCTAGGCAGAGGCAGAGGGTCACAAAGTAACCCACGGTGAGAAATAGGGATTTAAGGATCCACACAGCATATAGTCTGGCATGCAGGCAACCTACTTGGAAAGTACTCCTGGCCGCACCAGATATCTGGAGTGTTACCATGCAAAAGGTCTAGCTGCTCGCCACACAAAAGCCAACACTCAAGAAGTGAGGTTTGGTGGGAAGCAAAGCAGGTTTATTCCAAAATGCCAGCATTACGGGAAGACAGTGGACTCCTTGTCACAAAGACTGCCTTCCTGCTCTTAATACGACCAAAGGTTTTAGAGGCATGCAAGGAGGGGCAGAACAAAGAAAAAGGAGAAGTTGGTCAGGCTACTCCAGGAAAGAATGCTTCCCAGAGGTTGATGTGCCTCAGAATCACAAGGGGATCCCACACAGATGCAAAAACCTCCCCTAAGTCACAGGGCCAGGCATGCACTCTGCTTCTCTGAAATAAACAGAACCATTGAAACTGGAGCGTGTGCATTGTAAACATACAGTAAACAGAATCATTATGTGTTTTGGCAGGAGGAGAACAAAGAAAAGAAAAAAAGTTTTCAAAAAGTCCAAGCCAAAATGTTACCGGAGTGTGGGCTGTTCTCAGCGCTGTTCTTGGCATCTCGAGCGAAGAATTGAACAAGATACCGAGATAAAGTGGTGAAAAAGCAGTTTATTAGAAGAAAAGGTACACTTCAAAACTTGGAAGCGGCCTGAGCAGTAGAGAATGGCTCAAGGGCCCAAGGAAGCATTATTAGGAGCAAAAGAAGGGACTCAAAAGCAAAAAGGTCCAGGGACTCAAAGTGGAACAAAGCAAGAGACTCAAAAGGGAAAAAGGCCCAAAGAGCCAAGGGCCCTGGCTCAAAAAAAGGCCTGACTAGTGAGGACTTGGAGTTTTTATCCTTTTTTCTCTAGAATGGGCCGTTCCTTTCTGGGCGTGGGACCACTTGATTGACACCTGTGGTTGACAAGAGGCTATTACCACATCTTTTTAGACTGTGCATGTTCCTTCCCAGAATTCAGTCTGTTATAACGATATTAATGAACTTCCAGGATTATGTATAATATTGTTAATGATGGTATAATAAGGCCCAGATGAAATGCAGGTGTCGTGGCCTTTATTGCCCAGGTGTGAGTGACCGCTTAATCTAGTTAGGTATTTTGTACCCATTTGTTCTTCATAGGTGTATATAATTACAATAAAAAGGGGAAGTTTTTGGGAAGAGAGGGGAGGTCTTTTTGGCGGTTGAATACTATGGGTTATGCAAGAATGCAGAGACCCGTTGCTTATCTCTAACCGCCTGCCTTGTTTTCCCCTTGAGAGACGTGATCCCCATAAAATCTCTATGGGAAGTTGAGGGACAGGAGTTCTCTTCTTTAAAATAAATAAACCTAAAATGGCTCAAATAAAATAGAAAGTTAATCCTCAAGCAGAAAAAAATAGTCAAAACTGCTCTGCTGGGCAGAGGTGTAGAGCTGTCCCTACCTATTTGGGGAAGACCGTGTTGGCTTCCTTGGTTGCAACCGGCAATTTTGATGGGATATCCTCTGTGTCCCCAAGGCCCCTAAATGAAGAAAAGTAGATTTTAATTAATAAACCCATTAGCTCTGTTGTGCCTGTGGCCATTCGACCAGTTGTATAGGTGGTGTCACTTGTCCAGGAGCTGGACCCAGAATGGGTTGGAAGGAACATTAGGCTTCAACGAATACAATCAATAAGTATACTGGCCTGGGGGATCCGGAACGGCTTGGGGGGATGCTGGAAAGTCACAAGCTTTTAAGTAGTTATCTGAGAGGCATTCTGTGATTCAGGCTAGGAGCAATCTTTGGTGTAAGATTCAGAAACTGATTAGAAGAGTCATCAAAGCCAGGGACTAAGGAGCTAAGAAACTAGAGAAAAGCAGACTTAAAATTTCTATAGTGAGGGGGGCTCCCATATCAAAACCACTGACAAATCGAATTACATCAGAGGTTTAAAATCTCAAAATAGAAGGTACAGGGTCACCGTGACAGGAGGACTAAAAACATTTTAAATAGGTACCCTAAAACATTGGCGCCCTGAAATGTAGGACCTGAGATAGAGTCCCCAAATGCCCACATCTAAGGGCAGTATTGTTCTAGACAATGCAATGTAACAAAAGTGAATAGCCATACTTCCAGCTCTAGAATAAGAAGACATACAAAGATTCCACATGCACTCCTTCAATTTTTTTCATTCTGTCTACTGGATAGTGTATCCCATTACCATCTTACAATCACATGTTGAATGGATGTGTGGGGCAAAGCAGTCTCACCTCCACACTGACCCAAAAGAGCAGTTTTGACTATTTTTTTCTGCTTGAGGATTAACTTTCTATTTTATTTGAGCCATTTTAGGTTTATTTATTTTAGTGGTTGCCTACTCTAGCAAATATAGTCTCTCACTAAAATGTAAACTTAAGTGTTGGGATTTTTGTCTACTTTGTAACCTGTTTTATTTTCAGAGTCTAGAAAAATATCTGACATGATAATGAACTATTGTGATGTATAGTATTAGGCTGGTGCAAAAGTAATTGCGGTTTAAAAAGTTAAAAATAATTGCGAAAACCACAATAACTTTTGCACCAACCTAATAATTGATATTAATTCCTTTCAATGACTCACTTGAGAAATAAATGTTCAGTGGATCCCAGTTTTAGTAGCTGTGTGATGGGGATGGGGGTCATATGGCAGAACAGGAAGAAGATACAACTTATTGTATACAGGCATACCTCATTTTATTGTACCTCACAAATGTTGGGTTTTTTGTTTGTTTGTTTTTTGTTTTGTTTGCAGATTGACGGCAAGGCCCTCCACCAGCAATAAATAAATAAATAAATAAATAAATAAATAAATAAATAAATAAAATTACGATTTGTTTATTGCTGTACTCACTTGATTGTGGTGGCCTGGAACTGAACCCGCAATATCTCTGAGGTATGTCGATACTTTCATGTTTAGTCATTATTCCAAAGACATCAATTCAGAAGATTTGGGCCATACGTGACTTGCAGAGCCCAACACAAAGCTGAGGAGTATATTAATATGCCTCATTCCATAGTCATAGGTACTGTGATGGACTGAACTTGCAGGTGAAAGATTTCAGTGGTTAAATTTGAGGGTAATGCAAAGTTAAGAGCTGATGCAGCCAGCTTGTAGATGTTGCATTACAACCTGAAGGACCTTAGTTCTTCCTGTAAAATGCATACATTTCCAGAATGCATTGTTCTCACTATATGGGGAATCTAAAATTGTATTTAAGGGAAACTCGAATAGATTACCATTGTGGACAAGCTGTGTAAATCATAATTGCTAATAAACAACTAATGGTTTCAAAGGTAAGTATTGGCACACTCAGGGCAGAGCAGGTAGAATGACTCTGTAGAAACAGCAGCTGAAGCAGTAGCACCAACTCATTACCCAAGCCTTAATTTTATTTTTTTTTAGTTAAAATAAATAAATAAATATCATTGAGAGCTACAGAGATGTTTGGAAGCACTGGAATAGTCATTGAATTGTGATAGGTCAAGGCAGACTAACTGTACTGAAACCTTAAATTAAAACAAAACCAAAAAAAAAAAGAAACAAAACACAAAAACAAACAAACAGTAAAAATTGAGAAATAGAAGTAAGTAAGTAATCCAGACTTTTGTTTTAATGGATCTAGGTCAAGGTGCATCTTTCTTGGTTCTGTTTCTGTTCTGTCTTCTGCATGGTCTATCCCTGTTAATCAGCCCTCTGGGCTGAATAATAGCCCTTATGTGCAACAATTGAACCCAGAGTAGTCTGTTAAGGTTTAGTATAATGAATAGGAAGTGGGGATGGTTAAATGTTAAGGAAAACAAAGTTTGGATATGTTAGATTACAATTTTCCCTAAGAATTTTGCATGTATAATTAAAGTCTAGAAGAGTAGTTAGGTTTTAGTCGTAGCACAGCGTAGGATTTTAAACTCTGAAGTCAACTTGCCTGGGTTTAAATTTCAACTTTACTGAGTACTAGGTATATATCTTTGGGCAAATTGCCTAATCTTTCTATGCCTCAGTTTCCTAATATTTAAAACTGAGGTAGAACCGTAAATACTTTATGGAGACAAAATGAATTAGTATTTAGAAAGTTCCTGGCCCAAAACATATACTATGTAAGCATTGTATAACATAAAATAATTGTGTACATTTATTTTCTTAAGTCCATTAAGTAATTCACTTAATTTGCATAAGTGTCTATGATTTTCATACCATTTTTATTTACTACCATATGGTTAACTAAATATACACCTGAAAACAAGAAAATCTCCCTTGGCAGCTGGGAACTAACCTGGCACTTAAAGCTGCTAGGTCATGGCATTGTCCAATTCTGTTGGACATGGTGATCTCACAGAATACCAGCCTCACACAAGGCCACTCTGTGACGTTGATGACATTAGACAAAAAAGAAGATGGCATCACAATTTTGTCTAAGCACCCCCTAACACACACAATACCCTCCACCCCCATGTAACAAGACTGACTGCTGCTTCTTTACACATTACAATTATACCTCACTCCAGTCTCCCCTCCTTCTAGTTAAGATTTACTACAATATGTAATCATGGAATTCTCTCTGCTTCTTGACCTCACCCACTCCAGAGTCAACATCTGCTTCCTCTAACCTTCCCCCAAATCATCCAACCTGAGCACAAAAGCCTGTAATAAGCCCTCTCTAAAACCTTCTTTCTGAGACCTTCTGGTTCCCCACAGTGTGTGATCTGCCTCAGTGGCAACTTGTTTAGCTACAGGTAGATTCTTGGTGGTCTTTGGCTGGAGGGCATTGACATGTGACATATACTATGCACATATTTTTATTCATGTAGAATATCCATGTTTTTAATATTGATAGAATACTGTCTTGGCTTTTAGGGGTCTTTGAAAACTGCCAAGTCTAGAATCACCTCAATTTTTACAACTGTCTCAAACAGTAAAATATATAGACCAAAAAAGCTCAATAGTTGAATTCAATTCTTTAAGCTAGCAGAGCTTTTTATGCACTTTTTGCATGTAATATTGTTATTCACATTATGTTTCTGTTCCAAATAAGAAAAAGTGTTCATTCTTTGATTTGGTGGGGGCTGGTTTTTCTGAGGTGTTTTTTCCCCTTTTGTTTCCTCAGATTTATGAGTTTGGCAAGCTTTTCTGTCTGTTGCTGAAAAGACTATTGTGCCCATGTAAACAGAGTCCCAGCAAATAGTTTATTTCAGACCTTAGAGAACATTCTTTTTTTCACTCTCAAAACAGAGATTTTTTTTTTTTTCATTTCAGTCACCTGTGCCAATCTTAGTAGTATTCTATAATGTCAGTATTCGTTTTCAATATAAAGAAGAAAAAAGTTATAGTTGAGGGAGCTTTGACATAGATGAATGGAATAGTGGTGAAAATGATTCTAGATTTTAGGCTACCATCACAAAAATTTTGGTCAGGGGTAAACTCTTAATTTTTAAATATTTCCTTTTTCCCCTTTGTTTTCTGTTTCTTTCATCCTTAGTTCAAATATTATGAAAACAAATATATTCGAGTTTTAGCAACAACACATTGAAATGGGTGGTAATGATTCTATTAATTCAAAGAACAACATATTTTATTTTAGTTAAAATGAATAATCCTTTGTCTTGATTATCTAGATGGTTATCTGTGTTAACCTGTCTAGAGGTTCATCTTTATTGATAGAATTATATTATTATTATTTCTTTAATTTACTTTTATGACTTTGATAATTTTGCCTTAGAATTTATGATTCTATTGCCTATTAATCTATGCCTTTTTATCCATTACGAAATTTTTCAATCTTGTCACATTATACACATATGATTACATATACCATCACATTAGTATATTATAGGGCCAGATGGGACTTTGGGGATTTCTATAGCTTATTCTTTTAGGTGCAGAACAAACTTAACTGCAACCATCCTTTAAAATAGTCTTTTCTGAAAATTCCCCAAAGAAGAAGATGATTCTTGAAACTTTCATTCTAAAAAGACACCTGACTTTAAAAAAAAATGACCAGGGAGACCTTGACCATAACCCATAACAACTTGAGAAAGGTACACATTTATCATTTGCTTTTGAAGGTCTCATACTAAACCTTGAGGTACTGACATTTCACAGAGTCAATGGGTATTATGTTGTTTTTGTTTTTGTTTTGTTTTATTTTTCCCTGTCCTGATCATCCCTGTGTCTACTTTAACATCTACTAAACTGGGATTAAATGTCTGGATTGTTTAACAGGAAAATACAAGTCTTATTTTAGCTACACTCTTGGCAGCAGAACTATTCCCAAACCATGCCTTTTGCAACCTTTATCAAAACCGGTTCCAGATCTCACATGAGGGCAAAAATTAGCATGGATTTGGAAGGATTTGTAGTCACATTTTCATTAGCTAAGAATGACAGTTTTTAACTAGATTATGTAATCAAAACTGTTCAGAAATAGTTTTGCCAATATTTGTAAAAAATAATATAGTATTATGCATCAAGGATTCTTTATTAGTGATCATGGGAAAATCATTCAATCGCTTGCTTGTTTTTCTCTATCTCAAAATTGGCAATATTTACTTCTGTTAAATTCACATAAAATGTGCTGACATTGAGCTAAACACTCCCATCCTATAAACTTTTAGGGAATAATTCAACATTAAAAAGACTGTCAACATGTGGGAAACAGGATATCTTATTCTGTAACATTTCCAAAAAGCCAAAATGGTAGTTTTTACAAACATTAGAGTAAAATATCTTGCATCACTAGCTTTTATAAATTGAAATAAATTTTAATAGTCATTTATTAGTATAAGGTCTTTTTTGTATTTGTTATTTAATAAACACTTTTTTCCCAATTCCTTGTTTCTTTATATTATATACATCTCATTTTACTTTGGCATTAGACTACAGCACAACTTCTCATATAACTTTGGCTAAAGACAAATGTTTCCTATCTTGGAGACTTTTCCTCTGGGAACATGAAGACTTGGTAAAGATGTATCTATTTATAGTAACAAAAATTTACACTTAATGATCAGATACGTGGTCTGAAGAATAGGGAGGCATAGTTGGAATTTTTAATATAAAGTTGTTCCTGAAAATTCCACGTTTATGGTTATATTATTTGATTTTTTATATAATTTTTTAAATGATTACTTTAAATGACAAGAGGTAAGGATCATCTAGATAAACTAAGTCATGCAATTAAGTGGTTACATGGCATATGTTGCATTGACATTATTTTCACATTTAGATTAGCAAGGAATTAACATTTAATATTTCCTGAAATCATCAGTGGACTTCCAGAATTGGGAGGAATACAGTGGTACCTCAGTTTTCAAATGTAATCCATTCAGGAAGACCATTCAAGTTCTGAAATGTTCGAAAATAGCCGACAGCTAGGCCTCAGGATCTTGCACTCAATGGAATCCACATGACATGTTTGACTTCTGCGGTTCGTTGGAAAACAGAAGCATTTACTTCTGGGTTTACCACTTTCGTAAACAGAAATGTTCGTCAATGGAGATGTTTGAAAACCGAGGTACTACTGTATATCTTGCAGATACTTACATAAGTGAGATCTCCAAACCTATCTCCAGACAGGAACTGTCCCAGCAAGAAGTCTGGTCTTAACTCTGAAAGGTTATAATAAAATGTATGTTAAATTGTCCCCTCCTTTTTATCCCCTCCTTCTTTCGCCACCCCCCCCCCCGCCCAATTCCAGTTCAAGCCATTGTTTCTCGGTCTAGTTGTGTAGGACACAGCTCCCTGGCCCATGCTGGTGGTATTATGAGCCTTGTGCTCCCTCCGGGCTGAGGCAGTTGGTCGCCGGTGGTCTGCCAGCTGCCAGCCACCAGGCACTCCTGGCAGCACACGGTGGCTCACGGCAGCACACAGCAGCACACAGCAGCTCAGCTCCAGGGAGAGCCATTGTTCACAATGTAACTGTAGAGGGCACTGCTCACTGGCCCAGGTGGGAATTGAACTGACCACCTTGGTGTTAGGAGCACGGTGCTCCAACCACCTGAGCCACTGGGCTGGCCCTTCCCCTTCTTATATCTAATAGTGCTCATGAAATTAAAACGCATTTTCTCTTGTTCTATATCTTATATATGGGGGTGGTGAGGGTTTTTGCAATCTAACCTTGTTGGTAGCTAGTGTTTGAGCTCTATACATTTACTTCAAGTTATGTGCTAGAACTCAAGCTCAACTCCCAGAAACCAGCATTATCCTCATTGTCCATTAATGGGGCAATCATTCAATCTATTTTGAAAATCTCAGTTATTCTTGGCTCTTCATTTGCCTTTACCTTTTCTACATATAGTTTTCTCCTTGGTAGACTGAGGATGGCTCAAACTTTTGCTATGCCTCTCATTGAGAGGCAGAGTTTCTCCCTGTCTTTTGATAAGCTTTTAGGCATTTTCTTCTTTTCTGGAATGCAAACTGAAAACAGAGAATTCAGTCTATGTACAACCTCAATGCCTAGGACACCTATTACCATTTTAAGAGTAAAATACTTTTCACTACCCTTGAGAAGTTATACTCAGATCATGCTGGAATATTTAGTGACAGTGAAATAACAGCACTCCACCTACTCTATTTTTCTGTTTTTTTCCTACCACTAGCATACAGAATAAATCCAATCTTTCACACAACAGCTCTTAAGTTATTTCAGGACAGCTATCCTGGATCCCAAAGTATTATATAGAGCAGGAAAATTTATTTTTATTAAGTGTATTGGAAAATATACTGAGTACCTACTCCGTGCCAAGCATTGTGCTAGGCATTTGCAATACAGTCTTAAACTGGTCAGATATGGGCCTGTGCTCATGAACTTAGCATCTTGTAGAGGATGCAGACCATAAACAAATAAACAAGTAAATGAATCTTTTTTCTTAAACTTTAATATCCTTATCCTACTTCTCTGAATATTTCTTTTCCACCATATTTGTTTTCAATTATTATTCCCAAAGTGATGCAATGCTGTTACAGAATTTGAGGAGTTCACCACTTGGGGTGTTCTGTTTAAGAAGGAGATATGGTTGTTGTTAGGTAATTTTATTTACTTGCAATAAGTAAAGGAGACAGGGGATTCACAGACACAGATGTTTCCTTGAAGGGAGGCTTAGCCATTACTTATATACAATATTTGGTTAATTACACGTTGATTTCTTCTTAGCAGTTGGTGAAACATCCTTTGCGGTCCTGGTCAAGCTCATCCAGTTGCAGCTGTGTCTGCAAAATACTGTGGTACATTTTAGCATTTAGCAAGAACAGCATATAGTAAGAACTTCCCAGACTTTGAAAGACTTGTCCTATTTAACAATCGGCCAAATACAATCTGATTAGGAATTTTTTCGACTTCTCATTGACTCAGTTTCCTTAATGATAGATGTAGTAATTGGAGTACCTACATCCGTAATTGTGAGTTTTAAATAAAATAACAGATATAAAGAACTTAGTGTAGTGCTTGTATAGTGCTTAGTATAGAACTTATAAAGTGACCCCATTAAGATGACCAGTTTTTATTGTACACAGGAAGTCATAACCATCATTCTTTTTTTTTCCTAAATACAGCCTAAATGACACTGGCTTCTGTGGTGAACACATTGTTCTACTTTTCGGACTTTCCATTTGTCCTGCTTCTTAGTTATGACTAAATCATCACGTAAATTTTGGATGTTTTATTTTTCAAATATAATTCTCATTTATTTAAAATTTTATCTTCATAGAAAAGACCCACTATTCCAGATGCTGTCTATATTTCTCGATACTAATTATGTTGTTCAATATATTTCCTATTTACTCATTTTGTACATTCTGAACTTAATTCACTTGTCTACTATTTTGAATATTAGACATTGCAAGTCCAAAGCCAAAATCCTGTGATACTGACCCAGCTGGAAGGCAAATATTGTGGAGGGAATTACTTTTTAAATGTTTAACAGACAAGACTTTACATATAACAATAAGAGGATAAAACTCCAAAGTTTCCTTTGTAAGCACAAGTATACTCCACATTCTTTTTAAGTCATACCGTAATTAGTTAGGAATGCTGAAACTAAGCTACACTGAACCTTGTTTGGTTCTGTGAGTGATGGCTGAGACGAGATTTGCTGTACAAATACAGACATTCAAATCAACAAAATCACCAATTTATAGACCAGAGGGGACAATTTCTATGTAATCATAATCATAATCATACCCATAACAATAATAATTACATTTATATGATTGGTTAATTGAGACTTACCATGGTGATTACAAAAAAAAAGAAGCAGAAAAGAAAAGAAAAGGCAGACTTAAACAAAGCAGCAGATGCCTCTATTACAGCTGCCAAGAGACACAAGTCTTTTTCACGCAGACCATCTGAAATTTATTGTAAAACTTTTGTCGCCTGAAAGCTATCCACACCTACCAGACGTGCTGTTAAGGGACAAGAGCCATCTCTTTTACAGAAAGGATACAATGCCCAGAACAAGTCATCTGTGGAATAATGGCATCACTTTTGATATCCTTGAAAATGGTATCAAATAAGTGGTAAACAGATTTATTTTACTTGTAAATGTGTGCTTGTCTAGCATCCACTCACACACTGATATTTGTTTAAAGGGTTATTATATCTTATTATGCTCTCCTAAAGTACTGCATAGACATTTAATACCGTCTGCAGGGAGAAGACAAGGCTAGAATCACCACTATTTCACAAATTTTTGAATAGCTGTCCATTTAGACCCTCGGGACAGTGTTTCCTTTGTGCTATGTTATAAGCACTTGGTTATGCTGAAAGCTGGTTGTAATTACATCTGCTAATTCAAAATTCACCCAAGCCCCTTAATTATCTGAATTTATTATTCTTTTAAAATACATTTATTGCAGGTATTCTGTGTGTATCTTCAATTATGACAGCAGGAAAAGAGAATGTTATCTGGGGACTCTCAGCTGTTCTTAAAGGATTTAATCAGTTGTTTATAAAGCAAGAATCCTTTCTGAAAATTGCATTGCCATTAGAAGCAACTATAGATTACTGATTCCTATTGATACCAATTTACTGGGCAAACCATGGGGCCGGCAAACTGGTGCCATGTTCTTTTGATTCCTGGCCTCTGCAGCTACTCACCTGCGGTAATTTAACCTCCTGAAGACTCATCAGTGCATCAATGCAGTGAGTGTGTGTGTGTGTGTGTGTGTGTGTGTGTGTGTGTGTGTGTGGTGGGGAGCGGATGTCCAAGGCTTACAAGTACTTTTTTCTTAATACTGACAGCATTGACTCAGTTCTTATCATCTATTTCCTTGCTTATAGCAGCCATCTTCTAGCTGGTCTAATCAGCTCTGATGAAAATCAAGGAGAGCCTGGCAGGAATACCACCTTTGAGGTAGGAAAACTGGAGTCTGAGCAATGCACCTAGAGTCAGAGGTTTTTGAGTCTCAAGGGCAAAGAGCACCTAACAAAGAGGTGCAATGGCAACAACAATACCATTAGTCCTCGGAGCTAAACAGAAAGGTGGTGCAGTTTATAGTTAGAGCAGCTTACTTTAAAAAGGTGCAAAGTCAGGTTACATGAATTTTCACTATCTTAATTCATTTTTACTGAAAAACTTATCATGACAGAGTCCTGCTAAAGAATGCTAATTTCGTTCCTACATGAGAGGATGATGATATATATGTATTTCATATTGAATCCCTGGGACATTGTCTTAGTTCACACTGAAATATTAATAACAAAATACAATAAACTGGGTGGCTTGTAAATAACAAAAATGTATTTCTCACTGATCTCAAGTCTAGAAGTCCAAGGGTGGCAGCATGGTTGAGTGAGGGCCTTCTCCTGGGTTGCAGACTTTTCCTTGTATTTATTTTCACAAGGTATAAGAAGCTAAGAAGCCCTAAGGTCTCTTTTACAAGAGCACTAATCCTGTTCACAAGGGCTCCAACCTCGTGACATAGTCACCAATTCCCCACCTACTAATACCATCACATTGGGCTCTAGGAATTCAACATATGAATTTTGAGGGGTTATAAACATTCAGAGCACAGCACCCATGCAGCATGCATTTAGTAAGTTAGTTTTCAGTGACAGTTATGGGGATACACATAAATAAATTACTTCCTCAGTATCTTCACTTGCAAAAATGAAAAGGTCAGAGTAGGAAATTGTTGAAACCCTTAACTTTTAATAATTTATAATTTTAGGATCCATAGGAAGAATAGCAAATACTAATTTAATGATTTTTGAATCAAAATGTATTCATTCTTTCTCTAGATGCTTCTGTTTCCTATTTTAACTATCTGTGGGGACAGAGCTAGGAGTGCAGTTTCCAGGTTCTCGGCCTCACGTGGAAAGGCACTGACTCAGGTAGTAGATGGTCATCAGCTGTGACTAGTTGGCCATCAGCTGTTACCAGTTATCTATTAACCACTGGTATAACTGCCGAAGCTAAGCTTGCAAGGTGGTGTGGTGGTGTGGTGGTGTGGCGTCCTGGTGTGGCATGGCAGAGTGTGGATTATGGATTGCAGAGAGGCAGTTTGCAGCTAGCAAGTGAGGTTGATTGGCAAAGACAAGTGGATGGCGGGTTGTGGATCGTGTGGCTCCTGCCTCCTGTGTCTCCAACCCAGCTGTCAGAGAGACTGTAGTGGTATGACTCCCTATCTATGGCTCCTTTATGGCCTCACCATATCCTGCATTTCTATGTGGGAAGCAGGACCAGAGATCCCGCATGATACCCACATGACACTAGTGTTACAGTTTGGTTTTTTTTTCCACTTTCGAGTTTTCTATGGCTTCTTATGGTATTCCAAGGCTCAAAGTAGAAAAGAAACTTGAGGTTGAAGGGAATGAGGAACAGAAACTGGTCTCTTCTTTGATTATGTTAATTCAGGAAAAGAAAAGAGCAGGAAGGAGGATGAGGTATTTTTTGGACATTGGATTTATTTGAGACCTATTTCAGCTACAGTTCATGATTTGTTGGTTAATAAAAGGAAGAGCTTGGATTCAATCCAGTTCTTTTCCAAGTAAAACCACTGGTAGTTACTTAACTGAAAAGGAGAGAGAGAAAAAAAAAATAGAACATCGGTATAGTGCTTGAATCTCTACTTCATTTTTTTCTTCTCCACACTATACTTGCCAAACCTATAGGGTTAAGAGGAAGTCAGGTAAATGGAAATAATACTTTAACTTTGGCAAGACATATGCCTTATAACTTCTAAGACTCTGAAATTCCAGTTATTAACAACTGATGATGAAGCATTCTGTTTTTAACTTCCTTATAGTTTATGGTAAATATCAATTTGATACTGAGCTCAGTTGCTTTAGAACTGTTAAATAGACAGTTATGCGATAGTCAGTGGGAAATGCAGTATATGGTTCTGGGAAGGGGATGGGGAGAGTGAGGAATAGTGCTCTATGAATTCTGACTGCTTGATACACATTTTCTCTAACTAAACACAATAAAACTTTCAGTAATATTTTCAACCATAGCAAGACACAGACAAAAAGAAAACTCATTTTTATAAAGTAAATGGACTGGAGAGGCTAGATGAGTATAAGCCTAACTATTAATTACCACCCCAATTAAATTGTTGAAGATTTTTTTTTTTTTTAAATGATTAAATGCACATAATACAGTTAGCATACCTGTGAATGAAACCTTTTTCTGTAATGAGTGGAGGTAAACTTTCTCATGTAAAATATTGCCTGAAATTGGAATCTGGTAGCTAACTACCAAATAAAGTTTTCTTCTTTGAGGCATCGTTATGTTGAAGAGACACATATTGATAACATAGACTTTTAATAAAATAATAAGGAATTTCCTGAGGCCAGCTTAACTATTCATGTAAGGTGATTTCTTATGAATTCCCTGTTCCTAGTTTCAAACTGGATGATATTTGATGAGAAACTTTATAGAATATATTACTTTGGATCCTGAAAAGAGAAACACACATAGAAAAGAACTTATTTGGTTATCCTCTGCTGAACAGCAAACTTTAAAATGTGTATTTATGTTTCCAATTATAGTGGAATACTTACCCAAATCATGAGTAAGTATTTTATCTATTATTGCATCCCTTTATTACTAAACACTGTAAGAAAAATCTAATTTCAGCTATTCTGATTCATTTACACTTAAGTCATCAAACTTTTATGTTTGCAAAATGTTTTTAATGCACAAAAAGCTATAATGATATATTTAATAGTGTTTTCATTTCTGCACTATAGAAATCATATTTTCTTAATGTCTTATGAGTCTTATTTAATAAAAAAACAAATAAAAAGAAAATGGAAATTAAGAAGTAGTTTTATTTGGTCTGAGCTATTCCTATGTGATGTTACTAAAATCATTTTAAATCAAAAGAGTCCATGTAAAATACAACTAGATTTTGCATCTATACAGTGGCAAAGAGATGGTCTATATTACTGAAGTCCCTGTGTGTACTACATAAAGCCCATTTATGACTGGGAAAATATAGGAACCTTTATGCCTCCCAGAAAAGCATTTTTTAAAAATCCATTTTGGCTTGATTACTCACAATTTTACCAATTTTCTAATATTCTGAAGCCATGCTACATTAGCAAAATGAAGTTTATGATTTTCTTGCTAATAGTTACGTAGATAATACTAAACTTGTATAAAAGCTGTGAATGAGTTGCTACCAATATCAGGACCCAGTGGTTCCTTGAAAGAGATTTAATCTGAATTATTGTGAAAAATGGACGGCTCGTGGTCATTCTCATGACCCAGGAAATGATCAGCAGCGAGAATTGGAGACAGGCATGAAATTCTGGTGAGGCATCATAAGTTGTATGCCACGTTTTGTACGACAGGATCTTAGTGACGAGTTATTTGCAGTGATAATGTGCAAATAATAATGGCCAAAGAAATAAGAGCATTCAAACCACATTTTTAGTTTTTGCTCCTTTGTAACTAGATGACAAATCTCGTATCATTGTGTCCATCAACAGTTTGACCAAAATTGTTTAACTTAGCAGTTAAACATTGACTCAGGATAAATTGATGGAATCTTGGAATCGTTCAATGCATCCACTTATTCATTCATCATTCACTCATTTATTCAACAAATGCTCATCGAGTGCCTGCTGTGGCATACCAGTAACTGTTCTAGGCACTGAGGACAGAACAGTAACAAAACAGCACAAATTATTTTCTTCCTGGAATATTCATTCGAGTTGGGAAAAACACAGATTATACAGATAATAAACAGACCATGTGCTATGGGGTGAAAACTATCACGAATAAAAACAAGGCTGAATATATATTAAGCAATCTTAGAGAGGATAGTCAGGAGGCCTCTCTGGTAACATGGCGTTTCAGTAGACACCTACAAACCATGTAGATAGTTGGGGAAAGATTGTATCAAGCAGAGGGATGAATAAGGGCAGTGGCCCCAAGGAAGGACCATACTTGCCATATACAAGAGATAGCAGGAGACTCACTGTGGCTGGAGCAGAGGGAGGAAAGAAGAGAGTGATAGGACCTGACGCCGACGTAATGCTTAACACGGCTAAATTATTAATTGTGTAGTACAGATTTCATGATAGCAATTAATTGTTCTAAAATTAGTTAAAATATCCCAACTTTACAGGAACTGTGTTAATTTATAATCTATTACCTTCAAACCGGTCTTTGTAATACTTGAAACATCCTACAAAATGATTTGAAATGCACAGCTTTAGTTTTCAAAACTAGACCTAATTACATTCTGTAAAATAAAGAATGACAAATTTAACATACATGAGATACACATTTTTCAAATATTTGTTACATTTTTGTTTACGGGTATTTGAAGTAAAAAGAATGATCACCAGTGGGTTCCATTAAAACAAGCCATGCTAGCTTTACATTTTCTTTTTTTTTCTTCCTTTCAGGATTATTATTCTGGTAGACTAAGGAAATGTGTTAGACACTGCCATTCATTAATGTTATTTGAATTTAGATGCCATAAGTTATTTATTCAAGTCTCATGGAATGTATTGGACATAAGGGAGAAATATGAATGTGATTATTACGCCATTTTGTGGATTAACAACTGGTTGGACAGCTTCATTGTAGGCTGTCTACTGGCTTATATGACTTGTCATATTCATGCAATTAATTTTGGAGCATTAACCATGTGCCAAATGTCTTGCCACTGCACAGGGAATACACTGATGAGCAAACAGGCATATTTCTTGCTCTCATGCAATTTACAATCAACAGAGAAGACACAATATACATAATTTCAAGTCGTGTATGTTTACAAAAGTATCCATTCGGCCATACAAGTGAAAGTACTAGCTTAGACAAGAGTTCAGGCAAGGAAAAATTTGCAGGAGGCGATGATGATTTATGATGTGTCTAGAAGAGAAGTAGTTTTAGCTAAGTGAATAAGGAGATAACTGTAGTGGAGTGTGTTCTAGGCAGAAAAAACAGTTAATAGGAAGCTATTCGGATGCCAAAGTCATTCTTGAAAAATTCAAGAAAAGAAGTATAAGTGAAACATAAAGAGCAAAGAGTGATTTTAAAAGAAACTGGAGATACAGGCAGGGGTCAGGTGAAACAGGGTTTTTGCTGACTATATTAATATACTTGATTTTATTCAAATTGCAGTTGGAAGGTATTAAAAGGTATACATGATAAGGTGAAAGGAAGCTGTAAGAAACAGAGAATACGATTGTTGCCTATCATGGGTTGAACTGTGTTCCCCGCCAAAGTCATATGCTGAAGTCTTGTCCCTCAGTACCTCACAATGCTACCTGATTTGGAAGCAGAGTTGCAGCAGCTGTAATGCATTAAGGTGAGGTCCTACTGGAGTCAGGTGAGCCAACATGACTGGTGTCCTTCTAAAAAGGAGACATTTTGGACACAGACACACACACAGGGAACACCGTGCGATGAAGGCTGAGATCAGAGTGATGCTGTAGACACCACACATGGCCAGCAAAGCACGTGGATGCAGGCATGGAACAGATTTCTGCCTCACAGACCTCTGGGAAACAACCCTGCCCACCGACACCTTGATCTGGACCTTCTTTCCTCCAAAACTGTGAGACAACAAATTTCTGTTATTTAAGATACCTAATTGTGGTACTTTGTCACAGTGCCCCTAATACAGTTAATCAGAATAAGAATTCACAAAAATCACAAAAACTGTGGCAAAGGAATGAATCTAATATGATAAAATTATGTAGGGTTCAAGCTAAGATCCTTCTGCGGATCAAACCCTTTATGGTACAAATAAGTGACAGCAGAGGTATTGCTTACTAGTTGCACGAGATTAAAAAAGACGTATGTATATAATTCAATGTATGCCTAATAGGAATCATTGGTATAATGTGTATCTCAGTCAGTTCCATTTCAAAGTGCATTTAAAGTATGTCTAGTGTAATGAGAAATGTTATCTTGAAATACGTGGAAGTGTGCTTTTCTTCTAGTACTTCCTTGTTGCTTGACCCTTTTCTACATCCTTCAAGAATATAAATTGCATGGAGAATTAGTGTTGTTATACTGAAATTGCAGACATAAAGAAAAATTTTTTTTTTCAATTTTTTAAAAATCCAAAATATGTTCTGTAATATATTATTAGAAATAATAGTTTTGAGATCTAAACGTTTTTATGTTCAAAGGTTTGAAATCCATAAAGATATATGTGAAAGAAGAAATAGACAAAACCATAAGCAGATTTGGAGATTTTGCCACTCTTCTCTCAATACTAATTATGTAGATAGGAAATCAGAAAGCACATAAAATACTTGGCTAGTATGACCAAACAAGTTGACCTAATTTATGCTTGACCTACACACCATAAATAAAGCCGTAATGAACATCTAAGCACATATATATTTACCGATAAATGTTTTCAGATTTTGGGGGTAGATACCCAGGGGAGGGATTGCTGGGTCATATGGTAATTCTATTCTTAATTTTTTGAGGAACATCTACACTGCCTTTCATAGCCAATGTTTTTTTTAAACTTTACCATACATCAGAATCACTTGGAGGACTTTTAAAAACAGAAATTGCTGAGGACCACTCTCAGAGTTTCTGACCAGTTTGAGTGTGTGTGTGTGTGTGTGTGTGTGTGTGTGTGTGTGTGTATGCATATGTAGTATCAGAGTTCCTGATGTATACTATACGGATATATTGGTTCTACTTATAAGTCAAAGGGATGCTTCACTTTTAAAATTGTTCATTTATTTATTTCTTTTCAATTGCCTTCAAGGCTTTCACTGGACACCAGTATCCTGGTCCCTTATGAGTTCATCAGACTCAATCTCAGGTTTAGCGTGAATGGGATTAATGATAAAGTTAAATAAACTTAGTTTACAATTAGACTAATAAAACAGAAAATGAAGCCAACACTTCACTAAAGTTCACTTTAACATAAGTCCCAAAATGTAAAAAAAATATGCATTTTGTTTATTAAAGTATTACAAGTCAAGACAGAACGTAGAAAATAATATATGTATGGTAAATATGTATGGAAAGGAACTAATGTGGCCATATGGAACAAAGAAAAACACCATACACATTAAAAAATATATTTTCAATTGTGTTAGTAGTTTTATAATTTCCCACTCTTTGGGAAAGATAATAAAGGAAAGGGATAAAACTAGTAATTGAGATATTTTAAAATCCTTGTCTGGCAGTCCTCTTTTATTTGACTGTAGTCAAAGTCATGCATTTTTGATATAATTTTATTGAGGATAATTCCCCTGACAAATAAAAAAGGTTAGAATATCCTTGTACTAAATCCTAATTTGAATATGCAGAGATATCTGCTTGGAATGTAATATTGAACAAGAATGAAACCAAAATGAGATTAAGGATAATTACGCAAAAATCACTATGATAATTTCCTAAATTTTATCAATTGACTAATTGCTTGGTTTTAAACTAAAAGTATTAATCATTAGGTTTCTCTAGAGAAATAGAACCAATAAGATATGTACATATGTGTATTTATAAGGAAATTTATTATAAGTAATTGGCTCTGCGATTATGGAGGTTGGCAAGTCCAAATCAGTAAGATGGGCTGGCAGCCTGGAAAGCAGGCTGCCAGGAGAGTTAACGATGCAGTTCCAGTCCAAAGGAAGTCTGCTCCAGGGTTCCTTCAGGGAGGCTGGTATTTGTTCTGTTCAGGTCTTCAACTGATTAGACAAGACCCACTCACATTATGGAAGACAATCTGCTTTAACCAAAGTTTACTGACTTAAATGCTAATCTCATCCAAAAACAACACCCTTCAAGTTGATCCATAAAACTATCACATTAGGTAAATATTCTCTTTCTTCTAATTTTAAACTGCAACCAAAATTCAACATGAGAAACAGTATTAGGGAAATGTACTTGCAATGTTCTAAAAGACTTCATTATATGACTAAAGTATACAGGTTTCCCTGGTAAGTAAGTTTTACATGAATAACTGCTATGAAACAAAATCTGTGGTTATAAATAGCTAGTGTTCTATGAAGGATTTTTGTTATGCTATTTATTTTAATAAAGGGGTGAAGTGAAAGTTATGCTTCCTGGACCCATCCCGCACTTTCAGGACCAAGGTATTAGTCTTTTCAGATATTAGGTGTGCAGACTGCAGACAGCCCATTACTGAGTCTCTCCCTAGAAATTATTCTAAGTTTAAGAGAGCTCTTTTACCCATGGGCATCTCAGGGCATCTTGCATCCAAAACTTGGTTAAAATAGGACTACAAAAACCAGGCCCTTGCCCCAAGGGTGGGAACAAGAAGCTCAAAAGGCATATTCTAGCCTGAAAGCTGCTCATGGATTGCCTGAGGCCTTTGTTGCAAATATTTCACAGTTCAACTTCTCCCCATACCCAATCCTGCTTACCTCACTCGCTCACGGGTATTTATCCCAAGTGCCCCCCTTAATAAACCACCTGCATGCAAATTTCCATCCCTGAGTCTTTCTGGCATAAGATAAGGACACCAAAATACAACTTAAAGTATAGTTGACTCTCCCAGTGACAGAAGTGGTGATTATAAAAATTAGTGATATTCATTTTTAGTAGCATTTTTTTTATTTTTAACTTGAGAAGAACTTGATAAGAATTCTTGTCTTATTATCATTATACATTTATTATTAACTTTACATATCTATTTTGATGTGAATTACTTACTGTGCTTTAATTATTCCCCTCTTCATCATTATTATTAATCAATGTCAATTATTGAGGCATATTTATTACTTATTCAAAGCATTATCCAATGATCTTACCTAATAAAATATGATTAAGGTAATTATAAGGGTATTGCCCTGCTTTACTTTCACCCAGAAGGAATGATAGCATTTTAATTCTGAGATGCATGTTTTATTTCTGTCATTATTTTTCAAATCCTTTTACAAAATGTTGAGCTCTCATCCTGCCCAGTGACCTTGCGTTTCAGCACTTGGCATTTGAGAATGAACTATAGATTTTATTTTCCTAGATTGCAAATAAGAAGATGTGATTTTTGAGCAGCTATCCAGTTTATAGGAAACCCATAATCAAGAAAGAATATGTGGCCAGATACAATCTGACAAAAATGCCATAAGAAAGAAAGATTTAGAAATACTTGATATAAAGACATCAGACATATATGAAGAATCAAGTACTCAACATAAATGCATGTCAAAGAGGCTAACTCTTTGTATTTTTGCAGTTTTATAAATTCTTCAATATCTTCAAAATGAAATGCAACATAATACCTACCATAAACACAGGATCACATAACTCTTAATGGGAAATGGTAAGACATTCATTAACTTAATGATTTATTGAATACACAAACATACATTATTATGTTCTGGATCAATTGTCAATAAAAAGTGTTTCTCAAGGTTCCTACTTTTCAGAGAGCTTCAATAGAGATTTCCCCCAATTAATTGGCATTTAGTAATATTCTTCTGATACGTTATAGAGATAGGGAGGAAATGATTTATGTTCAGCAGAGGTACTTACACAAGCATGTGGAGCATGGTGAAAATATATTGAGACAGTCTACATGTATAGA
Source organism: Rhinolophus sinicus (assembly GCF_036562045.2). Lineage (NCBI taxonomy): Eukaryota > Metazoa > Chordata > Mammalia > Chiroptera > Rhinolophidae > Rhinolophus > Rhinolophus sinicus. The sequence goes on along the minus strand of NC_133751.1, from coordinate 83,434,735 downwards.
CCAATCGTATGAAAACTGATTGTATTTTCTCTTACAATCACCATTATTTTGTTCTTAGGGGCAATTCAAAAGTCATGTTATACTCAAGAATGCTATTTCTTTTTTTTATTATTATTATTAGTTTCAGGTGCACAAGACAAAGCAAAACTTAGACGTTTATCATTTATATCCCTCACACTGTGTGAACCCCCCTCCCCCATCCACTATCCCTCTGACATCGCACAGAGCCATTACATTTCCACTGTCACTATTCCTAATGCTGTACTCTGCTTCTTTTAATTATATATATACATGTACATATATATATATGTGTGTGTGTGTGTGTTTATATATATAATTATAGTTGGCATTCATTATTGTTCAGCTTCAGGTGTACAGTGCAGAGATCAAGCATCTGCATCATCCCTGAGGTAGTCGCCCAAATGGGACCCATGTCCATCGGATACCCTACAAAATCTTTACATTATTGATTATGTTCCCCACATTAATTTTCAAAACCCCGTGGCCATCTTGTGGTTACCAACTGTTTTCTAATCCCCTCACCTTCCCCCTTATCCCCACCCCCTGCCCATCTAGCAACCCTCAGTTTTTCCTCTGTCTCCAAAACTGTTTCTGACTAGCTCATTCACTTATTCTTTTCTTTAGATTCCACATATAAGTGAGATCATATGGTATTTGTCTTTCTCTGTCTGACTTATTTCAGACAGAGAAAGAATGCTGACTTATTTCATACAGAGAAAGAATGCTGACTTATTTCAGACAGAGAAAGAATGCTGACTTATTTCAGACAGAAAGAATGCTATTTCTTGACTGTTTGATTTTACTGTGACAAGATTTTAATACTGTGTAGGATACTCCCACATACACACACACATAAAGTATGTTAACCTAATGATTTTAGACATAATTTGTGTTTCATTTTTGTTTTAATTGTTTTGCATTATTTTTTACAAGAATTAAAATCAATATATATCATTTTTCGAGAGAATGATAACAGAATGGTCTCAATCATTTCAGTGGCTACTAACTGGGCAAAACATGACATAACAAAATTTAGTAATTTTGCACAGAATTTCCATTATGTTTTTTAGTACTCTGGTATAATATTTGAAATCTTAAGTAATACTCATTAAGAAAACAATAAAACAAATTAGAACAATTTCAGTAATGAAACCAAAACATGCTACTGAAAAATTCTTCACAGAGACATGACACTATCAAGCGTTTTTCTATAGATATTATATACAATATAATATCTGTATCATATGTCTGGGGTAGATATTGATAGATTTGCTAAATAGACAATACTCTCCTAAGTGACTTCCCAAACCTTTATTTCTCATTTTGGTGTTTTACCTCTTAGGCAAACCACTTTTTTTCTTACCCTCGTCTTCTATTACTTCAACGAGTTCTCTTCCTCATCCAATAATGTTTGGGAGAAAATGATAGGCAATAGACATTCAATTCTTTCTGTCCTTTTACAAGGGCAGATGCTCCCAGCAAAGAAAGAATGAAGGAGACCCTTGAGCACCTCCACCCCACTATAAACCTTCTAAAGACAGATTGCCCTGAAAACTAACTAGTGGAATTTGTTAGCCACAGTCTTTAGATATGTAACACTCTTAGCAGGAAGTACCTTTTAGTAGGATGTAACTCGTCTGTCTAGGATTGCTTATTTTGGACAAACATGGACTTATGAGTTTATGGAGCAAGGCTGTCTTAAAAATCTCACATACGCTATGGAACTAGAGAAATACATTTCATGTTGCAATGGCTCCCTTCTGTGTAAATAGTATAGCTGCATAATGACTTAGGATTTTCTCATGTTAATTTGAGCTGGAGCATATCTTGATAAGGCAAGAAAGGGCAAGACTGCACTGGTTATCTCAGACCTTGACCTGCTTTTTTTGTGCTCCATGATCATTTGTATCACTGAAGTATTAGTAATGTTGATACTGGGTAATATCGCTACTTCTTATAAGTCTGATTTGCCAACCTGTTCCTTTGTACTATACAGCAATCTGAACAGAGTTAGCTTCCTTCCAGGATATAAGTCAAATCACTTCCAGAGTTCCTAACCAAGAATCAAAAGAGATTGTTATGAAATTTGACCACATACAAACAGGATAAGTAAAATGCTTATCAATGCATCATTATACCATATATTCTTATTATTCTAAAAACAGAAATGTAATTTAAAGACATGACTCCAATGGGAAAAAAAAATATTCTTTGAAAATCCAAATATGTTAGAAAGCAGGTCTCTGGCTAAACTTCAAATGACATATATCTTCTCTATGGAAGTGTTTGAAGAAAATTGAACTACAATTCAAAGAAACATATTTTAATAGTTTCCCTCTTTGTTAAAAGAACCAATTATCAATAGGCCATAACAACAGAGGAAGGAAAAATCTACTTAGGAAAAACTTTACCAAACCTAGTAAAATCTCTTATCTTCACTTTTAAGTAAATTATTTGTTATGAATTTTTATGAAACGCTTAATAGAAATTTTATGAAAGAGCACATGTAAATAGGAGTCTTGCTGATGCAGGTTTGAACAAAATGTAAGAAAATATTAAAACTCTCATACCAATTTTTGGGTTTTTGTTCTACAAATTGTGAAGAGCTTTTTTTCTACTTTAAATTCAGCATAAAAATGAAGGTCTGTGAAATAAGCTCTTTCACTCAGATATTTCCTCATGAACTTAATATTTTAGACAAACTCCCACGGAGGTAAATATGTTTTCATGTTCTGCAGGTGTAAAAAAATCTTCCAAAGAACACCATTTTCCAACAAATGAAAATATTTCCAACTTCAACTAGCCTTGGAAATGTCACCACTCGGAATGAACATTCCTATGCTTCCAAGGCCCTTGTTCAGGACCCATTATGTCAAAGGCAGATGAAAATATATCATTTCCCCATCTGTGAATTTTGTATTACACTACTTATGTTAACTCTTCCTTCTCTTTTTAGCTTATTATCCTCATGTGACTAAAAAGGTAATAATAATAGGAGTGTTGCACTTATTCAGAAATTATTCTCAGAATGAATCAGTAAGCACTCATAGAAGTAAAGTACAGCACTATTAGTTGCTATAATTAATTAAGAAACTTATTTAGATTTTTGTGTACCCTAAAACCTAATTCAACCTAATTTTTGGCACTGTTTTAATTCATATGTGAGGTCTGACAATTAAGTTTGCAAACTTGTTGCAACTTGTTGCTAACCTTTTCTGATAGCAGAGGGATTATTCATTATGAATTTGTACCAACTATTTGTACCAACTGTTTGTACCAATAGTTAACCAAGTTTACTATTTGGAAGTGCTGAAAAGGCTGTGTGAAAAAGTTAGACGACATGAACTTTTCACCAGTAATTCATGGCTCTTGCATCACGACAATGCACCAGCTCACACGGCACTGTCTGGGAGGGAGTTTTTAGCCAGTAAACAAATAACTGTATTGGAACACACTCCCTACTCACCTGATCTGACCCCCAATGACTTCTTTCTTTACCTGAAGTTAAAGGAAATATTGAAAGGAAGACTTTTTGCTGACATTCAGGACATCAAGGGTAATATGACGACAGTTCTGATGGCCATTCCTGAATACAATCTCCAAAATTGCTTTGAAGGGTGGACTAGGTGCTGTTGTCAGTACATAGCTTTCCAAGGGGAGTACTTTGAAGGTGACTGTAGTGATATTCAGTAATGAGGTTTGTAACACTTTTTCCAGGATGAGTTCGCAAACGTAATTGTCCGACCTCGTCAGTAAAATTATGTCCCTCAATGCATTTAGTGAGTATAACCAGTAAAAGTCTCAGTGTTATGCTCTAGAAAATGAATGGTCTTTCTGTCTGTGTATATTGGTGTTTATGATCAAAAGAAATGCTAGTAAAAATGGGAAACTATAGATTTTTAAATTTAAAAAACTGTTTCTTTTAACTAATATTTATATGTAGCTAAATTTGAACAGAAGTTAGATAGAGAGTATATCATATTTCCTATGTGAACGACCAGTTTTCTAATAATGTCATTGAACAACACACCTAAGAAATCAGATAGCAAAGCACAAGGATTGAACTTAACTCAGAAATAACCTAAATATTTAGATGAACTCATGTGTTTACATACGCACACACATGCGTCCGCACTGTGCAGTGCCATTTTTAGTACTCAAATCTTAATCGTAACAATGTAATTCCCATATAGGAAAAGAAAATGAATTTCAACAGCCGTTATATACACGACATAGTATCCTTTTATAAAGTTAAAAACAGCTAATAATTCTACGTATTCCTAAAAATGTATTTTAGGAATACATATAAATGCAAATAAAACTCCATAAAAAGGAATGGTGACTTAGAATTCTGGATGATGAAAGTGTCAGCTGGTGAGAAATTGAAAAATAGGTTGGGTGAATATATGTGTTAGATATAGGTTTGCCCAAGTCCTAGCTTTATTTCCTTCAGCTTTGTATTGAAGTGTAAAATATTTATAGAAAAGTACACTCTTCACAAATGTATAGCCCAGAAAGATTTTACAAATGAAACACACCCTTATAACTAACATTCAAATCAAGACATAGAACCTGAGGAATAAACTAGAAAACCCCGTTCTGTTTTCATTATCTCCTACTCCCATCAAGAGTAACCACTTACCCTGACTGCTAACATCATAGATTACTTTATGCTTGTTTTTGTAACATAACTGAAATTAGACAGTTTGTATTCAACATTAGGTTTGTGAGATGAAACCATATTTTTTAAGTGTAGTTTTAAAGAATTAATTCTTTAATTATTTTCTTTCCATTGCAGTTGACATTCAATATTATGTTGGTTTCAGGTGTAGAGTATAGTGGTGGTTAGACATTTATGTAACTTACGAGGTGATCTCCTCAATACGTCCAGTACCCACCTGACACCATACATTGTTATTACAATATTCTTGACTATATTCCCCGTGCTATACTTTACACCCCCCATGACTCTTTTGTAACAGCCAATGTGTACTTCTTAATCCTTTCATCTTTCTCACCCAGCCCCCTAGCTCCCCTCCCACCATCAGTTTGTTCTTGGTATCTATGAGTTTATTTCTGCCTTGTTTGTTCATTTATTTTGTTATTTAGATACCACATATAAGTGAAATCATATGATATTTGTTTTTTTTCTGTATAGGGTTAATTTGTGCTGTAGTTTCTTTGTGAGGATATATCAAAATTTGTCTGCACTACTGAGAATAGGCCTTTACTTAGTTTTCAATTTGAAGCCATTACAAATAATGTCTGCACAAATAATGCTAATATTTGCTTTTGGTGAACATGTGTATATGCATATATGGTGAACATATATCTAGGAGAGAAACTGTCACAGAGTCGGCATATGTTAAACTTTAGTAGATCCTGCTAAATAGTTTTGCAAAATTGTTGTAGCAATTTATGCTATGATGTTCTACTATCATTAATATCACACACCATATCTGTGCCAACATTTATTAGTTTCCATACTTTTTAACACTTTATGGTTTAAATTTGCATTCTCCTTATCACTAATAAAGCTGAACTTCGTTACATACATTTATTGTTCATTTGATGTAGTCTTTTGTGAAACACATATGTAATTCTTCTGCCATTTTCTATTGGGTATCTGTTTTTTTCTTGGTCATTTCTATATCAGAAACAAATCCTTTGCCACATATACGTACTGCAAATACTTACTTTTACTCCATGTGCTGCTTGTTGACACTTGTAATGGTGTTGTTAGCAATCAAATGTCTCATTTTTACTATAGACCAATTTGCAAAATTTTCTTATGTGGTTATTGATCTCTTTTTTGTTTAAGAATTTTTTAATACTCCAAAATCACAATTTGCTATGATTTCCTTTAAAATATTACTTTTTACCTTATATCTGCAATTGTGTATAGTGTGAGGTAAGTCTAGATATATTTTTCTCCACATGAATATCCACCTGACCTGGTACCATTCATTGAAAAGACCAGCTATTTCCATACTGCACTGTACTACCTTTTGTTTTAGGTAGTGAGTTGTAAGTACTGATGACATTGTCAAAAACAATGAAATTTAAAATCAAGTAAATGAAAATAGTCAATGAATCGAGCCATAATGAGAGTATATAAAGAACCAAGGATTATGTTTAATACAATTCTGATTATCTTATGTATAATAAATGAAAAAACTAAAATTAAAGAGAAAATATATGTGTCAGATCATAAAAAAACATGATTCTTATATTGGATAGTGTCTAATCAGAAGGCCAGAAGTCACACTAACTATATAAGTAGAGAAAATGTACAGAAACATTTACCTAAGTATATAAAGATGAAAGAGCAAAGAATATCTTACTTTCCAGGTTTTATACCCAGAATTATTATTATTATTATTGTTATTATTTTTAATTTTATTGGGAATATTGGGGCACAGTGTGTTTTTCCAGGACCCATCAGCTCCAAGTCAAGACATTGTTTTCACTCTAATTGTGGATGGCGCAGTTCACTGGCCCATGTGGGAATCAAACCGGTGACTTGGGTGTTATGAGCACTGCACTCTGGCCAACTGAGCCAACCAGTCACCCTTATAGCCAAAATTATTAACTACAGAAAGCTTTCACCCTTAAGCCTGGAGGGCAAAGTAGCTGGAGTGCAGGCTGACTAGTGGGCCATGACCTACTCGCCACAGGCACCTGTGGGCCCAAGGAAGCTGGTTGTGAGTGTGCCAAAAAAAGCTGTGAGCTTGGAGAAACTGCTGAAACTCTGCAGCAAGCAAACAGAAATACAGAAGCGTTTTCCCCTCCCCTCATTTCCAATTTGTCTCAGGTGCCCTTTGTTAGCAGAATATAATAGAAAGCCAAATGGCAAAGAAGAACTGGCATTTGTAAGGGTCTCAGCTTCTGCACGAGAAAGCAAAACACAGTAGAGTAGATTTGGAACTGAGAGACAATGGTTTAATAATGCACAATGAGAAAAGAAATTTGAATATTAAAGAATACTATAGCATGAAGTCAAAATGGTGTGTGCTTCATTTAAAAGTAAGTTATTTCATCAATTACTTTATTATTTCATTATGTATTTATTTATATGGCACTGACCACTTATTTTCCAAGGTTATATGGTTGAGTAAGCCATTTTTCATTTCTTTTAATCTTATGAATTTTTGTAAAGCAAATTTATCACCTAAGTGTGATGAACTGCCTTGGTTAATGTTTAGAATCTAAAAGATTTTGTGTCTTCTAGTTGCATTATTTTTCATTACCTAAATATTACTCTGTCTTCATCTTTTTTTCCCCAGTGTCTACTATGGTTCAAATTTTGTGAAATGATCACCAACACCATCCCGATGTGTCAAAACAATGCCAGCCACTTCCTTTATAACACACTTCCTTTCAAGTAATATTTTCGCATGTATTTCCCATTACAGATAAACAAAATACAAAACCTTGTGACAATTTGCAAATCAAAAAATGTACTTGTTAGGCCATTTAGGGAATGATATGGGAAAAGATAAAAATCCTTGTTTGATTTTTATTGTTTTTATGTAAGTAGCCTTAGAAAGTGATTAAGAGGTTATTTAGAAGTGTATTACAAGTTTATGGAGGTTATACATAGCCATTTGGGAGGAATGTAAACATAAAAAAGAACATAATTCCAGCCTATATCTACTTATTGATTATGTTGACTCCCGACCAGAAGAATGAGTTAATACAGTGAAAAAAAAAATCCATATAAAAAGGTGGTTGACTTCATGTAGGCCAAGAAAATATCATCATTAACTATATTTTGTCTTCCATTTATTGATTTGCTGTGTCTTAGAAATGTATAAACAGAAATTAAGTATTAAGAAGAGATAAAGAAAGAAAAAGAACAGAAAGCATAACTATGGAAAAAGGCTTATTTTCCTAAACATGTTTTCAAAAAGTGGCAGCTCCAAAATTTCCGTGGACTAAAGTAAACTCTGATTGTAATGTCCCAAATATTTCAAATCTTTTAAGTGGAATATTAAATACAAATTAATCTGAGTCATTGTAAAAAAAATAAAAATTAACATAGCTAGAAAATACTGGGGTTTTTTCTCTTTCTTTTTAAATGTTAATCTTGTTGATAAAAAAGAGATGATACTGATAACCAAAGTACAAGTTTAGATTATAAAGTTGTAAAGACTATGTAGAGCAGGGGTGTCCAAACTGTGGCCCGTGGGCCAACTGTGGCCCACAATCCATTTTTAATTGGCCCGCAGCAAATTCCAAAATATATTTAGTTTACTTAAATAAACCAAGTGAGGCAATACGTACTTCACCTCGAGTGACTGGCCCGGCTGTTTGTGTATTTTACTGCATATGGCCCTTGGTGAAAAACGTTGAAAAAAGTTTGGACACCCCTGATGTAGAATATCAGATGGGTACTGCGCTTATCGGGGGGATCATCTCATAAATTATATAAATGCCTAATCACTGCACTGTACACCTGACACTACTATAAAAATAATATTGATTGTCCACTATAATTAAATATATAGAGTCACATGTTGTAAAGTATGGAATAAGGAATATAGACAATGATATTGTAATAGCTACGTACGATGTCAGATGGGTAGTAGACTTGGTGGGGTTATCACTTTGTGAGGGGTGTAAATATCTCATCATTATGTTGTTTTGTACACCTGAAACTAATAAAGTAAATTAAATTTTAAAAAATACTAAAGTAGGATTAATCATAAATTCTAGTGTACTTTACGAAAAAAATTTTATTAACAAGACTAATAAGCCAATAAATAAAATTTGCTTCTCAGTTTCTTTTCTGCTCCTCTTCCTTCACTATTGAAACGGCTGTTAGCAGTCAAAGATTGGCAGAAATAGGAAGAAGGGAAATGGAACGACTGTGAAGTTAGCCTGCACCTGCCAAGTGGGTCCCTGTGGTACCTGACTACTAGGGAGAATTCTCAGGCACAGAGCGCCAGAAAGCTGCTGCCTTCATGTCCTTTCCAATTTGGAGAAGAGTGAAAAACACAGGTGAAAGAATATAATTTCCAGAAATAGATCAATTCTTGAGACAAGTCAGAACTTGAGGAAATGGAAGAGGACTGCATTTTCTTCCGAAAATTGCTACTTCAATTTATTAAACTTGACACTGGGTAATGATGACAGAGTTATAACAAATTAATGATACACACACATACACATTTACATAAACATAAGTGCATGTAATTTCATATATAGTGTGTATAAATAAATTAAGGGGTGAGATGGATTTAAATTTCACATTTACTAAAGCCTTTTTTATATTACTATGGCTTCTGCCTCACATATTATCAGACTATATCTTAAACTAGGCAAACTAAACAACCGTTCAGCAAACTCTGCAGGACACCTTGATGTAATCAAGTCCTTCCCTATTGTTTTCTCCCTTGGTCAAGCCGGCATATTGTCAGACAATATTGTTTATCTGTTTGTGTATCTAAATTCACTCATTGACAGGAAATGATGTTAGAATTTAGGATACTGACAAAAGCAAGAAATGACAGCTGGAGACTAAAAAAACAATCGAAAACTAAGATATTAATTAAAAATAAATAAGAGACTTTAAGAGAATTTATGTCAGGAGTTTGCAAGTTCATACCTTCAAAGTTCCTAAGATATCACTTAATTTAACAAAATATGTACTAATTTATGTGAATAATAAATGTTTTTAAATCATCAAATTCATTAAATTCATATCATAATAATAACAGTAATCATAATAATACTTAACATTTATAAGATGTCAGGCACTGTTTGCTATTTAGCCTGTTAAAAGATTTTGACTCAAGTAATTTTCAACCACTGTAACAACTCTTTGTAGGAGGTTTATCAACTTTCCTATTTATAGTTTAGAAAATTAATATAAATAAAGTTAAGTAAATTGTCAAGAACACATGACTTGTATGTAGGTGGAAAAGCGAGGTTTTGAATAAAAAGAACATAACTTGAAAGACAATATTTAAGCCTCGTATTAGACTGGAGAATGAAATACAGTTAAAACAAAATGTAGAATTTATTTTATTTTTCTGAAAACTAACTTAAATAGAAATGCTCATATACCACAAAAGATATATTACTTTATTTGTATTATTGGCACCACATTAAAAAAAAAAAAACCTGCTATGCTGAGTCACTTTAAAAAAGGTTCATAAACGTATTATAGTTACAGATAAAATCTTAATTAGAGTTGGACTCATTTTTAGATATTTGCAGTCTATAAATATAGTCAATTTAAGCCTTTAAAATGATATATGATCACTTCGGCTCTTACTATTTATTCGTTAAGACACTCTTTCATTCAACACTCATTATTTAATTATCACATGCACCAGGTACTGGGTGGATGAAATAAAATAATGCCATATTTTCTATCCTTAAAGATTTCAGTCTAGTCTAGAAAGATAAATTAACAGATAAACTTACTTCTGTAAGGACAATGCATTCATTTGTATGAGATATTAAGGGGAGCAAGGAAAGGGATACCTGATCGAGTCGGGAAATGTGGGGGGAGGCAATGAAAAAGCCATCCTCTATGAACTGGTATTTGACTTGAGTCATAAAGGATAAACAAGAGTTAGCCAGACCAAATGTGGTTGGGAAGAAAAAAGGCTCTCTGGAAGAAAGGGCTACTAAGGCATGCAAGCAAGGAAAATAATTTGCTTGGAGTGGTTGATGTGAAATAAAGATCAGTAAGAATGATAGTGGATGTGTAAGCAGTCTGGAAAATCATGCTTACACATCACTTGAAAATCATGTTAACATTCCTGCTTTTTATTCTGTAGGTGAGAGGGACTCTTTGGACAGATTGAATATGGAAATGACATAGGATGATGTGAAATTCGGAGAAAGGATTTGAGGGAGACAAATGTTGAAGCAGAGAAACCGATTAAGGGGTTTGTTACAAAAGTCCAAGAAACCTCTATGAGGAAATAAACTAGGGTTTTGGTAGCAGGATTAGAAAATGATGAAGAGATTAAAATAATGTAGAGGATATATTATTCAGAATTTTAAGATTGATTAGGTATGTGTTTGAGTGAAGATGGGTGAAGTCAAGATTTTCAGGCACATATCTTCAGAGTCTGGGTTGAAGATGATAGCACTGAGATAAAAATACACTAAAAGCAAGATGAGAGAAGATGATGGGTTTAAATTTGGTCACTTTGAGTTTGATGTACCCATACCTCAGGTAGGTGGAAAATTCCAGCATGTGTTTTGACAGACGTGTTTGAAGTAAAGGTAAAAGAATGAAGCTGGAGATAAGAGAGTTAGGAATTAAGCATGCAAAGGATATTTAATACACGAGACTGGAGGAAATTCCCTCAAGAAAAATATGAGAATTGAGATGGGGGTCAAGACTAGAATGCTGGGGAATGTGGCAGGATATTTTGGATGCCAAAAGGTAACGTCTTAAAAAAATAATCTAATGGACGTCTTGGGCTTAGATGCAGAGAAAGATGTTTCAGCTAAAAAATTGTAGGTGCTTGCACTGAGTTGGTGAATTTCACCATTCCATGAAAGTCAAGTTATGTTCTATTCCAAAAGTGAATAAAAGATAATTTCCCTCAATATTTTAAAAGCTGTTTTAAAATCACTTGCTATCTCTTTTGCCCAAAGTTTCAGCTTTCTTCTTCTTCTCCTTCTCCTCCTTCTCCTTCCCCTTCTCTTTCTTCTTAAATACACTTTCTGACAAGTGTCTTCATTGGCAAAACTCCCATTTGTGAGGCTCTCATAGTGGAGTTTTTGGTTAACTGTATAGAATTTACTTCCCATCCCTTTGTCTCACTAATAACAGATGCCCAACTTTTCTCAGATGTGTACTACTACACAATAGACCTCACGTAGCAGATGAGGCTGCTTTAGCTTTTAGCTGCAGCAGTCATATCAAGATCATGTCAAACACCTTGTTAATGATTATTCATGATTAGGCACTTGATACAATACAGACTGATGAGACTCTAGTTGTTGTCTCTGGGCAATTTCTTGCTTTCTCTCCTCAAAAATCATCTGGAAGCATCCCACTTTTTCTGCTTTTGGTACTGTTGTATGAAATGTAAAGCCTAGAAATTCTGCAGGTATCTTCATTCCAGTCCAAAATATCATATTAGCTAATCACATTCTCAGGAAAAGAGGATTTCCCCATGGAACTAAATCTGGGACTAAAACATTCTGGAGAATTTAGTTAAAAAAATATTACTTGAAATATTCAACTAAATAAAAGTAGAGATTTGGGTATTATTTTATTCCAATAATCTAAATAACCACAATCTTCCTTTGCTATCTTCACATGAAAATTGATTTAATTAACACACATACACACACACACACACACACACACACACACACACACACATATTTCATTGGTGAAGTCACTGTGATAAGTTGTGTAACAGTCCCCAAAGATGTCCTGGTCCCAATCCTTAGAATCTGTGAGTATTACCTTATATGGCAAAAGGGACTGAGGATGTGGTTTAGTTAAGGATCTTGAGATGGATATTGTATCCCAGATTATCCAGGGAGACCCTAAATGTAATCACTAGTGACCTTATAAGAGTCAGATGAGGTGGGGATTGATTACAAAAAAGGAAGTAAGGAATGGGATGACTAAAGCAAGAAGTTAGAGTTTTTTCAGGAAGAAGTCATGAGTCAAAAAAATGCACGTGACCTCCAGAAGCTAGTAAAGGCAATGAAACAAGATTCTCCCTTGAGCCCCCAAAAGGAGCCAGTCCTGTCAACACTGACTTTGACCCATTGAAACTGATTTGGGGCTTCTGGCCTCCAGAACTGTATGAATATAATTTTTTTTATTTTTTAAGTTGCCAAGTTTGTGGTAGTTTGTTACAGCAACTGAAGGAAACTAACACAATTATACCATCATTTCTCTTAAGACACCAAATAAACTAATTTGGCTGAATACTTTAAGGAAACAAAATGTTATATGGTAACTGTAAGGAATCCAACCTAATGAAAAGATACTGCAAAGGAAAGAAACTCAGAGACACTAGTGAAAGTTTACCAAGTGGTCATTACTCTGTTTTTAGGTTCCTTGTTTTCTTTTCAGATCTGTCATCTTAGTTTCAGAGATGCATCTGCCTTTCTAAACCTTCCTTTCGTAGTTTTTCTTCTTCCAGTCTTGAGACTCTATCCAGGATTCACATTATTGGAACAATTGACCATAAACTACCTACTGATTATTGAACATAATGTGCCTGATGAAGACTTGGCCTACATTAATTTTCATAGAACACGGAAGTTTTACTTGGCTATCTGAGTCATTTTTATTTTTATTTTTTGCCTTATAGAGTAAATTAAAATGTGACTGACACATCCTTAGGATATTGGAAAATTACAATTTGAAAATCTGGCTCAGGAATTCTTAAACAATTATTTTGTGAGGCACCAAGTGATTCTGTGGAGACATTCTTATACCTCAACCATTGGAGAAAGATGGTAGTCTAGCAGCCCACCATTCAAACAAAACTGCTTGAAATTTTACATATTGGTACAACGGCACTTGCAACTTCGTTTTTGCAAAGAGATCATCAGCTCACAAAGTTTAAAATAATATCAGTTAGGTTGATGCCAGCACTCTCCTGCATAATATTCAGAAGAAGTCTATATGTTATTTGCATTTTACTAGGGAAAATTGTATTTTTAACTTTTTGAAATTATTATTGTTAAAGATTTTATTTCTTGCATTTACTACATGGAAAATGCTCAACAGCTTTTAAATTTAAGAAAAATCAGTCTGGATCCACATTCTACCAAACACAGAAGGGGGTTGAGGGGGGCAGCCATGAACAACAACAAAAAACAAAGCAAATTTATTCTTCCTCTCAATGGATTCTCATATGCTATTCTAAAGTCAATTTACATCTATTTGAGGTAATTTGTTAGGACATCTTTCCCTTAGGGTTTTTGACTCCTGAGTCATTGTGCTCTCTCCATGTCGGGACTCACACCTTTAAAGACTGCAAACAAAATTGTATATAACATGGTCTGAGGCAGTGTGGTGTCATGCTTAGAAGGGAGATGCTGACTTTACACAAAACTGGGTTTTATTTTCAGTGTCTGACCTTGAACGATAAAATATATATATATATATATATATATATATATATATATATATCCATAAGCTTCAATTTCCTCATCTGTAAAAGTAGTTCCTATGTTTCCAGGTTTTGTGTACAATAATTCTATAGCACCAAGTAAGTATTTCATAAATTACAGCTGTTATTACTCTGCTAAAAATGACAAATATCTGTTTTGTTGTTTTGGTTTAGAAATAACACACATGTTAGTTTTTCCCAACAAATTGTTCGTTTTTTTTTTTTGTTTTTTTTCATTTTGTTCTGAGGGGATACATGGAAGCTGGTGTTTGTTTAAAAAACTTTTTTTTTCTTTAATGGTGTGAAACAAATGCATTTTTGGTTATGTCATGAAAACAATAGAATGAATCTAACCATTCAAATGTAATTAATTTTTTTTTTTTTTTTACTTTTGTAACAAAATCTAGACAAATAGAAAGGACAGTAATAAGTACCAGAGGCATCTTTTTTAAGAACATGTTTTAAATTGCTTTAAACATTAATGTTTTTTTTTTGAAATCGGAATAAGGAAGGTTTGTGCTAATTCAAAATGCAAGTGCCATATTAATTGGTAGCTTCAGGTAGGAGATAATGTACTAACATATTCTATTTTCTTTAGAAACATTAAAAAGGAATTTAAAAATCACTTAAAGTGGCATTATCAGCGGATCGCTTTATTACCAAACCTATTCCCCTCTCATTTTGACTGTTTTACTAAAGTCTGAATCTGTAATCTTACCTCCATCCTTCCAAATAATGACTGTGCTATAATGGGTTGTTAATTTTAATTAAATTCACCAGGCTAAATTTTACTGTCAAGAACTTATTCTGAACTGTAGTAATCACAGATAATTTTACCTGAATATATAAGAATTTGGCCCTTTGTGATTACAGATATTATAAATTAGTAGTTTTATTATAAAGTTGGGTCAAATATTACTGGTTTAACTCAGTGTGTCTGTAATATTTTGTTTTCTTAATTATTTCAGGTCCAGCTTTACAGCCTAAACATTGAATTAAACACCACAAAATCCCTAGAACTAAACATATTTTATTTGTTTTTGAATTGCTATTCTGCCTGGCCATAGGAGGCACATCAATCATGAATGACTAAAATTTTCCTTCATTTTTGTCATATAGGGAAATATATGCAGACTATTTATGAGCTGCTAGTATTAGATAAAATATGTAAAAGATGCAGATTCTTGCCATTAATGAACTTAGAGTCAAGTGAGACATATCCAGTAAGAGGCAAGTTGTATTCTGAGTAGGTAATGTATGTGGTATAATTTTCAGGTCCTAAAAAAGGAATCATCTTATCTGCATCCCAAAATACCTTGCAGATTTTTATTTAGTGCTAAAAAATTCTACCAGAAAGACGATTTTCTGAGAAGATGGAGTTATAAAACCTTTGTAATTCAGGAGGATATTTGCTGAAATGTCATTTACCAAATTTAGTTGTATAAAAATGTTAAGCAATATATTTCAATCATTAATCTCTAAACAAGTTTATCGGATTCTTTTCAAATGACAGTTAAATGAAAAGGGGTCTGCTAGAGAAAATCCCAGATGACTCAGTAAGAATCTGATCACATCAAAGGTAAACATCATTTGGTTAAACTCAGACTGTGCTTGCCAGAGGTGAATACTCCTAAAAATCTCCTTACAGTTTACTCAAAGTAAACATTTTTCTTAAAAGGAGCAAAAAAGGGATAAAGCAAAAATATTGAATTTTGTAGCAAATCCAGTCAGCAAATAATCATGTCCTCTGAATACACCCTTAAATTTTGCTAGTCTTAAAAAATTACATTAACTATTAGCTGAAATAAAAATAGAAATAATGTTATATTTACAAGTATTTTTCTTTAGAAGCTTCTGATCTATATAGATCATTCTGTTCCTTCTAAGAGAAAAAAGAAAATAAAGAAATTATCCCATTAATTCTGAGGCAAAATTCACTGAGGAAAAATATTCCCTATGTAGCAACTATATTGAGAGTAAACTGATCATATTTCTCAGACTATTGTTCTGAATATACAGCGGGGGTGCCAAAAAAATGTATACAAGTGACCCTTTGGTCAACGTTGCTCAAGCAGTAGTTCGCTGTAATCAGAAGTTTCTGGACACTGATGGTAACCACTTTGAGCACCTCTTGTAATTGCAGAAGTCAAACGTGACTTGTATTCCTCTTTTGTTATAGGTATACATCGATTATCACAATTTTAATAGATTTTTTTCCTTCTTAAAATGTGTGTACATTTTTTGGTACCCTCTGTATATACATATACATATTTGTATATTAATTCTATGAAGATGTAATATTCACTTATGATTTTAAAGAAAGCACTACTTCTGCCCAAGATGTGATTGATGCACAAAGAAGTGCAAAAACATCACCTACCAACCAATATAAGGAAGCATTTGGAGCAAGGCAGGCAGGGACTGGCTATCTGACAACGTAGAGCATCTATGAAGTTGTGAGGCATGAAATCATATACTAATGTAGCTGGGAAGCTACCTAAGATAATCGACATATATAAGGTAAAGCAAATGCAATTACTATAAAGAAAAATGTCTCCATTTTGTTGTCTCCAAAAACATGTCTCCAAAACTGGAACGCTTTGTTAGAGCTTTCCAGTTAGTCAGTGATTTATTTACAAGCTGAATTTGATCACTCTCAGGTAAATTATGACCATTTGTACATATTCTGAAGGGGAAAACACATTTGCTTGTTATCAAAAATAGTTTATGGATGCTGTTTATTATGGGAAAGATTACAAAGATAATTATGTTTGTGGAGCAAAGACACACACAAAAAAAAAATTAAGAAAGAATTTCAACCTCTCCAGATGACCCTGCACTTGAAGAATTATATTGTCCCAATTATCAGTGGTGTGCTGGTGCAGAGGCAAGGATGGAACCCCCTAAAGAAACAGAGGCTGATAGCATTGCCACTACAGAATGCTGCTGAAGCCTTCAAAAAAGGGGGAGATCTTCATCAGATACCAATCAACTTTATCTACAAAGGACCTACACATCACCCCGTGTCTCTGGATAAATTTGGAGGATAAGTTTAAAGAGCAAAACTTGTGTGAAAAAACTTCAAATAAGTTGGAACTTCACAACTATTCTTATATTTCATATAATTTATGCAGACTATCAGAACTTCAAGTCTCTTTCCAATTGAAAAAATGTATTTACCAAATAGTTTTGTATATCAGTCAAGGGAGAAGTCAGAACTTGAGCCAAGATATCCTCGTTTGTGGCCCCTATGGCCTTTCCCTGTAGTCTTGAAACCTAAGGATCTCACAAAGACGCAGACACACCTGAGCTGTAATGCTGTAAGACAGAACATCATTTTTATTGTTCAACAATCACTAGGGAAACAGGGTTTTGTTTGCTTTACACACATTTGCCTTTCCAACGTTGATTTCCACTAGACAGTTTGAAATGACCAGTTAAACTATTTATCTGCTCCCTGTTCATTCTGGTGACAATTTAGTTGGAAAGAAATATATTACACTAGTTCCTATGTTCCAATTACATTCAATTCACCAATACAGTGAACAGGATGGTTAATCCAACACTGAAATTTTCAGTTTATATGATTCAAAAAAGAACTAAAATCAAAGGCATTCTAAAAATGATATTCTCTTCTTGCTGCATATTTTAAATTAAGAAGCTTGACACATTTTTCACAGCAATAGTCAAAACACACTCTCACCTCCCCCACTATCTTCTCCTTATAAACTGTTAAAATAACACCGTCTACAATTATGGCATCATTTGTTATGCATGATATAATAGACTGCAAATATAAAGAAGTATTATCATTACTTTTGTCCTTTGTTCTTTCAGGCCAGAATATTGCATACTTCTTTACTTTGACATTTATTGCTTTTAGATTGGTAATAGAATGCTTTGTGTTGCTCATTATCTTGAATGATGATAATATTAGAGGCTGGGGAGTCTGTGTTCTCTGTTAGGTAAAGACTTTGTATAATTTAACAGAGGTTATTACTGGACAATTACCCAGAATACAGTTCAAGTCTAATAAAGTTTAGTCATATCCAGTCTTCAACAGAACATTTACTATGGTTTCTAGGAAATTGGATCAGGTAATATTCATATATACTTTTGCTGTTATTTTTTCACAAGTTCACCCTGACTGTTTCACAGGTAAAAATTACAGTGACATAATTTGCCTGCAAAGGTAGATGAAATAAATGCAAACTTGTTAGGTTTTCAATAATGAAGTTTTATGTTATTTGGTTAAACATGGTTATATTAGTAAATTTTAGTCTGTTATAGTGCTAGGAAACAATGTCTTAACTCTATCCTGACATAGAACATTATTTTCTGGGAAGCATCTCCAAGTTCTTCATAGCTACAACCAAATATTCCACAAGGTGCAAATGGAAATGGAAAGACTAACCAGAAAGCGTACTTATTCCACAGGGAGCCAAACTGATCATGTCTGTAAAAAGAAGTATTTTTTTCTATATAACATGGGAGAGAAATAAGAAGGGCTAAATCTCTAACTCCTACTGAAAATAAAGAATAACTTCAATATTAGGGATTCCAGAGAAAAGACAAATTTAAATAGTGATGCATGAAAGTACATTAGCCAGGGGCTTGGCATGGGGCTAGTCATTCGTTATTTAATAGCCAAATTTGCTCAAGTGGGGCATAACATTTCTATGAATTTGATCCTTATGTTATTATTTGTTTAGCAACTGAGAAAGTGGTTTAAAGGTGAATTACATTTTAGTCTACATAAGAGTTTGAAGAACTTGGAGAAATCTCAACCCAAAACTTTTGGAAGCAAGGAAGGCAAGACTGGTGACTGTTAAAACATTGCGACTCTTAGGCCAAAGTTGTCTACCAATGTAGCCAAATATAAATAAAAAGTACATTTAAATTTATAATTAGTACTAATTAACAGGTCAAGTTTCTAATATTGAAAAGCTAAAAATCTTATATTTGTAAGCGATTCTATTTTTTCAGTGCAATACTACTGAACTGTATTCAATAGAATACAGTTATATTTGTTAATTTATAAATGTTTTATTAAAATTGCTTTTTTATATTCACTGATGAAATGTTTTCTTCTTAATAGCTGTACTAAAATATAATGTTATATATGTCACATTTTTTAAATAGAAATGTTTCTTATGTCTTATTAGGACAATTCACACATAATGCTTCAGTAAAATAGCTTATTCTGTCATGAGGAAATATTATTCAAAGAAGAATCTATGAAAGAAAATAAATCAATTTTGTTGAATTCAACAGATACATACTGAGTGCCCAATATGCTATGTGCTATAGCTATAGCTAAACCTAATTTTTCCATCAGGATATCGAACCAAATGATTCAAGAATGTCAAAATTTTAAACTGCAATTCAAATTATATATGGAATTGTTTTATCAAAAATAATTTATGTTTATTAAGCAAGCTTTGAATAGCTGAGCTTGTGATTTTCTTTCCTTAACCAATGCTATAGCAAGTGAGATTTAATGTTGTGAAAGCCTATGTATGGGAGATTTTGTGCAATAGTAGTAGGACTTAATTACTACTGAACAAAAATATTTAAGACACACTAAAGGAAGAAGTATATTGATTCAAGTTAAGTCACATGCCATCTGGATCACTACATCTTGTTCAGTGTGCGTTCAACCAAAGTAAATAGGAAACATTTTTCAGAATGTGACTCCGTAACAGATGTCTTGTGAGGCATCATGCTAATGGAAAATGCTCTGGAATTGCATGTGAACTGCGATTTCATACTTTGTAATGAATAGAAAAGCAGGCATAGAGGAAAGCAAAATCAAAGGCATAAAGTGAGAGAAAGAGGCCTTCTTTCCATGAAAAAGAATTAGATCTTAAACTGTGATATTAAAGTGAACATAGAGAAAATTAAACAAATGTAAAACTGTTTTAAAAAGGAAGTATGGAATGGTCAAGATTTCTGATTTGAGTCAGACAAAATTGAAATCCGTGGCTCCTTTTTAGCTCTATGACCTTCAGTACATTACACAGTCATTCTGAAGCTCTGTTTCCTCACCTGTAACATGTAGATAACAATGAAGCCCAACTCGTAGGATTGCTCTATTGCTTTGAGCTAAGGTATAACTTCCTTGAAAAATCCTTTGTTGAGAGCACACAATAAATATTACCTAGTAGTAATGTTATTGGAATTTTTTGCAACAGAACTTGGGAAGATGGTAAATGCGGAAATCAAAAATGAGAAAAGAATCAAGTTATACTGGCATAAAGAGATAAATCATAAATGAGAAAAAACATACAATAAATGTGATCAAACAATTACAAATTAACACAATGAATTTTATTTTTAATAATAATATTGGCAAAAAATAAACAAGCAGTTCATTCTAGTTAGGGTACTTTGAAACAAATATTCTCTTCTAATATTTTAGAATAAATATTTTTATATAGAATGTGGTGAATTTTATTTATTTTACATTTTATTATGGAAAAATGTCACACATTTGCAAAAGTAGAAAGAATGTATATGAATCCAATATATGTAGCTTCAACAATTATCAATTTATGGTCAAATTGTTACATCTTTATGCCAATGTGTATGATTATATCAAAGAAAACTTTAGATATCATGTTGGTTCATCCACAAATTTATTTTTTTCTCATTATGAGACCTAAAATATAAAAGTAATTCCTTTATATAATTGAATATCTAGGCTGTGTTCAGATTTCCCAATACTTCATAGTTACTTCATACTTTTGAAGAGTAATCCATATTACAGTATATCAGAATTGGTAGAATCATTCAGTAGTTGATAGACATTTGCAATGTTTCCAATTGTGAGGAGGAGTAAAATATACCAAGTGACTATGAATATTCATGTAAAAGCCTTTTGGTAGATAACGATTTTCATTTTTCTTGAGTAAATACCTAAAAGTGGGATTGTTGAGTTCTATGGTAAGTAACTAAACTGCCAAGCTATTTTCCAAAATTACTGAGTCATTTGCATTCCTATCCACAATATGTTAAAGTTCCAGTTGTTTTACATTTTCTTCAACATTTGATATTGTCAGTCATTTTAATTTTAACCATTCTAGTGAATATGTACCAGTATCTCATTTTAGTTGTTAATTTGTATTTCTAATGAGTAATCATGTTTACCATGTTTTCATATGATTATGTAACATTTATATAACTTCTTTCTTGAAGTATCTAGACAATTTGTTGCCCATTTTAATTGAGCTTTTATTATTATTGAGTTATAAGAATTCTTATATATTTTAAATATAAATTTATGATAAAATATGTGTTGAAATTATTTTTTCCAGTCTTTACCTTTCCTTTTTAAAATTTTCTTAATTTTGATTAAGTCCAATTTATCAAATGTTTTCTTCTATGGTTTCAAATTTTTGTGCCCTACATATGAAATTTGGCTTAACCCAAGATTACAAGCATTTCCCTTATATTTTCTTCTGGAATTTTCAGTTTTACCTTATGCATTTAGGTAAATGATACATTTCAAGTTAATGTGTATAGTGTATGTAATAATGTATATGTATATATCTGTATATAGTGTACACTAAGGATCAATGTACACTTTATTCCCAAGTGAGTATCCAATTGTGCCATTGTTGAAAAGACCATTCTTTTTCTTTTAGGTATCTCATAGTTTTGTCAAAAATCAATTGAAATTAGTGTTTTGGATTTCTCTGGATAGATACGTAGAGTATATGTGTGGTATACTTCTTGACTCCCTATTCTGTTCAATGGAACTGTATGTCCATACATATAGACCAATCCCACAATGTCTTTGTTATTGTATATTTAACCAAAGACTTTACACTAGGTATACTAGAGAACTTATATTAATGTCTGGAGAATTTGTAGTGATGTCTCCCCTTTTCTTCCTGATACTGGTAACTTTTTGCCTTTTTCTCCCTTTCTCCCATCCATATGGCTGGATCTTTATCAAGTTTGAAAACTGTGGAGGAAAGTTTTAGATATAAAATATAATTTCTCCAAAATTTATATTAGTGTATTTAGCAAGAATTTATATTGCATAACCTTTGACTAGATTAGTTGAAGGAGAATGAAAACCAAGTGAATAAAACATCAATTCCAGGTGTGAGAAAATTTGCTTAAAATAATCTCACTGCACCTCAAGTTCAAAGGAATGAAAGAAGAAGGATAGAGAAATAGAGACGTGTATTAGTATTTTTCAGTACATATCAAAATACCACAAACTTAGTGGCTTGAAAAGGGACTTCAGCATCTGCAGATGTGGGTGCCCGAGGGCTTCCTGGAACTAATCCCCTGCAGATACTGAGGGACTACTGTGATATGGAATATTATTCAGCCTTAAATAGGAAAGAAATTCTGACATATGCTATAACATGAATGAACCTTAAGGATGCAATGTTAAGCGAAATAAGCCAGTTACAAAATGACAAATACTTATGATTTCACTTATATGAGGTACTTAGAGTAATCAAAATCATAGAGACAGAAAGTAGAACATTTCCAGGGGCTGGGGACATGGGGAATGGATAATCATTATTTAATGGATACAGAGTTCACTTTTGCAAGATGAAAAGAGTTCTGGAGATAAATGGTGGTGACAGTTGCACAACAATATGAAAGTGCTTGATGTCAGTGAACTACACATTTAAAGCTGGTTAAGATGGTGAATATTATATGTGCATATTACTACAATAAAAAATGGAAAAAAATTAAGGAGAAATAAAGACTTTCTCAGATTAAAAAAACAAATAATCAAAAAACAAAGCTGAAGGAGTTCATCACCACCAGATCTACATTACAAGACATATTAAAGGGCATCCTTCAAGTTGAGATGAAAGGATGCTAGATGTTAACACAACAGCATGTGAGGATGTAAAGCTCCATAGTAAAGGTAAATATATAAACAAATACAGAATACTGTAATACATTTGAAAAACAGAAGGATAGAAAATCAACAGCCGATCTTTAGACCTCAGGGAACCTGGAAAATAAAAAACAAAAACACGAAAAACTAAGCCTAAAGTTAGCAGAAGAAATGAAATAATAGAGATTAGAGCAGAAATAAAGGGATAAAGAATATAAAACAAGAAAAAAATTGACAAAACTAAGAATAGTTTATTTTTTTTAAGATCATCAAAATTGACAAATCCTTAGCTAGATTAACCAATACAAAAAAAAAGACTCAAATAGCTCATCTCAGAAATGAAAGAGACATGACAACTGATGTCACACTTTTTCTCATGTACTTTTCCTGATCACTCATTCCTTTATTTAGTAGCTATGCGGTATTTGTCACAAAACCTTTATTTCCATTCCAAGTTTCTTGTGCTTTTAATTCATGTCTAATTGCATAGTTCAAGGTGCTCACAGGAATTAAACAAGTCATCTTCTGATATTACCTTTCTTCTCCAAATCTGAACACATTTCTCTACTCTCTAGTCTTAGAGAACGGTAAAATGTCACTGTAATTGCTGACTTGATATTTTCTTAATCCCTACATATAATCTCTCATTAGGGACTGTTTATACTATTTTCTAAATATTTTCTTTATATGTTCACTTTCAGGCCACTGTTATCAGGCCATTATCATAACACTCCTGAATTAAAGAAGACTCCACACTTTTCTTATTGCTTCCATAAATCCATTTTTTATGCTGCGGCCAGGATTACTCCCGAGATAGAATATGCTCATTTATTTGACCTACTTAACACTTCAGTGGTATTCCATCACCCTTAACATAAAGTCCATTCTTTGACATGGCTTATAAAGCCCACTGTGGGAGGGTGTCTTTAGCAGTGTCCTTTTTGAACCACTCCTTGACATTCTTTACTTCTTCCAGCCAACTCCTCTCTATGTTCCAACAAATAAAATTGTTGTATATATTATTAATTTTCACTCCTGTTGCCTTTTAATATACAGTTATATCAGACATGACCCTTATCACCCTAACTCTACCTACTCCTATTAGTTTACAGAACTTAGCAGAAATTTTAGAACATAATAGAAACTAAGTAAATAATTAAATTTGGATATTAAATAGGAACACATATATATATATATATATATATATATATATATATATATATATATAATTCTTTTGTATTTTTGTATTTTCTTTTTTCTTCTTTCTTTACATTTAAATTTTTAAGAAGTAACTAATGATTATTTCAAGATGCTTATGTAATTTTGTAAAAAAAGTTTTTGTAAATCTGAAAGTGTTATCAATAACATAAAGTTATTAAAAAACATACTGAAAAGTTTAGATCCGATTCAAACACAATTTGGTGCTCTTTATTTAGCACTTCTCTGAGTCACATATCAGAATATAGGCATCATTGTTGAATAAAATATATGATAAATTTTTATGAAAATTATTTACAAAATCTATAAATCTGTCTTATTTGCTCACTTTTCCTTTTATATATGTGTGTGTGTGTGTGTGTGTGTGTGTGTGCTTTTTCAAAGTAGCTCATAACTTGCTGACAAATGGACATCATTTTTCTAGAGGACTTTTATTATAATGTACACAACTTTTCACATGAGTGATAATAGGAGGATTCTTGTGAACTGTTATTGTGTGGTGGTGAGAAGAAAAGAAAATGGTCATTTTGTGAGTAAATATGCAATATATTTTTGTATAATAAAAATAAATTTTCTTTAATAAAAATATATAATAATCATATGAAATTTTCTGTTATCTAATTTTAAAAGAAAGAAATATTCAGAATAAACAAAATTATAAAATCTAAATGTCATAATAATTAGTTGGTTAGATATTACAGCTTGTTTATAACTATCAATTAATATTTGTTTCACATCACCAGTGAAATGGTTATATTTTTATATTTCTTTATATTCAATAGAGAAGAATATTGCTTAATCTAATATAGATGGTTTTAGCACTTGGGAAACATTTCAATACTGGATATGTAGTAAAAGTGTTTTGATCATAAATCCAAACATAAATGCAGTATTAATGTAATTCTTATAGTATCAAACAAGAATATTGCAAATATCACACTTGAGATAAATAAATATATGGAATAGTGAGATTGTTGAACAAGCAACCAGTAATTTTAGAAGAATATGAAGGGAAAGTGGATCATTTAGATAAGCATTCCCTTCCCTTCTCTCCCTTTCCACACTTATTTTATTTTTCAGAAACAAATGTGATTTCTTCATTTTGTTTGAATCAACCATGTAATTGTTGGAATCCTTCCATTTCATTTAGCTTTTCTATTGACTCCTATTAACAAACTAGCATATGTAGTTTCAATTGATACAAACACAATATGTAGGCTGACTTTCCCAAATATTGCTATACTTGAAACAATGTTTATCAGCAAGGAATTAGCTCAGGATGCATGGATCACCCTGCTTTTTGTCATCTAATTGCAAAATTTTTCATATGCTGGAAAAATATACAGGAGTGCATCCAAACTACTCATTTTTACAAATATGACACTATATCCTCCACATAACATTGTAAATTGACTTCTCAATTTATCCAGTGAAAGAACAGGCTTAAATTCCAAATAAATATATTTTTGTTTATAGATGCCTTTATGGTAAGCTGAATAAGATTCAGAAATCTTATATAATTATGATAGTTTTAAAGATTTTATTGGGGAAGGGGAACAGGACTTTATTGGGGAACAGTGTGTACTTCCAGGACTTTTTTCCAAATCAAGTTGTTGTCCTTTCAATCTTAGTTGTGGAGGGTGCCATTCAGCTTCAAGATGTTGTCCTTTCAGTCTTAGTTGTGGAGGGCACAGCTCAGCTCCCGGTCCAGTTGTTGTTGCTAGTTGCAAAGGGTGCAGCCCACCATCGCTTGCGGGAGTCGAGGAGTTGAATGGGTAACCTTGTGGTTGAGAGCCCACTGGCCCATGTGGGAATTGAACCAGCAGCCTTTGGAGTTAGGGGCATGGAGCTCCAACTGCCTGAGCCACCAGGCCAGTCCCAATTATGATATAATTTTAACCTGAAAAGTATTATTTTCACTTTAGGAACACTCGAAAAAGGTGTGTCACCTCAAGCTTTATTGTAAAGAAAGAAGAATGTGCAGAAATCATTCCATTTGCAGTGAATTTTCCTTCCAAAAACAAAATGATTTGGGTTTTAATTTCCTATTGTTTGGTAGCTCCATCATTAGTAGATAAAAAGTTTAAAGCACTTATATTACTCATACATATATTATTTCAAGTGCAAGTAAAATGAATTTTATGTTGTCATTTGTTCACATTACCCAACTTTGATTTATCTTCAAAGAGAGATGGAGCTGTCACTGGAGTTAAGGATTTTCAAATCTGGAGCAAGTTAAACTGCCAGTGAGCAGGAAGTTTATAGAACATCTGTCTATTATACTGACAGATTCCCCTCTAGCACAACCAGCATTTTTTCTTTAGGGTAGCCTAAAATTTGTATTCCTGTTATAAGGTAGAATATGAAGGTGTTCTCATATACATTTCCTTTCTACCTGTAGTCATATATAAATTCATCATTATTTTTTTGCTCAGCCATCCCAAATACTGAAAACATTAGCATAGCAAAAAAGGGTTTGGTGGCAGAGTAGTTTAATGGCTCAAGATATTTAACTGATCAAAGTAAATTAATTTTTTAAAAACAAAATTCAAATCTCTTACAAATAGGCTGCAACCAAATTCTCTGTTGGTGATCACAGGTGTTCAGTTAGAAAAACAAAATATGTCTTCAAAGTGAAGAAAGTTCTGGGCTGTCATTGATTAGCTAAATGACTGTGGGCCTTTTCTTTTCAATCAAACATATAATAGTATTTTCCCATCATGGTATGGACGTATGATGATATTTTAAAATAAGTCAGACAGAAAAAGCAGAGAACCATTAAATAACTTTTTTATCTCTTATAAAGCAATGTATTTTTCTCTTGTATTGACTACACTATCTTGAAAAGCAAGGCAAAAAATGTTTGCCTCTACAAAATAAATAGTTAAATTAAGAAATTTGTCTTTAAGTCTTCTGTCATCATATTTCCTGGACAATTATTTTGTTTCTTAACAATTAGAAATTGATATTATTTGAATATCTTGCTTATATACATCATACACATACACGATCATATACACAGTGCATGACTGTCAAGCAATGGGCCACATTGGGGAGTACTTTATACTGAGAGATGGGTCATGGCTTATAGTCTCATTCTGTTACAAATGTGTGGTTAAACCGGTTGGTTGACTTGTTTTAACCCCAGCACTGTCACCTATAAATTAATGGCATTAATGTTTTCTACCGTACTTAACCCTTCTTGGCTATTATGAGAAAACAGAAAAATGGCATGAAACTGTACTCATAATGGAAGTGGATATAGTAAGTCCTTACTTAACGTTATTGATAGGTTCTGTGGCCTTAAGCTATACAACATATAACAAAACCAATTGTACCATAGGGTAATTGATATAAATGAGAGTTAAATTCCTATGATATCTCATCAACTTTATGACAAAACAGCAGTGAACAAAATGATGTTCAAGGATCTGCTGTAAAGTAAAAGTGCAAGATGAGGTACAAATGCAACTGTGATGATTTAAAATAACTTTTGATGACTCAGGAATCAAATCCTATTTTCAGAAAGCATAACTGTTTGTAGTAAGAACCTGCTGTGGTTGATAGATTCTAAAGTACGTACTATTTTTTTCTGTGGAATCAGTGTCACCCAACCAAGACTACCTTAATGTTCATTCCCCTTAGTTTGATAGAATTACAGGGAGACTTCTTCCTAATTCTAGACTCTTGACCCCATTTTCTTCACATTTATTTCAGAATACTTGTATTATTTCTCTATTCCTTTAAGATGTAAATCTTAAAAAATCTTGACAGTTTTATAATCCAAAATTGTCTTTTTAAGGACCTGAGAGTCATACCTTTGAAATGCAATCATCAATGAAGACAGCACCCCTACATTCCATTTTCTGTGAGAGGGTCAGTGCTTTTCTCTAAGTTGTAAAATTACCCCCTGTCATGAAGATAGCAGAATGTTTATTAATGTCACCAATTAGTAAACCCAGATGGCTTATGATCTCCCTGTTCCTGCTCTTAAAAATTCTCTATCATTTTTTATTTCAGTGATGTTGAGCTCAGGCTAAATTCTAACCTCTGTCCGCCATTGCAATAGCCTTGAATAAAGTCTTCCTTGACTGTTTAACTCTTTCGAAGACAACTTTTGCTTTGATTCACACCTCCAGTATTTTACCAATGAGGGTGTCATATCTAAATTAATGTGGTGTTTTGTTATAGGTCAACATGGCCAACTCTAGCAGTGAGAATAAAAGGAAAATAACTAAAATTCACTCATTGCCTGTTGTCATGAATATAAAAATCCAGGCTGGTAATTTTAGTGTCTGGAAATTTTGGACTATGCCAATAAATACATATTCATAACATTAGTTACTTTTGTGGGTTTTTTTCTTAACACATTAATATTAAAATATTAGTTATTATAAAACATTATTTTCTAAAAAGCTCATACAGACATCTTTTTTCATTCCTATAATAAAAACGTGAGCTTATGGGAGAAGACCCAAGATGGCAGAATAGGTCAATGTTATGTCTGCCATGTCCCACAATCACATTAAAATTACTACTAAATTATAGAATAATCAACCTTTAGACACACCTGAAATCTAGCTGAACAGAATCACTATAACTAAGGATATAAATAAAAGTTCATATTGAGACAGGTAGGAGGGGTGGAGAAATGAAATCGGCTGACCCCAAACCCACAGGTAGTGGTTGAGCACTGGGAGAGACATCTTCATGGGGAGGTCCCCTTTGAAGAGTGAGATATTCCAGCCTCACACCAGGTTTCCCAGGCCAGAGGTCCTGTGACAGGAAGAGGAATCCCCACAACATCTGGCAGTGAAAATCAGTGAGGATTCATCCATATCAGTGAGACAGAGGGAGACTAGAAACCCAGAGTTCCTTATAAAGGGCCTGTGCACAGACTCATTCACTTGCAAGCGCTCACCCTGGGAACCAGCAGAGGGTTGCCAACTCAAGAGGTGCCACAGACATACAGGGAAAGTCCAAGTTGTATGGCTTTAGGATGAGGGCTAGAGAGACAGCTGCCGTTATCCCTGTGTGGAGTGCACCTCACCTGCAACTTACAGGAGAATGCCATCTTTCCTGTGTTAAAACTATCTCCAAAGAGCCACATCTGAGACCCCATTGGTGGTAAAATCTGTGCATGTGCACACCACCTTGGTAACTCCCTTGGAGCTAGCTCCTACAGATAGTGTGGCATTACTGGGGCAATGTCAATTTTGAGCAGCCAGCCCTGCCCCACAAGATGCAGGAGGCTTGCATAGCAGTAGACTAACAATGGCGGCCTAAGAAAAGTCCAGTGGCAAGCAATCAAACCTAGCTTGTGCTGCAGCCCTTCTTGGGTGGCTCGCAGGGATCTACTGGCCTGAGGCGAGCAGTGGCTGGCCGTGGTATTCTCTGGGCATTTTGTGGAATGGCCACAGATTCAGCAGGGGCACAAGATTAAATCTGCATTAACTTTGTAAAAATCACCAGCCACACCCAGTGAATCCGTGGGACCTGGTGCCACCCAATTTGCATGGCATCGCTGTGGGCACTGCCAACATTGGATTTACCAGTCTGGTCCATGCACCTAAGGAGGCTCTTTCAGTTTCTGAACCTCATGGGAGGCTGGAATGTGGCAACTGGCCTAGGAGCATCCTGGACCTTTTGCTAAGTTGCCCTAGGACTGATTCTCATGGCAGTGGGACATGATTCACAGCAAGGCCAACCCCACATTCCTCTAGTCCAACATAGGGAGCAACCAATTACATATAACTTCTGATGGTCGTTACTACCAGATAGCCCCAGACTGATCACAGGCAAGGCTGAAATTGGCCTACATGGGACACCACCCAAGAGGCATGGGAAACAACAAACTTAGGGCCTGTCCTCAGACCATGGCAGAGCACTACCTTTTTAACCACACAAGCATCATAACACAAAGCATGGTCTCAACAGACACAGGAGCCCACTCGGGTGAATCCGCCTCTAAGGGGCCAGCCCCATGCAGTAGATCATATGCTGTGAGTGTAGACAATCCTCACACCCAGTCAACCTGAGAGTCAATCCCAACCACTGACGTGCCAAAAGTAATCAAAGCTCAACTGCAACATGAGAATATATACAACACACACAAGGGACACTCCTGGAACACATGCAAATGTAATCAGGGAGACTGTGCCACTGGACTATGCAGGAAACATACCATATAAGGCCACCCAACAAAGATTGAGAGACATAGAAGATCTACCTAATACATAGAAACAAACACAAAGAGGCAGGCAGAATGAAGAAATGAAGAAACATGTTGCAAATAAAATAACAGAAACAAAGTCCTGAAAAGGAGCTAAATGAAATGGAGGCAACTAACCTACCATAGGCAGAGTTTAAAACACTGTTATAAGAATGATTAAGGAACTTAGTAAGAGTTCCACAAAGAGATAGTAAGCATAAAGAAAGAAACCATAAAAAAGAACCAGTTATAAATAAAGAACACAATAACTGAAATGAAGAATACACTAGAAAAAATCAACGGCAGATTAGATGAAGCAGAAGGTCCATAATAATCAGTGATTTAGATAGAAGACAAGGAAACAGAAAACACAAATGAGCAACAAAAAGAAAAATAATTTTAAAAAGTAGTGTAAGGGACATTTGGGACAGCATCAGCCATAACAACATGAGCATCATAGGAGCACCAGAAGGAAAAGAGAGTGAGCAAGGGATCAAGAACCTATTTAAAGAAATAATGCCTGAAAAGTTCCCTAACTTGGCAACAGAAATAGACATAAAATTCCAGGAAATGCAGAGAGTCCCAAATAAGATGAAACCATACAGGCCCACAGAAGACACATTATAATTAAAATGGCAAAGTTTAAAGACAAAGAGAGAATCTTAAAAGCAACAACAGAAAGACATCTAGTTACTTATAAGGGAGTTAGCTCCCATAAGACTCAGCTGATTTCTCAACACAAAATTAGCAGGGCAGAAAGGAGTGGCAGGAAATATTCAAAGTGATGAAAAGTCTTGCAAGATTACTCTATCTAGCAAGGCTATCATTTAAAACAGAGGGAGAGGAAAAGAGCTTCCCATACAAGAAAAAGCTAAAAAAAATAATTATCACCAAGGCAGTTTTACAAGATATGTTAAAGGCCTTCTTTAAGAAGAAGAAGGGGGAAACAAACAAAAGAAGATAAAAAATATGAATTAAAAAATGGCAATAGCTATGTACCTATCATTTAATCCATTTACATTTAATCCATTAAATGTAAATCGATTAAATGTTCCAATCAAAAGACATAGAATAGCTGAATGGATAACAACATGACCCATACATGTGATGTCTACAAGAGATCCAACTCAGATCAAAAGACACACATAGATTGAAAGTAATGGAATGGAAAAAGATATTTCAAGCAAATGGAAATGAAAAAAAAGTAGCAATACTTATATCAGGTAAACTGATATACTAACAGGAAGACTGTATTGACATAAAGAAAGACATTATGTAACGATATAAGGATCAATTCAGCAAGAGGACATAACCCTAGTGAACATCTATACACCCAACATAGGAGTGCCTAAATATATAAAATGAATATTGACCAACAGAAAGGCAGAGGTGGACAGTAACACAATCATAGTAGGAGACTTTAACATCCCATTGACACCAATGGATAGATCTTCCAGACAGAAAATCAACAAGGAATCAGCAGCCTTAAATGACAAACTAGGCCAGATGGAGTTAATTGATTTTTTAGAGCGTTAAAGCAGCAGAATATGCATTCTTTTCAAGTTCACATGGAACATTTTCGAAGATAGACTACATGTTAGGCCACAAAACAAGTCTCAATAAATTTAAGAAGATTGAAATATCAAGCATCTTCTCTGACCACAATGATATGAAACTAGAAATCAGTTACAAGCAAAAATTTGAAAAACATACAAACACATGAAGGCTAACTAACATACTACTAAACAATGAATGTGTTAACAATGATATCAAGGAAGAAATCAAAAGACATATAGAGACAAATGAAATGAAAATACAATGACCAAAAATCAAAGAAAGCAATCCTGATAGGAAAATTCATAGCAATAGAGGCTTGACTCAAAAAACAAGAAAGATCTCAAACAAACAATCTAACATTACACCTAAAGGAACTGGAAAAACAGACATCAAGCAAAGCCAAAAGTGGATAGAAGAAATGAAATAATAAAGATCGGATGGAAATAAACAAAATGGAGGATAAAGAACAATAAAAAAGATCAATGAAACCAAGAGCTGGTTCTACGAAAAGATAAAAATAAAAAAAAAAAATTGATAAACCTTTAATGAGACTCATCAAGAAAAAAAAGAGAGAAGACCCAAATAAATAAAATCAGAAATGAAAAAGGAGAAGTGACAACGGACACCACAGAAATACAAAAACTAAAAAAAAAAAAAAATAAAAATAAAAATACTATCACCAATTATATGGTAACAAATTGTATAATCTGGAAGAAATGGTAAATTCCTAGAAGCAAACAATCTTCCAAAGCTGAATCAAGAAGAAACAGAAAATCCGAACCAACCAATTACTACTAATGAAGTCAAATTAGTAATCACCAAGCTTCTAACAAACAAAAGTCTTGGATGAGATGGCTTCACAGGTGAACTTTACACAACATTCAAAAAATAAAAATAAAATTATTAACAATGATTCTTTTCAAATTACTCAAAACTTTAAGAGGATGAGTGGCTCCCAAGCTCATTATATGTGTCCACCATTACCCTGATTCCAAAACCAAACAAAGATGTTAAAAAACAAGAAAATTATAGGCTGATATCCTGGACAAACATAGATGAAAAAATCCTCAACACAATAATAGCAAAACAAATTCATCAATACATTGAAAAGACCATACCCCATAATCACTGGAATTTATTCCTGGTATGCAATGTTGTTTCAATATCTGCAAGTCAATCATGATACACCACAGAAGCAATAAATAAATAAATAAATAAATAAATAAATAAATAAATATATAGTCACATCAATAGATGCAAAAAAGAGTTGGACTAAAACCAGCATCCATTTATTATCAAAATTCTTAGCAAAGAGGGAATACAAGGAGCATACTTCAACATAATAAAGTCCATATATAATAAACACACAGATAACATCATACTCAATGGGGAAAAGGTGAAAGAATTCCCCTTAAGATCAGGAACGAGAGAAGGATGCCCACTTTCACCACTTTTATTCAATATAGTCCTGAAAGTTCTAGCCACAGCATTCAGAAAATAAAAAGAAACAAAAGGCATCCAAATTGGAAAGAAGTAAAACATTCATTTTTGCAGATGACATGATACTATATAGAGAGAACCCAAAAGATTTCACCAAAAACTATTACGATGGATAAATGAATTTAGTCAAGTATCAGGATACAAAATTAACATTCAGAAATCAGTTGCATTTTTATACACCAATAATGAACTATCAGAAAGAGAAAATAAGAAAACAATCCCATTTACAATTGCATCACAAAAAATAAATAAAATACCTAGGAATAAACTTAACCAAGAAAGTAAAAGACCTATACTCAGAAAACTTTAAGACATTAAAGAGAGAAATTAAAGAAGATACAAATAAATGGAAACATATATCATGCTCATGGATAGGAAGAATTAATATGGTTAAAATGTCCATACTACCCAAAGCAATCTATAGATTCAGTGCAATCCTTATCAAAATACCAATGAGATTTTTGACAGAACTGAAACAAATAATCCTAAAATTTGTATGGAAAGATATCAAAATCAGAATAGCCACAGCAATCTTGAGAAAGAAGAACAAAGCTGGATGTATCATGCTACCTGATATCAAACTATACTACAAGGCCATAGCAATCAAAACAGCATGGTATTGACATAAAAACAGACACATAGATCAATGGAACAGAACAGAGAGCCCAGAAACAAATCCTTGCCTACATGGTCATTTATTCTATGACAAAGAAAGTAAGAATACACATTGGGGTAAAGACAATCCATTCAATAAGCGGTGTTGGGAAAACTGGACAGATACATATGAAAAATGAAATTGGACCACTTTCTTTCTCCATATATAAGAATAAACTCAAAATGGATTAAAAATTTAAATATAAGACCCCAAACCATAAAATTCCTAGAAGAAAACACAGGCAGTAAACTCTTAGACTCATCCTTACTAATATTTTTACTGATATATCTCCTCAGACAAGTGAAACAAAAGAAAAAATAAATGGGATTACATCAAACTAAAAAGTTTTTTCACAGCAAAGGAAACCATCAACAAAATGAAAGACATCATACTAAATGGGAGAAGATGTTTGCCAATGATACATCTGATAATGGGTTAATATTCAAAATCTATACAAAACTGATACAACTCAACACCAAAAAAAAACAAAAACAAAAAAAAAACAGAAGAAAAACAACAACAACAAACAACCCAATTAAGAAATGGGCAGAGAACCTATGTCGGTATATCTCCAAAGACAACATACAGATGGCCAATAGACACATGAAAAGATACTCAACATCAGTACTCATTAGATAAATGCAAATAAAAACCATAATGAGATATCACCACACACTTGTCAGAATTGTCATCATCAAGAAATAAACAAACAACAAGTGTTGGTGAGGATGTAGAGAAAAGGACCCCTTGTGCACTGTTGGTAGGATTGCAGATTGGTGCAGCCACTATGGAAAATAGTATGAAGTTTCCTCAAAAAAATTAATACGAGATCTACTTTTGGCACAGCAATTGCACTCCTGAGTATTTATCCAAAGAAATCCAAAACACTAATTTGAAAAAAATACATATGCAACCCTATGTTCACGACAGCACCATTTACAATAGTAAAGATATGGAAACAACCAAAATGCCTTTTAATAGACAATTGGATAAAGAAATAGTGGTACATATATAAAATGGAATATTACGCTGACATAAAAAAGAATGAAATCTTACTCTTTGTGACAACATGGATGAACCTAAAGGCTATTATGCTAAGTGAAATAAGTCAAACTGAAAAAGACAAATACTATATGATCTCCAATTATATGTGGAATCTAAAGAACAAAATAAATAAATAAAACAGAAACAGACCCATAGATACGAGAACAAACCGATGATTATTAGATGGGAGGGGGATTGGGAGGTGAGTTGAGAAATGTGAAGATATTAAGAAGTACAAATTGGTAGTTAACAAAAGATCCATGGGGATGTGAAATACCATATAGGGAGTATAGTCAATAATATTGTAAAAACTATGTACTTGTTGTTAAATGGGTCCTAGACTTACTGGTGGAATCACTTCATAAATTATATAAATGTCTAACCTCTACATTGTATACCTGAAACTAATATAAAATATTATTGAATGTCAACTATAATATAAAAAAAAAAACAGTCACAGGGAAATATAATACAACATAGGTAATATAGTCAGTGATATTCTAATCACTACACAGTGTCAGATTAGTAATAAACTAACTGGGGTTATTACTTTGTGAGGTATATACGTATCTAATCACTATGTTGTTTTGTACACATGAAACTAATTAAAAAATGTGATCTTACAGTTCATCACAAGTATGAGTTATAAATAACTCATTAATTAAGGTCTTCGTCATGTATAATTAGTTGTAATCAATATCCCCTAGGATTTTTTTTCAGTCTTTTAATAAAGAAAATATTCTGAAATTCCATTGGCATGTTAAAGATGAAAAGGTACAAATGATCAACAAATTATGACTGTTGTTTTACAAAGAAGGAAACAGAAACTTGTAAAGATTAGATGACTCTTCTAATGTTGCATAATTACTTATATGCAGAGCTGGGCCTAAGGCTAAGGTTTGCTTTTTTAATTCCTAGGCCAGTAGAGATACTTCAGTGAAGCCTAATGTTATCAGTTGATTAATGGATTGACGTGATTGGTTACTTAGTCCAGAAAGTCACCAGAGTGTTTGTTTAAAGAGCTAACTACTTATGTATATTTAATTTACTATCTTCACATTTATATAAGTAACTGCTACTGCTAAGAGGGTATATCACAAGACTCATTTGTGAAACTGTTATTTGCTTGAATTAAATTATTTGGCCACGTGCCTTTTCTTGTGTAAGTTTCATGATGCAAATTTATGTTTTGCTTAAGGCCTTTTAGTTGTCCTTTAGACCTAGTCACTCAGGGACTTGCTAAGATGGTAAGAGTTGATGTAAGAAAATAATTCACATTTCAGCAGAAGTTATATTGCTTAAAATAGATTAAGAGGCTTTTCTTGGGATATATTCTTGTGAGCCTCAGAGCTCACTGTATCCACTGCTATCCACTCTAAAAAAAGTGAAGAGTTAGTACTGAGTGAGATGGTTCACATCATCCTAAGATTGAGCAAGTATTAAAGAAAGATGAAATAAAATGTTTGCTTTTAAATTAAATATAATCAGTGACATGTCATTTCATATCCCAAAACTGACTCATATCCATACTGTAAGGTCAAGCATGTTTTTTTTTACCAGGTAATAATCTATAATTTGAAATTATGAATGTTACATATAAATAGCCATTTGTTATATCTTCACTTTTATTAAAGTTTATTCTCCATATGATGATGGTGTGGGGTGTTGGTTGGAAGGAAGAGAAAAACATGTTCAATTTTTTATTTGTGAGAAGACATTGAGAAGATTCATATTTCTTATATTAAAATATACAGTCTTCTTGGGGATAGTGAAAAATTATACTTTTTTTCCAAAATTTAAAACATGTCTTCAAAATTTTAATATAGTTTTATGAATAAAGAAAATGTTTTATAATAAGCCTGAACATTTTAACAGAAGCAAATGACATTTAAAATAAAATAAAACAGTAGTTGTAGATCATGGCTATTATTTCAGTATTACTAGCATTCCTTTTTATTTGCCCCAGCATGTCTTTTTCACACCTGATATTATTTGTCTAGTTCCTTAGTAATGAAACCAAGTGAGAACAAATACACGGCTATATTTGTACTGATCAAATAGTTCAGGCAAGGTGTTTCTGCAGAATGGCTTTGGCAACTATCTCTTTAGGTCACTATCTTTAAAATAAAACATGAGGAATCCAAATGGAATGATTTTTTAAAGAATTGGAAAAAAGATAAAATCTGCAGACTTTGAAAGGAGACAAAAACAAAACAAAACAAAAAATCAGTCTTAATCACAGCGATGATGCTTTCCTAATTATACTTATTCCTTCCCCAGCACCATTTTGTTCACCTTACTCTGCCTGTGGATCATTTCATATTCAATCTGTTTTGACCTAATTTTTTTACCAATTGAATATATTAGAGTTGACTAGAAAACACTCAGAGACAAACAGCCACTTTTCCTTCATTAAGAAATCACCAATTTTCTGAATTGTTCCATTTACCAACGCAGGAAGTTTATTTCACCTCAGGATAGATTTAGTAACAAAAAAGAATCAATAAACTTACCTCAAATAAGTGTTAGAACCCCCTTCTTATTTATTTATTTTTAATTTTTTCCAATGACAATATTTTGTAGCTCACCTCTTAGCCCTGAAGTAAACTCAAACTCTTTGGAGGTCAACTCTGAGCTTTCAGTGAAAATGTAAATTGGTCCATGCTTCTAACACATAATATATTATTAGATTCAGCCTGGGTACATATCTGTAACTTCACTGGTTCTGAGCCTGCAATAGGAGGATTTTTCTGGTCAGCTCGGGGTTTCCTGGAAATAAGGAAATCACTGTTAGGAGTTCAAAACACTATTAAAATGTAAGAAATGTATTGAATTCCATGATTCTGTTGGGGTGTATCTTTGTCAGAATAAGAACTGAAAGAACTTTGTTAATCCCTCCAAAAATGTTGCTCACAAAAAAAGATAGCATCAGAAGGAAATTGAACACATTAAAGAGAAGTTTTAGGTAATGTCAAAGCAAAAAATGTACTGGACAAAATTAAACCTGCAAAGAAGACCTTATTCAACGCTACTGCTTAGGGAGGAAAGGCTACAACTGAGTCTGAATTCAACGCTGCTGAGACAAGGGCAGGAGAGTTTGTATGCACTGGTGTGAGATAGTCAAAGAGTACTGGAAGACATTAAAGAGGATGTTAAGTTGATCAAAGGGATACTTCCAGCACCTTGAGTTATTCCTGAGTTTAGCGATGTTTTTCTCTGTGATTAGACCACCTGCGTTTGCTAATTGAAGTTAGACTCATACCCTCCCACAGAAACTGGGATGTAGTGCTGTCTTCCTTCATAATTACATTTTAAAAAGACAACCCATAGGTCCTTGAGAAAGACATCCTGGGTGGTGACACTGGCAAGAAGCTCTTTAAAATATTTACATCTCAAAAGGATGGAAAACATTTACAATCACAAATTTTCTAGAGTAAATGCTCAAAAAAAAAAGGGATGTCAGGGACCTAGAATCAGGAAGAAACCTAAGTTTAGTCAATCTGAGGGGAACATTAAAGCCCTCTGGTAAGTACATTGAAATCCTATAGGGGATAAAGAACCACTAAGGTATTTGGTTCACTTGGACAACACTTCCTTTGTTGGACTGAAACTTTGTGGCTTTACTTAGGACACATCTCAATTTAGCAGTTTAGAATAGAGACCAGAGTCCCTTAGTAGTCAAAACACAGCTGTTCAGTTATAAAAGCTGGAAGACAGTTGATTTCAACCGAAGGCAAGATATCCAGGAGCTTTGAAATAAAAAAAAAAATTACATCTTTTTGTTATTCTGTTGTACACATATTTAAGTATAAAAGGCCACTTTATATTATCTTTTAAACAAAGAGCTTTAAACAACTTAACTATATTTGAACATTTAAAAAATTAATTAAGTGACAAGAGATTACTAAGTTTCTCCTTAATAGAATTGAGAGTCAAATTCTATTTATCCTTCAAAGTTCTTACAGGTCTGACAATTATGTTCGTGAGTTCATCCTAGAAAATGTGCTACATACCTCATTGCTGAATACCACTACCGTCACCTT
Source organism: Rhinolophus sinicus (assembly GCF_036562045.2). Classification (NCBI taxonomy): domain Eukaryota; kingdom Metazoa; phylum Chordata; class Mammalia; order Chiroptera; family Rhinolophidae; genus Rhinolophus; species Rhinolophus sinicus. Next base: position 83,395,497 of record NC_133751.1, on the reverse strand, counting down.
TGAAGTACTCCCCTTGGGAAGCTATGCACCAACACCAACACCTAGTCCACCCTTCAAAGCAATTTTGGAACTCTTTTTCTGGAATGGCTGTCAGACGGCCATTTATGAATGTCATAAAAATATCTTCCTTTCAATATTTCCTTTATCTTTGGGTAAAGAGGAAGTAATTGGGGGCCAGATCAGGTAAGTAGGGAGGGTGTTTTCAATACAGTTGTTTCCTGGCTGAAAAATCCCTCACAGAGAGTGCCATGTGGCGAATGCATTGTCGTAATGCAAGAACCATGAATTGTTGGCTGAAAAGTTCAGGTCATTTTCATCTCACTTTTTCACGCTGCCTTTTCAGCACTTCCAAATAGTAAACTTGGATAACTGTTTGTCTAGTTGTTACAAATTCATAATGAATAATCCCTCTGATATCAAAAAAGTTTAGCAACATAATTTTGACTCTTGATTTGGACCGATGGAAATTTTTCCATCATGGAGAATTGGCTGACTTCCATTGTGCACTTTGACACTTTGTTTCAGGGTTGTATTGGCATACCCATGTTTCATCACCAGTGATAACATGGCCCAAAACATCATCTTGTGTCTCCAAAATATCTTGGCAAACTTCGGCTCTCCTTTGCTTTTGTTGATCGGTGAGCTCCTTCATAAGTATTTTTGCACACATCTTTCTCATGCCAAGATTTTCAGTTAAGATTTTCCTAACTGTTTCTGTTGATGTTTACTTGGTCTGCTATGCTTCTCACAGTCAGCCGATGATTTTGACAAACAATTCGATAAATTTTTGCAAGGTTTTTGTCTGTTCTGCTCGTTACTGGCCGTCCTGACCTCTCCTCACCAGTGATGCGTTCTCTCCCCTCAGAAAAACGTTTAATCCATTTGTACACTGCCGTTTTCTTCATGGCATTATCCCCATAAACTTGGATTAACATGTCCCTGATTTTACTTCCTCTCTTGCTAAGTTTAACAAGAAATTTAATGTTCATTGCACTAATTCAAGCTCATTCTCACAACGGCACACAAAAACACACAACAACAATAATGAACTCCACTCAGCAAGACACCACCACACATCGATACAAACACAGCTGTGAGACACTGATATATCAAGGTTATGAAACCTTACTGAACTGTTTGTACAGTGCTGCCAATGTAAGTGCAGGTGGCAAGTTCGCAAACATAATTGCCAGACCTCGTATACATGTTTAATTAGTTTCTGTGAAAAAAAGGCAAATTCTATATTACTTTGCTTAACTGATAAGCTTGTTGCCCCATTGGTTAAGTTATTGTCCTCGTGTAGACATATCTTTAGAGGCAGTTTGTAGAAAGGATGGAGACACATATAATTGTTGTTTTGATTTGAAATCTTTTAAAACTAAGTGAAATGGAATAATGCAATTCTTTATTTATGCTTTTTGAGTGCAAAGAGATAAATCCTCTAGGATTAAGTTCAGAGGATACAAGGACGCATGGTATCCTTTCCAGGAAATACTAAATGCAAAGCATTAAGTTTACAGTAGCAATATAGGATTTTAGAAAAAATCTCTGGATAAAATTATCTTTTCAAAAACAAAAAAGAAGGCTGAAAGTCATTCAAATAAATAATATTCGATAGTTGAAGATTCAAGTGAGACCTTAAAATGGAAGATAAAAAAATACCAAATTCTCAGGAAATTTGGTATTTTTCCTTCATGTTTGTCTAAAATTAACCAGCCAAAACAACAAAAATATAGCAACATTTCAAATGAAACATCTGAGAGAATACAACGAACTTTTAAAAAAATGTAGAGATGAGAAAGTAGATATATTAATTATGATGTATTTTTTGAACTAATTCTTTATGTTCTTTCCAGAATTTATGTTATTATCAGAGAAAACTCCTTTGGTAAAATATTTTCAAAATTTAGTAGCTTTATATCTTTCTGATTCTAAAATATGGAAAACTCTCTTCTGAATCACATTTATAATTCTCACAACATCGTTATGATATAGGCAAGGTTACTTACAGTAAAAGCTGCTAGTCTAATTAGAGTTAAAAATGTAAACTGTAACTTAGCTACAGGTAAAGTTCTTAGTGGATAGGGTGGCAATGTGAGCTAGGTGTCCAGTTAGGGAAAGACAGGTCCAATCTGTGTTTGTGTGAATCTTCAGTTCAGCAATATGTCTGACTGGCAAGGAAATATTTAGCTTCAGCAGGGTTAGCTTTAGCTCAAGAAATACATTGGGAGAACAGTTGCTTCCATGAAGAAGTTCTACAACATAAACAGGCTTTTTTTCTGGAGGCTTTAAGACTTTTGCATTCTTTTCTTATTCCTGATGTAACCAATCAGCACAAATGTATAGGCCTAAAAGAACACACATGTATTATTTTACCATTCTGGAGCTCAGCAAGATGTTAGTGGGCTGCATTCCTTTCTGGAAAGCAATGGTCAGTCTAGTCTTTCTCACATTCCACACTCTGTCTGACACTGTCACATTTAAAAAACCCGTGTGATTACATTGGACCCACCAGGTTAATCCACAATAATCTATTTAAAGTTATCCGATTAACAGCCATCTGAAACCTAATTGATTCCTAATTCTTTCTTGCCTTGTAACCTAAGGTATGCACAGGTTATGAAGCTTTAGGCTATTGACATCCTTTGTGAGGGCCCATTTTTCTCTCTATTCATCACAGGTTCTTAGCTAGTCCTAACCCTAGGTGGACACTTCCTGTTCTCAGAGGAATTCCAGAAGACATACTAACTCCAGTTTTTTCAGCGAACTAATCCTTTCCAACCAAACAGTGTTGGGAGCAGAGGTGGGAGATATTCTTAGTATTATCCAAATTAGGAGTACTTTTTCTCTTCCAAAAAAGATCCTTTAGTTAGGTTATCTCCATTTGATACAGGAAAAGAATGACTGTCTCCAATCTGGATGGTCTGTATTCATTACATAGGGTGGACAATGGTGGTAAGTGTGGTATGTGGTGGTCAAATATTGTTTATTTTCCAAAATATTAGACTTTATTTCCTTTGACTTCGTTCTGCTTTGACATGTGACTGGAAATGCCTGTGAACTTCAGTTCCTACAGTGTAAAAATTCATAAATTCTGATTGCCTTATCATTTGATTTTAGCCCTCCTACATTTCTTCTAACCTCACCTTAGAGATCCCCGGTATCACATACACACACTTTTCTGATATTTCTCTCATTATTCATTTCTATGTTTAGGATGGTTGCTAAAGAAAGTGGAAACAAACATAAATGCATAAAGTCTCAAACAGCAACAATAGAAACAAAAAAATTCAGGAAATGCTACAAGATATGAAAAACAAGAGGTATGCTAATTAAAACATTATCTATTAAAGGATGCTATAAATATCTTTCTTTAATTTCTTTGTTTCCGGGATGAGAAAATGGAGATCTTGATAGGTTAAATGCCATGGCCAACTTCACATGACAAAGTAGGAGACAAATTAGACTTAAAACTCAATGTTCTTTATTATACTCAGCATTCATGACAAAACATCAAAGTCAAATATAAAATAAAAAAGGGCATGGAGAAAGAAGTAACAAAAGCCTTTGTGGTTCAGTGCTGTTTCACAATAGTTAATGAAATTCCAGCAACACTGTTCCAAATCTGATGAACACTGTATAAATCTGTCTATACTTGATAAATATTACCATTTTGAAATGAATCCTTTAGTGGTATTTTCACAAGCTGTTAATGGTTGTGGTTGATAGAGCCTACTCACATAGTCTGATGTGTCATAATTCATGCCATAGTCACTGTTCTTTTTTCTAGGTTGATAGCCTATTGTTGACTTTAAGTACAGCTGTTTGTTCTTTCTAACCTTACATTTAATATATTGCACTGCATGCTATGATTACATAATACTGAAAGCCTGTGGTCATACATGCCACTTCTGTAATTACATAACCTGCTATCTTTCATATATAGAAAAGCTGCAGGAACAGAACAGTTGACCATTTACAAGACACGGAGTACATGTTCCTTTCTAGCATTATTTATGTAATATAAAAATTGGAATTTATGAAACTGGAGTTGCAAAATCCAAAATGGAAGGTGGAAGTTTATTGCCCATGTAACTTTTAAGTAAATGATGATTTATCTCCCAATAAGAAAGATAGTGGATTAAAATAATTGTGTTCTGGCCTGACAAAGACTTACTTAACTCCAAAGTGAATCAATAATTGTATATTTGCTATTTGGCATATAGATTATGAGTTATTTATATAATGTAAAACATGATAACAATTATTTTCACCTCTTACAATAGTATTACAGTTTCATCAGTTTTCATTGTCAAAATCATATAATAACAAATATATATCTGCATGCAGATTAGCACTATTCTTACAAAACTACTCTTTTCATATTTTTGTTACTGTTTGCTCCATGCACATATTGTTATAGTTATTCAGTGATATTAAACATAATGCATATTATTTTTGCACAAAACTTTACATGCCTAAATTTCTCTCTGGTGACTCCTAATTTACTAAGCCATTTTCAACTGATTGCATATTTAGTTAATCCCTATATTTTGCTCTTAATCATAATTCTACATTGAATATTTAGATTATTAAAATATTTACATTATTTACAAGAGTAAGTTAATTGATAGTAACTATTATTTATAATATTTACATTTTTGAATTATTTACAGTATTAAAACAGGTCCTTTTATATAAATGAGTAATTTCTTATGATGCCTCTCTGAGAAAGCAGATTGCTAAATAAAAGAGCATGATATTTTCAGTAACTTTGGTTGAGGTTTAGCTATTGATTTTCTCTTTTTTTCTTTTTTAAACTAATATATATTTTTTAATTAAAATTTATTGTGGTGACAATGGTTAGCAAAATTACATAGGTTTCAAGTGTACAATTCTGTAATATGTCATCTATATGTCATATTATGTGTTCACCACTCAGAGTCAGTTCTCTTTCCATCACCATATATTTGCTTCCCTTTCCCCTCATCTACCACCCCCTTACCCCTTACCCTTTGGTACCTACTAAACTATTGTCTGAGTCTATGAATTTTTGTTTATTTATTTGTTTGTCTTCTCCTTTGTTGCTTTCAGTTTTATGTCCTACATTATCAGTGAAGTCATATGGTTCTCAATTTTCTATTAGTGTTTGAGATAACAACTTTCACCCTACAACATGTTATTCATGATTAAAAATTAGTCTGACATTAAATTTCAAGAATAAATGTTTGTATTTTCTGTTCATACTCTAAGATTGGAAATATAATATATAGGATATAATATTAACTGTAGGAATAGAACATGGAGAGAAATATCATCTGGTCCACATGTAATCAGGGTCAATTTATTTTCACTTAGAATATTAATGAACAATACATATTTTATAATATTTTCATTTTAGAATGTAATGAAAATATTATTATAAATGTGCTACAAAGAATATTTAGAATGAAATGACTTTGATGGATGATAGAAACTTGTTAAATATTATACCAATTATCAAGATCTTAAAAGAAAATGCCAATTTTATTGAATTTATTAAATGATGCATTGTCGTATCTGATCATCCACTTCTAGAAAAACCAGTAGAGAGTAAGTTATGTTTTGCATGTTCTGGGAAAATGAGGATATATTATCATAGTGTCTTGCATAGTGTCTGGGATTAAAATGTGGAGACTTTTTTCATAGGGGGTAAAGATTGTTGAGTTTTTTCTTTCTTGTTCTTCTTTCTGACTTTAAGGCCTGATCATCACAGTGTGTTAAATAGAGCCACATAAAAATCTCCATGGGAACTCATAAAACTGTGTGACTACATTTGTCTCTAATTTTATTTAGCTAATTTTTCTAACACCTACTTCTTTCTATTGAATAAATTACAAGTTCCCTTTGAAGCCAATAGACAAGGCTTGAAACAAATGATAGATTTTTAGATCAACCATCAAGTTAACCTATGAAAGTTTTTTCTTTAAATAGATAGCTGCTGAGCTAATTTACCTACCTGTATTCTGCCTATTGCAAAGAGGATTTGAAGTGACTCCCTGTTATTCATTGACAAGGCTAAGAAAAGTTTTCTAGCTTACTTTAACATTCAAATTCTCCCAAAGGAAATAAAATAGCAAATCTCAAGATCACAATAGTGAAAATGTAAGAATGTCCCTAAATTTCAACTAATTTACTCATTCCTTGCCCATCCCTTTTTCAGTATCACGTTTGGTATCAGTTATAGAGGAATGTGTCATCATTTTAGCACTAATTATTTAGGCTACATACAAATCATACAATATGAAAATACATCAGTTTTGCATAGTGAAGGGGATGAGTGTTTTGAGTTTCCTTTTGAATGTTTTTGTGCTTATACTAGGTCGAGTTGTCTACTCCTTTGCCCAAATCTCTAGGAACTATTGCTTATAACTTTTAGCCTCTACTTAATATCTTTTAGCTTTTCTCTATCCTCCCATAATTCTCACAGCTTCTCCTACTCTCTCCCCTGCCTCTGGAAAACTATTTTAAAGAATTTGAGCCTGAGAAGGATTTAAAATCTATATTCTGGGAACTTTGGATATAAAGCGAAAAGCTCATGTATGATTGACAAACTGGAATGGAAGACAGGGAATGGATGTTCTCAATATTTACTACTGAAAAATTATATTCATTAAAAAGAGTGTCTTTCACATTTTGGCAGGAGCTATTTATTATGCATTTGTTTTTGCTGAATTCATGCATTCATGAATGCTGCTCATGACATTTATTAACCCATGTACTTTGCTTTGTCTGTCTGCTATGATGGAAAGCCTAAACTGTTTTAAATATATGTTATTAAAAAATCTAAAGAATGCCTTTTAAGAAGATTTGTCCAACATATTTTTATTTTCCTTTTTAAAAATGTGCATAATTTATTTCTTGTCTAAATTAAGTAACAATCAGAAAAGTGAAAGAATGGTATTAGATTCAGAACCAAAATAGTTTACATGTAATTGTCTTACTAGATATATAAACCAAAGTGAATTTTTTTCTAAAATTAGATATTATCATGAACGTAATTTTCAAACTATATTTTGAGTAAGAATGAATTTTTGCTTTATCATTCTTCAATTTGTGTGTTAATAGTATTTTTGTTTCATGTAATATGATGATTATACTTAACATTTTCATAATATTAAGTAATATAATGTAAAATATTCTTCAAATGAATATTAACCTTTTATTATACTTATCGCTAATGCCATTTTGCTCTTTATTTTTTATGTATCAGTGCCTCATGGGTGTAGACTGCTATCTACTAAAGAAGATTAATCAGATTTATATTCCTGTGTTTCTTTTAGAGTTCAAAGAAAATGTTGCGCATATAGGAGTTCAGAAATTGAATTGATTGACTAATGGGTTTTTCATGTAAGTTTACTTTATAAGAGTTCAAACAATGAATGTGTATACTATTTATATGATTCTTATCTATTCACCAGGATCTGTGCAATATAGATTAAAATTTTTTAGTAATGTTCAGTCTTTCCAGGTATTGATTTCCGATTATACACTGAGAAAACTGTTACCCAAATAATATGATTAATTATATGAGGCTATTGCATTCTCATAGATAGGAAAGAATTTACTCTGAGACCAGATAAATGTGGATTCAAATCTCTACCCTAACTCATTCTATAACTTCCTACAAATTGTATTACATCTTTTTAGCCTTTTATTTCTTAGTTATACAATAGAGGTAAAAATACATAGTTTATGGTCTGTTTAAAGGATTAAATGAAATAATTCTTAACTATTATCTTCTTTCTTTACATGTTTCGATATAATCGTTATTATTGCCCATACTACAAGCAAGATTAAGTAAGATAGTATTTTCTACGTGAGGGTTTTCTCATCTACAAACTCTATGTAGACCTGGGTAGCTTCTGGCTTTTATTCCCCATGAGTTTTGTCCTATCCTTTCACAAGGAGACTATTATTGCTTCAGTGAGTGAAAAAGTGACCGCACAAAATACTCTCTTTGATCAAGGTTTATATTTTCTTAGAAGTGCTACTATCAATTGATCCATCACAATTAGCTCTCTAATGACCAGAATTGATTACTGCACTTGGTTTAGTTCTACATGAATTCAGATGGTATCAGGCCTCCTTCTTAGTGAAAGGATTGGAATTTCCCACATCTTGAAAAGGGAATTGGACTTTGGGTTCAAAGAGCATTTTACGAACTTGACTCCAAAGGCAATGGAAGTAAAAGCTAAAATAATCGAATGGGACTATATGAAACTTAAAAGCTTCTGCACAGCAAAAGAAACCATTGACAAAATAAAGAGGCCACCAACTGAATGGGAGAAGATTTTTGCAAACAGTGCCTCCGATAAGGGGCTAGTATCCAGAATATACAAGGAACTCATGCAACTCAACAACAAAAAAACAAACAACCCAATTGAAAAATGGGCAGAGGACTTGAAGAGACATTTCTCCAAAGAGGACATACAAATGGCAAATAGGCATATGAAAAAATGCTCAACATCACTAATCATCAGAGAAATGCAAATCAAAACCACAATGAGATATCACCTCACCCCAGTCAGAATGGCGATCATCAACAAGACAAATAGTAACAAATGTTGGAGAGGCTGTGGAGAAAAAGGAACCCTCATACACCTTTGGTGGGAATGCAGACTGGTGCAGCCGTTATGGAAGGCAGTGTGGAGGTTCCTCAAAGAATTACGAATAGAATTGCCATATGACCCAGCAATCCCTCTCCTGGGTATCTACCCAAAAAATCTGAAAACATTTAGAGATAAAGACACGTGTGCTCCAATGTTCATTGCAGCTTTGTTTACAGTGGCCAAGACATGGAAACAACCAAAATGTCCTTCGATAGATGAATGGATAAAGAAGTTGTGGTATATATACACAATGGAATACTATTTGGCAGTAAGAAAAGATGATATAGGAACATTTGTGACCACATGGATGGATCTTGAGAGAGTAATGCTGAGCGAAACAAGTCAGACAGAAAAAGCAGAGAACCATGTGATTTCACTGATATGTGGTATATAAACCAAAAGCAACAAAAGAACAAGACAAACAAATGAGAAACAGAAACTCATAGACACAGACAATAGTTTAGTGGTTGACAGAGGGTAAGGGGTGCGAGGGGTGGGGGGTGGGAGATGAGGGTAAGGGGGATCGAATATATGGTGATGGAAGAACTGACTCTGGGTGATGAACACACAATGGGATTTATAGATGATGTAATACAGAATTGTACACCTGAAATCTATGTAATTTTACTAACAATTGTCACCCCAATAAATTTAATAAAATAAATTTTTTTAAAAAAGGGAATTGGTTCAAATGGAAATATGCTGTAGCAGGATTGCCATTGATTTGTAGTTTTAATCATCTGGAATAGGTCTGAGCACAATGCTAGACATGTATGTATTTCTGAGGAAAATAGAATAACTACAGACGAGTAACTGCAGTCATTAAAAAGCATTATGAAATCAAGAAGCCTTTGCCTTTGTATAATTCATGTGAGTATTCTAAGACTCTTTATAAACAAAAAATAAAATATTTTCTAGACCTCTTCATAAAATAATTCTGAATGTTGTCACACATGTAATTGAAACTGTGGTTGAAATGTAGAGATGATTCTGTTTGTGGACTGTTTACTGTGTTACCAAACCTCAATTAATTCATTGATCAAAAGAAAGGCAAATGAATTCTAGAAATTAGAAAATGGGGGGGGGGGGAGATGCCAATGAAGGGATTTCCTGAATACCAGCAATGGACTTGATTCTCATGGCAGAAGTATTTGTAATTGAGTTTGAGCTCAGGTCCTGAAAACCTATAACAAATAAAGACTGTTTAGATGATTTCTTGATAGAAATTCTAGGTGAAGGTTTGGATCACAATTGGAAAGGTTTGTATTTTGACAGGTAACATGAACTAGCTAACACATAGTCTTGACTCAAAAATAGAAATATGCTTTTGTTTTTTTGTGCTGTCTGTAACAAAAATGAATTTCACAAGGGAACCTAGCAAGACTGCAATGACAACATCATTTCACTTTTTTTAAACAATGTCTTTTCATCTAATCTTTTGGAGATCTAGTGTCTCAAAAATTTTTGTTTAATGACGTTTTTCATAGTGACACTCAGCTAACACTCAGAGATTTTCTTTTTCTTTACTGCTATACATATTATGGAAATCTACAGTTCTAAGCTAGCATGTATGTAAGTCTTGGACTAAGCTAATACTGGACCTTAACTGAATTATTAAAATTGTATGGAGCACACTCTTTTCCAGGACCTATCATTTAAGAACCTTTTGGAGCCAGACTTAAGCATAGTAGAGAAACAGCTTGATATGGATTCAAAAGACCAGACATTTTCTTTGTTAAAATCCTCTCCCTCCAAATTTAAAAAAGATAAAAGTGATTGATTTTTTCTATAATACGAATTTGTTATTCAGATTCATTTCTCCAAACATCTATCTGAGAGGAGTAATTCAAATAGGACATTTGTTGTGGTTGGTGGTGTGTGGAGCTCTGATATGATGGAAGCAATGAGCATTTTTAGTATCAGGTGTTACAGACCTTCCTGAGAGTAGAAGACAGAGCCTTTTGTGGGCAGGGACTCTGAGACTGTGACGATAGCCTATACTTCCCCTCCCTTAAAGCACTACCAATAGCATGTGGGAAATGGAAGGGAGAACCAATCATCAGAAGAGATGTAACCAAATCACCTTGTAAAAAAATACGAAACTATGTTCCAACTTTTAACTTTGATAAAGCACTTCATATAATTACTTTGAGGAAAGTCATTGCTACCTGTATCATCAAATTCTGATCTATTTCACTAAGAGATTGGGTCTCAATAAACTTTGAGGGAGCTTATTAAAATGGCTGAAAAAATTGGAGATAGATTTACAAATATTTATATACACATGTACTCACTTGCACACATATATAGTCTCATTTTTTGACTTTGACTCTTGCATTCTTTAAAATAAAATTTTCATCTTTCCTTTCTTCTCAAATTATTCTCATTAATATTGCAAAACATCTTCTCTAAATCCAGTCTGAGGGTCTATCTGTAACCTCAATTTAGGTGACTTATCCATTGGTTCATAGCTCCACCTTCTTTGAGAATTCATGAGTTCATTTTTTCTTTATCCTTTTTGTTTTTATCTGATCATTTGTGACACTTAGGGATGAATATCTTTATTTTTCCTTTTATTGGTTCAGTTGTCTGCAGAACTGACTTTTTCTTATTTTTTTCTTATCCTTTAGGACTCAACACTCTATAGCAATTGTAATTTAGACAACATTAGTCCTATACCACATGATTATATGACTTCATCTAAGAAAAATGATTATTAGCACAGAATCAAATAAGAGTTTTGTTAAATGGTGGCAAATATAAAAGTTGCCAACAGTGACAAGAAGACCACCACCCTTGCACCTAATCTTATTTAGTATGTAATTGTCAATACCATGAAAGTCAAAAAAATAATCCTCAGAGTAAGAAATCAGAATAATGATCAATCAAACTTAGAATTCCATCAACATTAGTACAAGGCAAGACACTTTGCAACCAATAAGAATGGTAAAGTTCTGGTAAAGTATACAATATACAGAGGGTACAAAAAAGTGTATACACATTTTAAGAAAGGAAAAAAAACTGTATTAATATTGTAATACTATGAGTGACACTAACATGCGTTTGATTAACAACATCTTTTGAGCAAATGTCATACTACACATTGCTACCTTAATTCAACTCAACTTCAAAAAGTAATAGATAGGTAACACCTCTTAAAATGTGTACTTTTTTGACACCCCAGCATTATTAAAAAACAAAAAAAAAAACAAAAAAACTTACCACAATTTAGTTTTTGATATGTTGTTTCCACTAAAAATTCCATTAAAATGTACTGAAATAAAAATGTTTTAAAAATTAACAAATTTAGAAAACCCTACAGTATAATTTAGCTTCATCTATACAGTAGTAATTTGCCTTTTTTAGAGATACACTAGTTGTATTTTCCAATATTTTAAGTAATCAGTTTTATGTAATCTATGTTGAATTTGAAAAGATTGTGTTGAAAAATAAACTCATAAAGAATACTGTTATTAATTTCTTACTCAGAGCATGTTTATTTTTTAAAAATAATATCTATATATTACTTTTTAAATAGAATATTTCTTTAGTAATTAATTCTACCTGCCTGAAAATAAAATTCATTTTGTTTTCCAAACAATATAATTTAAGAAAAAACACTCTCATTTCCGTTATGGACACACTCTTTCATAATAATAAAAATGTATTTCGCAAAATCTCTTTCATAGTATTAATTATATAGGTCAGATAAAACTGCAAAATAATTTTTGAAAATAAAACTCCTTTTCGTTGAGTTACATATTGAGATTTTCCAGAAATAAAAATAATTCTTGGTGCCTCTGTGATGTTAGATAGGTCACATAACCTTCCTGATGCATGGGCTCATTTCCATAAAATAATAAAGTAAAACCAAATAATGTCTAAGATCTCATTTAACGATAAGGCTCCATTTTCTTTTTTTCCTAATGTTTTTCAGTTTTCAATCACAGTGGATATACTATATTATATTAGTTTCAGGTGTACAGTTGTGATTAAACATTTATATAACTTATGAAGTGATCACCCCGATAAATCTAGTGTCCACCTGACACCATACATAGTCATTACAATATTATTGACTACATTCCTTAAGCTATACTTTTCATTCTCATGCCTATTTTGTAACTTTTTGTATAAACTTTTATTTCTTTATCCCTTTCCTTTTTTTCACCCACTCCCCAATGCTACTCTCATCTGGCAACCATCAAATATTCTCTGTATTTATGAGTTTGTTTCTGTTTTGTTGGTTTATTTTGTTATTTAGATTCCATATGTAAATTAAATCACATTACACATGTATTTCTCTGTCTGACTTACTACACTCAGCCCAATACCCTCTAGGTCCATCCATGCTGTTTCCATTGGCAAATTTTCTTTCTTTTTTATGGCTGAGTAATATTCCATGATATATATGTGCTACCTTTCTTTATCCACTCATCCATTCAGGAACACCTAGGTGCCCTCCATATCTTGGCTATTGTAAATAATGCTGCAATAAACAAATGGTTGAACATGTCCCCTCAAAATGGAATTTTGGGTTTGTTTGGATAAATACCCAGAAGTGGTATTACTAGGTCCTTCTTTGTCACCTGTTATAACATTTGTTTTAAAGTCTATTTTGTCTGGTATAAGTATTGGTACTCCAGATTTCCTGTTTGTTTGTTTCCATTTTCATAAAATATCTTTTTCCACCCCTTTACTTTCAGTCTGTGTGTGTCTTTCAGTATGAAGTGAGTCCCTTCTAGGCAGCATATATAAGGGTCTTGTTTCTTATCCATTCAGTCACCCTATCTCTTTTGATTGGAGCATTTCATCCATTTACATTGAAAGTCATTATTGGTAGATATATAGTTATTGCCATTTTATTATTCATTTCTCCTTCCTCCTCTTGTTCTTGTTCTTCTTGTTCTTCTTGTTCTTTTTGTTCTTCTTGTTTTTGTTGTTGTTGTTGTTGTTGTTCTTCTTCTTCTTCTTCTTCTTCTTCTTCTTCTTCTTCTTCTTCTTCTTCTTCTTCTTCTTCTTCTTCTTCTTCATTTTAAACAAGTCCCTTTATATTTTTTGTAATACTGGTTTGGTGGTGATGAACTCACCTAGCTTTCTCTTGCCTGGGAAGCTCTTTATCTGTTTTTCAATTCTGAATGACAGCTTTGCTGGGTAGAGTAATCTTGATTGTAGGTGTTTACCTTTCATTACTTTGACTATTTTGTGCCAATCCTTTCTGGCCTGCAAAATTTCTGTTGAGAAATCAGCTGAGTCTTATAGGAGCTCTGTTGTAGGTAACTAACTGCTTTTTCTTGTTGCTTTTAAGATTCTCTTTAACCTTTTTGTTTTAATTATGATGTGTCTTGGTGTGGGCCTCTTTGGATTAATCTTGTTTGGGACTCTCTGCATTTTCTGGCGCTGTATGTCTATTTCTTTCACCAGGTTAGGGAAGTTTTCTGTCATTATTTATTCAAATAGGTTTTCAATTTCTTTCTCTCTCTCTTCTCCTTCTGGTATCCCTATGACGCAAATGTTGGTATGCTTGATGTCTTTCCAGAGGTCCCTTAAACTATCCTTCTTTTGTTTTTCTGTTCTGATTAAGTGTTTTCTGTTACCTTATCTTCCAAATCATTGATTCAATCCTGTGCTTTAATCTATTCTTAATTCCCTCTGTTATCTTCTTTATTTTAGTTATTATACTCTTCATTCCTGACTGATTCTATTTATGTTTTTCCATCATTACTTTTATGTTTCCTATCTCTTTGTTGAAGTTCTTACTGACATCATTGAGCATCCCTATAACCACTGTTTTGAACTCTGCATCTGGTAGATTGTTTGTTTCCATTTTTAAGTTATTTTTCTGGAGCTTTGTTCTGTTCTTTCATTTGAGGCATGTTTCTCTATCTCCCCATTTTTACTGCCTGTGTTTGTTTCTATGTATTATGTAGAGCTATTTTGTTCTTGGTCTTCGTAGAGTCATCTTATGTAGTATGTTTCCTGTGGGAGTCAGTGGCATGGTCTCCCTGATCACCTAAGCTAGGTGCTGCAGGTATGTTCCCTGTGTGATTTGTGTGTACCCTCCTGTTATAATTGAGCCTTTGTTGCTCTTTGCACATCAGTGAGAGCAATTGACCCTTAGTCAAACTGGTTGTGTGGGCTGGTCATGTCTACAGTGGAGGAACTGCCAGGTATGCCAAAGAAAAAAAATACACATTTTAAGAGATGTTATCTATGTATCACTTTTTTAAGTTGAATTGAAATAAGGTAGCATGTGAAGTATGACATTCTCTCAAAAGATGGCATTAATCAAATGAATGCTAATGTCATTCATTGTATTACAATTTTAATACATTTTTTTCCTTTCTCAAAATGTGTATACATTTTTTTGGCACCCTCTGTATTTGCAGGGGCTGACTGTATGGAGCAGAATTCATTTTAGCAAGCTTCTGCTGCCTGCCGAGTCTGTCTTTTGGGTGTGTCACTTGTGGTAGCAGCTGGGTAAATCTCTGGCTTGGTCCAAAGCTGGACACCAGGTGTGCTGCCCCTTAGCCTCCTGGGAGGGGCCCTGCCACAGGCAAAATTCAACCACAGACTGTGCCCTACCCACAGCTATCTGTCATGAGCCACAAAGCAATACACAATGGCAGCCACCTGCACTAGGCTTGGAAGTGCCTTGAGGGTCAAGCCATGAACCGAGGCCAGCTGCCACTAGAGATGGGCTTGGAGATGCTCAGCAAGAGGTATGAAACATGCCACATGCAGAGGCTGCTTGTTTGGGTTTTGTGAACCTTTAAGAGATTTTAGGAAAGTCTGCTGCATGAGCCAGGACAGGCTGTTTGTATGGAAAAACCACTGAAAATGGTTTGTGTGGTACTGATAGATGGGTGGGGTGGGGTCACAGGGAATAACCAGGGTGGGGTGAATGGTGTTAACCAGGTTGATGGAAATTCAGATATGGCAGCCACCTACATCTGCACACTGGGAGGAGGGAGGGCTCAACAAATGAATAGTGGATTCTGCCAGCACTTCTTTCTGGGAGAAGGGTTGCCCCTCCAGCCCTCACCCTAAGCCAGAAAATTCAATTCCTCCCCAGATGTCCCTGGCAGCTTTTGAGTTGCTGTCCTGGTGACGGAGCTCAGAGTGAGTGAGGCCATCAGTGTGTAAATCCATACAGGTGCCCTTTAAGAAGAGTCCCTAGGACCCCTGCCACCCTCTGTCTCACTCATTCACATCTCTGCTGATTTTCACAGCCAGAAGTTGTCGGGACTTCTCTCCCAGACACTGGAACCCTATGCTGAGGGGACTTGCATGGGATTGGGACCCCTTTTTCCTGCAGGGAGCCCTCCACAGATGAGATAACCCTCTGATTTTTTCTCTAAATTAAAGTTTATTGGCGTGACAATTGTTAGTGAATTTACGTAGGTTTCAGGTGTACAATTCTGCAATACATCATCTATATATCATGTTGTGTTGTTCACCATGTAGAATCAGTTCTTCTTCCATCATCACATATTTGATCCCTTTTACCCTCATCTACTACCACCCTCCATTACCTTCTGGTATTGTCTATGTCTATGAATTTTTGTTTCTTCATTTGTTTGTCTTGCAACCAAATTGTCCTTTGAAAGATGATTGGATAAAGAAGATGTGGTATCACAATGGAATATTATTCTGCCATAAGAAAAGATGAAATAATGCCATCTGTCACAACATGAAGGGATCTTGAAATTATTATGCTAAGAAAAATAAGTCAGTGAAGCCCTTTGCTCTACGTTCAGGAACACGACAGGGATGTCCCCTATCACCTCTGCTTTTCAACATTGTGTTGGAAGTCCTTGCCAGAGCAATCAGGCAAGAGAAAGAAATAAAAGGCATCCAAATTGGGAATGAAGAAGTTAAATTATCACTCTTTGCAGATGACATGATGCTATAGATAGAAAACCCTAAAGACTCCACCAAAAAGCTATTAGAAACAATCAACGAATACAGTAAAGTTGCTGGCTACAAAATCAACGCACAAAAGTCCATTGCCTTCCTATATACCAACAATGAAATCTCAGAAAAAGAAATACAAAAAACAATTCCTTTTACAATTGCATCAAAAAGAATAAAATACCTAGGAATAAACTTAACCAAGGATGTGAAAGACCTATATGCTGAAAACTATAAGACTTTTTTGAAAGAAATTGAAGAAGACACAAAGAAATGGAAAGACATTCCGTGCTCATGGATTGGAAGAATCAACATAGTTAAAATGGCCATATTACCCAAAGCAATATACAGATTCAATGCAATCCCCATCAAAATCCCAATGGCATATTTTAAAGAAATAGAACAAAAATCATCAGATTTGTTTGGAACCACAAAAGACCCCGAATAGCCAAAGCAATCTTAAGAAAAAAGAACTATAATGGAGGTATCACACTTCCTGACTTTGGCTTGTACTACAGGGCCACAATAATCAAAACAGCATGGTATTGGCAGAAAAACAGACATATAGACCAATGGAATAGAATTGAGAACCCAGAAATAAAACCACATAAATATGGACAGATAATTTTTGACAAAGAAGCTAAAACATACAATGGAGCAAAGACAGCCTCTTCAATAAATGGTGCTGGGAGAATTGGATAGCCACGTGCAAAAGAATGAAACTGGACTGCTATTTGTCACCATGTACCAAAATTAATTCAAAATGGATCAAAGACTTAAGCATAAGACCTGACACAATAAACTGCATAGAAGAAAACATAGGTACTAAACTTATGGATCTTGGGTTCAAAGAGCATTTTATGAATTTGACTCCAAAGGCAATGGAAGTAAAAGCTAAAATAAACGAATGGGACTATATGAAACTTAAAAGCATCTGCACAGCAAAAGAAACCATTGACAAAATAAAGAGGCCACCAACTGAATGGGAGAAGATTTTTGCAAACAGTGCCTCCGATAAGGGGCTAATATCCAAAATATACAAGGAACTCATGCAACTCAACAGTAAAAAAACAACCCAATGTAAAATGGGCAGACGACCTGAAAAGACATTTCTCCAAAGAGGACATACAAATGGCAAATAGACATATGAAAAAATGCTCAACATCACTAATCATCAGAGAAATGCAAATCAAAACCACAATGAGATATCACCTCACCCCAGTCAGAATGGCCATCATCAACAAGACAAATAGTAACAAATGTTGGAGAGGCTGTGGAGAAAAAGGAACCCTCATACACTGTTGGTGGGAATGCAGACTGGTGCAGCCGTTATGGAAGGCGGTGTGGAGGTTCCTCAAAAATTACGAATAGTATTACCATATGACCCAGCAATCCCTCTCCTGGGTATCTACCCAAAAAATCTGAAAACATTTAGAGATAAAGACACGTGTGCTCCAATGTTCATTGCAGCTTTGTTTACAGTGGCCAAGACATGGATACAACCAAAATGTCCTTCGATAGATGAATGGATGAAGATGTTATGGTATGTATACGCAATGGAATACTATTCGGCGGTAAGAAAAGATGATATAGGAACATTTGTGTCAACATGGATGGATGTTGGGAGTGTAATGCTGAGCGAAATAAGTCAGACAGAAAAAGCAGAGAACCATGTGATTTCACTGATATGTGGTATATAAACCAAAACAACAAAAGAACAAGACAAACAAATGAGAAACAGAAACTCATAGACACAGACAATGGTTTGGTGGTTGCCAGAGGGTAAGGGGGTGGGGGTGGGGGTGGGAGATGAGGGTAAGGGGGATCGAATATATGGTGATGGAAGGAGAACTGACTCTGGGTGATGAACACACAATGGGATTTATAGATGATGTAATACAGAATTGTACACCTGAAATCTATGTAATTTTACTAACAATTGTCACCTCAATAAACTTAATAAAATAAAAAAAAAAGAAAAGAAAAATAAGTCAGAAAAAGTAGAAACCATATGATTTCACTCATATGTGGGATATAAAACTGAAAACAACAAAGGGACAAAACCCTCCTGATTTTTAATTAACACACACAGGTGTGGTACCAGCTTATTCTGTGTTTCCACCCCTCCTACCAGTCTTGAGTCTTGAGGCTACTTTTCTGTATGTCCTTAGTTTTATGACTTCTGTTCAGCTAGATTTCGGGCAAGTCTCCATGATAATTATTGTGTAGTTTAGCTGTAATTTTGATGAGGTTGTGAGAGGAGGCAAGCGCAATGTTTGCCTACTCTGCCATCTTGACCAGATCCCCATTTTTTTGGTAAAATTGTATTTTACATTCAAAAAATGAATCTCATCTTTCTTCATGACCTGTTCCATTTTTCTCACCATGTGCTGTTATAAGGATTTCCTCTCCATCTACACATAAATATTGTTAATTACTTAACATATTACTATAAATACCTCAGACTAGGAGACTCTTGACTCTGTGTTTGTGTGTGTGTGTGTGTTTGAGAGAGACAGAGGGAGAGAAATTTTTTACTTCCCCCAAAATATGAGCTTACCTTGGAATTAATTCTGAACAAGAGGTTGGCTGGTTTTACTTTAATCCATGTTCTGCTTTCAGGGAAAGCTAAAATGAACGTGAAGTGGACTCAGAATGATTTGGCAGTAACAGAGAACCTGCTGAAAGCTGCTGCCAGATCCCATGCAAGCTAGGCACTTGAGTAAAGATGTGCTGTTGCTTCTATTTGAATTCTAACCACCTTAACACTTAGTGGTCAGTTTAGCTTATGGTACACCTTCAATGTTGGAACATCCTGAGAGTTGATCAGCATAAAAATTGTGTTCCTTGTTTTCAATACTATTCTCATTATTTGCCTCATCTCTTCTCACTCAACCTAAATTTACCTTTACCTAATAGTAGTCTTGTGCTTTCTGTCAGTGCCACAGTCTTCATTGTTGTTAAATGACAAATATTAAATTTCTTAGGTTCTGAACTATAGTAATCAAAATAGGAAGAACATAATATATAATTGAATTTACATGATTGAAAAAACTATTGTTATAAAACTATTTTATAATTACTGTTAAAAAAATGATTATATTTTAGAACAGATATTTAAACCATTACTACTAATGTGGGAATTAAAAAATGTTTAAAAAGAAGATTAGGGCAAGTGAATATGGACACAGATGAGGCCAGACACTTTTAAAATTATTGCTAGACCTTAAATTTTATACACTTATATATACATATCTTTTTTCTAAAACAAAAAGTACCTTTTATCATTTAACTTTTGTTTACTGTTTATTTGATAGCCCCCTTATTGAATTTCCTATTTTGTATTGTTTTTGTTTATCATTTTACAGAAAATTTATGATTTGGCCTGTTAGGAATACTCCAATGCCCTTTCGAAATGCAGATACATATGTGCTTTCTGATGGGTCAAAAGTGCTTAATAATTGTATTTTTGAGATTTTTTTAATCCATGGCCTGTACTTTGAGGCTTCATGAAAAGATGTGAACTATACTTTGATGTCTAAAAAAATAAATTGGTTGACTTACTTCACAGGTATTTGTGACAGGAAACTTTCTAAACAAGCTAATGGCAGTAAATTGAGTGATCCAGATGTGTGGTTCTATCTAATTATCTTTCTAAGAATTTTCTGTATCAGTGAACTATGATGCTATGCTTAGGTACCAATTATTACTAACAATTTCCTTCAAAATTGCTCCTTGTATTATTGGACTGTCATAAATATTTTATAAGCAATTTATATAGCATAATTTATTTCATGAATTACAAATAAAAATGTTTGGTTTTCTCTTATAATTATTCTAAAATTACATTATTTCATTATAAATATGGTGAATATTTCTTCAGTAAAGTGTACTCAAAAAAACCCCTAAAATTAGACATAAAACCTCTACTTGAGCATTAAAATTTATAGGACTTTTCTGTTCATTGATTACTCTTTATTTACAGAACTATTTCAAGTAATCACCTGGCTTGAATACTATCTTTAAACATGGATAGATAATTTATTATCATTGCTACTTCTACCCTGAATAACATTGATTTATACGTACTTTTCATACTTAAAGTCAATTAAATAATATTAGAAACAACTGTGTTTGCACATGGAAAGATGAGATCCTTTAAGACAAGTATAATGGGGAGAATATTTTGCAGCATATTGACGAGTATTACCGAAAACATAGCTTCATACATTACATCACCAATGCAGCCGTAGGACTATAGGTTTTAAATACTACCTGAAGACCTTCATTTTCCATCTCATTTTTCTAACTAAATTTTAACTTAGTAATCTTATTTCTTGACTCTTATATACATACTTTTTCACTGGGCTCTCTTCCAACTAGTTCTAATTATATTGCAAAAAAGCTTCAAAACAAGATTTTTTTTTTTTTTTTTAATTTCGTTCTATTCTTACCTCACTCTTCTTACCTCTTTACGTTCTATTCTTACCTCACTTTAATTTCGTTCTATTCTTACCATCACTCGTCCCTCACCAGGTACCCTTCTGATAAAACATAAACAATTCTCATAAGCACCAAGTATCTTTGGGAAAATTAAAGTAAGAAAAATTGGAAAAATTAACTTAAACTGATTTTTTTTTCTTCCTGAAAGCTCTGTGAAGCTTGTGAATTTTTAAGCATGTTCATTCATAGAAGTCAGATTATGTGAGGTCTGATTTAAAAATATGGTGAATGTTTAAATTAAAATAAATTGATTACAGTAAAAGACACATTGCATTAATCCCCCTCAAAATACTCTTTCTCGCTTCTAACACACTCATCCCATTGTTCTTGCCACTTTCTGAAGCAGTTCTGGAAGTCCTCTTTCATGAATGTCTTTAGTTGCACTGTTGTGGCTGCCTCAATGTCTTGAATTGATTCACAACATTTATCTTTCATGGTTATTTAGACTTTGGGGAAGAGCCAGAAGTCACACAGTGCCAGATCTGGTGAATAATGTTTTTGTTTGACAGAAATTGCCATATACCAGAAGCGATGTGTGACACAGATCCTTGTCATGATGGAGGATGGTTCACAGCAAACTTTAAAACATACCTTCTCTCAACCATGGCTTACACCCAACTGACTGCACTGAACAAGATGAAACTTGTCACACACTGTTACTAAGGTTCAACGCATCATTTCCCATACTGAAGAGTCCTGCCTCTTTGTTCGTTGGATGGCACTCGGCAGTACATTCACCATATTTTTTTTATCACACATTGTATACAGTATGACACACTGAGGCAATATCAACATCACCATGCAGATGTTTCTTATCAGATTCAGAAGCAGAGGACTGATGGGCATATAAATAAAAATAAATAAATAAATAAAAGACATGGTGACTACAGCTGAAGTATAGGACATATATGAAGTAGATAACATATGAATCTATCCAAGACTTAGGTCATTAGTGATATTCTTAATGGTGGGGTTGATGAAAAGATCTGGAAAGGAAAATGCTATGAATTGAATGCTCCTTAAAAATTCACCACGTTGAAGTTCTAATCCTCAATGTGATGGTTGTAGGAGGTGGGACCTTTGAGAGGTAATTAAGTTTACATGACATCAGGAGACTGGGGCCCCCATGATGGGATTAGTGACCTTATAATAAGAAGTAGGAACACCGCAGATTCTTCTCTTTACCTTGTGAGGATACAGTGAGAAGTTAGCTGTCTACAAGTTAGGAGGAGTGTCCTTACCAACAACCAATGCAGCCTGCATCTTGATCTTCGACGTCCAACAATCAGAACCTTGAGAAATAAGTTTCTGTTGTGTAAGCAACCCAGTCTATGGCATTGTGTTATAATAGCCCGAGATAACTAATACAGTAATGCTTATCTATATTTTTGTGAATGTGGTTAATCTGAAAATGCACTTAGAGTCTTAGGATGGTCTGTTGTTTCTTTTATGACTAAGTTATGCATTGAAAATATAATGGGGTGTTTCTAAAACCTAGACTACTTTAGTATCTCCAAGAAAACGGCTTGTGAAACTCAAGAATCTGAGGAATTTTAGTCCATTGTGTTTAAATTTTGATGGCAATCTTAAAAATTAATAAAATGGTGATCAAATTATTTTAATCACTAATACAACTATTTTTTATTTAAGTACTGTCATGGGTCATGATAGTATTTATGAGTTTTGCTGTATAGAGATTTTATACTGAGGTTGCCTGCTTGTATGTCAGTAACACTCTACTTCAACATGATTTAGCACTAGAGTTCCAAGATCATTTTTTTCCCTGTAAAATTCTTACAATTTCAAGTTTGGAATATAATGTAGAGAGCTCTTGGCATCTGTTCTTAATTCTATCTATCTCCTTACCACTTTGTCTCAGATATCAAGAGATCCTACTATGAATTCAATGGTACAGTCCATTGCCATGAAAATTCTCATGCTAAAATAGATGTATCATAATCTGGTATATTTGAATAATACCACTCAATCATTACAAAATGTCTCATTCTCCATCTTTTATTTCCCCTCTATTTTGGCTTTCAATTGGCTCATAAGTATTTTTTAAAAATAGACAGAAAGAAGAACAAAAATGTAATAGGTAGTTATACATAAGGCTGTATTCAAATTTAAAATTTCTAGATGCTAAAGACTGAGTTTTTATATTCTTTTTGCAAATGTAAGACTAAAATTAATCTATTCTCTAGGAGCATATCTGGGATTTTTGGAAGGTCTATTAATTAGTTAAGGTGAAATGTACCAAGAAGGATATAGTATACATAACATATATTTGATCTCAAACTTTTAGTATAGGTACAAAATCCACAAGCATTTTTCTCTGAGAATGATTATCCAGTATTTTCAATTTTTCAAAGGACATTTGAGAATTAATAACGCTGGCTAATTTTAGCAAATAAAAATATTTTTCCTTCCTTTTTCAATATTTCTGGTGAAAAGTTTCCTTGGTTTTTAGTCATCTGTTATTGCTTTACTTCTTCACTTCATTATTTTCTGAGGAGATGTGCATTTTGTATTAATTATCATGCATTAAATTGTCCAAGTTTTGTTGACTTCAAGAGAATTTACTAAGGGAAAATAATGTATTGTTTTTATATGTGAATTTCAGCCAGGAGGCAGTTGTAAGAAAATATGTTTAACCATCATTGCTGTGAGTCTGATTTAAACTGTTCTAACAAGTAAACCTCACACTTCAGCATGAACACAGCAGTTCTCTGGCATTGAAAAAAATTATTTTTACTCTTCTTGTTTTCCTGAAAATTAAAAATTGCAAAGCTCTCTCCTTCCTTCTCCCATCCCTTGCTTCTTCTCTTTGCCCTTCCATCAGCCTATCACAACATGTAGCACAGATCTAAATATTTTGTGTATGCTTTAATAGAATAATTCTCATATACTTTTAAGAGAAAAAATTAACATGTTAAATTTTAGATATGTATATAAAAATATAAAATTAGTTGTTTGTTTATCTAGACTAATTGAACCAGTATAAATTTTGTATGCTGTTTTGGGTTAAGGTAGACCTTAGAGGAAGAACTATCATTAAACAAAAAATGACAAGTGCTCTAAATTCTACAGAGTAAAAGTGAAGAATATTGAAGCCAAAGGAATTATAGTCTGGGGAAAGATGGATAGAGAAAGCTGAGACCTGAAACACGAATACTAGTTTGTTAGCTTAAGCAGAAGAGAGGTATTAGGTTGGTGCCAAAGTAATTGCGGTGTTTGCATTGTTGAAATTTGCTGTTTTATATTGGAATCCTTCTTAAATAAATGTGGCTGTGTTACACATCATTTTAATGTGCATTTCTCGTTTTATGTTTTTTTTGTGTTTTTTTTTCTAATGGCTTATTACTTGCTGTTTATTTTATACTTATTTTAGACTATGGAAATGATGTTAGACAAAAAGCAAATTCAACTGATTTTCTTTTTTCTTTTTTGAGTTCAAAATGGGTGGTAAAGCAGTGCAGAAAACTCTCAACATCAACAACGCATTTGGCCCAGGAACTGCTAATGAATGTACAGTGCAGTGGTGGTTCAAGAAGTTTTGCAATGGAGACGAGAGCCTTGAAGATTTGGAGTGTAGTGGCCGGCCGTTGGAAGTTGACAACGACCGCGAGCAATCATCGAAGCTGATCCTCTTACAACTACACAAGAAGTTGCCAAATAACTCAAAGTCGACCATTCTATGGTCATTTGGCATTTGAGGCAAATTGGAAAGGTGAAAAACCTCGATAAGTGGGTGCCTCATGAGCTGACCGAAAATCAAAGAAATAGTCATTTGAACTGTCCTCTTCTTTTATTGTATGCAACAACAACAAACCATTTTTTGATCGGATTGTGATGTGTAATGAAAAAGGGGTTTTATACGACAACCAGTGATGACCAGTTCAGTGGCTGGACTGAGAAGAAGCTCCAAAGGACTTCCCAAAAACAAATTTGCACCAAAAAAAGGTCATGGTCACTGTTTGGTGGTCTGCTGACGGTCTGATCCACCACAGCTTTCTGAATCCCGGTGAAATCATTATATCTGAGAAGTATGCCCAGCAAATCAATGAGATGCAAAAACTACATTGCCTGCAGCCAGCACTGGTCAACAGAGAGGGCCCAATTCTTCACAACCCTCGACCGCACCTCACACAACCAATGCTTCAAGAGTTAAAGAAATTGGGCTATGAAGTTTTGTCTCATTCACCATATTCACCTGACTTCTCACCAACTGACTACCATTTCTTCAAGCATCTTGACAACTTTTTGTGGGGAAATTCCTTCCACAACCAGCAGGATGCAGCAAATGCTTTCCAAGTGTTCATTGAATCCTGAAGCATGGATTTTTACGCTACAGGAATATACAAACTTATTTCTCGTTGGCAAAAATGTATTGATTGTAATGGTTCCTATTTTGATTAATAAAGATGTGTTTGAGCCTAATTATAATGATTTAAAATTCATGGTCTGAAATGCAATTACATTTGAACCAACCTATAGAAGTCAAAAAAATTCATTTCTTGCAGACAGAACAGTATGTATGATAACCTTGGGGGAGGAGAAGTGGTATAATAGAAGAATTGAAAGAAATTCATGATAGTTGGAGTATAGAAGGCTTTTGTAGGAGTGATATTAAATAAAGCTGAAGAGACAGAGGCAGTACCAAATAAGACAGGGTTTTAAAGTCCAGGGAAGAAATTTGGTCTTTATTATGAGGGCAGTGGAAAACATTCAAAAGGATTTTAGTTCATGGTTGACATGGCCAGAAATGTAGTGTGAAACACCACAGTAGCAAAAATGGATGGGGAAATAAAATGAGCAGGTAGAAGTAACATTTAACCAGCTATTGCATACAAAATTATGATTGATATGATCATGATATATATCCATAGAATCCGATGGCATTACGAGAACCCTGTGACTTGGACTCACAGGATGGCTATAGAGATGGTAAGCAGAGATAAGAAAAATATATTTTGCATTGCTTGGGATTTGGTAGTTGTTCCTTGTCTTTTAGGAATAGTGGCACTCTCTCTCAGTGGTATATTGGAGCTGATATGTGGAGAGGCTAACATGTGAAGGAAAAATCCCAAAATACGTGAGAGAATAGATACAAATAAAAATTCAAAGACAGATGGGAGAATAGTTGCTGTTGATTTACTTGGTTAAAACCTGACAATCTTACGAGCATCCTGGTGGTTAATGAACACTAATGAATTTATAGATGTCACTGACTAGCAGCTTCATTTTGAATGACGTGTTGCTATCTGCCCATTGAAAGTGGCCAGTTTCCTGTGAGGTCCCTAAGGTGTAACTATTTTCGATAATTCCATGAGATTTACTTGTCGGTTGTATGAAAAACCAGTGATCAGAAAAAAAGCTTTTCATTGTACGGACACGGAAAAAAAATTATCAAGATAGATTATATTTTATAAATAGATTCTAAACTAACATCAAATGTAGATTAATGTATCCATAAGATTCATGCTATTTCTATTCAATTATCACACCACTCCGTATCCTAGAAAGTCACAACTTGTCAACAAGTAAGTTACTTCCCAGATATATTACTACTTTAAATACAGGAATACAGATAAAACTAAGTTTTTTAAAATGGAAAAACATCTTTGTTTTCAGTTAAACTGTAATCAAACTAACCTTCCATTAGACATTTGAATTTCCCGAATAAGATTTTCAACAGTTTCTTCCTTTTCTTGTATCTAATGACAATCGATTCCTTAATTGTTATATATATATATATATGTGTATATATATATATATATATATATATATATATATATATATATATATATATATAATGTCTTTGAGGGGTTCAAATTAATGAAAAAGATCTTTGTAGTAAGCTAATCTGCCTATATTTCCTTTTTGTTTCTACTTCTTAAAGCCATATATAGAAAAGTCAAATATCTCTTTCAAAATGGCACTTTAAATATTTGAAGATGATTATCATCTAACCTCTAAATTTCCATAAACAAAACCTTCCATTTTTTCAGATATTTCTGTTATTATTTACTGTTACTATGCACCAATACTTTTATCAATATCCTCTGATATATTTTCCATTTTGTCTAAATTTCCCTTAAAGTGTACAATCCAGAAGTGAATTAAGTATTCTAATTGTGGTCTAAGTAGCTCAGAAGTTATTGTAACTCATTTGAGATACCTATTTATTTAACAACTATTTATTGAACACATTTATATGAGAAGCAGTTTGCAATGGTCAAGATAGTCAGTAACCCAGCCACTATATAACCTACTATCCATAGCAGACACTTTTGGGGTTCTTTGCTCACTGTAACTCTTCCAGTGATGTGCTAAGGCACCTCATACAACCCAATAGTGCATATCTCCTCCCAACTTTGGTTTTAGTCATATTCTACTGATAGCTTGAAATAGGCCTTGAAAGGAGTATTTATACCATGGAAATTATTGAACACCAAAATAAATATTTTGATTTTTGCTTGTTTTGCTTGCTTTTTTTATTGTTGTTTTTAGGGTTTTCCTTTGTTTTGTTTTGTTTTTCTTTTTGGAAATCTGGTTATCAAACATATATCAGTATACCACCTTTTTTTGTTGTTGTTGTTGTTTGTTTATTTGTTTGGAGTTTCTTCCTCCCCCATTTGTGGGATCCAAGCAGTAAATTTTTACTAAGAGACTTGGTCTTATGACTATAGTTGATTAAGCTATTGGCAAACAAAGTGGATCATTAATAGATACTTGAAATTAATGTTCATTCTATGTTTTGAGGAGAAAACATTTATTTAAATCTATTAACTATATCATGCTGATCCTCTATACATTTATTAATAAATCAATAATTTTAAATTCAATTCCTTCACCTGATGAAAATGACACCAACATATAAGTTGGAGGTGTTTCATTGACTTGTTCTTCAAGCATAGGCACTCCTGAATGGGTTAACCAGTTCTCATGTGGAGGATATGTGTCACTCTCTTTTTTTATTGCTGCTTTCAATTTATATTATCTTCAATTGCCATCTATGCCTTAAATCCAGACTATAGACCCCAAGCTCGTCAATCATATAAATATCTTCAAGAGAACTCTCTTGCCTGGTTAAGGATGGTATTGCTCCAAAACATAACATATGTTATGTAGACAACTGTGACTTAACATGAATTCAGTAAAAGATTCATCACTCTCTGAGAAGATTTAGAAAATATTCAAGATTTTAATTGACATTATTTAATATTTTATAATCATAGATGGCAGGTATCAACCCACTTGCATTCAGTAAAGATCTTTGCAATTAGCAAACATCACAAAAGCGAGGAAGTAGCCTACTGAAGATCCTGTTACTATAACTGGGTCTCAACAATTCTAGGGACCACTTGCCAGATGCTTCATAATGAATATACTGTGAAGAATATCAGCAGATTTTACTGCACTAATACTTGTGACACCTAATTATATCTGCAAACAAAATAAAGGAGAAAAATAGCTGAGTAAATGGAAAGTGTTTTTTCATAAACACTTAGATACAGAAAATGCTTCTGAAATTGCTCTGGAGGTGGTATTGGCTGCATTTACTCTGTTTTACTTGCTAAAATTTAAGCAAAATTATGATCCACCTGTGTTGTTTGGCATATCAAACCATGAACTTAATTTATTTTGGTAGCTAATCAGTATTTGCAAAAATTGACATGAAAGGGAACTTATTTAAAGTAAAGTTAATGATTTTATCAATGTAAAGCTTTGAAAATTCAGCAAGTGAACAGAGAGTTTATATAGGTAGAAATACAGAACGGTAAATGGGTAAGATTTTTAAAAAGTCTCTTAATGAATGACCTGTGGATTTTTTGGGAAGAGAGGGCCACATTTAATTTAGAACAAACACCAATCAACTGTATATTCAAAATCCTCTCCAAAGCCCAATGCTTGACTGGAATAATGCTCCAAATGCACAATGAGTGCCTTCTCCTTTAGGATAGTTTGGGGGAATTTTATTAACATTTATGTTCCATTATTTCCATTATTACCACTAGACCAGATTTATACTTAAGTAGTTAGCATAGTTACATGGTATCTAAAACTAATGGCTCACTATCCCAGAGCTTGAAGATTTGGGCTTTCTAAAAGTCTGCCCAGGTTTTAGCACATCTTGTCCCTGTAGTTTGTTTTTTCAGGGATAGGTGATACTATTATAGATTGATATAACTGTAGGGAAATAATTCTATTTATTACTACAATGAAACCTCTTCTTTTTTACAGTTTAGATATGTAATCTATTTACCACACATAGAGTCTATTTAGAGTTCTCTCCTTAATATTAAGTTGGTGCAACAGTAATTGTGGTTTTTGTATTTATTAATATTTTTAACCTTTTAAACCACAATTACTTTTGCACCAAACTAATAGTAATGCTGCATGATTCTGACTTAACTGATGTCTCAGAATCTTCTCTTTAAAAGAAACCACAATACAAAAGATTTTTTCTTCTCTATTGTTCATTTTTGTTCTCAACATCTAATAAATTTATATTTATTCAATATATTCATCCAGTTAAGACAACACTAAATTCTACTACAATAGTTCACAAATTTTCCTAATAACCTTTCCATACAGTATCATGAAAAAGCAAACATCTTATTAAAGAAACATGGATTTGTACCACACATGTGTACAGTAATTGTGATGATATCTCTTTGTTTTCCCATGAAAGTACTCACTTGCATGTTCTTAGGAAATCCATGTCTCCTAAGTAGTAGCATGATATACTACTTTGTTTTCCATATAAATCAATCAATCTCCGTGGTCCATTTTTATGTTCTTCTTCATATTAATTTCCTCAGTATCTTAGTTTAGAATTCTCTAAGGTGATTCATACTTCTGAGAATTGAGAAAATAGTTTCCTGGATATTCCATCTTTTATTCAGTATATCAATGTTCTTATACTAGCCTCCTTGTCAATTCTTGCATTAAAGGGAGTCTATAATTTTATTTTATGTTTAGCCCACAGGGCCAGTCTTTTAAAGTAACAATAGTTATGTTACCCAAAATGCCTTCCTTAGGACAGCACTGATCTGTAGGAGAGCAATGCCTGCCTTCTTCCTGAGTGAGGATTATCCTGAAATCACCAGATTAACTACAATTTCATGAATGTTTGCCCTTCTGAATGTGATTTGCCAATGTAAACAATGGCTGGACAGAAAGACATCAAGGGCGAGTCCCTATTACATTTAATTCAGGCTTAGATCTGAATCCTTAGCCACAAACAGCTTTAGAAGCATCTTCATTCTAAAATAAACCATTTTCAGTGCTTTGAGATTTTGAGTCCTTGATTAAAATACATTTTTACCTGATGTTCACTTGAGAAATGAGTTACTTTAGGAATATTCATGTAAATTATTGAGTCAAACCAATATGCAGTTGCTCATTTAAAACTCCCTTTAAAGTAGAAGGCAAAGAGTTTGCCCAAGTTCTTATAATCAGTTGTGAGCTGCTGTGATGATAGATGCTTCCTTTTCTTTGTTCTTAGAGTCTTCTTTCTGAGGCTATTTCCACATATCCCCCTCTGTATGGCAGAGATAGCAACATATGGAATGAATGCTGCTTCTTTTTTTGGCCGTGTTACACTAACTCATCTCATATTAAATTCTGACTGATAATTTTCAAAACACACAGACATAAAACACCTTCTGATCATTTTCGACTTATTGCCTCTTTGACAAAATTTCATGTTTACTCAACCAAATTCATATTTCTTAGTTCTAATTGTCTCTTTATCTCTTATAGATGGGTCCTGTCAGCAATTTGTTTATTATTATTATTATTTTTAGGAAAGCTCTTCTCACAGTTTATTGTTGTTTTACCAAAATGAAAAAAAGGAGAAATATTCCCTTTGCCTTCCAGCTGAACTTGTTGCCCTCCTTAGAGCTTTATAGTCTTGCCTTTTCTAAAACCTGTTTATATCTATACTCATACTTGCTGTACATTTGGTATAGTTTATGGTTAAAGGAAACTGGAAACAATGAATTTCTCATCTACAAAGATTAAAGCTCCCAAATTGCCCTTATATTCTAGTTCTTTAGGATGTCTTGTAACTACCTCTGCTATAAAATGATGATGTTACACATGGAAATGGTCTGGTTGATGAAAGCCTAGGCCATTACCTCTTATGAGTCCATTCTTTTGAGCAAGCAATGCTTTCTGATAACTCTCTGTTGCCAAGTATTTTACTAATGCTGTGCCCAGAGCCTCGGCAATGTGACTGCAGCTCCTTTCATCAAAATATAGAGTCTATATTCCATTTCTTTGTGATTTGATTTGCCAATAAAATGTGGCATAAATAACAGTATGCCACATCTGAACATAGGCCCCTTGAGGTCTTGCGACCTTCCACTCAATCTCTGGGCAGCCTTCTCTTATGTAAAAAAGCCACGTTTTTCCTGCTGGAGGATGAAAGACTACATAGGATCAACCCAGTCATCTCAATCAAATCTCCAGAGATGTGAGAGAGTCCAACCCAAATCAACAAAGCCCCATAACAAACCCAGAGATGATAGTAAACACATGGGAAAGCCCAGCCAAGACCAGAAGATCTTCCCAGCTGAGCCCAGCTTAAATTGACAATTCTAAGTTGTTGCTATATAGAAACATATATATAATTAATTTTTCCTAACCTTGAGTCCAGTAATATTGCTAAATTCAGTTATTAATTCTACCAGTTTGTAAACTACCTTGTATTTCCTACCTGTTGCATATATGATAACTACAGACAATGACAGTTATTTATTTCCCTTTCTAATTTACCTCTTTCATTTTTTTGTTTGCTTTAAATCATTTGGTAGGACCACTGGTATAATGTTGACTATAGTTTGTAATAGCAGATACCCTTGTTATATTCCTGATCTTAAGAAGAAACCTTTAAAGTAATTGAAATTCACTAATTTATTAATGGAATAAACCAATAGAAAATATAGAACATCATGCTCCTGGACATGTCCATCTATGTTGACACTGATCCATTAATCACCCCCCTTAAGATATTTGATTGGTTATGATTCTGCAGTATATCAGTTCATATTAATTGATTTGATTTATGAGATTATCACTAGTAATTTGTCAGATTTTTTTCCCCAACGTCTCAACTGAGTCACATTTTCTGGATGAAAATATTATTAATTCGTTCTATGTTTTTCTAGATAATTTACATATAATTTGAAAAATGCATATATTATTTACACCAAAACATTTGTATCTTACAAAGGTGATGTGGCACTTTGATTTTTTTCACTGAAAACATATTTCTTGGAGACTTTTCCAAATAAAGACTCAGTGATGTATGTCATTTATTTTATAGAATCTTTGTCAAATTATCTCATAATGAAAAAAATATAACTCGAACCTAATACAAATTTTCACCAGTGTTTTGTTTTGTTTTGTTTTTAATTAGCATGTGGAGAAAATAGATAATCACATGCCCTGTTTAACTGGAACATCATTTGGGAGAATAAATTAGCAATATCTATTCAAGTAATAAATGCTCATATCCCTTGAAGAAAAAGTTTCTAACGCAATGAGTTTCCGTAATATCTAGTATTTTCTTTGTTTAATTTGTACTCATGTAATTTATCCAAATTTTAATAAGGATTTTTATTTATATTGGATTTATAAAGTTAACATGGCGGTGAAATTTATACTTAGCAGCATTTGGATTTTCAGATACTAATAGATTTACTATATTTCTATGTTTTTTCCAGTATTATTGAAATATGATTGACGTATAATATTGCATTAGTTTAAATTGAACGACATGATTTTATACCTGTATATATAAATATGTTGATATATAGAAATATAAATATATTGTGAAATGGTTATCGCAATAAGTTTAGTTAACATCCATCACTTTACATAGTTGACAATTTTTTTCTTTGATGAGACTTTTAGGATCTACTCTCTCAGCAACTTTCAAATGTACAATACACTATTGTTAATTATAATCATTATACTGTAACTTATGTCCTCACAACTTATTTATCTTAGATCTGGAAGTTTGTATCTTTTAACTGCCTTTACCCATTTTCCACGCTCCTTACCTTCCACATCTGGCAACCATCAATCTGTTCTCTGTTTCTATAAGGTTTTTTTTTCCTAAATTCCACATATGAGATCATAAATGTTTGACTTTCTTTGCCTAACTTAGCACAATGTCCTGAAGTTACATCCATGTTGTTGCAAGTGGCTGGATTTCCATTTTTATGAATAAATAATATTCCATCATATGCATATTCCATATTTTCTTTACCCATTTATTTGTTGACAGATATTTAGGTTTTTTTCATATTTTGGCTATCGTAAATAATGCTGCAATCAACGTAGGGGTACATATACCTCTTCATGATAAATTTTTTTTTTTTCTTATAATACCCAGGAATAGAATTGCTACATCAGATGATAGTTTGATTTTTAAATATTTTTAGACAATCCATATTGTTTTCTATAGTATCTGCACCAATTTACATTCCTACCAACAGTGCACAAAAGTTCTCTTTTCTCCACAGCCTCTTTAACACTTGTGATTTCTTGTCTTTTTGATAATAGCCATTCTAAAAAGTGTGAGGTAATATCTCATTATGGTTTTGATTTGCATTTTTCTGTTGATTAGTGATGCTGAGCACCTTTTAATGTACCTGTTGGACATCTGTATGTTTTCTTTGGGAAAATACCCATTCTGATACTCTACCCATTTTTTAATTGGATTGTTTGGAGTTTTCTTCTCTTCTTTTCTTCTTCTTCTGTTTTGTTATTGAGTTGTGTGAGTTATTTCTATATTTTGGATATTAACTTCTTATCAAATATATAATTGGCAATTTTTTCTCCCATTATGTAGGTACACTTTTCATTTCGTCAATTGTTTCTTTTGCTGTGTAGAAGCCTTTTAGTTTTATGTAGTCCCACTTGTTTATTTTTGCTTTCATTGACTGTGCTTTTGATGTCATATAAAAAAAAAGAGAAGAGAAAAAAACTGGAAATATAGGGCAAAAGGTAAAGTTTATTTTATAGAAGTTCTAATTAGTTAGGTGATATTTGACCAAAATGTATGTAAAAACACTAATAAAGTGAGACCTGAAAATGTTGATAAGAATATTCCAAGCAGAGAAAACTCCAAATGCTAAGATTCTACAGCTGAAATGTACTTGACAAGTAATAAAACAGATGACCACTGTACCGGAAAAGGTGAAGCAAAGGACCAAGACATAAGGAGCTAGCATCAGAGATTGAGCTGGGGGTTAGAGCACAGGTTTTTGTAAAGATTTTAACTTTTACTCTGAGTGAAATTTTAATCCATAGGAGGGCTTTGAATAGAAAGATACCATAATATGTTCTATGTTTCAAATAATTTATGGTGACTACTTTATTGAGAATAGCCTTTAGGTGAGCACTGGAGGAAGTACCAGACACCGGTAAGGAAGCTATTGCAGTAATCAACAGGATAGATATTAGTAATATGCAAGAGGGTTAATTACTGAGATGGGAGAGTATGGTCTGATTCAGAATATATTTTGAATTCAAGCCTATAGGATTTGCAAATGGACACCCTAATATGAGAGAAAAAGAGAATTCAGTGATGGCTTCAAGAAAACTGTGACAGGAACAAGTTGGGAGGATGGAGGCGGGGGAAGAGACATGCTTTGGGTTTTAGAAATGTTATATTGGGAATACTTACTAAATATTCAAACAGAATAGGAGAGAGGCAGTTGAATAGATGAGTCTGGAGTTTAGGTCTTCAGCCTGAACTGAAAATAAAAATATTTAAATACTATAGATAGTATTAAAGCTAGGAGAATGGAAAAAGTGGCTAAAAAGAGGTTCAAGTAATGAGTCCTGGTATCTACCATATTTAGAAGTTACAAATTTGAGAAATAATTAGACAAAAAGAAAAAAAAAAAAGAGTAGATCATGTTGGAAGAAAATCAAGTGTGATAAATTACAGTCCAAGAGAAGAGTTAAAAATAAAGTGGGCGACTATGTTAAATGCTTTTGTTAGGTCAAATAAGGTGATAAATCAGAATTCACCATAAGATTGTTAAACATATATGGTCCTTTGCAGACTTGTAAAAGCAGATTCAGAGGAATAACAGTAGCAAAAGCCAGACTGACATGGATTCCAAAAATAAAAGAATAGGAGGAACTGAAGACTTGAATATTGAACATAGACCTTAAAGAAATTCTTGACGAACCAAACATGTATTGCGAGAAAAAGAAAATTCAAAGATGACTACAAGTGTTTTCTTCTTTCCAACTGGAAAGATGAGAATGCAATTTAATAAGATAGAAGGGCCATATTTATGTACTATTTTTGTTTTGAGGAGGTTTCTTTTTTTTCTTTCTTTTTTTTTTTTTTTTAATAAAGAGAAGAAAAACAGGTAAGTTCCATTTCTTGAACATTCAATTATTATTTGAATTCTTGTGAGACGGATAATGTTCTCTTCAACCCAGTGTATGGTCTCCATGTTCCTCTGTTTGAAAATTGTAACTGTGCTTAACCATGAAAGACATTCCAGTAGTACCCCGTTTTTTTTGTGTATGTTTAATGAAAGACTACTGGCATTGATTAGAGTATCATTTTCTTATTTTTAATATATGATTAAAGAGTTTTAAATTGTATTTCTTGGGAATATAGTAGACATACCATGAAACCATCTCTTACTACAAAATTTCTAGACATTCTAGTAAAAATAAATCATTATTTTAATTGCATTGCTGAGATTTCAAAATGAAGAGAAACTGGAGTTTATAATATACACAGAAGTAAAAAATGTGATATACCTAGCAAAAGACCAAGAGGGAAAGATGAAAACGTTCTGTTGTAATATTAATATAAAATGCTTTAAATAGTATCAGTGGCAGGTGAAATGTGTTAAGTTAAAGATGTATACTTATAAATCTTAAAACAATCAAAACAACATCATTAACAGCATCAAGTTCATGCTAATTAGATCAAGAATGGAAAAAGAAATGGAATTATAAAACTACTCAACTCAGGAGAAAAAAAGAAAAAGAAGAAATAAAAAGCTGAAAAATGTGGGAAAATAGAAAATAAATTGCAATATGGGTTGATTAAAATCAATAATGACATCACTGTAGATGATCTAAACAACCTAATTAAAAGGCATAGATTGTTGAGTTGATTAAAAAATCAAGACTATAATGCCTACAAGAAATCCACTTTAAATATCAAGATGCAAACAGTATAAAAGTAGGCAAAATAGGTATCATGCTAACATTAATCAACAGAAAACTAGAGTGGCTTATATTAGTAACAGAAAAGTAGATTGCAGAACAAAGATTATCACGAGACATAAAGAGGATCATTTCATAAATGATAAAGAGATGAATTCATTAAGAGGACATAATATTAAACATTTACATATTTAATAGCAACACTTCAAAATACATGAAGCAAAAAAGTCATAAAACTGGAAGGAAAAATAGACAAATCTATAATTATATTAGAGATTTCAACACTCCTCTCAGTACCTGATATAAGAAGTAGATAATAACATCAGTAAAATAGAAGATTTAAACAACACATCAACCAACTTGACCTAATTGTCATTTATAGAATACTCCATTCAACTACAGAAGATGTGTATTCTGTAGTCAGAAATACACAGAATGTTCCTCAAGATAAATCATATTTTGGGGGACTGTGGGGGCAGAGCCCCAGAAAGTAGTTTACAGGCTCTCGGCCTCACGTGGAGGGGTGCTGGCTCGGGTAGTAGATGGCCGTCAGCTGGGGCTGGTTGGCCGTCAGCTGTAGCCATTGAGCCATTAGCCACTAATATAACTGCTGCGGCTACAAAGGAGAGCCGAGGAAAGTGGAGGAGAGCGAAAGAGAGTCGTCGGTGGGTTGCAGACAAAACGGACAGCAGGTCGCACGTCCAGTGAACCCAGCCTCCAGTGAGACCGTAGTGGTATGACTCCCCTGCCTATGGCTCCGTGGGTGTTCCTTTTTGGCCTCACCATATCCTGCGTTATGTGGGGAGCGGGACCAGAGACCCTGCAGGCCTCCCCGCCTGGCACCCTGCACGACAGGGACCACATAAAAAAGTCTTAGTAACTCTACTCTGTCACTAAAACTAGGAGAACAGAGAGAGGTAGACTTGCCTTAAGTGTCTCTCAGTATGGAACTGATAATTACAGAAATTCAGATTCAATAATTTGAATCCTAGTTTCTTCTCTTATTAGCTGTATGCCATCAAGTTTACTTAGTGTTAACAGCTGAGGCTTCTGGATCTGTATAGCAGTAACAAAAATGTGATAATACTTGTCTCATCAAGTTGACACAAAAGGTAAATGAAATTGCTTTATTAAAGTTCCCATTATATAAAAATTACATATTGTAACTTTATATCAAAAACATATCTGCTTCAGGACACAAGAAATCTATATGTTCCTAGTGAAACTATTTTTATTACTGTTCTACCCCTGATGTTTCCAATTATGCACTATTAGCTATAATTTTCATGAGTCCTAAACTCTCTTTAGTAAAAAAAAATCTGAAAAATTTAAGAGCATAAAATGCTTTGCTTTCAAAATTGAAAAACTTTCATGCAATGTCCTTGTTAGGCAAAATGGTTTCTAGTGTTTGATGTGACACATTCCATCTTAAGAAGCAAGTTGCTATCAGTGACCATCAGTTCACCCAGGGAGGGATGGGCCTGTATCACCTGAAAGGAATATACTTACATAGAATAAGGAGGCCCATTAAATTGTTTATTGCCTTGGAATACACAGCTTTTAACAAGCTCATGCCACTTGGCTACAAGCCACCTGTGTTCGTGGAGGATATATCTACATCTATCTATCTATCTATCTATCTATCTATCTATCTATCTATCTATCTATCATCTATCTATATGTCTCAAGCCTCCATCCCCTTTCTGGTGCAGAGATCCACTGTTTTGCTGCTGACCAAGACTTCTGCCCTTCCTTATTTCCCTTAATAAATGTTTTGTTTAATTCTGGAATTCCCAGTCTCTTTCTAAAGGCTCTTGGTCCCGTCATCTTTTGGAGATCAGTTCCAGTACACCTTGGGAAATTTTCCCAACAATGCTATTCATATAAAGTTATTTATTCAAGGTTAGCTATTAAAATATTACAACTAAAATCAATTGAGTTGAATGTTATCATTTCTACCTTTTTTTCTTTTAGATAATCCAGGACAGAGTTTTCATTACCAGAGGGTTATATATATCAAATATATTTTTTAAAACATAATCCATTTTTTAAATCTCAAAATAAATTACACGTATAAAGGCAAAGGATTGATTAAATCACTTTTATTCACAATAAGAAGATATTAAACTTGTTTTTGGAAAGTTAATGATAGAGAGATAATTTAGATTACTTTTAATTTTTTAGATTACAGAACAGTACATACAGTGTAATTTACATACATGTGAGAAAAAATCTTGGAAGCATATATATTAAAATGTTAACAGTGAGTTTAAGATCACAGATGATTTTATGTTTTTCATTATTTGTATTTTTGTTGTATCTGGAAATATATGTACCTTACTTTTACAGTAAGAAAAATGCAACAAAGATGTTAATATATTTTAAATTATGCAAAAAAATCTTGTTGATTGAATAACAGAATGTGTATATTAACAAGTCTGAGTCAGAAAATATGCAATTAGTTCAAACAGTTACCTTATTTTCCCCAGAAATTACAGATGTTTAGTTCACTTAAATTGATCAACAATTTGTTCTGGTATCAGTAGGAACTTACTGAGAAGTGCTTGTGGAAGAAACTCTGTACTTATTGAACAGTTTGCTTTATTTCAAAAAGTAATTTCTTAGAATTCATTTATTACTACAGGTGCTGCCTTATGAATATATCATTTGTCCATTGGGCATTCAGGTGGTTAATGACTAAGTCTCTCTAATTATAGAGGAAATCAAGATGCGTTGACACTGCTATTTTTGGGGAGTGACAATCTGGGTGCATGCCGCATTCTGACATTCAAAGTACACATTAATATCAAAAATTCTCTGTAAAAAAATTACTTTAGAAATAATTCACAGAAAAATTTTGCATATATTTTGTCAGACTTTTCTAATCAGCTGTACCATCAATTCCCATACCCCCATACCTCCAGATTTAAAGCCCAAAGAGTTAGCAATAGAATAATTATTTGACTGCTAGTAAGATCCTTTCCTCTCAAGGTTAGTATGAAGTTGCAGAAAGGACACAAAGTTGGGAAACAAAGATCTTGGATTATGGACTTGGTTCTGATGTGAGACCCTATCACTGTAACTTTGAATAAAATTCCCTTTCTCATCAAATAATTTGACTAAATTTTCTCCAAGCTCCATTTTGGATAAAAAAAGTCTGTGACTTTTTTTTTTTTTTTTTTTAATTTACTTTTGGATTAAGAAGGGAATTCATCTAAGACTTTAGGACATTTTCATGTCTCTTAAACAGAAATGTTGGTCATTTGCAAGGCTACTTTTGATAATACGTTTTCTCTCTTAATTCCCAAGTTTCATTGTAACCATCATGAGGAGAAATAGCTTCTTACAAGAAAGTCTTTTGAACATTTTAATAAACATTTATTGATAAACATTTTCCCATATTTAATAGGTTTGACTACATAGGTTTATATAGGTACCTTATATTTATGATATGTATCTATTGCTACACACACACACACACACACACACACACACTTAAGAAAATCCTGTGAACCTGAATTTGTGAAACTTTCTTGACTCACGTTTCAACAACTTCTGTCTGATGGATTAAAAACTGCATTCTCTTAATAGTGATTAATTTTCTTGCTTCATTAACCAAATTTACAAAATTAGGAAACGTATTTCTACATGTTTCTCGGATTCTTAATTTGTTCAATGTAGTTTTAAACAATAAAGAACACTACAGTTGATAATATAGCTAAAATAAAGTGTGCCAAAATATTTATGTATAGCTTTTTTCTATGACACAAACATGGTCCACTTACCATAAATAAAATGATTTTTTGTGAAAATTTGTGAAAATTTTGTAATGTGATTTGCATATATGGTTACATTTCTTGATTTTTTTTAATCAACAATATTGGTTTAACCCTAAACTAAGTGAATTTAGTGATTGATTTCCATAACACTTTTAAAATTAGTAAAAGAAAGGGTAAAGGGGGTCAAATACATGGTGACAGAAGGAGATTTAACTTCGAGTGGTGAAGACATAATGCAATGTACAGATGATGTATTATAGAATTATCCACTTGAAACCTATAATTTATTAGCCAATGTCACCCCAATAAATTTAACTTACAAATATATATATATATATATATATATATATATATATATATATATATATATATATAATTGGTAAAAGTGTTTACTTATTTATTTTCTAGGAGACCATGAATAAGTGGCAATATATTTTAATTCTTTAAATTAATAATCCAGAAAAAATTAGAAATCATTCAGTACATCTATAAGCATCAATGTAGAACTCACTTAATGACTTCAATTAAATGGTGGCTAAAGTAATTTCTTAAAGTTTTCTCCCCACAATCATTGTTTATCATATCTAAAATGTGAAAATATGAGAAATGTGTTTTAGTCAAATGTTTTAAGTATAAAGTTAGCCAAATTCAGGTTACTTTTATCTCAATCATAAATGAATTCCATTGTCCTGAATTTACATTATGGCTTACAACTCATGTATTTTTCAAATAAAATAATCTCATTATTTTCCTGTATAGTATAAATATTTTTACTAATTCATTGTTTTTTTCTTGTTACTCTTCAGCTTGCATTACTTGAGCTGTTTTACTAATTTCCTTTATTTTACCTTTCATGCATCACCATACTATTGCTCAAACAAGAGGCACATCTATTGTTGTCACAATGACAGCCACAATGACAATAATACCACCCACTACCATGATGTGTTTAGAAAACTTTGTAGTTTTTTATGAGCATAACACATGTTTAAATTATTTGTGAATCCCTTTATGTCACAATGATTTTTTTTCAAAATGGAACCCTACTCTTAGATTTTTGTGGATATACATAATTCCCTGTCCCTGGGCTCATCTATGTTTTGGCCAATCGGATGTTAGCAGATCTAATGCAAAGAGAGTATTGAAAGGGTTTTTATGATTGGGTTTGGCTTCTTTTGTTCTTTCACATAACAATGAGAAGGACATGCTCAGATGATGGCAGGTCTCAGAAGAAGGATGAGAACAACATAAAGAGGAGATGTCCTAGACTAGAGTGAGTCAGCTGACCTACTGACACAAGAATACACTTGGCCAAGATCAGCCAACTTTCAGCTGATACCAGACTTGTGAAAAAATAAAAATAAATAAAAAAATAAAATAAACACGTATTGTTCTATGCCAATGAGGTTTTGTAATTGTTTGTTACACACTAGTTTTGTGATGATAACAAAATAAGATCTTTCCAAAATCATCAGCCATATCAATAATAGTTACATAAAGACTGGTTGTCTCAGAGATATTTTTCATCAGATAAATCAGTAACAACTGGGAAAATATCATTCACACACTTAAATCTTGTGATAAACTTCTGCCTTAGTCCATATTACTAGATTTTAAATCTGTGCTGTAGAATGTGTTAATGCCATTATTTTTATTATCTTCTATTTGTTTCTCACTTTTTTGTTATTTTAAAATATATTTTAGCATACTTTAAAATGTTTCGAGATTAAATCATAAGTTTTAAAAACCTTTAGGCTCTTATTTTTTATTATTAATGTTTGAACTAAATCACTTTTAACTCCATTAACAGATATTTGGAATCCATTTTGAATGATTGAGTAGACTAATGCTCAGTGTCAAAAATGTTTAGTTTTGGATTTCATCAGATAAATCTGAGGAATGTGATGGTTAATTTTCTGTGTCAACCTGAGTCATGGAGTACCCAGGTATACGGTTAAGAATTATTCTGGGTGAGTCTGTGAGCAGTTTTAGATGAGATAACGTTTGAATAGGTAGATTGAGTAAAGCAGATTGACATATTTATATCAGCATCTTCAGATCTTCTACTGGTCACCTCAGCCTTCAAACAAAATGGTATTGTATATTCATTTTTTTATTAATCATATATAATACTGCTTTATTTTTTAAAAGATGATTATAAAAATATTTCCATCCTTCCCTCTCTTTTCACTTTTAATATCTCACTTCTTTTGTTTGCAGGTTTACTTTCATATTTTCAAGGGGGATAAAGTTTGCATTTTGTTCTATAGCTGTATTTTTTTAAAATCATTGAACAATAACCCTAGAGTCAAGTTTGAAAGGGTTCTCTTTTTAACTCTGAATGAATTATCATTGTAGTGTTTTGATTTTCTTCATAGACGCTAGTTTATTATGTAAGTGTTTGATATTTTTTCCCCAAAGATTTCCCTCCAATTTCCTCCTGAAGCCTCGATCATTTTGCTCTAATTTGGTATGATTGTTTTATAGATCAGTTGATCTTTGATCCTGGAATTTCCCAATATTACTGTCCTTTGTTAGATCTATACTTTTTTGATATTACATATTTTCCTTTAATTATTTTGACAAAGTAAGTCTTCAAATAGTTCCTAAGAAAATTTGCAGCAGAAATAATATTTCTGAGTACTGAAATTTGTTTGTTCCTGAAATGTTTTTAGTCTTCACTTCCACTTGAATAATATTTTAGCTGGACATAAAATCTTACATTAAAAATCATTTTTCCTCAGAAACAAGATTTTGTTTCTTCTTATTCTGCCATAGAATTTTACTGATGTGAGTTAAGATGCTAGGCAGATTGTTGTTCTTTGGTAAGAAATTTGCATAGGCACCTCTGCTCATCCTTCTTTTGCACTCACACTACAAACTTTAGAATCTAATTTTATTCATGGTGATAAAGAACAGTGCTTACCCACATGGTAGACACCAGACATTTATTGCTATTGTGCACCTCAAGTAACACTATGAGATTATTTGGAATCCATTTTGTTCCTGGAATTTCCCAACATTGCTCTCCTTTGTTAGATCTATAATTTTTTGATATTACAGATTTTCCTTTAATAATTTCTGGGCTTTCAATTCTATTTCATTGTTCTGTGTCTGTTTTTCTGCCAATACTATAGTGTTTTGGTTACTACAGTTTTGTAACATAGTTTGAAATCAAGGAGTAGGATACCTCCAGCTATGTTCTTTTTTTCTCAGATTTACTTTGACTTTTGAGATCTTTTGTGCTTCCATACTAATTTCAGGAGATTTTGTTTTATTTCTGTGAAAAATGCAATAGGGATTTTGATAGCAATTGCATTGAATCTGTGATTGCTTTAGGCATTATGGACATTTTAACACAATGTTAATTCTTCCAATCCACGAACACAGAATCTTTCCATTTCTTTGTGTTTTCTTTAATTTGTTTTGATAATGTCTTGCAGTTTTTAGTGTATGAGTCTTTTACCTTGTTTTTTTGTTTACTCCTACAAAATTTGTTCTTTTTGTTGTGATTATAAAAGGGATTGTTTTCTTAATTTTTCTGTCTCATATTTTGTGGTCAGGGAATAGAAACACAACAGATTTTTATTTAGGGAGCCAGATTCTCATGTGCCAACATTGCTGCTGCCCCTATTACACTTCTTTGGGCTGTGGTGTGGGTGCCACTTTCTGATTCCTCCAATTCCACAGGTTTGCTGAGGCTGTGGGCTCAGCTATGGAAGCTGGAGGACCAGGTCTATGGGAACCATCCCTGTCCTTCTCCCTCAGCGTTGTTTTGCTTCCCCTACACTTTCCAATACACCTACCTTCAGATATGTGGATGTGTGGATCTCTCAGGTATCTTGGTGTGTTGAGTAGAGGAAACTTTGTTGGGTTATAGATGACCTGTTGTTGTAGATTTAAGGGGAGATACAAAAGGGTTGCCTCACTTTGCCATGACTCTGATGTCACATCCTATCATTTCTTTGTTTTTTTCTTTTTGTTTTCTTTTTTACAGTAGGGCAAATTAAACTCTAGTCTCTTAGCCTATTTGAAGTTTATAATACAGTATTTTCGTCTACAATCACTATGTTGTGCATTAGATCTCCAGGAATTATTCATTAGCTTCAAGATTGTACCCTTAAACAACATCTCCCCAATTCTCTTATTCCCCAGCCTCTAGTAATTACCATTCTACTCTCCATTTTTATGAGCAGCTTTTATAGATTC
The DNA here is from genome assembly GCF_036562045.2 of Rhinolophus sinicus. NCBI lineage: Eukaryota > Metazoa > Chordata > Mammalia > Chiroptera > Rhinolophidae > Rhinolophus > Rhinolophus sinicus. The sequence goes on along the minus strand of NC_133751.1, from coordinate 83,351,216 downwards.
CACATGTAAGTACTATCATACAGTGTTTGTCTTTCTCTGTATACACACTTTCAATTGATTTTTTGTTTCAGCCACACTTCTGATTTGAACTTGCCTTTTTGGGAGTTCTTGCCTTCTCCAGGGTTCTGCAGGTCAAAATGACTTCCTAATCATTGATTTCATTTTATGACTTTCTTTTCTCCGATGCATCAGGCACCACTCCTCCACTTGATTTATATCATCTAGAAAATTTCCATTTTATTTCTGTGAGTTAGCCTTTTCTAAACCTCCACTGTAATTTTGTTATGCTATCATAGGCAAAAAGATAAATGAATGTGTTGAGCCCACAACCCTGAAATAGATTTTCATTAGAAAGTGGATAGTCTCTACTTAATTGTAATCTCTTTAAAAAATTGAACTTTCTCCAGTGCACTTTAGTAAAGAATAAACTAGCCATAAAGTTCATTTGTTCTAGTCCCTATAGCCAGGAAAATTATGCTGAAATGTAATAATTCATTTCTATTACATTTTAATTATTTTCTGATTATTCATGATGCAGTCGACTTTTCAAAGTAATGTTGTTGTTTTGATTATGTCTTAAAATAATAGCCAACTTGTATTCCTGAAGATCTCTTTATTAATGAACATGTTTTCCATATCAAGCAATAGCATAATATAACACTATGCATGGCACAAACTATGGTAAAACACCTTTTAATGTATTCCTTGTGGGTACAATACCCACTCATTTATTAAATTTAATGTGTCATGTTATGAAAGTATTCATTAACTGTGTCACTGAAAAATTACCTCAAATTAATAATAATAATAATAATAATAAATAGATTAGTTTCAAGAAATAACAAAATTCCTAGCCTTTATACCTTAACGGGGCAACTTAAAAATGAAATCTGATTCATTTTAATTCTTTTAAAATATAAAAGAGTTTGTACCCAAAATATTCAATAATATCATATTTATATAGAAAACTTTGTATTATGCAAAGTAAATCATTCATTATTTATGGAATGTAGCAGCACTTATAAAACTAAAATTCTACCAAAGAAAATAAAAACTAATAACCTTCTAGAGAGTGAAGACTTTTTTTCTATTAGATACACATTACTCAAAGCAAAGTTAAATAAAATTTAAATGCATGCTATCATTGTTTGCTAAAACAATAAACTTACCTGATCATGCACTCATTAGCAGCTTTGACTAGTTTGCTCTGAATTAATTCTGCTCTGTTGGGAGATAATTACACAAGTTTCTAACTTTTAAGGTATGCTGAGACAGAAAATCTTATAAGGGATACTACTTTAAATTGGACTATGGTCAGCATAAACTAATGGAACACAGAGGCTGTACTTTCTTTCAAGTATCAGGTCACTGTTGTCTTGAGTTATAAATAGTTGAAACGTTGTCTTCTACAGGGTTCTGTAAGTCAAAATGACTTCCTTAATTGTTAATTTCATTTTATCACTTCATATCAAACACAAGTCTCATGCATTGGGAAACAGGGTTGTTTCACTTCAAAAATTTATCTTGTTAGAGCTAGTGAATCTATTAATTAAGAGGTTTGACAATGAAGACACTGTGGTTCCAACTTCAGGTCCTTTTGTTCTTTTAATAAGTCATTTTCGTAATGGTCTTCAAATTACAATATTCTTCTCAGCTATTTGTTCACATTTTCGAATGTGTAGACATTTTCACTATTATGAGGAATAAAATTGTATAAAATGTGTACATTTTTATTTATGGTATGGGCTCTCTTTCTCATAAATACTTCTGACTATTTATTTGTTTATTTATTTACGTGAATAGGAGTGCAATTTTATATTGCTTTTTTTCTTTATTCCTTCATTTGTTGCTTATATTTTAAGTATAACTTCAGACATAGAGCATTACTACAGTAGTAGTAAGCTGAAAACCTATGACCTTTCATCCTTAGAATCTAAATGTTGTTGGAGGTGGCACTGTATCCTGCTGAAATACTGTATGCCATAGCACCACCTGAAGGAAGGGGTGATCCTCGACATAATATTGGCTAGTAAGATATAAACAAAAGTTGGTATCTGAGCCTTCCTGAAAGTTTCAGAGGACAGATTCAGTTGGCTAGTACTTCTGGTTTTAACATTACTTTTTTCTTCCTGGCTAAAATATTGACATCATAACTGAATTGATCTGCCATCTACAAACTGACCATAAGAGAAGGAACATGTTCACAGTGACATCTGTCCTGAGAGCTTTTAATTACTACTTTAGACTGGGATTACCTACTTCCATTCTTCTGGTTGCTTGAGGAAAAAAAGAAACCTCAATCTTGTTTAAGTCACTAGTAGTTGAAATTTCTCTTGCAGGCAGCTAGATTTAATCCTTGCTTGTATCTCATTTTAACAAGATTGGGATCTTTTGTAGAGTTTTCAAATATACCAGACTCCACCCACACTCAGTCAAATTTAACGAGCTAACTCTGGGTGAGATAAATGGGCATTACTATTTTTGAAAAGGTCTCCAAAAAGCCTAATGTCCCACACAGTTTGAGAAACCATTCCTCTAAGTGTTCCTTTTGTTCTATCCACTATAGGGATGATATGTTGTCTGAAATAATCAGTTCTCATTCGGATATTAACTTTGAAAATATTTTAATTTTTTTCCTGTAACTCAAGTTTAGAAAATGAGCTACCATTGTACAGACTTCAATGTGATATTTTTTCAATAATTAAACATAAGTATAATTTCAAAAGTCAAAATAGCAAGCAATATTTTTTGAAACAATAACATTTTAGAGTAAAAATTATATAATTTTATGTTACATGCCTATTCTTCTGATGGAAGACTTTTTTATTTTTAGGTACTTAATGCTATCAATTTTCATGATATGGAGTTGTAGATAATATATTTTAATGTTTCTGTACAGAGCTGACAAAAATCTTACTGAAACTTGGGACCTAGTCTAAAAGAGCAAGTGTTAGAAGTTAATTTGCAACTCTGATAACCCAGGAGAGATTTACCTAACTCTGGAAGTGTGCATTCGCTTTACAAATAGTGCTAAGACCTGGGACTTGGAAATATTTTTGGTTTGCAAAGTTGAAGACAATATTCGTATCAGTCCCCAGGAGAGATTTATTTACATTCCAAAAGATAGTAAGAAATCAGAATCTTTCAAAGGAACAAAGTTTATATACACACACCAAGGGGAGAAGAACAGTGTGTATATAAATACCCAGATTCTTTTTTTTTTGGTGTTTCTCACCTATAGTACAGGCCACATTATTTATTGATGATGTCTGGTCCTCATCACATTGCCCTAAGGGCAAGAATTAGGACAAATGAGTGTCAGTGCAACTATTATTACATGAACAATAATAACCTATCTCTGTTCCAGAAAACTCCTGTGTGCATTCAGGTTGTTATTAATAAATATGAAAATTGCGAACATTACACATGCTTTTTGATTCACAAATGGCTTTTCTACTCCAAATTTACAAGACTTTGGCCAAGTTTTAGTAGATTTTAAGCCTTTAAATTTAGTGTACACTTTTAAATATGGCTGTCAGGTTGGCCCAACACCATTTGTTAAAGTGTCTACCCTTACTGCTCCATTTTGTTTGCTTTGTTTTTAATTGTTTTGCAAAGTTAAAGTGGTATCTGGCACCAAGTCACTTGAAGAACATCACGTGAATATCCACTGTTTATACCAAATGGTACAGCTGTAGAGCTAGAATCCCCAAGCCAAAAGGTCAATCTCCCCATTCTTCTTTCTTGTTTACTTCCTCCCTCCTTGCCTTCCTGCCTTCCTCACTCTCTTTCTGTCTTTCTTTTCTTCCTTTCACCCTTCATTCCTCTGTAGTTTCCTTTTCATTTGTTTTCTTTTACAACTTTATTGCATTCTGCAGATTTTTATATATTATGTTTTTAGTTCCATTCAATTGCAAATATCTGAATTTTCTTTATGGTTATGTTTTTGACCCAGGGACTATTTAGTGTATGTTGCTTAATATTCAAATATTTTGAATTTTACTATATGTCTATTGCTATTGGTTTCTAATTTAATTGCACTGTCATCGTGAAGATACTCTGCATGATTTTAGGCCTTTTAAATTTATTAATAGTGTTTTATGACTCAGCACATGAGCTTTCTTTGTGAAGGTACACCTGAAAATAATTTGTATGGAGTTATTGGGTATAGTGTTCTATATAAATGTCCAGTAGAGCAAGATTTGTGGTAATGTTTTAAGTTTTCTATATCTTTACTAATTTCTTGACTATGTATTTTACCTACTATTAAAAGATATTTGTAAAATATTAAAATCTCCTACTATGATTTTGGATTTTTCTTTAATTTTGTCAAAGTTTATATCATGTTTTTTTAAAGCTCTACGTTATGCACTGTAATATGTTTATAATTTTATGTCTTCCTGATGAATTATTCTTATTATCATTTTGAAATGACTATCTTTACCTCTGGGAGTACTCTTTGTCTTGAAGTCTATTTGATTTGATGCTAATCTAGGAAGGTTAGCTTTTTCAGTCAACAACTCACAAGATCTATCTTTTTCCATTCATTTACTTTCAACTGTCTTTATATTTAAAGTGTGTTTTTTATAGGCAGTATTGCTTATTTATTCATTTTGATAATCTATGCCTTTTAATTGGAATGTTCAGAACATTGGCTTGCAATGTTAACTATTGATATTATTGAATTTTTATCTACCATTTTATCATTTTTCCCCATTTTCCTTCTAGTTTTGATTTCTATTCTCTCATGCCCTCTTATATAATTTGTTGTTTATCAAAGTTCCATTTTAATATATCTATTGGCATTTTAGCTATGCCTATTCATGTTACAGTGTTCATTCTTAAATTTTCAGTCAGCTTAGAGTCAATACTGTACCATTTCAAGTTACAGCTAAAAATCTTGAAGTCATATAGGTTATTTCCTCCCTACCTTCATGGTAATTCATCATATGAATTTTAATACATTTTTAAAAAACGTAAAATAACGTTTTAAATTTTCCTCTAAGTCATAAATACTTTAACTGACTTAAATAAAGACAAATCATGTGTTTTGTTTTTCCTGTTATTTCCCATTAATAATGATTTTCCTTTGTTCCTCAAGATGGAAGTTTCCTTCTCAAGTCCTTTTTCTAGAACCTGAATATTTTGCATATATAGTAATGCAGGTCTGCTAATGATAAATTCTGTATTTGTTCATTTGAAAATGTCTTATTGTGCCTTAATTCTTGAAGGATATTTTCATTGATTATAGAATTTTAAGCGGACAGTTCGCTAAATAGACAGTTTTTTCCCCTTATGAAAAGTTAAGGTTTTTTATTTCTTACAAAATTTTCTGTTGAAACTCTTTTCTGATTCTTACTGTTGCTTCTTTGGAGAGAATGCATCTTATCTTTCTGACACATTTAGAATTGCCCTTTTTGTTTTGTTTTTAGAAGTCTTTCTATAGCATGCTTACTACATGAATTGGAAATAATTAGAAATTACTTTTCCTGGATTTCACAGAGCTTTTTGAATAATTGACTTGGTGAATTTTATCTATTGTCTCTCTTCTCTGTTTATGAGATTTTAATTTTCATAATATTAGATCCATATGTCTTTTACACTCTTTTTGAATTTCCGCCCCTTTTACTCTCTGTACTTCAATTGGGATATTTTTTCCTAAGCTAACTTCCTGCTTATTTAATCTTCTTTATTGTGATGTCGACTGTATTGTTAACATATCTTAATTATGTTTCTGGTGTTTTTTGAATTCTAGAATTTCTATTAACTGTTTTATAGATTACAGTTGCCTATGGTATTTTCTTTATTCTTGAACTAGTCATTATCATTTAATTCTCTGTAATATTTCTAACACTTAGATCACCTATGAGTCGTTTTAAAAATCGCTACGATGTAAAATTTTAAATGGAAATTTTGTGTTCTAACACAGTTTTAAATTTACAGAAAAAATGTAGAGATAATACAAAGACTTCTCATATACCTAGCACCCAGTTTCTATAATTAACATTTTACATGAATATGATGTGTTTATTAAACTTAATGAAACTATATTAATATATTATTATTAATGTAAAGTTTATGCTTTATTCAGATTTCCTTAGTTTTTACCTAATGTTCATTTTATGTTACATTATAATTATACTCTAGCCCTGTTGGTTCTATGATAAGATGTAGGGGAGCAGAAGCATTCCATAATTTTATGAATAAATCTTAGTCTTTTATTGGGCCTCTGTCTCTGGGATCTATCTTTTACAAGTATTTCTCCAGTGGTATTGTTTTCTTCCCCCTTAGAACAGAAGGGAGAAACAGTAAGACTAGAAGGGGCTTGTATATGAGCAACACCTTTCCTCCAGGTAGGACAGGGCTCTGGTAAAGTCTTTTTCCCTTCTGATTAGGACTTTGTTTTAGAGCATACACCTTGTATATTCTACAATGATTATTTTAGCCCTCCTGCTCCCAGTCATGAAACAATCATTCCTGGATCTTGAGCTTGAGAACCTCGTGTGTTTCCTTGAGATAAAAACAAACAAACATTAAACTGTTGAATATCACGGCTAGGACTGCAGCACCAGGAATTTCTCATTCTCAAGCTAATCTATACTAGGCTTCAGCAATTAGTCACAATCACCATTTAAGTATTCTTACCAGTGTTTATGGCCCAGTGGCTTCTGCTCCAGGTAAGCAGATCTAAACTATGACTCTCTAGATTCACCTATCTTGTCCAATTTGGGAGCAGTATTTAGCCTTGCAATCTCCGTTCTCTAATAGAGTAAACTATTACTTTTCAGCTTAAATTTTGTGTGTTGTGAATATGGGAATAATGCCATCTCAGCTGTTTTTATTTTGGAACTGAAACCAGAATTCCTCAATGTCTTTTAGTAGGAACAATAAGTTGACTTGTGGGTCTTTTTACACTGTTTTGTTGTTTTTGGTTGGGTTGGTTTGGCTCATTTGATCTCCTTTGGAATGTCTATGATCTTTTATTGAAAGTCAGGTACGTTTTAAAGAAAATTGACAGGGTTCTATCTTATGTTATCTTCCTCTTAACAGGATTTATTTATTTATTTATTTATTTATTTATTTATTTATTTATTTATTTATTTATTTATTTATTTCTACAAAGTAGTTAGAGAACTTTTAGATCACCTTGATCCAGGCAAGGATGTTTGTTAAGCTGTGAGATCTGAATTCCAACCTTAGTACGCAAGACTGCTAAAATTCTTGTGGAATATTTTAGTCATATAGCTACTACTTTCTGCTTTGTGTGTATCGCTATTTGCATATTCAGTTTAAGAGTCAGAAGATACCTTATTGTGGGATGCATTTTGTCCTCCAAATTCATATGTTGAAGTCCCAATCCGCAGTACCTCAGAGGTAACCTTATTTGGAGATAAGATCTTCAAAGAAGGGATTAAGCTAAAGTGAGCCCCTAAGGGTGGGGCGCTCATCCAATATGAGTGCCTTACTAATAAGAAGAGAGAGGCTGTGGGTACACAGAGGGATGCTTATGTGAAGAGACAGCAAAAAGTTGGCCTTCAAAATCTAAAGAGAGAGGGCTCAGGGGAATCCAACCTTGTTGGTACCTTACTCCTAAACTTCCAGCCCCCAGAACTATGAAGGAATACATTTCTGTTGTTCAAGCCACTCAATGTAGTATTTTGTTATGGCAGCTCTAGCAAACGAACAAATGCTTTATGAACATATCTGAAACAGAATTTTAGTCTCGTATTCTGCAATTATCTCTTTCCCCTTATGTCTCAGACTATTTGGTAGTTTCAAAGTATAACTTCATTATTGTTAGCTCAGTTAAATTGCAACAAGACCTGGGATGTCAATTTTCCTATGCCTCTACTTTCCCTGTTCTGATTTGGAAAATCATTCAAGAGAAAAAGCTGAAGTGACTAGGAGGCTCAGCTCGGTATGATTCCCTTATCTCAAGAATTTTTCACTCTTTTAATGTTGTCTGCCTCATGTATTTTTTTTTTTTTTTAGGTTTATAATTGATCTTGGTGAGAGTGCTTGTCTTTATACTGTTCTCTACCAAGAAGTTGAAATCTCTGTTCAGTTGTTGTAGGATTTAATTTTCTATTGATAATTTATAAATTAAGGCATAATAGACTATTATGGTACAGTGTATTTTATACAGTGTGTAATTTGATATTTGGGTGCTCAACTATCTTTTTCTCTTGCAAAAGTACCCATTTTTTCCCTTTCTCATTGAATGTGTGTATAACTCCTTCTAATTTGCCACTGCATTTTCTAAGTGAGAAATTTTTATTCCATCTGCCTTCAGATTTTTTTCTTCCATAAATAAGCTCAGTCCAGACTGATTACAAGAGTGCTGAAGATTTGTCTCTATCTCTGTCACAAGATATAAACAGATAGATAGGTCCATATATCTTTATATATCTTTAATGAGAGGAGGACACTAGTATCTCGTTTAGTGATTTAAATATTTACCTTAATAAAAGAAAAAAATTAAGCCTGATAACCTTTTGTGGTACCTTCTAAAAATCCACTACTTCACGATAAACATGAAACCCTTCCTAGCTTTTATTCTTTTAGTTGGTTTAGGTTGTATCCTTACCTGGGAACTATAAGCTGAAATTATATGTAAAATAGTTGGTATATGCTCGTATCATATCCTTCCTATCATCAACTCTAAATGTGATAAACATTATTTCAAATCACAACATTTATTGATATCTTGTTGAACTTACTATTTATTTTTTGTTTGCCCAAAGACAATTTAAAACAATAGAAGAAGCAATGAAAGCATATTATTGAGAGCTTCAAATTTAAGATCTGACCTTTCTGTCAAGCACAGGCAATCTAGATGGTTTCTATATTTGGAGGCATAGTCTGACCAACCCGAGTTTCAAATTTGTACACAATTGACCCAAAATAATGATATTGGTAACAACAACTTTATGCTTTATGGGTCTTGTGCAAAGAAAGAAAAGCGCAATCAATTCTCTTTCATGAGATGTTGAGATCTGTAGGCTCCCTTCAAAGGAGTTCTTTGTTCTCATGTGGAAAGGGTTAAGGAAGGGAAGAAGGGAAGAAAGAGCCCTTTCCATTCCCTTTTAATACAGGGTCTGTGAAAGTGATTCAGTGAGGCAGAAAGTTTCATTGCAAGTCTATGATACAGGTCCTGTTTCAGGCAGTAAAGAGAAAGTGAATTTCAAGTCTTTTCAAAAAGTAGATTAAAAAAAAAGTAACAACAACAACACTGAAGGGCCAGGTCAATTCAAACGTTGCGCCCATAAAAAATAAGAAATATGGAGAAGTGAAAAAAACCTCCAGTGCTAAATCAGTTTTATTAGGTTGTCTACTCATGTTGACTTTCTTTTGTAGTAACACTGTCCCCAAAACATTTTTTCAAATATATATATATATATATATATATATATATATATATATATATATATAAACATATAAATATATTTATATTTATAATAAGTATATATTCAAATGTTTACATTCCAAAGCAGGAAAGCCTAATGATCAACTTAGAAAAAAGCAATATTTTTTGTTTTAATAAATTAGAGATCCATGGTCCTGATATACTCCCACAGTTTTGTGTATAAGTGTGGGCATGCATGTGTACATAAGTAATTCTGTATGCATGTGCACGCTTTTTGTGCATTTCATTATGTCTTCACATATCAGATACATTATGTATATGTATGTTTGACCTGCAGTATTTTGGCCTATTGTATATTAATTTTAACAACAACATTAATTATCAACATATAAAATTCCTGGGAATTCACATTTAAAAATCCATATTTTCAGCTTCTCTTGGAAGAGCAAATATGAAACAATGACAGGCCAGCAATCTCTTATGAAAATATTTTGCTGAAACTTAGACTAAGTGGGCATTCTCTTCTGCCATAGTTCTTACTACACTGATCATCTCCAAATTTGAGATGTCAACTACCATATGTGACAGAGTTTGTACTACTTAATTGTAAATATGAGAGGAAGTTTTTCTAACTCATGTCTCAATTAAAAATGAAAAAAATTAAAAGACCAGTGGTCCATGTGTTTCAGATAAATGGGAGTAATCATTGTTCTTCGTAAATGTGAAGAATATATATTTTAATATGCAAGGTGTGTTACTGTGAAAAGAAGTAAAAACTGTTAGAAAAGACAAACACTAACATACATACCAGAATTCAGAAATATCAAATGATTTTTTAAAAACTAACAAAAATAATGAACTAAAAAATAACCCTGCATTGCCACATACTTTATTTCTGATACTGTTGTATAGAATAGCCCTTTCAGCACTAATATCTAAACAACATTTTCAACTTTTGGGAACTTGAAATATTATAATTATCAGATAGATTTGATTTGTTGTAGATAGTATTGTATCAGTTGTGTTGAAATCCATTGGAGTGAATGTTTTAGAGGAAGTTACTGGCTAATAAGGAAAGGACATTTTATTTAAGGAATGGAATATTTTAATTTGAGATATGGGTAGAATCAAATTTTCCCTTTTGATCTTTGTCTTATTGATGTCGTACATTTCACTTGTATGTACATTATAATCCTACATTACATTATTACTTTTATTTAAACAATCTTTTAACATTTGTTTGAACAATATCTGAAAGAGATTTTAATAATAATAAAAGAAGCCATACATTTACTGTTGCAGTTACCATTTCTGCCACATTTTATTCCTTAAGGAGATCTATTTTTCCATCTTGTGTACATTTTATCCTTCCTGGAGGACTTTGACATTGTTTGTAATGCAGATCTGATGGATTGCTTTAGCTTTTCTATGTCTCAATTCATATGTATTATTTTACTTTTTGTATATCTAAAAACAATGTTGTCTTTGTATTTGAAATATTTTTTCTTTCTTTCAGTACTTCAAAGATTTTTAACTATCTTCTCACTTGAATTGTTTCTGATAAACAATCTGTGGTCACCTTTAACTGTACCCTCTTCCCTGCTCTGGCTACTTTTAAAACTTTTTCTTTATCATTGGTTTTAAGCAATTCAAATTGATTTTTTCTATGTTTCTGTGCTTGCCTTGGATTGAGTATCTTGGATCAAGCTTATTATTTTCCTTTTTTTTGCCCTTAAAAATTAAAAAAAATATTGCTTTCATTATCAATGAAAGCAAGTAATTTTAAACTGTTCTTCAGTCTTTGTTTCTAAAAGTTATTTTAAGGCAGGAGTTTATTCTGGTTTTCAAAAGCAAAAGTTTCCTTAACTTATTCTTTTGAATTATAAATATATCCATGTTTGTTTAATTTAAAAAATAATGTATTTTATTTGTTTATTTGTTTATTTATTTATTTAATATCCTACGCAGTCTTGCATGCTGGAATCATCCTGGCTCCTCTCACTATCCGCAAGATAAATGTTAAATTTTTTTTCTTACATTAGTGTCAATCATGGTCTGTACCTAAGTTCTCCTGTTTGGTAGTTATTTATTTAAACTGGCTCTGATGTACTGAAAAGAGTTCTTTTATTGTATGCTTAGCTCAGGCTAGCTGGAAGATCACTTATTTTTGGGAACCTGGAAGTTCTCCATGGACAGTGTAAATGTATAAAACAATACTATGCACACAGTTCACTGTGCCCGTGGTTCTAATTTTCTCTATTTGTACTATCTCAAAATGTAATTACACCATTCATATTGTCTAATACTATTTGCATAACATTTCGGGGAAATGTAATCTTGAAATAGATAAGGAAGGAGAAGACTGAATGGGAATGCTGGTAGTAGAGCTATGCCTCAGAAAGTCATGTTCTTCAGTGAGAGACAATGTCTTTCTCTTTAATCAGTTAAGAGCTTATACCCCTGAAGTACATCTATAGATGTGACAAAGGATTACAGTCCTCTCCTATATAGTTCTCAGCTTTCATTAACATTCCTCAAGATCTCTTCCCTGCTTTAATTAATAAAAATTTCTTCTGGAGCTTGTCATAACTTTCAGTAACATGTCTAATTTTCAATGCTATTACAAATTTGCATTTATTTGTATATTTTTCCATGTGAAATCAGGCACTATCTTAAACCAAAATCTAATAGAATAAAACTTTTATTTTTCAGCAACATTGCATAACCTATCTGATTTAACTGAATGGTAACATTCTGAAATTCTCTTGAGGAACTGGCAGCAAAAAGCATTACTGTTGCCTTAAAAAAAAAAAAAAAAAAATCTAGTACTGAAAATTAACTCCTAGGGGATAAAAAATTTAACTTGAAAGCCAGAAATACTTTTCAGCTCCATCCATGAAAATTTTAAATATTATTCCTTAAGACTGTGTTAAATAGTAATGTAAAATATTATTTTTGGGGTTTCTTCATGGTAATATCAGCAGCTTTGATAAAATACAAAATGACTAGGGAACTTAGTTCTACCCCAAAAAGACAGGCTAGAAACATATGTGTTGTTTTTCTTGGCACGGTTAATAGTAAAGTACCTGCCAATAAAAGCTTTGCAGAATATTTTAAAGAGCAGAATTCTACCAAAAATCATTCTCATATACTTTTTGGTTTGGGTTTTTCACTGTTTTATGGTGATAAAAGGTAAACAAGGAACTATCCCCTCCCCCTCGTTTTAGAGGAGTTTTAGTATAGAAAATGATTTGTCTAAAGTGCCCCAGTATTCCCAGTGTAAACTGATACAAATTTAAATTGCGTGAAGTTTGGAGCAAACACAAATTTATGCTGCTTCCCTTCTTTCCCTGACAGGACTGCTTTCCCTGTTCTGATGCTCGTATCTCCCTTAAAACGAAGCACATATGTCATTCCATAAAGATATGGTTATATTGTAATGGCAATCACATTTTTTTAGACTGTACATCATATCATTAGTTCATCTCATCAATCCTGGACAATGGTTTTCATGTGTGGGCTGTTACCAAGGATTTTGGTGGTATTATTCTATTTGCTTATATAGCTCCTGCATTACTGACCAATTTATATTGTCAGTTTATCTCATATTCTCTTTTGAGGGAAAAATAATGCATTAATATATACAAGGGAAAATGAAATGGTTCAGGGGGCTACCTTCCTAAAAAAAAAAATTGTGAAGGGAACCAAAATATTTAATATTCATTTATTAAATCACACTAGAGCTATTCTTTATTAAGAATTTATCCTCAGTTTTTTGTTGAAATGAAAAAAGACTCTCTTAAAGTCTTTTTCTATATGTTTTCCCTATGATTACCTGGAATGCTTTCTCTGCCTCTCAGCTCCCACTGGGAACATTATCTCTCTCTCTCTCTCTCTCTCTCTCTCTCTCTCTCTCTCTCTCTCTCCCTTTCTTTTAATTCCAGGTAAAAGTCTTCTGCTATGATGAAGAGTTCTCAGTTCTCTAGTAATAGCAATAAAAGTCCCAACCTCTTGAGGACCTATTGATAGAATGTGAACAGCACTGTGGTATAGTGTCTGTAATCTTATAAACAATTTTTCCATTTTAGTATTATTATTTTCATTTTTCAAATGACAAAATTAAGGTTTAAAGCAATTAAATATCTTAGCAAAATTAATATACCATAATTTATATTACTTTATATTCTGGTGTCAACCCCTTCTTGCTCCTAGAACACTATTTGATTACCAGTTCTAATTCACTTAATAAGCTCTGAGCTCCCTTGAGTATATGAAATGTGTCTTATTCATATTTCTACCACTAGCGTGCCATGTTTAAAACCTGAAATTCAGTAAATGTTTAGCACATATGTTGACTATAAATAAAGAACATGAAATATTTTTATAAATCTGACTTTTTTAAAAGTCTGAGTGACTGTCACTATAAAGACATGTTCAAATATTTCATACACATCATGTTAATATAAATTATTTTATTAATTATAAATATTGTTCCTGTTTAGCAACATGTGAATTTTGGACTCATCTAGAAAAAGCGAATACTCATTATTATATCAGACTGAATAAGATGTCAAAACATCAAGGATCCCTGCATCCAGCTGAAAGGTCAGTTAAAACTGGGCTTTTTGAAGAAACTTGAGGCACGCTTGTAGCACAACCCTCTGATTATGATATTCCAGTTGTCATAAAAATTGTTTGAAGAATAAAAAATGTTAAGGCTTTTTGAAAAACAAACAGCACTGAGCTAGGTGATCCATATTTCTTATATGCTACTGAAAAATAAAACTACACCTTAGGGAAAAGTTCTGATTAACTCTCTCGTGCTCTTTCTGATAGCTTGGGTCCATCTTTTCTATTATAACAGTGTTCATGTTCAGTTCTGCCTAAACGTCCTCAAGCCACGGCAGATGTATTTTTCCAATTTTCAAATATGATATGAATATAGAAAAATGTTTTATATAAATTGTTTTATTTATAAACACACTATTCTAAGCCAGTTAAATGAACAAATCCTAACCAGATGTTTCATCATCTGTATATTATGTTTTGCTCTTTAACAGTAGAAATAACTTTACCCTTGAATTATTCTAGCATTGGCTGTGGTCTTCTCTAATTCATTCATTTTACTACGAGCAATGGGAATTATGCAAGATGTTTAATCCCTGATTTTAAGGAATAGCCAATTTTGGGAAGAAAACCATATACATGAAATAATTAATAGCAATGTAAGTTGATTATATATTGTAATGATTGTAACAAGTGATACTGTTGAGAAACAAAACCAAAAAAAAGAGAGAAGAAAAAGTTCAGGAGTATTCAGGGTCCTTTTTGTTTTGTAAGTAATTGGGGTTTGCCAAGTACTGAGAAATATTTATAATTTTGAACATTTGTGCTGCTTGCAGGAAGATATGTATGTGTGTGTATGTTTCCTATTATAGCACAGATTATTTTTATTTGACTTTGATAGACTAATCTTATAATTGCTAAGATGATGTATCACTTGTGTCATCGCCTAGTTGCTTTGGTACAGTGAAATTTAACCTAAAGTTTGTCTCTAGTTTACTGAATTATGTTTGGATTTTAATCTCTAGTAAACCACAAATTCTCAAATTTCTGTGTGTATGGCAACTAGCCTGGGAAATACTTAGAAAAATACAGATTCCTGGCATTTATCCTCAGAGATTCTGATTTTTTGGCTATGGGTTGGCCTAGAAGTCTGAATTTTAATTAGTTTCCTGCCCACCCAAAGGATCCTGATATAGATGGCTAGTATGGAGAAGCAGTACTGTATGAGGTCGGGTGAAAGCAGAGTTCTGGCTATCTTACGGTATTTGCGTTTGTATCTCCATTACTTTGCACAGTGTTTTTTTGTTTGTATGTTTTGTTTTTGTTTTGTTTTTAATGGAAAAATGACCAGACTGACCATTTAGGCAGCTTTAGCAGCTTCATGCATTAAGCAGGTGTTTGTTTAGTAATTTAGAAGTTTCCATTGTGTTTTTTTTTAATTGTAATGTTTATTTTGCCAATATGGATCCAATTTTAGGAATGTAGCAATAAATAAGACAAGAAAACACATCCTGAAAAAAATGTTAATAGAGTTGGGTAAATGTATCAATAAAGATAGACATGGAGTGAGGGAGCGTAGGAAAGGTCGTCATTTCTCATACTGGGTTCAGATAGAAGATGTCATGAAGTAGGTGATGTCTGTAGTGCATCTTCAGGCAGAAGCTGGAAACAGTGTGTCAGGGAAAACTGGTTGAAGTTGTTCCAACCAGAGAAAGGAGCAAGGACAAAGGTAAGCAGACGGGTAACACTGTTGCTGTGGAGGAACCACCAGTAGGCAGAGGCAATTTGGTTTGGTATGAAGATGGATGCAGCAAGAGGAGGAATGTGACAGGGATCACAACCAAAGACAGAGGCAGAAGCAGGACAAATTATAAACCTGAGTAGGATGATATCTTTGTATATCATAGGGTCATACACATTGTCCTGGGAAATCGATTGTATTCGAATCAGTAGAAGTATAGTTGTACTGTATGTGAAGGGGGCACATACAGCAGGTAGACTGATGTGTATCCATTTTCTTTACCTGGAGCTCTTTGGGAAGGAAGAAAAGAAGACAGATGACTAAGTCTCATCACTTTGTCACCTGACATCTAGGTTAAAAGACAAGTGGTATTTGCTAGGAAGAGACTGTATCTCTGCGATGCCATTGCAGAATGTCTCAAGTTAAGGATGGTCTACAGTAAAGAGAACCTAGGATCCATGGATTTAAGCTGAAGGCTCCCAGGGGAAACTAATGGAAACTGTGTAACTCTCAGGGGTGCACACTGGAGGTGTTTCAAAACTCATACACGCCTCCTGCTGTAACCTCATTTGGAGACCTCATCTATAATTCTGGGGCAAAGAACGCATTTCTGTAGTGAGGAAACAGGACCTGAGAAGCCACCCTTGATGTCCCAGATTTTGCTCTACTTCATCTGAGCCTACTGACTGCCTGTATCAGCACATTATTAGTAAAGCTTAATACTAGACAAGATGGTTGATTTTTATTAGTTTGGTTTGACAATTCAATCATGTGTGCTGTCCCTTGTGCTGGGTAGCATAATTAATGTAGAATAATATAATAGTTATTTTTAGTGAGAAAAGTGGAGACACATACTTAAAAAAAATAAATACTTATATGTATCATGCTGAAATTTCCCTGATCATCAAGAAAGAAACAAGGGCTGGGAATATTGACTTTTCTGTGATCATAAAACTGGGATAAACTTGGAACACTTTGGGGATTGGGACAAACAAGCAAAGACAAAATCATTTATCTTCTTTTCCTGATTACTGATTTCAAATTGTATTTTCTAATTAAATAATTACTAGAAAAAAAAGTAAATGTTAAATAGGATTCATAGTTAATTTTATCTGCAAAGAGGTTCTTGGAGGAGAACTTGAGGGTGATTGAAATAAAGGGTGGAATAACTAAGAATGAAATTGCTTTTGCAGTAGGCGTGGTTTTCTTGGAATTACAAATACTTAGAATACTTTTAAAATTCCTACATATTTGTGGCATCACCTACAAAGCTGATCAGCTAGTGTAAATAAACAATGCTGTTTATCTATCCATGTTACTTCGTCCCTTCTACGTGATGGTCAGTGTTTCATAGGAAGGATCACAGAATGGGGATGAAATTAAGCCCATTCTGCTGGCAGTGACTTCTGTAATAAGCTTGTGTTCCTGGCAATTGCCGTAACCCTCTTCATTGATTGCTGTCCTCATCTCTTACTGCTTTTACAGGGGCACAGGTATGTCCAAAGGGAGTAAACAGAATATAGATTGTTTGGTATTATTTTCAAAATACGAGTATAATTAAAAAAGAAGAATCACGAATGCTACTAATGCTTGTGGCCTGAAGTCTTATAACGTCACAGGAAATACAGCGTAATGTAGACAAAAGATTTCACGGGAAGTCATGACATTGTTCTGGCAAGGAAGAAAAAAGAAGAAAGAGAAATAAGGTAAAAAGGAACTGACAGATTGGTGTTGTGTAAACCTGGAGAGTTAACATCAAGGACTTAAAAATCAATTCTCTGCTTTATTGGGACCCAGTGTAATTATCTACATACAGGCGTAATGTGATGGAAAGTCCCTCTTCTAGCAGGAGGAGAGGTAGTCAATTCTGCTCTGAATACAAATAGATCACAGGGAAAGGAAAACGATGAATCAGGAAATAAATGAAAGAAAAAAAAGTATAAGGCCAACAAAGAAATCTGATTTCCCAATCATTTCATCCTTTTCCTATCGACACATGATAGCAAAAGTATAACATAAAGCCTAAAAATATGGTGTGATTAAATAAAATAATAGGAAAAACTTTTTAAAGTTAACCACCGACACTTTGTGTTAAAAGGCAGGTAATGGAACGCCATTTGTACAAACTATATCAATGTCAACATTTTATTATGTTATGCATATTTCTACACTTAGATATCTATTTATGAAAAAAAATGAATCAAGCAGAGAGCTTTCAGATATTACACAAAGCCTGGAAAACAATTTGATTTAAAAACTATTCTCATTTTATCTGTTTGCTAGAATTTATTTCTGTAAGGAGACATGAGTTTTCTTTTGTAACATCAGCTAATCAACCTAGATTTTTAACAAATTGAAAGTTTTTATCTCATTATTGCTATATGTGTGTGTGTGTGTGTGTAGATATATATATATATATACACACATATGTACATATATATGGATAAATATTATAAAATTGCATTTCATAAATAACTGGATATACTGGTATTATTTTAGGGAGTTAATTATTAAAAATGTTTTCTTCTAGCTATTCATTTTTATTTTGCTCCTCAAGGAAATATGACTCTTCCTTTCTCCCTCTCTTCCTTCCTTCCTTTTTTCTTTCCTTCCCCTCCTTCTTTCTCTCTCCCTATCCTTCCCTCTTCCTTTTTCTTTCTTTCAACATTACCACCAGACATTATTACTATGAAACACCAGTATTAAGTTCAGTATTATTTGCTGCTGACACAATAAAATTTAAGGATATAAAGTAATGTTTTGAATATTAACAGAGTAAATAAATGATGGAGTCAAGTATAACTGATTATTTTAGAGTAACTGGAAGAGTTATTATTTATTTATTTTGAGGGAAGGAATTTCTTTTCATTACAGTTTCAAACAGGGAAAAAATGAGCCTCCTGCTTCATAGTCACACGTGATTTCAGCCCAAATGTAATATTACTTATGGCTTAACCCTGTTGACTATTGTTCTCTGCTCTTTTTCTCATGTGCTTCAATTTGAAAGTAATAATATAATATTGACTACTTAGAGAATTTATTTGGGAGATATGATGTACTTACTAAATAAAGGAAACAGAGATTGAAATATATTGAAGATATATATGCTATATCTATCTATCTATCTATCTATCTATCTATCTATCTATCTATCTATCTAACATCTCACCTGTATATCTACAACTATCTATGTCATTGGTTTGAGATTTAGATATTAGCTTTTAAGAATTCAAATCCAAGGAGACTGGGCTTACAGTTGTGGATGAAACCCTGTATTCCATTCCTGACTTATTCTCCACAATCGGAACTCCTGAGTGTTCAGTATACATCTGACACAGTGAGGAGAAAGTTAGGGCTTGTAGAAAATGATTAGTGCAAGCTTTAAAGAAGTAGCTCTTGATCTTAATATCTGGTATTACAGTCATTAATACAATTACATATACATTATAGATATGTGAGTATAGATATCTAATATTTTATAGTTCTAGCATGCTTAGATGTTAATTTATTTTGTCACAAACCTTTGTTATTCTCATTTTTATTATGTAATAGTTACTCAGAAGAAATTCCTCTGTTAACACTAAGTAGGCCATATAATTTAATGGACACAGAACATTCCAAATGTTTCCTAGTAATATTAAGAGTTTATGGCTTGAGATTTGATAGTATGACTGTTCTATCTGAATAATTGTATTTACAAAAGAAATCGCTGAAGCCGTTCTGCAATTTCTAAGTTAAAATAAATTTTTTGAAAAACTCAATGCCATCTTGAAGTGAGGACAAATGCAACGCCCTGGATATTTGTGTGAATATTATGCACTTGATTGATGGTACAAAGCTGGGGGAGTAGTGACAAATCATACTAGATATATTCAAATAAAAATACAGAATTCTACTCATTTCTTCCTTCTACATGTTATCCCTAAAGTGCTTCAATTTTTTCATTGTTATCTATAGTTGTTTTGTTTTGGGTTATAATGACCATCATGACTTGAATGTTTTGAGTGAATGACTTTTTATTGATTTGTTTAAATATGACCTTTTATCTTTCTGACCAACTTGAGAAAATAATCCTCACTTCTCCTCCATTTGCAATTGCCTAACGCAGAATTTGAGAACAAATATGTCACTAATTCTTTTTATCCAAAATCTAATTACAATAACAGAAGTATTTTTAATCCCTTTAAAATACTTGTTTTATCTTAGAGGGTAGTTAGCATACTGAACACTTTGTACTCTCAGACATGGAAAGGAAGGAGACTATAGCTTCAAGCTATCTTTCCTATGGACTGCATCGAACAGTGAGCCATCAATTAAGATGATAAGACAGGCCCATTTAAAATAGAAATCTGATAATTCTAAAATTTATTAGAAAATGATGCACTCCCATATGACCTATGGATAAGAACAGCTTCTTCATGGCAATGATAATTTAGAAATATCTCAAAAATTTATTGGTAGTAAAGACATGGTCAGTTCAAAAAGATAATGCAGATGTGTTAGCCATCAGTTGTAGAAGGACATAATATATGAAGGAAAACACAATTAGTAATTATTAAGAATTATTTTCTTAGACTGAACCTACTACATTTTATATTTACCTGTTACACTCCCAGTCATCTGTCTACAGCTAGGACTCAACTCATATGAAAGACACATGCATAGTGTTTTAAATAATCTACAATAATCTATGTTAAAATATTTTAAATGAATTTAAATTTGGGATGAAAGCTTATTTTATTTTACAGTTCCTACAATATGCTTATCACATATTCATAAATTGAGGTTTATATTTAAGGGATGGGAATTGGAATAAATTAGGAGACAGAAGGGAAATAAAAACTTAATAGATTTTTAACTTGCAAAATTATGGTATTTTTAGTAAATGCCATTGTTAAATACAGTTTTGGGAGTATTTTTTGTTTTTTCTCCCACAGATATAAGGCTATGTATAATAAACATGTAATATTTTAACTATGTTAAAATAATTTTTAATTATAGTTGACATACAATATTATATTAGTTTCAACTGTACAACATAGTGATTAGGTATTTTTATAATTTATGAAGTGATCACCCTCTTGAATCTAATACCAATCTGACACCATACATAGTTATTACAATATTATTGACTATATTCTCTATGTACTTTCCATCCTATTCTGTAGGTACTTTCCATCCCCATGACTATTTTGTAACTACCAATTTGTACCTCTCAATTCCTTTCCTTCTTTACTCAGCCCTCTGACTATCCTCCCATCTGGCAACAATCAAAATGTTCTCTGTGTCTATGAGTCTTTTCATCTGAAGTGAGTCTGTTGTAGGCAACATATGTAAGGACTTTGTTTTCTTCTTCATTCAGCCACCCTATGTCTTTTGAGTGGAGCATTTATTTCATTTACATTTAAGGTAATTGTTTAAGATACATAGTTATTGCCTTCTTCTTCTTCTTCTTCTTCTTCTTCTTCTTCTTCTTCTTCTTCTTCTTCTTCTTCTTCTTCTTCTTCTTCTTCTTCTTCCTCTTCCTCTTCTTCTTCTTCTCCTTCTCCTCCTTTTCCTTCTTCTCCTTCTTCTTCTTCTCCTTCTCCTCTTTCTTCCTCTTCTTCTTCTTCTTTTCCTTGTCCCTCTATATTTCTTGTAATACTGGTTTGGTGGTGATGAACTCCTTTTATTTTATTTATTTATTTATTTTTTGTTTGGAAACATTTATTCAATTCTAAATGATAGCTTTGCTGGGTAGAGTAACCTTGGTTGTAGACCTTGGCTTTTTCATCACTTTGAATATTTCCTGCCAGTCTCTTTTGGCCTGCAAAGTTTCTGTTGAGTCCCTTGTATGTAACTAATTGCTTTTTTCTTATTGTGTTTAATATTTTCTCTTTGTCTTTAATCTTTGGCATTTTAATTATGATGTGTCTTGGTGTGGGCCTCTTTGGCCTCATTGTGCTTTCTGGCCTTGTATATCTTTCAAAATTAATAATAACTAGTCCTCAAGTAAGAGGACTTGACAGCACCATTTGTCACATGTAATTCATTCTAACTTTATCTGGTAATCAGACTGACCATCTGTGTTAACTGGCCTTATCTACAGGAAAAACTAACTTCTTATGTTTTTATGACAGGAGGGAGGTAGTTTTGCATCTTGGAGCAAGGTGCTCCCTGGAGGTAGGCCCTTACATGTCCACAGAATCTGAAAGATAGAGGATCTAGCTCTCTTGAAGTTTGAATTTCAAACATATGTTCCTAGGTCCCTTAGAAAGACATTCCTTGGTCACAAAACTGACAAAAAGCCAATCTAATCTTCAAAAGGATCTATTAGGTTGGTGCAAAAGTAATTGCGGTTTTTGCAATTGTTTTTAACCTTTTAAGCTGCAATTACTTTTGCACCAACCTAATACCATACATATGTTTCAAATAGTGGAGAAAGTACTTACAAGTTTTCTAAAGTAAATGCTCAAAAAAAGAGGAGGGAAATCTGTTTTTTTTTAACTTTCAACAGAGAGAATTAAGTCTCTATTTTTAATTTGTATTTGTTCTTACAATAGAAGCATAAAAGCATCACGTGGTTGGGATTTCTTAAGAAATATTTTATATGATGATTTGCTATTATTTTCTTTACAAAGTTTCTCCTGAATTGTCATGCTGTGGTTATTTTTTCTTACATACCTCTCACTTGCCTTTTTTTCAAGTCAAATAGAAAAAAATATATATATATATGTATTTTAATAAGTTAAAAGTAAATTGTTACAAATGTAATCCTGAGTCAAAATTTACCCTTTGCTTTATATTTTATTTCCATTTAATCAGTTAATGTTTGATTTTAGGTGTGGTGAGAAAGTAAGCTAATTTAAAATTTCAAACTGAAATCTCAGTATTACACAATATTTGATCAGAGTCACATTAATCACCGTTCATGTTAAACCTCTAGCTACTGTAGAGTACCTTCCTGAATAATGGCTGCCCTCCAGGGTTATCAATTATTAAAACAGAAGCCTTTTTTAGAGGAATGGTCTATAATATTTCTAGTTTCATTGATTTCATAGAATGCATTTTAACAAGCAAGATGGAGAAGTTCACATTTTTGGATACTTTTAAAAAATATTATAATTAAATACACATATATCTTGAAATTATCTTTTACACAGACTTGTAATACTTGGGATCGATCTATTCAGAGCTTGTTTTCTTCTAACTATAGAGTTACTGAGGCTTGCAAATATTCATATATGAAACAGAGAACTGAACCAAGAGCCATAGAAAACTTACAATATAATATCCTTAGATAGAGATCAAGACAATTATACATAAAATATATCACCTGCATTAATGCAAACTGTTATGCCACAGGACTAAAATAGATATGCCTGTTATAAAGCTCATTACCAAAAACATTGATGAGACATCTTCTCAGTTAAACATAAATACTCAAAATGAAATAACAAAGTATCTGTTAAATTATACGCAATGCCATATTTTAAGTAGTCTATCTCTTCCTTTACTTTTAGATTATTGGGAAACTATAGTTTAACAATAGTAAAGTTTAACAATATAAATAGAAATATGTTCTTCTTTAATATATTCCATTTTTAAAATTTACTGTTTATTGACTAACCTATTTTCTCAATGGCAATCACTAATTAATATATAATCCTGTTAATGATTATATTCAAAACACACTGATATCCAGTTCTGAAAAATAATAAAATTATGACTGTTGAGCCTATCTATTTTAAATCACATTTTGCCTCCATTTCACCAAAGGACCTTTCCTCTTGACCTTTCATTTCGTGTAATTTTGCTCACAAAGTTTTTGATTGCCAAGAGCACACTTGTTTTTTCTGTTTGTTTTCAACTCACTAGTTTAAATTTGTTTCGCAGCAGTAATTCTCTATGCTCATAGCAAGGTCTAGATTCCAGAAGATTTCTCTTTCACGGTTTTTCCAGTTGAATCCTGTTTACTAACTGCAAGTCAGTCACAATTGTAGTACGTGCCTGTGGCAAGCAGCAAACAAGGTCAGTCTTATATTACTCACAAAAACATTCAAGTAATTTCTTATGTTTCTGTAGTGGCATAACGCATTTCCAAGAGATGTGATATAGATCCCTAACATCAAACAAATTAAATTGCTCTAATTGAAAGGATAAAGGAATGGGTTGAACTTCACACATTGTCCCTCCCACTCATTCTAACTTCCACTACACTGAGACATCTACATGAAATTGGATGGGTTTCTGTAGAAAACACATTATAAAACCTGAGAGATTTAGAAGATGTTAGTACTAGGATTTCCATTGAATATGAACATGAACAGTAATTCCAAGGCAGCAGTATTAAGATAAAACAGGAGTGAAAGTTTTGTAGTATGATAAATAACATTTTAATATATGTTACTGAGTTAAAATGAAGGGACCTAAATACGTGTAGAGCACATTTTTTTCATTCATCTTAAAAACACTATATTTGACAATTTGAAATCAACTTTGAAAAGGATTAACTCTATGTTAAAGAAACATATCCAAATGTTTACTTCAGTGTCATGTCATCTAAAAACAAGACAAAACAATATAATAATAAAAATAGTAAATCTACTTTCCTGTCTGTACCTCTTTTTAAGCTAATGGGCCACTTTCCTAGCTAAGTAGTTTATTTTTATTTCATTTAAAATTTATTTTCAAATTAACTCCTTCAAGCTACCTATGAGTACAATGCTTTGCAGAGCTGTTTTGTCCAAATCCCTTGGACAGTAATAGAATTATCACATATTCTTCAGTTTTCAGTTTCACAATTCAAGGTACCAAAATTTGTGGAGCTCCCAAAATAAACAAAATCTTTAACAATTCTCCAATCAGGTTAAGTGTACTCTCCCAGCTCTATAATAAATTTATCATTGTTTGGAAGTCAGTGACACATTTTGTTTAGATTGCAGAAGTACCAAGAAAAAGTGTGTCCTCTTGCTGTATAGCAAAGTACCCCATAATTTAATGGTTTCAACCAGCAATCCCTTATTATTGCTTATGAGTCTATAAGTCAGTTAGGTAGTTGGGTGAATCTGAACTTGCCTCAGCTAATTTCCCCTAGACTCACTCATGATGGCATTTGTAGCCAGTTGGCAAAATACTGGTCCAATATGGCCTCCCTCATGAGTTAGGGATTAGCTGACAATCAGCTGGAGCAACAGGGATGGCTGAGCCATGTGTCTTCATCCAGTAGGCTCTCTTGAGCTCATTAACATGGTGGTAACAGTATTGTGAGAAAAAGAATAGAACTACACAGCACTTCTTGAGCCATAATCGCAGAACTGGTACATCGTCATTTCTGTTGCATTCCATTGGCAAGTCATAGAATAATACAAGCTCCCACTTGATGAGAATGACAAAGTCAAATTGCAAAGGAGAGGAATAATTGCAACCATTTTTGAAGTAATCTATGACATGAACTAAGACACCTGCTACTAATTCTCATTGTTTTGCAAATCAGTAGACAGTAATGGAAAATTCAACCTTAACAGAAAAATTGTGAAGAGAGGATTAAATTTGAAATAATGCCAAATTATAGTACTAAATCAAAATAGATTGATCAAAAATTCTGAGACCTTAGTTGTTTCAAATTAGATACATTACTTTAAATAAACCCATTTTATTTCCATTTATAAGTAGAAATTCAGAATAATGTTGATAACTTTTTCATGTAGTCATTAAAAATGTATCCTTTATTACTTGACCACAATTCACTTATGATCTTCAGATATTGTATAAGTGCTTTCTGTGAAAGGAACTTAAGTGTTATGTGGTCATGTGGGAAACAAAGTGTTTTTATTGAAAAAGGAAGCCATAACAACAAATTTCCTGATTTCTATGCAATCAAATAATATTATAAAAATACACTAAGTTTCATGTGCCATTTGTTTTGATACTGCTCTAACAGAATACTAATAATGCATATAAATCACAAATACTTAGCTATTAAGAAATTTATGCAATGCTAAGCTAATTTAATGTATTTTTTTATAATACAGGGTTTTCTTAAGGTTTTTGTCCTCAAACAAGATTTTTCCAAATATTTTTTATCATTATTATTCCTTATAACTGCAATATTGAAAAATCTTTATAAGTATATTAGTTCCTTAAAACCATTTAAAAAACCTACTAATTGTAACACAAGTACTCTGAATTTCATGACTAGAAAAAAACATACAGAACTCGTCTATGAAGTTATTTAGATATTTAGCAAATAGGTGGTTTTAAGATTTGTATTCACCTTTTCAATAACTCAAACAATGGAAAATAGGTAAAAGGGACCTATTTTTGTTTTAAAAAATGTATCCTACATAAGGTGGTTCATACATAGAATAGAAACATGATATACTTGTTTTTGCATTTTTATTTCATTGATTATTTCTACCCTGCTTTTACCTCCTGAAACTCTCTTGCCAGTCAATAAACTCTGAATAGAGAAACCTAGAGAAAGAGAAGAGTTTGACTTAGGACAAAGATAACAAATTTATGCAGTCCTGCTTTATCTATAGGTGAATATTTTTAAGAATGATCAGGCTCACATTAAATGATGGATG
Organism: Rhinolophus sinicus; assembly: GCF_036562045.2. Classification (NCBI taxonomy): domain Eukaryota; kingdom Metazoa; phylum Chordata; class Mammalia; order Chiroptera; family Rhinolophidae; genus Rhinolophus; species Rhinolophus sinicus. The sequence continues at coordinate 83,324,974 of NC_133751.1, read as the reverse complement.
ATGGTAATAAGACATTATCATTAATATGATTGCTGCATTTTACTTTAGAGATCACTGGGAAAAATATGCCTGGAAAGATTGGGATGAGGTTAAACAGCGTGGGGCATGTTAGGAAAGGAAAATGTTAATGTGGCATGGCAAAGGAAAATGTTAACATGTGGTACAAAATAAAGGTAACCACTTTCAAGATACAATATTTAAAATATCGGACTGTTGTTTATGTGTCAGTTATCCTAGTAATAGGGAATAAAATATCAGCAGGTACTACCATTTATGAAATTCCCTTGTATGAAAGATATTCACAAAACTTATTCTGCTGGCATTTTCTTATCACAACAAACAAAACTAACTCTTTTTAAGTTTTGAAATAGTTTTTATTGGTGTCAGCCATTGCAGTTGTATTACAGTTAGCTAACTCTATTCACATATGCAAGATAATATATATACCCTTAGTTTTTATATGTATGGAATGATTCATGAATGTTTAAATGAAACTTTAACAATTATTCCTAATTACCATGAAGTAATGTAATGAGCATATATGTATATGTATAAAATGTCAGACTTAATTTTCATAGATTAATCAAGGACTAAATATTCTATACATGGATATTCAAGGTTCATAATTTTTGTTACCAAAGTATATTTAATACTCATTCCTTAATTTATTTTGAAATGGAAAACTTTATTAAAATCCCAAGTAACATAATTGTTATAATACAAATTAATCGCATTCCATTTTGAAAAAAAGTTTGAAGATAGAGAGACATACATTATCTATAAATAGCATTAATTAGACATTAGAACTTTAAATAGACATTGAAGTGAATGAGGTTTATCCTTGTATGTTTTGATATGAAAAATTCTCTAAGATATATTATTGATTTTCAAAAATAAGGTTGCAATAAGTTGGTATAGGACATACTATGTTCCATGTTCTAGGCAATGAGAATGTAATGGTGAATAAAACAGAAAAAAATACATATATCTTGCTCTCATGAAGTTTATAGTCTAGGCCACTCATGAAAATTATTATAATAAATGGGAATATTAATTAATACATATGAGTATATTTTTAGTTAATTTATTATCAATGTAATATACTAGCAATTTTAAAATTTAAATGTTACCTAAAGGCTACCTATAAAGAACCAAGACTTGTATTTTATTACAATTTCTACCTTCAAAGGCAACATTTTAAAATTTGTGAACTGTCTCTTGCAGTGTTCCTTTCCATATATCTAAATAATATATTTATACACGTCTTTGACTCTTTATGGACAAACTTGTTACAGTAGTTGCCTATATTTTTTATGTCCACTTTCACCTCCCAGCATTCTTTATTTCACTCAAGTCAGGCTTTCATCCCTATCAGTACACTGAAACAACTTTTGCCAACTCACAAATGATCTTCACATTGTTACATCAAATGTTTAAATCTCAGTCTTTTATTACTTCATATACCAGGAGAATTTGGCACAGTTGCTCACTTCCTCTTCCTTGAAACACTTTAGCACCCTTTTCTTGGTACACTTCCTACAGTATTGGCTTCTGTTTCTCCATCTTCTTTAAAGGCCCTTTCTAATCTCCCTAACTACTTTGCAGTACTCCAGGGTTCAGCCTTTGAACGAATTTCCTTTTCTCTCTGTTCTCACTCTTATTTATTTACATGGCTTTAAATATTATATATATATATATATATATATATATATATATATATATATATATATATATATATATATATATATATATATTCTTACAACTTCTAAGTTTATACATCTAGCCCTGATAATCCCCCTGATTTATAGACTTGTATATAAAATTGTCTAGTTGACTTTCCAGTTGGGTATCCAATAGCATCTAAACCTTTGCATATTCAAAAGTGAACTTGTAATTCCCATATCTAATTTGCTCTTCTAGTAATCATCTCCATCTCAGTAAATAAAATGCCAATATTCTACTTACCTGACCCTCCATAATATGGAATTATACTTGACTGGCCTCTTTCTCTCATACAGTAGTCCCCATTTTCCATGGTTTCCCTGTCTGTGGTTTCTGTTTCCCACATTCAACTGGATTCAGAAAATATTTATTGGAAAATTCCAGAAATTAACAATTCATAAATTTTAAATGGTGCACCATTCAGAGTAACATGATGAAATCTCGAGCCATTCCACTCCATTCCTCTTGGGATGTGAATTATCCTCTTGTCCAGTGTATCCATGCCGTATGCATTACCTGCCTGTTAGCTGTCACTTAATAGCTGTCTCTGTTATCAGATAAATTGTCTAAATATCATAGTGCTTTTGTTCAAGTAAATCTTATTTTACTTAATAATGGCCCCAAAGCACAAGAGTAGTGATGCTGGCAATTTGGATGCCAAAGCGAAGCTGTAAATTTCTTCCTTTAAATGAAAAGGTATATATGTATAGGAAAAACTACTATATATATATATATATATATATATATATATATATATATATATATATATATATATATATTATAATCTGTGGTTTCAAGCATCCACTAGAAGGTCTTGAAATGTATCCCATGTGGATAATGGGGGAATGCTGTATTACTCCTTAGGTAATTAGTTCTACTTTCAAAATGTATTCCAAATCAGGCCTATTCTTACCACTACCTCAAACCTGGCCTAAGGTACCATCATCTCCTATTTGGATATGTCCAAAAGCTTCCTAACCTATTTCACTCCTACCCTTACTTCCTATAATATATTCTTCATATAATAGTCAATCAATCTGATTAAAATCTCATCATATCACCCCTCTGTCCAAAACTGTTTAGTAGATCTCCATCTCACTCAGAGAGAATGTGATGTCAACCAAGGCTGTGTCAGCCAATTCCCCAGTGGCCTCAGATGACACCCTCAAACTGGATAATTTACTCTATTTTCAGATGTGTGGTTAGGGTTTATGGAAACCAAACAATAGTGCATTATTCTGAGTTTTGTAGGTGGGATTTTCTGGGAAGCCGATTCTGAGACTGAGTTTAGCATGTAAAATATTTATTAAGAAGTGCCCTCAGGACCAGGATCAACACCTGTGATAGAAAGAGGAAGAAAGCAGTATTGGGTAGAAGTAAAAGTCTAACTGCAATGCAGGCTCAGAAACAACCTCAGCTGATGACATGAGGAGCTCGGGAACTAGGATGGCTGTGGGGGCAGAGCCCCAGAAAGTAGTTTCCAGGCTCTCAGACTCACAAAGACAGGTGCTGGCTCAGGTAGTAAATGGCCAACTGTGATTGCATGGCCATCAGCTGTGGCTAGTTGGCCGTCCGCTGTAACCAGTGAGCCATTGGCCACTAATATAACTGCTGTGGCTACGCTAGCAGAGAGAGGGAGGAAGGAGGAAGAATGGGGGCTAGCAAGAAGATGGCGGCTGGCCTGGCAAGCGTGGATGGCGGTTTGCGGACAGTGTGGATCCAGCCTCCAGTGAGAGTATAGTGCCGCCAGAGAGAATATAGTGGTATGACTCCCCTATCTATGGCTCCGTGGGTGTTCCTTTTTGGCCTCACCATATCCTGTGTTCTTGTATGGGGAGTGGGAGCAGAGACCCCACAGGCTGCCCCGCATGACAAATGCGAGCAGGGTCTCCCGCACGACAATGGCTCTTCAGAGTTTTCCTGAGTTACAGTGCCCTAGTAATGGGGGCAACATCCCCTTTGTTGAAGGGGGTGTATCACAATGTCCATACAGTATCCACCACAGAAATGTAGATAATTTACCAACAGCAGGCCTGCCAAAGCAAGAATCACTTATACCTGGAATGAGTAGCTGTTTAGAAAGGCTTATTTTGTAGGAATTGAGTCTTTGGGAAAGAGATGCAATCATCCTAAACCAATTGATAAGACTGAGTCAGGGAAAGGAATTCACTTACTTCCCTTTCCTTCAAACTATTGATTTCCACAAGGCATTTCCCATTCCCATTTATCACACTAGATGCCAAGGAAACCAGTTGATTTAGCACACACAAGTTTGACACCTAGGTTGTAAGTTTGAGGGGCAACAATTGTGAGTTGAATTTGGAGGGTTAATATGAAGCTATACAGTGAAATGTTTCTACTTAATCTTACCCTAGTATGTAGTCTGATCTTATCTCCAGCTATTTATTCATGTGAGCTTCAGTGAATGTTAATAAGCCAGCTTTTTCACAAAAACATTCCCCATACACCATTAAATGAAAACCCTCTAGTCTCCTTTCCAGGGTATACAGTTCTTACTGCTGTTTTTCTGGAGCAAGGGAGAGAATCTGGCTAGTAATTTCAGAATTCAGTTTCCAGATTTCTACTTAGACCTATGTTTTGAACACCAGTCTCACACCTGACTCTCTTTAGTCTCCTCTTTTCTCATATCATCCTAGTACAATTCTCTATCAATGGCAACTATGATTTCCTGCCTGCTTTAATCATCGTGGAGTCCATTGTCTTCATAAGATGGTAAATTGGAGATACAGCTGGCTCAAACAGAGTCCCTATCAATCTATCAGAATTTAGCCCTTCATCTCCTGATGCCACCAAGGTCAGAGCTTCTCAAGGGTTCTGAGAAGCAAATTGGGTACCTTCTTGGATTCCCTCTCTATTGTCACTGTAGTCTTTTTCTTTTTCTTTTTTTTATGTTTTGCTTTATTAAATAGAAATAGCTCTCCAACAATCATTTTCCAATCGCCAAAATCATTGAAATTTCTTTTTTATAACCTGTCCTATTGTGCGTATCCCATCTTGTATTCTTTACCTAAGAGATCTGACAATTAAGTTCGCGAAATTGTTGCAATGATGTTGTTAACCTTGTTTGATATCAGAAGGATTATACAGCATGAATTCATACCAACTGGACAAACAGTTAACAAAGTTTACTATTATTACTGGAAAGGCTGCATGAAAAAGTTAGATGACCTGAACTTTTCGCCAACGTTATGGCTCTTGCATCATGACAATAACCAGCTCACACAGCACTGTCTGTGAGGGAGTTGTTAACCACTAAACAAATAACTGTGTTGGAACACCCTCCCGACTCACCTGATCTGGCCCCCTATGACTTCTTTCTTTACCCAAAGATAAAGGAAGTATTTAAAGGAAGACATTTTGATGACATTCAGGACATCAAGAGTAATATGACAACAGCTCTGATGACCATTCCAGAAAAAGAGTTCCAAAATTGCTTTGAAGGGTAGACTAGGCACTGGCGTTAGTGCATAGCTTTCCCGGGGAAGTACTTCCAAGGTGACCATAGAGATATTCAGCAATGAGGTATGCAGCACTTTTTCTAGGCTGAGTTCATAAACTTAATTTTCTGACCTGGTATTGTTAGTGCAGTGTGGGTAAGAGAGGCACTTGTAAATGCATGTTGTCTGTCAGCTGTGTTTACCAGTACTCTGTAAATTCATTAAACAAGTGAACATAAATAAGAAAATATTAGTGGTTGTTAATTGAGATCTGAAGAGAAGAGCTGGAGGCAGACTGAGGAGGCAGGGTATTTTCATTTCTTATTTCATTTCTAAACTATTGATGTTTCTTAATTTATGCACCCACTAATTCCTATTTTAATGCCAAAGAACTTATTTTAGTGGACTAGTGGACAGTATTATAGCAGGATAACCTTTTATGTTTTAAATAAAATAAAATAAATATATAAAGGAACATTTGTTATTATTTCTAAATCAATATTTTTTACTTTGGGTTTTATTTCATTAATTTTGTTTTATTTTTATTTTTACTACACTATGTTGCCTTTAGTAGTCAGTCCATTTCTGTCAAGAAAACAAAGCCCACATCAGGTATTTTATTAGAGCAAATACAGTGAACTAGGTACAGTTAGAAATACAGAAAGATCAAATTGAGAAAGTAAGACAACAGAGTGGTAAGTAAACATAGGAAGCTACAACCTGGGGAAGGAAAAAATAAAAGGACTAGAAGGTATTATCAGAGGCCAGAAGTTGGTAGAGGCTTAATCCATGTCAAAGGGGCCAGATCAGAGCTGGACGATGGAGGTGAGACAAACAGATTAGAGATGCTGCCTCAGTCAGGGTAGCATGCACTGGCTTTTCATTTCTCTCATCTTACCGTGTCATATGGTTGCTTCTCTTGGCTGAAGATAACAGGAAGAACAACGGAAAGGAAATTTGGAGGGTGCAGAGACAGAACATTGATATGAGATGAGAAAAGCACATGACCAGCCACTTCTCTTGTCTCCTTTTCTGCTTTCTCTTTACTTGCTCTGGAACATGATACAGAGCTCACGTTCCAGACCAAATGTGCTGGAATGATTTCTCTACCACTTACTAGCGGTGTGACTTCCAGCAAATGATTTAACCTCTCTCAGCTTCTATTTACTTATCTTCTAAGTGTACATGATAATAATGGGACCTGCAGGCTCGAGTTGTTCCAGGGATTGAAAGAACCAACTGCACACCCAGTGCCTAGGGTTGTGCGGGACACATAGACACTTACTTACATTGTAGTTACCATTATTATTATTAGTAGTAGTAGTAGCCTGTAAACATTAAGATAAATCTGATAGATCCAATTCATAGGAAGTAAAGGTTGAGAAACAGCCTTTGAAGTCCAGGAAGGTGGAAGACTTGGTTATTTGTACAGTTTTCATCAGTGTCTCTTTACTGGTCTGGAATCACATCAAAAATCAACTAGGGGCTTGTTAAAATGCATATCTTGGACCACATCCATGCCAAGTATACCATAATGTATAGGAAATGGAAACCAAAAGTTACATTTAACAAGCTTTTTAAGTAGTTTTTGTGCACAAAATTATTTAAGAAATGCTGCCAAAGGGGTCATGAGTAAACATTGCCTTCCTTTTTGTCTCCCATTTGCTGAATGAACTGAGGTGGATGCATTTGGATTTGTAAATGATCATAAGAGCTTTTCTACTGGGATTAAGGTAACGGATTTCACTACCAAGGTGTCACAAATATAGGACTGGTTTATGCTTTAACCTTGGTCCTCTTGTAAATGTTTCTCCCCTTTGGCTAAATGGCAGTGCTATCTTTGAGCTTCCATTAATATTCAAGGGAGGAATAAAGTTGACCAAGCTAACCTCAATCTTTTGATAGGTTTTGTTGCTATTTTTTTAATAGGACACTCTTTTTAAAAGAGAAAGCACACAACATTTTATATAAAACCTCAAATAATATTAAAAAATAAACATGTCTGCTGAATTGGTGTAACTTTTTTTTCTTTCTTGTAGGTATACAGTTTTTTTTTTTCTTTTGCCTTGTGTTTTCTTTTTTATAGTTCAAGATTTTCTTACATATCATAGAATGTCCCTTAATTAAGCCTCAGACTTTAAAATTGTATTGTTAAAATAAGTTTTTGTAGTTTATTAAAAACTAGAAAAATTATACCAAAATGGAATATTTTAAAAAGTGTAAAATATCTATAATCTGAAGGTGTAAATGTTTTCTGCTAAATTGCCGTGTTATCTATATTACTGCTATAGAGGGACGAGAATAAAGATAATTTCAAGATGGGAAAGACTGAAAATACTAGAATGATTTACTCATAAGGTATCAGACATATTATTAAGCTAAAAGCAAAAGATTAACAGTGGTTGTGTTTTATAATTCATCCAACTGAGATCAAATTGATCATAATTGCAATGAGTGTTACAGAATTCAGACATTGAAACAACCCCAAATCACAATCAAATTTAAAATATACTATGTAATGGGCACGTTGTGAAGACTCAAAAAGAAACTGAGTTTAATATCATTTCCAGATGTTTAATGTAATGGTTAAAATGTGTATTATTTCCTTTTTAAAAATTTCACTAAACTTATTTGGGTGATATGGTTAATAAAACTATGTAGGTTTCAAGTGTACAATTCTATAATACATCAGTTATATATTGCATTGTGTGTACACGACCCAAAGTCAAATCCCTTTCCGTCTCCATATACTTGACCTCCTTTACCATTTTCTACCCTCTCCCACCCCTTTTTTCCTCTTGTAGCCACTGTTATATGTGTCCATGAGTTTTTGTTTGTCTGTTTGTCTTATTTGTGCATTTGTTGCTTTCAGTTTTATATCCCACATGTGAATGAAATCATATGGTTCTTGACTTTCTCTGTCTGACTCATTTTATTTAGTATTATATCCTCAAGATCCATGAATGTTTTTGCAAATGACAGTATTTTATTTTTTCTTATGGCTGAGCAATATTCCATTGTGTGTGTGTGTGTGTGTGTGTGTGTGTGTGTGTGTGTATCTCACATCTTTCCAATCATATATCACAGGACACTTCAGTAAAGGACACTTCAGTTCTTTTCAGTCTTGGCCACCATGAATAAAGCTGCAATGAACATTGGGGTACATATATCTTTATGGATAAATGTTTTCAGATTTTGGGGGGTAGATGTCCATAATAGGGATTGCTGGGTCATGTGTTACTTTTATTCTTAATTTTTTTAGGAATTCCCATACTGTTTTCCATAGTGGCTGTACCAATTTACATTCCCATCAGCAGTGTATGAGGGTTCCTTTTTCTCCACAGCCTCTCCAACACTTGTTATTATCAGTCTTGGTGATGATAGCCATTCTAACAGGTGTGAGGTGATATATCATTGTTGTTTTGATTTGCATTTCCCAGATGATTAGTGATGTTGAACATTTTTTCATATGTCTGTTGGCCACCTGTATGTCCTCTTTGGAGAAATGTCTATTCAGGTCCTCTGCCCATTTTTTAATTGGACTGTTTGTCTTTTTGTTGTTGAGTTCTATGATTTTTTTTACATATTTTGGATATTGGTCTCTTATCGGAAGTGCTATTTGCCAATATCATCCCCCATTTGGTTGGTTTCCTTTGTTTTTTTGATGGTTTATTTTGTTGTACAGAGGCTTTTTAATTTGATATAATCCTATTCATTTATGTTTGCTTTTACTTCCCTAGCCCCTGATGTCAAATTCATAAAATCCTCTCTAAAACCAAGGCCCATAAGTTTAGTATCTATGTTTTCTTCTATGTATTTTATTGTCTCAGGTCTTATATTTAGGTTTTTGATCTATTTTAAGTTAATTTTGGTGTATGGTGACAAATTGAAATCTAGTTTCATTCTTTTGCCTGTGGCTTTCAAATTGCCCCAACACCATTTATTGAAGAGGCTTTATTCTCTCCACTGCATGTTTTTGGCTCCTTTGTTGAAAATTATTTGCCCATATATATGTGGGTTTATTTCTGTGCTTTCAATTCTGATTCCTTGGTCTCTGTGTCTGAAAACTAAAAGACATTATTAAAAGAAATTGAAGAAGACACAAAGAAATGGAAAGGTATTTTGTATTCACAGATTGGAATAATCAACATAGTTATAGTTAAAAAGGCCTTGTTACCCAAAGCAATATACAGATTTAATGCAATCCTCCTCAAAATCCCAATGACATTTTTTAAAAAAGAAATAGAGCAAAAAATCATCTAACTTGTACAGGAACCACAAAAGACCCTAAACAGCCAAAGTAGGAAAAGAGGAAAAAGAACAAAGCCAGGGACATCACACTTGCTGATTCCAAATTATATTACAAAGTGACAATAATCAAAGCAGCATGGCATTGTCTTTTTTAAAATTTAAAATAAGTTGGAAGTAATGGGGTTATTTGGATTTTGTCCCGCTTTTCAGATATATTTAGAACTTGGCTTAGTTTATTGCATTTTTTTCCAATTGTCTGTTTTGGCATCTGACTTTCCTTATGACATCCACATTTCCCAGAACAGGTTTTCTTTGAGTATTTCTCATGTGAAGTCCTAAGGCTGTGACACAGACCCATAGGAATGTCCTGGTGAAAAACAAGATTCTTGTATTTAATTGTCCCAAAGATCGTGATTGTTATTCCCCTTACTCTTTCTTAGGGAATAACAAGGAAGATTTAGGAAAGTCCTTGCTTCCCATGGGTCTCACAAACCACTGTTAAATCACTAAGTTTCAACAATCTCTTTCAATGCTCTCACATCCTTTATTTAAACCACACCCTCAATACTCTCTCCTATCATTCTCCAGAACAGTAGCCCAACTTTCTAGAAAATCTTTCTCCTTTTATAGCTGAGAACCATTTCTCCTGCAGGAAACACACTATGTACTTGTCTCAAAAAAATCCACTGGATACCAATTGTCTATAAGAATAAGAGAACATTTTCTGACTGATATCAAGATTATCTACAAACTGGTCTTAATTTACCTTTCTACTCTCTGTGCCACTAATTTTATTCTTATTCCTTAGATTGTAGTTCCTCTTTCATAGTCAATGATGCATATTATTTATGATGACACTTTTTATTTTTCCAGAAAAGACCTTACCCTCAATCTTGGTATTTACATGTTGTAATATACTTTGAGGAAATATTTAAATACAGGCTCCTCTATCATCTATTAAGAGCAAAACAAGTGCTATTTACATCATTAATAGTAGTAGTATTTTCCCAATTTACAGTTGAGAAAAAGAGCCTGAAAGAGTTTGCTGTTATAAGGCTATCAAGAACTTTTATTATTTCTGAAACATAATAGTTATTCTCCTCAAATATGTAAAATTATGTAAGGATAAGTTAAACCTAAAGCATATGAGGAATATAAATCAACTTTTTTTCCCTCTATTTTGCAACAACTTTCCCAGAGTTCAGGCCATCAGCAAATTTCATTTGGACTGCTGGCCAAATTGTTCTCCTGACCAAATAATACTTTACACTGTAGCCAGAGTTATGGTTGTAAAATTTAAACATGATTATAGCATTTCATAATTTTAAACACTGGAATGACTCCACATTACTGCAATAGGGATTCCCGTTTATTAATGTGGAATATGAGGCTTTGAGGATATTTTATTCTATTTAACTCTCTTCCATTACTCTCCTTCATACCTAGCTCTTGCATTTTACAAGCTTCACCAGACTTTTGTAGTTTTTCTAATGTCTTATTCTCCACTGTTGGTCTTGGCAGAAAATATTTTCTTCATTTAGAGCAACGTTTTCCCTGACTCCCACAGCAATCTTTGTCTGTGTAACTCATGGTTTTTTACTTTGTTTCAAATCCCAGCCTAGATATCCCTTCATTTAAGATTTATCCCTTATGCTGTAAGTCTTTCTAAGTACTATAATAGCACTGTACTTCCACTATCATAAAATCGCACTTGTCTATTATAGTTAATATTTGTCCATCTGTATCCCCTAGGATAGTATTTGTTCACCTAGCTCAGGTAGTATACGTATATTGATTATACTTTACTATTTCTTTACCACCTTCAGGTTGGTGGGGAGGGGTTTCCCATGTCATTAAGTAATGCTTCCACACTAGCTGGATGTGCTACAACTCAATTCTATCACTATCTACCCTGAGATAGCATCATATTCTATACGTTAAGGGCTCAGTCCCACAAGACCACATTACATTTCAGACACCAATCGTAAGCCCGGGTTGTTAACTTGGGCTTCTGACCTACTGGCTACAAATTGGAGATTCCCACAATAATATCATTGGACTTCAGATGCTAGTTGCAAGGTAGGTTGTTACCTATACTTTTCACTGACTGGCTATAAATCAGAGGTTCCCACAAGCCCCTCCTTGGATTTGATTAACTTGCTAGAGCAGTTCACAGAACTCAGGACACTCACTTACTAGATTACCAGATTATTATAAAGGATATTTAAGGATATGAATCAACAACCAAATGAAGAGATACACAGGACATGGTCCAGAACAAAGGAGCTTCTGTCCTCATGGAGTTTTAAGCCCATCCTAATGGCACATGGAACCATTCTGGTTCCCCAACCTGGAAGCTCTCTGAACCCTGTCCTTTTGGGTTTTAATGGAGGCTTTATTACATAGGCATAAATGGTTAAATCATTGCCCATTGGTGACTGAACTCAATCTCCAGCTGCTCTCCTCGCTCTGGAGATGGAGGGGGCACTGAAAGTTGGAACCCTCCAATCACAGGGTTGATTTCTCTGGCTACCAACCCACATCCTTAGGTGACCTAAGAATTTTCCAAAAACTACCTCTTTAACGTAACAAAAGGCCACTTTATTGCTCTCAACACTTAGGATATTCTAAGGGTGGCCAGAAATAGGGACAAAAGCCAAATATATATTTGTTATTATAAATCACGATTTCATACTAGTCAAAATAGTTTCAGGTGTATAGTAGTCATCTAGTCAACATTTGGTAAATGAATGGATGTGGATTAGAAGACAAATGCATCAAGCTCATGACATTTCAGATAGCAAGTTGTTACAAATTTTGAGGAAGACCCACGATTCCCCCCCCCCACACATACACATACTGACAATATATTTAATTAAATATATGGGACTTAATAACAGCCAACTCGCCATAAAGGAAAAGAATAACTGCTTATGATTTCTGAAGGTTATGTTGTTGATATTGATGGAAACATATTCCTGCTAGAATTAAGAAATAAGTCAATTTTTTACTAAGTCACTGCCCTTTTACACTGAAGTGTATAGCAACCATTTGAAATAATTTGCACTAAAAGTCTAGATACTTCCATTAATAGGAATGTTTACCAATATCAGACATTCCTGATTCTTAAACTCACTACCAGCAAGGCCACGTCCTTGTCCAGGGTGAAAAGCAGAAATTACCCAAATGCTCCTAAACAAAGTCAGCTCTTTATTATTCCAAGGAACTACATTTCCACAGAGCCTGCTAGAAAGTGGGTTTAAAAAAAGAGGGAGGGAGGTCGAGAGGATATTGGAATTTAATCAATACTAGGAAAACCCAAAATAGGCAAATTCCATCATAACCACCCCCAGAATTTGTGTTAGGCTCAGCTGAGATGATCTCAGTTCTAGGAACATTCTTTAAAACTCTGGAAAGAACTGTGAGTGTGTCTTTTATGGTTCTCTTGTCATCCTGCTCAGTCCTCTTCATTTGTACTTACCATATTGAATGAACAAGGTCTATTTATTGTACAACCTCCATAATAGATTCTAAGACACTGAGAACTAGAAACTCATATATGATGTGTTAGTGTTATCAACACAATGCCTTGCTTAGCATTTATTGAAGTGAACTCAATTGAATATCTGCACCTTTTTTCTCACTATGTTCCTTTTTTCACTTCCTTCAACTGATATCTTAAGGTTCTTTTACTCCAACCTTCACTACCAAAATTCATTTTCTCTCTCCCTAAAATATAAAATATCAATCACTTATTTATTCTTCAGTTGCATTGAAGGTCTGTCTCAAGAATGTTTGAAGTGCATATCTGATCTTCAGTTGGGAATAGGTTTGATCTCCATTAAAAATGCCATGCTTCACAAAGCAGGCAGGCAAGAAAAATTCCCTCCCATCCTTCACTAGCTAATTCCCATTTATCCTTCAGGACACAGCTCAAATATTACTTCAAGCAAGTCTTCCTTCAGAGTAAATTAGATTGCCCTGATAAAAAGCTTGTGTATTTTTAATTAAATATTTGTGCACTTACTCTTTGTTAAATGCCTGTCTCCCTCACTATGTTGTAAGTTCCTTGTGGGAATGGGAAGGCATACTCATTTCTCACAACAATATCTTCAGTAAATAGCACCATGTTTGGCATATGGTTGCTATGCCACAAACATATTTCTGAATACATCAGTTTAATATAACATGGAATCTCTAGGTCAAAAGTAAATGTAAGGGTTTTGATCATCAACAGAGATGCCTTTCTCCTCTCACTTTATTACATTTAAACATTCATGTTCTCTGCTCAGCATAAAGTTCCAAAGGACAACGCTTGGGTAGACATAAACAATTACAGACAGGAATGCATACTCTTCCAGTTAGCCACAAAAGAAATTGGAAGTTGAAAGTAAAAGTGATATGATTTAAGAGTTAGAAAAAGATAAGTATAATAAGGATAAAGTAGCTTTGAAAATTTCCAAAAATCATTGGAATTTCATGATATTTTATTTTTTCAAAATAAAAACCATGATATTTATTTTACTTGTTTCCTAATTACGTGTAATATAGTGTAGCCAAATCTAAAAGATGCAGATAAACATTTTTTTGTTGTTATTAACAACTTAAAATTATTTCAGCTAAATTTAAACAAATATTGTTACTGTGGAAAATATGTCAATTCTAACGATCTATTTCTAGTTAATCACCTGTCTTGTTTTGCCATTTAAAAATTACTCAGACTAAAAAACATAAGTTGTTACTTATTAAATAGCATCCACCTGGTGGTTCTGCTTTTTCTCAACTTAAGTTGTCACCAAAAATAGTGTGACCATAACTTATTTAGGTACTGCCACCATATCTACCTAAAACATATAACGTCTACTATAAATGTTATCTTTCTATTCTTACTCTTTATCTTGTTCCTTTTCTTCACCTTCTCTTCAAGTTTCCATGGGAACTCTAAGGAAAAAAAAGTAATGACAGATTTCCTAGGAGTACCAGTTTAAACAATATTTTCACTGTGGAGTTTAGTGCTGTAAGAGTTTTTACCTATTTATAGATATGGATGTGTCTCCTTTAACAGAAATAAGATACATTTTTTCATATGAGATTTTTAAATTGGTTTTATCTTTTTTATGCAATTAAATTGTTTGATCTAGCTTTTATGTGAAACTATTTAATATAACTATTTATACTTCTTGGAAGTGTGATATATATCCTGATTGATGTCAGTAATTTGATGGCTTACTCCTATTTATTCCTCTAATGTTAGGATTTGGAAAAAAATGATTAAATACAAAAGAAACAATTGAGGAAAACCTTGGGAATTAATTTTCTTGTGACAAACTTGTAATTGTATGGCAATACCAAGCAGAAGCTACTAGTTCTAGAAAATAATAATTTCTTCTAACACTTCTCTTCTAATATGCAAATATCCATAACTACAAAGTTAAACTACATGAGAAATCAAATCAAAAAATAAGATTGCACTATGAGTCCATGATGATGCTTCTTAAAATAAATAAATAAATAAATAAATAAATAAATAAATAAATAAATAAACAAACACTGCTTCCATTTTTCTTCTCTACTTATCCCCAAAGGGGAAAACTAGATGTTTTCCATAAGACAAAAGGCAGGTGAAATCATATTTCATATGTCTAAAATCTCACGAAAAAGAAAAATCAAAGCAATAAGACAAAGCAGATAAAAATCCTCATTTAATTAAATATGTTAGAGAAATTTAAAAATATTTATTGTATACCAATAAAGGTCATATGTTCTTCCACATTTTTACTTGTATGTAGTTTCTCATGTTTGACTTTAAAAATCCATTCACATATTTGTTCCTTATTTTGTTGCATAAACCAAGCAAGTATTTCATAAAAATTGGCAGAAGCAGAATCCATTTGAATTTCCCTTTAAAAAGCAGAAGAACCCATTTCTTTCTAAGTGAACCCCAGATATTTTCAAGTTGAAGTATCAATGGAGATTTTACTGTGTCTGCTGCCACCAATTGAAAGACAACAGAAACAGTAGAGACTAGTTGGCTTCTCTGTGGAGGTCCTGCCAAAGGAGAGTTAAAGCCTAGACAAAGGTTTACAAGAGTGTGTTCCATAAAATTCCAGTTTCTTAGATTTCAAAATGTGTTATATCATTGGAAAATATTATGTGGTTAAGATTGGAAAATACTGCGTTAAACAAAATTAAAGTATTATCTTTTAAAAATTTTCATAACCACTAATTTGTACTTCTTAATCCATTCACCTTTCTCACCCAGCCCCCCAAGCCCCCTCCCATTCAGCAACCATCATTTTGTTCTCTGTATCTACGAGTCTGTTTCTGTTTTGTTTGTTTGTTTCTTTTGTTTTTTCGATTGCAGATATAAAATGAAATTACATGGTATTTGTCATTCTCTGTTTGACTTATTTCACTTAGCTTAATACCTTCCAGGTCCATCTATATTGTCACAAACGATAAGATTTCATTCTTTTTTATGGCCAAGTAATGTTCCACTGTATGTATGGCCCACTTCTTCTTTATCAAATTATCTATTGATGGTCACTTAGGTTGTTTCCATATCTTGGCTATTGTAAATAATGGTGCAATGAACAGAGGGGTACATATAGCTTTTCAAATTAGTGTTTTCAATTTCTTCAGATAAATGCCCAGAAGTGGAATTGCTGAGTCATAAGGTAGTGTTATTTTAAATTTTTTTTGAGGAACCTCCATACAGTTTTTTCACAATGGCTGGCCCATTTTACAATCCCACCAACAGTGCATAATAGTTCCCTTTTCTCCATATCCTCACCAACACTTTCTTGATATTATAATTTCTTGATATTAGCCATTCTGACAAATGTGAGGTGATATCTCATTGTGGTTTTAATTTGCATTTCTCTGATGAATAGTGACATTGAGCATCTTTTCCCATGCCTATTGGCCATCTGTATGTCCTCTGGAGAAATGTTATTCAGGTAGTCTGCCCATTTTTTAAAATGGATTATTTGTTTTTTATGGTGTTGAGTTGTAAGAGTTCTTTATAAATTTTGGTTATCAACCTCATATCAGATATATCATTGGCAAATTTCTGCTCCCATTCAGTAGGATGCTTTATATTTTGCTGATCATTACTTTACTTTTATTTAACATAGTCCTAGAAGTCATATCCACAGCATTCAGACATGAAAGAAAAATAAATAAAAGGCATCCAAATTGGAAAGGAAGAAGCAAAACTGTCATTATTTACAGATGGCATGATACTAAATATAGAGAACCCCAAAGATTCCACCAAAAAATATTAGAACTGATCAATGAATTCAGTAATGTAGCAGGATACAAAATTAATATTCAGAAATCAGTTTCATTTTTATACACCAATAACAAACTATCAGAAAGAGTGATTAAGATAACTGTCCTATTTAAAATTGCATCAAAAAAATAGCTAGGAATAAATTTAACCAAGGAAGTAAAAGAACTGTACTCATAAAATTGTAAGACACTAAAGAGAGAAAGAAGATACAAATAAATGGAAACATATACCATGCTCATGGATCAGAAGAATTAATACAGTTAAAGTGTTCATAATAGCCAATGTAATATATACGAAATCTGACAATTAAGTTTGTGAACCCATCCTAGAGAAAGTACTACATATCTCATTGCTGAATATTGCTACCGTCATCTTCAAAGTACTACCCTTGGGAAGCTACACACCAATGCCAGCATCTAGTCTACCCTTCAAAGCAATTTTGGAACTCTTTTTATGGAATGGCCATCAGATCTGTCGTCCTATTACCCTTGATGTCCTGAATGTCATCAAAATGTCTTTCTTTCAATATTTCCTTTATCTTCGTGTAAAGGAAAAAGTTATTAGGGCCCAGAACAGGTAAGTAGAGAGGGTGTTCCAATACATCTATTTGTTTACTGGCTAAAAACGCCTTCACAGGCAGTGCCATATTGAGCTGGTGCATTGTCACGATGCAAGAGCCATGAATTGTTGGCGAAAAGTTTAGGTTGCCTAACTTTTTCATGCAGCATTTTCTGCACTTCCAAATAGAAAACTTGGTTAACTGTTTGTCCAGTTGGTACAAATTCCTAATGAATAATCCATCTAATATCAAGAAAGGTTATCAACATCATTTCAACTTGTTCAAGAACTTAATTATCAGACCTCATAGATATAATGCAATCCTTATCAAAATACCAATGATATTTTTCACACAACTAGAACAAATAATTCTAAAATTTATATGGAACTATAAAGACCCTGAATAACCACAGCAGTTCTGAGAAAAAAGAATAATGCTGGAAGTCACAGTACATGACATATAGCTATACTACAAGGTCAAGTAATCAAAATAGCATGGTATTGGGATAAAAACAGACACATAGGTCAATGGAACCAAATAGAGAGCCCAGAAATAAATTCATGTCTTTATGTTCATTTAGTCAATGACAAAGGAAGCAAGAATTTACAGTGGGGTAAAAAATAAAAATACTATACAATAAATGGTACTAGGGAAATTAGGGATACATGCAAAAAAATGAAACTCGACCCCTTCTTACTTTATATAGAAGAATATACTCTATGTCTTGATTTGATCACTTAATCCATTTACATTTAAAGTAATTATTGATAAGGGCATAGTTATTGCCATTTTATTATTCACATTTTTTCCCCTTCTTTTTCTCAAAGAAGCCCCTTTGACCTTTCTTGTAATACTCGTTTGGCAGTGATGAATTCCTTTTGTTTTTTTTCTGATCTGAGAAGCTCTTTATCTCCCCTTGAATTTTAAGTGATAGTCCTGCTGGGTAAAGTAGTCTTGGTTATAGGTTTTTTCTTTGTATCTTCTTGAATATTCTGTGCCAGTCCCGTCTGGCCTGCAAAATTTCTGTTGAGAAATCAACTAACAATTTTATGGTAGCTAACTTGTCAGTAACTAATTTCCTTTCTCTTTTAAGATTCCCTCTTTGTCTTTAACTTTTGGCATTTTAATTATGATGTGTCTTGATGTGGGCCTTTTTGGGTTCATCTTGTTAGGGACTCTCTGAACTTCGGGCTTGTATGTCACTAGGTTAGGAAAGTTTTATGTCATTATTTCTTCAAATAGGTTTTCAATTCCTTGCTCTCTCCTCCTTCTGGTAAATCCATTATGCAAATGTTTTTGTGTTTGATGATATCCCAGAAATCTCTTAAACTAGTCTCATTATTTATTTATTTTTATCTTTTAGCAGTTTGGATGTGGTGTTTTCTGCTATTTTGTCTTCCAAACCTAATTCAATCTTTAGCTTCATCTAATCTGCCATTGATATTTTTCTAGTGTATTCTTCATTTCAGTTACGATTGTATTCTTCATATTTGAATTTTTCTTTTTTTTTTTTTATGGTTTCCATGTTCTTTTTATGCTCACTATCTCTTTGAAGTACTTACTAAGTTCCATAAGCATCTTTATAACCAGGGTTTTGAATTCTGAATCTGGTAGATTGCTTGCCTCCATTTTGTTTAGTTCATTTTCTGGACTCTTTTCTTGTTCCTTCATTTGGGGCATATTTATTTGTTTACTCATTTTGGCTGTATCACTGTTTTTGTTTCTATTTATTAGGTGGATCTGCTACATCTCCCAGTCTTGACAGTGTACCCTTATATAGTAGGTGTCCTGTGAGGACCAGTGGCACCATCTCTCTGGTCACCTGAGCCAGATAATCCAAGAGTGTCCCTTGTGTGTGTTTATGTGCCCTCCTGCTGTATTTGAGCATTGATTATTGTTGACACGTCAATGGGTGGGATTGATCCTAGGCTTACTGGCTGTGAGGATTAGTTACAACCATAGCGTATGAGATGTTGTATGGGGGTTGACTCCATGGAGCAAGATTCTATGCAGTGAGCTGTGGTACGTGCCAAAAGCACCCTTTAGGTATACTGCTTGTGTGGCTATTGGGGTGGTGCTCTGCTGTGGTCTGAAACCCACCACTGGGTATTTTGGTTTGGGGGCTTTTTTGAAGGGGCTCCATGCAGGCCAAGGTCAGCCACTGTCTGTGACTGGCCAAGGGCTACCTGGTAGGAGGTATAAAGCTATCCATAGTTGGCAGCTTCCTTTGCTGGATCTGGAGGTGTGCAGGAGAGGCCACAATGCAAACTGAGATGGCTGCCACCATTGCCGGGCCTAGGGCAGTTCAGCAAGTGGCCCAGGGCACCCCACAGTTTGCCACCATCTGTTGGTTTCCCACAAATTTCAGCTGCTGAAAATCTCAGGCAGTACACAAATTGTTTAAAGCAGGCTCTCATGGTGTCATCAGGGTGAGACAAGTGGTTTTCAGGGGGTTCATATAGATTCAGATTTGGAGACACTGTTTAGTCTGAGGCCACTCAAAAAACTCAAAGAACACTCAAGCCAGCTATGACCCACCTGAGCCAAAGACTCTGGTAAGTTGTTCAAGCAAGTGGCAAACACCGGCTGCACACTGGCTGCCAAAAAAGCCTTGTATAGTGTGAAAGTCGGGTGGGGCGAGGTCCTAGAGTCATTAGGGTGGAGTCAGTGGATTGCACCAAGTCAATGAAAATTCAGACATAGCTGTGTTGAGGGAGGGCTCAATACAGGAAATATGGCATCTGCCAGCTGGCTACTCAGGAACTCAGGAGGAGGGCTCAACACAGACAATAGCGACTGCCCCTCCAGACCCTTGCCCTACAGCCAGTTAACTTAGTCTCTCCCTATCTGTCTCTGGCTCCTCCCAAGCTGCTGTCCCAGAGTGAGTGTCTGAAGTGAGAGAGACTGTGCACTGGTCCTTTAAGAACACCTGAGTTTCTCACAACCTTCCATCTCACCCAGATAGATGGAATCACACTGATTTTCTCTGCCAAATGTTGTGGGGCGTCTCTTCCCATCACTGATACTCCAGGCTGGGGAGCCTGGTACGGGGCTAGGACTCCTCACTCTTCAGGGGTGACCTCTAAAACCAAGATATCTCTCCTGATTCTCACCGGCCACATATGGGTGTGGAACCAGCCCATTTTGCGTCTCTGCCCCTTTTATCAGTCTCAAAGTGGCTTCTTCTTTATATCCTTAATGATAGAAACTCTGTTTAGCTAATCCTCAGATGTGTCTGTAGGTTGACTGTTCTATAATTTTTAAAAATTTAGTTGTAAGTTTAATGTGGTCATGAGAGGAAGCAAGCACAGCATTTATCTGCTCCACCATCTTTACCAAAACCCAAATTAAAGTTTTGTCTTCACTACGAGATACGTCTGAATCTTTGCTATGTTGATGGTCATTATAAAGAACAAAGAAATAATTTATTATATAATTCTTACTAAATTAATTTCAATATAGTATGTTTTTTATAGGTTATTGCCACTTAGCTACCACACACACACACACACACACACACACACACACACTTAAGAAAATTGTTTTAGATAATTGATTTTATTTCAGAGCCTGTTGTATATATATATCTATATAATATATATATAATATATTATATATAATATATATTATATATAATATATTATATATATACAGAATATATATAAGAAAAAAAATATATATGTTGTATATTATATATAATATATATTAGAAAATATATGCATATATTAGGAAAAAATGTATTATATATGTTTCCTAATATATGTATATATTTTCTAATATATATATTATATGTATGTATTATATATAATATATATTATTTTATATATATATTATATATGCATATATATTTATACATTATATATATATAAACATATATATATGCATATATATATATGTATACATATACATATAAAGAACTTATTTATCTTTGGTTTCTCCATCAATAGAATAACAAGACATTTAAGACAGGTTAGCAGCTTCCAAGAGCATCTCAAGTAGAGATGCTGTTTAGAGGAGTTTAGAGGTCATGAACAATATTTGTGCTGATCATATGGATTTGGGACCCATTAGTTTATTGGTAGTTATTAACTGTACAGAGAATTATAAATATTGGGCCTGGGGGACAAGACTATAAAAAGAGAAGACGAAAGATCGAGACTAGAGTGCTGAAGAAGATTAACGTTCAAGAAACACATAAAAAGAGGTGTCAAAAAGGAAAATGAAAAGGAATGAGTTGGACTGCTAGAGGAGAAGAATAAATATTAGGAAAATATAATTTCTAATAATAAATAATAATATTGGATTCTCGGTAACAGCTTGATATATGTTGAAACAGAAGAAGTCAAATGATAAAATGACCAAAAGCAAATATCTGAAGAAATATCACCAAATTATAAGAATTTTTCCACATTTAGTTATTATTTTTCTAGAATCTTTCTCAATTTATCTGAGAAAATCAAATAACATGTTTTCTTTTCTAAACCATTTTGTATAAATGTGTGTCTGTGTGTATAGATATGTTGTGAATGCATTAAACTATTTTCACTAACCAGTTTATACAGAAGTCAGATTCTATTTTAATCAGAGTCAATTATTATGCTATGGAAGTTAGCAGTAATAGAAAATGTATGAATAAATTATCATAAAGGCCTTTCAAAAAATTACACTTTATTCATTAATTTTTTAAACATAATTTTGAAAAAGTTTACACATTCATAAAATATAGAGACTAATATAACAAATCCACATGTACTCATCATAAATTTCAGCAATTATTGTCTGCAATATTTTTAAAAAACAAGGCTGCTATATCATTACTGCTGCTAAACAATGGCTGTTTATAGAACAATTCAATACTAATTGGATATTTGACATAAAATCTCAGGTATGCCAACATTTTTTACCTATAGCTCAACTTAATATCATGAAGTACCTAGTCAGTGCTCAAATTTACTCAATTGTTTTATAAGTGTGTGCATATATAGTTTTAATTTGATGTTTATTTGTTTTATTTACTTATACATGGTTAAGAATTGTTTATTTGATTCAGAATCTCAACTTTAAACATGGTAATTGATTGATATACCTCTAAAATTTCTTTTATCTATAGATTCCTCCCTAACAACTTTTATTCTCCTTGTACATTTTGTTGAAGTAGTCATGTCATATTTTCCATAGAGTCCTCACAATCTGAATTTTTTCCTTTTTGTTGCATCCTCATTCTGTTATTTAACTCATGCCTATATCCTATATAGTTTATACATATTTTTGTTTCATAAATATTTCATTTTTATGTATGTATTTCATATTTTTCCCTGTAAATTGATACTTGGATCTGCTATATTGCCTATAAATTGCTACTTAGACATTGGATATTTTTTTTCAATGTTTAGTCAAGGGTAACACTATATGGAAGTAATTCTATCAGGAACTACATAGTAATTGCTTTCAACTCTTTCTGAGATGTTAACAGACACTAATTATTAAATCTATTGTTGCATTAAGTGTTATAAAATGGTGACATTCTAATTTTATATTACTTAATTCAAAAACTGGAGTCATTCTACAAAGAGAAACTTTTTACTCTAAAGCACAGGTTATAGAGGGAGAAGAGAATAAAAACTGGATTTTCTAACACTTATCAGGGTTTTAAAATAAATGTTTTATTGTTTTAAACAGCTTTAGATTTAGAGAAAATTTGTGAAGATAACACAGACTTTCCATTAAACCCAAACATACTTTCCCCTTTTTTTAATTTTTAGCATTAATATAGTACATTAGTTAAATTTAACTAACCAATATTAATACATTATTATTGACTAAATTGGGTATTTTATTCGGATTTCCTTAGTTTTAACGCAATATCCTTGATCTGTTTCAGGATCCCATCCAAGATACCACATTTAATCATTATGTCAGCTTAGGTTTTACTTGCTTGTGACAATTTCTCAGTTTAAATTGCCTTGCTCCTCTGCCAAAGACCAGCTGACTATCTTCATGAAATTTGTGTGAGTCTATTTCTAGGCGCTATAGTCTGTTCCTTTGATATATATGCTGATTCTTTCACAAACATTATGCTGTCTTGATTGCTGTAGCTTTCTAGTAAATCTTGAAATGCAGTAGTGAGTGCTCCAAATCTTCTTTAGTATTGTGTTGGCTTTTCTAGGTCTTTTAGAGGAAATGCTTGAGTAATGGGCTGAGGATGACACTGGGACAGTATATAAATTAGTAAAGAATGCACAGTGACCTAAAGCTTAATCCACACATGCGCTACGCTTCAGATGGGATTCTGAGTGTACTTAGGTCACATCATGGTAATTGACTAGGTAGAGAATGTGTAAATGTAACTTAAATAATTTAAATTTAGTTTTACCCTTATGGTCCCATTGCAATTAAGAAAAGATTACACTTGTATTTCTGATGTCTAACTGGTTTTGTGAAATTACTCTGGACATTGTGTAAGAAGAGATGAGTACACAAAAAAAGATGGAACTCATGAAATGAAAAGTTTAAACTTAAGTGCAAGAAAATCCTATATATTCTCATATAATAACAAGATAACATTCCTCATAAAGGTGCAAAAAATCTAGCAGAAACACTTTATTTGAACTTTTCCCTGGGGAGAAGTAACATCAAAAGTATTTTAAAAAAAACAGTCCAGGATAGACAATGACCAAAGCAAAGCTCCTCTAAATACCTAGACTGCCAATATTGGTTCGTACTTGTTGTACATCAGACCTAGCTTTCTCTTTTGTTACATATCATGAGAGTGGGAAATTCTAATTCCTTTTCAACTATTCAAAAGAGTGATATCACCAGTAACTCAATTGCCTTTCAGTGCCGAACATAATAGAGATTCTCTTGAAATCTGATCTTACATATCCCTGATCTTTAAAATGATTTTTCTAAGCACTGCAGGTTTAGTTTTTTTCAGAAGGTGGAATTGATGGATGTACTTTGTGTTCGTGAAATCTTTTCATTAGATAAGAACTTAAAAGGACTTTCTGTCAAAGGAAAAAAATGATTTACTTCATTTGATGTGACTGTTTCATCCACCATAAAATTAGCTTGTAGTAATTTAGCTCTTAAAAGAGTTTTAAAAGAATCTTGGTGAGTTGACAAGACTATTTTTACAGTTTTGTTTCTTTAAGAAATATACCGATTTGTTAGTTTTTCTCTGAAATGCTCAGGCAATTTGAAAAGAGCAACATATATAATGATACATTGAACTTGTATGGTGATGACTAATCCCCAATAGATAAAAGTAGGCTCTGGGTTGTTAAAATTTTAGCTGATCCCAAATATAAATTTAAGTTTCTCATACTATTAATTCAGGGACAATATGATACCATTAAAGGGGCATTTTTTGGCAGATCAGAAATATAACCCAATTATATAAAAAAATCAGAATTTATTAAACATTTACAACATGCAAATTATATGTGATAAATGCTGTGGAGATTATAACAAAACAAAGAATGATGGCAGAAATCTCACAATCACAATCAAATCTATACAGATATGAAATTTTTTCTTCTAAAAAATGACTATGTAACTTATTTAAACATGAAAAATTATTTCTGAAGTTTTACTACCATTTAATTACAAACAAAACTAAATTAAGAACAATATAATCAATAAAAACATTATGTGTCTGTGAGTCGGCGAAGATTTGCCATTCTCTTTAGGTGTTTTGAAATGCTGTATAATATATTTAAGGCTGAGGCTGTGACAGAAAGAATCCAAGATGAAATTCTCCATCTAAATATTTTGAACACTATTGAAAAGTGAAGCAAAAACAAAACAAAACCCTTTTTCTTGAGACACAAAGTTGAATAGAAGACGGCTAGAGGATGCCTTCTTATAATGGAATTCTTGAGTTTACTTATATAAACTTTCAACTTACCTATTAAATGTCAAAGTAAGCTGACTAACATTATTTTTGCCACTGAATTAACAACTTAAAATATTCTCCTATAAGAAAAGTCTACCTAGTCAACAACAAAAATATTCATAAAGAAATTCATAAAGAAATCCAGCTGCAGTCTAAAAAGCTCTGTGTGATATTTCAGGCTTGAACATAGACGATTTACCTGGTGGGCCTAACGCAGGAAAGCTGCCGTCCCCACGCCAGGCTCGTGCACAGCCAGTGCCTCGCAATCTCTGAAGGGAGTTGCAGTCAAGGACTCAGGCTCCCTCGTGCCATCCTCTTGTGCATGGCTGCATTCCTAGCCCAGGTGCCTTCATTTCGAGACATCTTTATGGGAGCTGTCCTCAGGTGCCTCTGCCAAGACCTCCTTATGGTTGGGGGTGAAAGCAGAGAAACTTGAAGACACTTTTTCCTCCACTCTGACTCAGTGCTCAGGAGTTTTGCACTTCTAGTCCCTACCTCTCTGCTCACCCCAAACCCCCATGAGTCCATAGAAGTGCAGTCTCTTTTGTTTTCAGCTCCCTCCGTGAGACCATCTCCACTGGTGCCATTCCATGGGAGAAAATGGATCAGGGAAGTCAGCACTTCCTGTGGGTTAGCCTATCATGATAAGTATGCAAAGGCCTTTTGTTACTTGCATTTTGACTTGTCTTAATCAGATCTTTCCACACCGGGCAGCTCAGCTCTCTTGAGTTCAGCAGAGCTCCTGACACAGGGAAATGTATACGTGAAAAATATCTCAGTGTAGACTAAAAGAGAAAGGAATATGCAGGAAGTGAAAAGGAAAGTGGCCTAGTAAGGACACCTATATGTAGGTCATGAGAAAAGGTTGTGAATTAAAGTGCAGGATCCTAAAAGACATGCGGAAAACATCGAAGATATAAACGTGGTTCAAATGAAGGCTTTCACTTGGGATTGCAGCAAGAAATTTGGCCTGATAAACCTAGTGGCAGCATTTTATATTTAAACTAGAAATCAAGAAAATGTAATTGGTTTTTATCCTGTACAGACAATGAGAAAGTCATGGTGTGTTTGAACAGAAGAGTAATGTAATAAAATCTTGTATTTTAGAAGGTTTTAGAGTGTTTTATCCAGCTCTTGGGTCAGCCTAGCCGAATATTTATTGCCAGTAACCTCTTGGAACATATTGTGGAAGATATTGGAGTGCCTTTGAACAACTCATAATCTGGGAGTGATGTGTGTGTTTCAACAAAGAGTAGGAAATTATCCTACCTTGTGACTTAATAGAAACCCTGTAAAAATAGTATGGGGAAATAGAGGTATAATTGACTAACTCAGGAGACATTGGGAAATATATCACACAGTGGGTAATTCGTACGCCGAATTAAAAAAAAAAAAAAATGTGTAGGATCACAGGACTGGGGCAAGTACTTGTGAAA
This sequence comes from Rhinolophus sinicus, assembly GCF_036562045.2. Classification (NCBI taxonomy): domain Eukaryota; kingdom Metazoa; phylum Chordata; class Mammalia; order Chiroptera; family Rhinolophidae; genus Rhinolophus; species Rhinolophus sinicus. The sequence goes on along the minus strand of NC_133751.1, from coordinate 83,298,360 downwards.
AGTTCCCATAAAACAAAAATCTGTGCTTTACTTCAGATATTCTGTAAACTTTATTTCACTGTTCAGAAAATGGGAATAATTTACATTTGTCCTGTAAAACTATATAAATTGAAGGGTTTATTTGACAACTGATGAAAGTGTTTATCGATCCACAAATATGTCTTATTATTAACAATCAGTCTTTGTATTTATAAAGTTCTGGGCAGTGCTTTCAGAAAAGCATAAATGATACTTCATAATTTTACCTAGTTTACAGCTCTAGCTTAATTTTTCACCAATTTTCAATAGGCACGAGTCATTTTGAGCAAACCAGGTTATAATTTAAACAACCTGATCATAAACAATCTAGATTAGTAGTATTTAATTAAAAATATCTGGTAAAGCAAGAAATAATTTTAAAACTATCCATAAGCATTGTGAACATTGCATTTTAACATAAACCATATATATAAATAGTCATTTGCCAAATGTTTGCTGTAGGGTTATTGTCTTTTCCTTTGTGGAATTGCTAATTGCAGTTTGTTATTGCCTTCCTTTTAAATTTTCATCATACAAAAATCTAGATATTCCAGTTTTGGCTTTCCCCAAAGAACAGCAAAAACTTTGAAGACAGTTTTCCATATTTATTCTAGATGTTTATGATTAATTTTCCAGTATGTGACTATTATCTTTTTATACCCAATTTAACAGTAAAATTTTAAATGATACACCTTTGTCAAGTATTTACAAATTATTCAATTTATTTATCATATGAACCATTTATTTTGAACTCATTTGGTAAGTTTAAGTATATTTTCATTACATAATTAGCATGATAATTGCAAGTGGCATAAACAGAACTAAAAAGAAAAACCAACAGTTTTCAATGATACAACATAAAATGCAGAAAAAAGGTATATGTGTATGAGTATACTAGAGTGTGGTTTACCTAGTTATGAGCATTTAGCAAGTTGTGAGTACTAGTCAGTATTTTTCCATAAAGAGAAGGTTATCACTTAATTTGGGTAAATGGCTTAGATGGCTTTACTTTTAAGAGTTTTTACTATAATTATTATCATTTTCCAAACTCTCACATATTTACCTTTGCACATGAGGTCTAACAATTAAGTTCACAAACTTGTTGTAACAATGTTAACCTTTTTTTTTTTTTTTTTTTTTTTATTTCAGAGGGATTCTTCATTATGAATTTGTACCAAATAGTAAACCAGTATCAGGATTCAAACTTAAGTATTCTGGGTTCAGAGGTCATGTTTTAGGGTTTGCACTTATTGTCTCTCAATCACAGGACATTATATTTTAGTTGTTGGTATTCACAATAAGCAATTAGTTCTTGCAATCACAGTTATTGCTGAAAAGGCTATACTGAAAAGGCTACGAGAAAAAGTTAGACGACCTGAACTTTTTGCCAATAATTCATGGCTCTTGCATCATGACAATGCCCCAGTTCATATGGCAATATTGATGAGGGAGTTTTTAGCCAGTAAACAAATTTCTGTATTGGAACACTCTCCCTACTCACCTGATCTGGCCCCCAATGACTTCTTTCTTTACCTGAAGAGAAAGGAAATATTGAAAGGAAGACATTTTGATGACATTCGGGACATCAAGGGTAATATGACGACAGCTCTTATGGCCATTCCAGAAAGAGTTCCAAAATTGCTTTGAAGGGTGGATTAGGCACTGGCATCAGTGCATAGCTTCCCAAGGAGAGTACTTCAAAGGTGACCATAGTGATATTCAGCAATGAAGTATGTACCACTTTTTCTAGGATGAGTTCCCGAATTTAATTTTCAGACCTCTTATATTGCCCCCTCTGCTGAAATATTTGCTCAGCTATCATCCTGGGATATTACTACTAATTTTTCAAGATTTCAAGAGAAGCAGCAATTTCCCTGGAAATTATTTTCAAACTATTGCTCCCTCAGAGAGTTAGGCAGCCCTAAATCTGTGCTTAAAGACCTCCATCTCTAAATCCTTATTGTTCATCTTTTCACATAAACATTAATCACAGCTAACAATTATTGAGCACCTTATTAGCATATGCTAAGCTTTGTTGTCAGCAACTTGTATTGTCTTATTTAATCTTTTTAGCACCCTATGTGGTAGGTACAATTATTTTCCTCCATTTTATAAATGTGAAAGAGCATTTAGTGTTTGAGTAATTTGTATAAAGCTACATATTAGGTGGAAGTATCAGGATTCAAACTTAAGCATTCTGGATTCAGAGGTCATGTTTTAAGGTTTGCACTTATTGTCTCTCAATCACAGGACATTATATTTTAGTTGTTGGTATTTACAATAAGCAATTAGTTCTTGCAATCACAGTTATGTGTTTTAACTATCTCTCCTTAATGTAGGTATTTTGTATTGTTATATATATATATATATATGTATATATATGTGTGTATATACATACATATACATATGCATATACATATACATATATGTGTGTGTGTATATATATATATACACACACATATGTGATATAGTGTCTGGCACTTAATATTATTCATCAAACTGTTTTTCAATAAATGAGTGAAATTTCATATGGAACTACTTTTCAACATTTGAAATTAGAGTGCTATCTAACTGTATCAGACTTCTTTTTAAAGCAGATGCGTAAAGTGAAAAGAAGAAGGAATGCTGCATGTTTCTCATATTCTAGGTCCTCCCCTTGCTTTGAAGATCCACAGAGCTTATTTTTCACCTCAGAATAGTATCAACATTATTGGGTTGTGCATTCTTGTTACTTTATTAAATCATGGAAACTGAAAATTGATGTATCATTGAATGAGTCAAAATAATATATATATTTTTTCTTTTCTGCCATTTTATTATAAAACTCAAAGCATTGGTTGCCTGAGTTCACAAAATTTCCATTGGATAGACAGGTTAAAGTCACTCCATAGACTCAGTGTCACACAAACCATGTGGGTTGATGGATTTTTTCACATCAAACTGTCACTGTGTCTCTGCTGTTACATTAAATTTGCTATCTCAACAGTGATTCAAGTTGTTATTTTTTACAGATGTTGTCCCACTACAAAATAACCCAGTATGATCTTGACCACCCATTTAACTGTTTATTGATATCTAAAGGCTTTAGTTTTTCATCCTAAGTTTGAGTCTAAAAATTGTCTAGATGTTTTTTATGATGGCATTTAAAAAGAGATTCAAAACATTAAATGTTTTAACATTAAAACATTAAAATCATTTAAAAACAGATCTATCTGTATACATCGGAATCTTACTGAGACTGGAAATTATTACAGAAGTCAGGGTTGACTTATTGATGTTAACATTTTGCTTTCCTTTCAGTTATTTCTTTTTTTTTTTCTTTGTATCAGTTACCGCCCAGCTTAACTTGATGATATTTTATGAGTGACCACAGGTTCCACAGATAACTTTTAAGGGATGTTTTTGCATTTAGATAAGAAAAACATGCTCCCTCAAGGATGATTAAGGGAGTCACCTGCAAAGAGGGTGTAAAGGACAGTCCAGACAGTAGAAACTATGCTTTAAATTACAGAAAGAAAACAAAGAAAAAAATGACCTGGAAATTGACAGGAGTTGTATGTGTGCACACGTTGCCTGTGTGTGTATGTGTGTTGGATGTACATGTGTGTGCATGTGTTCACATTTGCATTTTGGGAATGAAGTTGAGAGATGTAAAAAATAATAAATGCATAAAAATTAACAAAACTATAAAAGATAATGAAATATCTTCAATAAGGAAAAAGTTTATATTTTATACCAAATCCATTAAAGAATTTCAAATGGGACATTAATATAATCAGATGTCTATTTTAGACTTTGTAGGTGTAGAGAATTAAGTGGAAATGAACAGAGACAGAAGGATCAGCAATGTTATTTGTGTAACAACTGAGATAAGAGAAAACTCAATTCTGGATCAGGGTGATAATTGTGAGGATAAGGAGAAGGATTGGTTTTGAAAGAATTAAAGAATCAATACCGCTTGGTAAAGTACTCAATTGCACTGGGCATCATAAAGATAGGAAAAGAGAAAAAGTCCAAGATGGTTCCTCAGCTTCTGGCCTGTGCTAGAGGAAGTTCATGGATATTGATGAAGATAAATGTTGAGCTGTATTGGTAAGCTAAGGGAGGCAGAGAATGGGGTGGAAAATTGTATGGGGCATAAAAAATTTAATATGCTTATAAACTGGTGGAGAGATACAGAAGCAGCTGGAGCTCAGGGGAGAGACTTGGACTGGCAGTGTACATTTGCAAATTGTCAACTGTATACACCTGGTCATTGAACACATGGATGCCAGGCTGACATCATAAAGACAAGTCTCACAGTTTTAAATGACAAACCAAGTAAGTAAAATGTAAACCAGAATAAAATCTGCACTCTTTGCACTCTGAACTTCTCACTACTCTCCATAATGCTTTCACTCTTTCACAGCTCCTCACTTTGAGGATGTTATTCCTCGTACCTGGAATACTTTGTACTTCTGTCTCTCTCTTTGTCTGACATACTCCTCACTAGCATTAACCAATTTGACCTGAAATGTAAGTAAGGCACAAGGAATCTGAAAGTAGGAGGAACTTAGGTGATACAGAGGCAAAAAAGCCAACTACCTACATACGTTCTATACCTACTTTTATCCATCTATAGACACTTATAAATAGCAGGTTTAAATGTTAACTGTTTCCTGATCCCCAAGATGACATCTCTTTATTGTCTGGGCAATCTGTCCACATAATATTTTAAAGATACATAAATAATTGCTTTATATTCACCTATTTGCATATCTTTTACTTCTGTTAGACTAGAAATTCTTCAGTATCCTAGTGTATCAGTTTTGGTCCTCCAAGAAGATCTGCCAAGATGGGATTAGTGAGCCAAGAATTTATTGTGGGAACATCTGTGGGGGCAAGAGACTATGGGACTGCTTTCAGTCCATGACACAGTTCTGATACTTGTTAAAGGAGAGTGAAAAAAAAAGTTTAGGAAAAAATAGTTTCAGACTTAAAATTTTCAGAAAGTTTCCAGTGGCTTTGGAGTGAATGCTGTGGTTAATTCGAATAAGCAGTGATATATTCTCTCTTGCAGATTTTCCAGAAGACAGATATCTGCAGCATACCTCCTTGGCTGCCACATGTACAAGGTGTGATAAAAAAATATGGTGAAAATTTAAATGAAAAAAATGTCATCACAGTAAAAAACACATTGCCATAAATCCCCCTCAGAATACACCCTCTTTCAACACACTTATCCCATTGTTTTTGCCACTTTCTATAGCAGTTCTGGAAGTCCTCTTTTCTGAGTGTCTTTAGTTGCACTGTCCTGGCTGCCTCCATGTCCTGAATCATTTTGACTTTGGGGAAGAGCCAGAAGTCGCACAGTGTCAGATCCGGTGAATAAGGTGGATGAGGATACACCGTAATGTTTTTATTTGACAGAAATTGCCATATACCAGAAGTACTGTGTGACAAGGACCATTGTCATGATGGGGGATGATTTATGGCACACTTTAAAAAACACCTTCTCTCAACCATAGCTCACACCTGACTCCACCAAACAAGTTGAAACTTTTCACACACTGTTACTAAAGTTCAACATGCAGATTCTCATATTGAAGATCCCTGCCTTTCTGTTTGATGGCACTTGTCAGCAGCATTCACTGTATTTGTTGATCACAGCATAAAGGCTCTGTGTCACACATTGCTTCTGGTTCAGCAATTTCTGTCAAATAAAAACATTATGGTGTGACTTCAGCCACCTTATTCACTGGATCTGGCACCGTGAGACTTCTGGCTCTTCCCCAAAGTCAAAATGACCATGAAAGGTAAATGTTTTGAATCAATTCAGGACATCGAGGCAGCCATGACAGCACAACTAAAGACACTCATGAAAGAGGATTTACAGAACTGCTTCAGAAAGTGGCAAGAACGATGGTATAAGTGTGTTCGAAGCAAGGGGAGTATTTTGAGGGTGATAATGGCAAGGTGTCTTTTACTATAATAATTTTATTTAAACATTCACTATATTGTTTGTTCACACCTCTTGAATGCTACCTAGAATAAATCTAATGTACAATAAATGTTTGTTATATGAAAAGAGTTTTCTAGGAGTTTTGATGAATTTTGTTGCTTGTCCTTTTTTCTTTCCTTAATGTAATTTCTTTCCTCATCCGCTTTAAACCAAATACGTATATTGAAAAATGAATAGTAAGGGAGAGATAACTGACTCATAAGGACGTTAATTTCACTAGTCACATACTCATCAGTTGAGATTACTAGTCAGATAAATTATATGATTGTTATTTATAGCTCAATAATCAGTAAATGTATTTTAGTATGACCACATGTTTATTTGCTTCCCTTCTTTTTTTTTAAATCCCTCATAGACTTAATTAAGAATCTGTGGTTACTCTTTGCTATCTCAGGTCAAATAATAAAATCAGTTTTTTTTTTTTTTTATTGTTATTCATTTCTATGCTACTATAGAAAAATTAACCTCAAAATAGCATTGTTGTTATAACATTAATGCCAGACATTTATTGCTTCAGTAGTAATAAATAGTTAATGCAACAAAAAAACCTTAATTGTTTTCAAGAATTTTTTGTAATTGATGGGTTTTAATATTCTGTTATTGCACATTGAAATGATGGAATAAGTTTAAAAAGTCAAGGTAAATTAAGCTTGCCTAATTCTAAAAAACATGCAATCTATTGAATGATTTATATTTTAAGTATCGTTCTTAATTTTTAAATAAATAGAACAATAACGTGTTTTTTTTTCTATATAAAGTGTTTTATAAAACAATCTTCTTCCTGATAACTTGAACTACAGTCAGGCTTATTTGTGTATGTAAAGAATGTGACTTGGATTTTAAATGCCTACATTCCTAAATGTGAAATCATTTGAAGTCATGTAAATATGAAGTATTTTACCAGAAATAGAGACATGTGATTATCAGTTTGAATAACAAACAAAATTAATGTATATTTTAAAAAATTGTTTTTTCCTTTTGCATGCTGAGCAAACATACGTTATGCTGAAAATAAAATTTAATCACAAGTTTAAAATTACAGATTTCTTTTAAATTAGGTGGTTTTTTTTTTTGTTTGTTTTTTTAAGAAGCAGGCATGGAAACAATTTATGTTAAATAGGTATATATATTAGTTTCATAGGGTGGTTTAACAAAGTACCACACACTGTGTGGCTTAAGCAATAGGAATTTATTCTTTCACAGTTTTGAAGGATAAAAGTTCCAAATCAAGTTATCAGTAGGGCCTTGCCCTCCCTAAATGCTCTAGGGGAAGCTCTCTCTTTGCTTATTTCTACCTTTTGGTGGTTGCTGGCCATCCTTGACATTCACTGCCTAGTAGATGCATGACTCCAGTGTCTGCCTCTGTCTTCGATGTTTTCTCTCCTCTATCTTTACAAAGCCTTTTTTCTGTGTCTGTGTCTCTGTGTCTCTTCTCTTATTATAGGAACACTAGTCATACTGGATTTAGGACCCACCCTACTCCAGTATGATCTCATCTTAACCTAACTAATTACATCTACCAAGGTCTTTTTTATTCAAATAAGATCATATTCTGAGGCTCCAATTAAGACTTGAATGTTTTTGGTGGGGGGTGGTGTAGAGAGACACTATCTAACCCAATACAGAATGTATTAAATAAGTAATTTTAACATATATTTTGTATTTCTTATGCCAGGCTCAAACTGTTTAGATAGTTTATGAAATACTCTTGGAGAAAATTATATTGTTAATCTCATGAAAAATAATGAAATTGGTCATTATTGGCCAGAATTGAAAATAATATACATGTGGACCCACTTGTGTAATTGACCATGAATACAGAATGATCAATCAACTTACTGCTCTGCAATTGTGGGACAATTCCCCACACTGTATCATGTTTTAAACTAAGAGCTATGCTAGTATTTATGATTTTAAAGAACTGTCAAAAATTCAAATATGTAGCTGGAATACACTGGTTACAAATAATATAATATAGCACATGGTTTTGAAATTCTTCAGTGTATTTTTATTAGGCAATATGGGAGGTAAGACTTTACCTAAAACATGTGTGAAAGCCTAAAGGACCAAACAGAGCTTGTAGTACAGGGAACAAGTCACCAAGAGCATCGGTCTGAGAGCTGGAGGAAAATGGACAGGAAGGTACAACTGTAGTGCCCTAGAGTTACTAACAGTAATGGTGAGGTTCTCTTCCTCCCTTGGCCCAGAGAGGGAGGGGAGGAAGTTACCTGGAACCAGAGACAGAGGCTAAGGGGAAAGGCCCATCTTATAGGAACTGGGACCCTAGATCATGTATTCAATCAAGTGAAGCCAACCTTGCAGGGAGGAAGCTAGGGTGATAATTAACCTGGTTTCTCTCTATTTTCTCCCTCCACATCCCTGCCAGTCCCCCCTCTCTCAGATTCCAACCAGAAGCCAAAAACAAGAAAGCTCATTTATGTCTGATAAGCCTCTCCGAACACAGGGTGTCTTGTAGATTTGAAAGGTCCTCTCAGTTTTATTCTATACCTCTGCCAGATCATTGTTTACACTGTCTGAAAAAGCCAAAGAACACTGCTATTTAAATTTAAATTTTTAATATGGTTTAGTCCTAACGTCAGTCTCCCTTTTCATTTTACAACTGAAAGCAGAGTTTAGCTAGGCTCTGCAATCAAAACGGTGATGGGAGGTAGGGAACCACTGTGTCATTGGTTTTCTGTTACATGTAGAAGCAAGTATTCTGCACTTGACAGTGACATTACACGTTGTTTGTGTAGTGGGCAGCCGATTCATTCTAGCATGCTTCACAGCAATTTGCTGCCATTTGATAAGTAACTCCATATGGACTGAGGCTGAAGCACTAAATCATTGTGTCTCCTTTATGCCAAGAACTGATTCATTGCAGTGTCTTACCCTGTGACTGCAAGCAATATACTTGTTTTCCCCAATCACAATGATATCTTCAATTTACTCTCTCTGAATTTGACTATGTTGATATTTTAGCATTACCGTGTGTATGCTAAACTATTTTCAATCAGACATCTTATAATTATAACAGGGTTTGAAGGGACCTTAAAGGTCACATAATCTCACTTCTCACCACATGCACACCATCCCCAAATGATAGTCATATATCTGGCTTCTGCTTGAGTAATTCCAGTGACAGGAAACTGACTACTTGAGATGCAGCCTTTACTATGCTTGGATAGTTTTCATTACCAAAAGTTCTTCCTTATGTTGAGTGGAAATTTATTAACTCTGTTTTCCAAATCTTGGTGCTGGTTTTATTCTCTAGGACAATAAATGTAACTTTGTATTCTTTTGTTAACTCTTAAACATTCACTACTGCAAGAATTTTTTTAGCAAAGCACACACTATTTAATTAAGGTATAATATATGTTCCATAGTAACCATATAGAACACATTTATTCGGACCCATTTCCACAGGCAGCAAGTACTTTTACATTCTAATTCTAAATAGAAATTCAAGTTAAAACTCAAAATAGAATCTCAGAAGTGTAGAACTCAAAGGGCGACTTAAAATTACACACTGATTTACTGATTATGCTACAGAGTTCACAGCAGAAGAAAGTTATAGTGAGGAATTTCAGAAAAAAGAAAGATTTTTGTTTGTATGTAAATGACATTGCCCAGGAAAAGTTTTGAATCTCAAAATCCAAACTTAGTGTAGAAAATATCTGAATTTTGAGTGAAATTTCTATGAATGCATTTCTTGTTTTGTTTGTTTTCCATGTAAATTTGAAAAGGAGAGGGAAAAAAGTGACTACATTAATGAGGATACCAACAAAACATAACCATTGACTGCATATTGACCACTAACTAAACATTTAATGGATGAACATATATACAAAACATGATGTCTCCACATTCTAGCTTAAATGCTGTTTCCTTACAAGTGGATTCTCCAGGGCGCCTTCCTCCACTATGAGAAGCATTCTTTCATTACTTATCCCCTGCATCTGATGTATCTTCTCTCCCAAGCTTTCCTCAGCTGTAACTACAATGGACTAAATATCTGCCAAGTCATTACAGTTCACTTATTTATTGAGAACTGAACATTTACTCTGTCAGGTACAGAATTTAAAATGGACAGGAGTCAGTCTGGACTTTGGAAATAGCAACTTTTTCCAGGTATAATTCTGCACATCACACTCTGCTACATTATCTTCCTAAGCAGTAATATCTTGAGACTATATTTTGTTCATCCTCTTGTAATATTATTGATCTTATTTGAATTTCATTCTGCTAGAACTTGTTGCAGATGTTCAGATTTTGCAAATGACTCTGAGGTTTGCACCTCAATACAACCAGGATCTATTTTTGCTCTTGATAACTGACCCTCATATCACTAGAATCTTGCTCAAATTTATTTTTCATTTTCTCAATGAACAAGGCAGAATGTGAAAAAATAAAACTCACTGAAAAATATTAGGTAGCTCATTTTACTCGTGGAGATATTATTATAGCTAAAGATATTATAAATGCTGACAATTGATTAAATGTAAAAAATTAAATTCTCAGCTCATCTAGAACATTTAATACTCCCTTTCATATCATGTGTGCTCTACTCTTTAAGACACTCTGATTTATCATTTCTTCTGAATAATGTGTTTAAAATAAATGTCTCCAAAGAAAATCAACCAAAATAACAAATCAATTCATTTATAACCATAAGAAAAAAATTGAGTATTGCTATATAAATTGCTTACAGTTACATGGATGTGTAATCGAGGAAAATTCATATAATATTAAATGAATAATTAACTAAAATGAGTTTTAAAATAATCAAATTTAATGATTATATCACCATTACTTATATTCATAACAACCCTTATGTAATTTTCGCTAATTGCCTCTGTAATTAGGGCTTGTTAAAAAAGTGTAATGCCATCAGAAAGCATAGGGCAAAAAAGTCTGCAGAAGTAAAATAGCATAATTGCTTTTTTCTGATAAGCACCTATTAACATATGTACAGTATTTAGAAATAATTTTTATGGAGACTGTTGTTTAAGTCAATTTTTTGGTGTCTGTACTTAACTATAAATTGTCAACAGCAAAATAATTTCCCACAAAGGCCTTGTGTATTAGTTTTCAATAAAATTTTGGATAATGAATGAATATTTTATTTCTTTGTACAGAACAGCTGTGCACTTTAGGTGATGTCAACATGTTTACGGAACTATTGCATCATTTTTTTTTCAATACACTTAGTAAGTGGCATTACACAAATGAGGTGAAAACAGCAGGATATTATTTATGTTGTACTCTGGCTTTGAAGGTGACACCACAATCTTTCTAAAGGTTATTAATTTAGCAACACAAACAAAGATTTCTTCCTACTTTTCTAATAGTAACAATATCCAATTTCTTTTTCAAAAGGGGAAAATGTATTGGCATGTTTGAAACTTTATTTCTATCATTTGTTAGCATTTTAGTAAGAGGTAAACATAATGAAAGGGGAGCAAAATAATAAAACCCTCCCCCCCCCAGTCTTCAAGTTGCAACCTATTTGATCACATTTTGAAACATTTTAAAGACGAGTGTGATCTCAAAATCATTTCTACCCCAAACCACATTGAACTGGCATAATGGTGAGAGTTGGGAATTGAGCAAGGCTTCCTGTGATCTATCAGTGATTTATTCTTAACTGAGAACCGTTAGGGATCTACTGTGAAAGAAAGGATTCGTCTCTGAACTCTGCTACTTAAATGTCAATATATTGAAATGTTTTTATTTTTCTCATGTTTACAAACCATGGGCTTCAACTTCCAGCTTCCTGGTTTGCTAGCACAGCTCCAAAGCACAAATGAGCAACCAAAATGTGATTACCCAACGTCTGATGTTGGGGTGCCTCCCCTCACACATTAAAAGCCTTATGTTTCCTCCTGTCCCCATTGGCTCTCTCTCTGATTTAGGTTCTTGGGAGTAGCAGAGTGATGACAAAGAACAAGTAGGATAAGGGAAGAAGGAAGTCATATTTATTGCACAGCTAATTAGGCAATGGGCTAGTTCTTATTCAATTTCCTTTTTGCTTTAATGACCTTTTACGTCTCTCTACCAATGTACGGAAACCAGTTTCCTGATGAGACCTTCCAGTGAAATGGGCCATCTTGATTCCTGGCTGGATTTTACCCCACAATCTATATTTTCTTTCTTAAACTGACCAACAAAGGAACTGTGCTTTTATTTTATTTTATTTTAATTTTTTTTACTCATCTTCCTGGAAGTCAAACTTCTGCCAAGTCTGAGAGGGCAGTTCCAATCACTGCCCCCTTTTCTGGGTCTTATCCTGGCCCCAATTTTCTTCCAAAATGGAAGATACTACCTCTCAAGCAAGAGAACACATTATGTGAGTCTATTCTTTTTTATTTTCCTCCCCCTCTCCCCATTTTTTTTTTTTTAATCTTGGGAGAAACATAAATAGATAAAAGAACTCTGAGCTTGACTTTTCTGTTCTCTTTTAAGGAACAAATGAAGGAGATTTAACTCCTTTCAGTCTCCTAGACATACAATCATTTAATTCCTATTCCATCTCAAAAAAAAAAAAAAAAAAATTGAAAAGAAAAAGTTGGCATGATTCTCCATCTCAGGTTATTGGAAGAGAAAATATAGAGTTTTGTTCTAATGAGGTCCAATTTGGTGTCTTGATCTCCTGCAGTGTAACTTAATACAGTCCAGGACTTGCCCATCTCAGAAATTTGAAGTGAAATTGATAAGGGTAAGAGATAACCTCTATACTTAAAACAACGCTTCAGGGCAAGTGTTATTATTCAATTTCTATACTTGAAAAAAACTGAGACTCATGCAATTTTAGTGTTTGTTTATTCAGTCAGAAAGAGTGGCAAGATTTGAACCCAGGCCTCATTAAATCCAAAGCTATAGACTCTGCATTGTAATGTTTCCATAGTGGAAGGGCTCCATAGAGGAAGTCTGTCTGTGACTCATTTACATTTGTGTAAGAGTTGCAACCGAGGGGCTTAAATTTGATGCTTATCAGACACTATCGGTGATATACCGTATTTTCCCCAAAATAAGACCTAGCTGGACAATCAGCTCTAATGCTCTTTTGGGGCAAAAATTAATATAAGACCCGGTCTTATTTTACTATAAGACTGGGTCTATAATATGATATAATATAATGTAATATAATAATATAATATAATATAATATAATATAATATAATATAATATAATTAATATAATATAATATAATACCGGGTCTTATATTAATTTTTGCTCCAAAAGACACATTAGAGCTGATTGTCCAGCTAGGTCTTATTTTCGGGGAAACACGGTATGACAACTGATTAATATGTTTGATTCATTTTTCTAATAAATGAACTATTATAAGTGAACTAATATAAGACATATAAAGTTCATATACAATAAAATAGTTGCTTTAAGATTGCAGTTCAGTAAGTTTTGACAAATGTATGCACTTTAAAACTACCACCCTAATCAAACTCTAGAATGTTTCTATAACTCTAAAATGTTCCCTCATACCCTGATGCAGTCAATCCACCCTGACTTCCACCTCAGGCAACACTCTTCTGATGTGTATCAGAAATATGGACTAATTTGACCAGTTGAGAAATTCATAAAAATGAAAACATATGGTATGCATGTGGTTTGTGCCTGGTTGTACCTGGTTTATTTTTCTCATTATGTTTTGAGATTCATCTTTGTTGTTGTATATATCACAAGTTCATTATATTTATTGCAGAATCCTATTCCATTGCATGCATATGCCTTAATTTATCCATTTACCAGTTGATGGGTATTAGGTTTGTTTCTATATTTTGCTATTATGAATAAACAATTATGAACATTTGTACACCATTAACTCACTCTTTTAAATTAAAAATCTTTTGTATATACTATGGATATAAGTCCTTTGTCAGACTGATATATCACCAACATTTTCTCTGAGTCTGTGGCTTGCCTATGTATTTCCATCTCTATGTCTTTTGAAGATTATGAATATTTAATTTTGATTAAGTATGTTTCATGCTTTTTGTATTTTTCTCTTAATGAAAGTACTTTTTGTTTACTTTCTAAGAAAAAATGGCCTTCCTCAAGTTTATGGAGATAGTCTTTTGTATTTATTTGAAGAAGTTTTATAGTTTTAGCCTTTATATTTAGGTTTATGATTCATTATGAGTTAATTTTTATGTACTACTGTGTGATGTAAGGATCAAAGTTAATTATTTTTCTATATGAAAGACTATTCTCTCACCATTTATTTTTCTTGGCAGATTTGTCAAAATTCAATTGAGCAGATAAATGCAGATCTACTTCTAGATTCTTTTTTCCTCCATTGCTTTATATGTCTATCCTGAAGCAAATATTAAGCTACCTAGATTATGATTTTTCTATTGCTGAAGTAATACATTACCCAAAATTTAATGGCTTAGAACTGTACACATTTATCATTTTATAATTCTGGATATCGGAAGTCCAAAATAGGTCTCATTCAGCAAAAATCAAGGTGTCAGCTGAACTGCCTTTCTTCTACATTACAGAGTAGAATTTATTTTCATGTCTTTGATAGCTTCTAGAGGTCACTCATTCCTTTGCTCATGACCATTCCCTCCATCTTCAAATCCAGCAGAGTCCTTCTCACGCTATTGTTGCTGGTGAAAGGTTCTTGGTGTACGCCACAGGAAAGAATTCAAGGACACACTGAATAAGCCAAGGAAGCAGCAGATTTATTAAAAGGCTAGTACACTCACAAGGGTGGCAGGAGTGGGCAGGCCCAGAGAAGAGCAGCTGCCTTGAAGAACAATGAGATGTTGGAATTTATTTTACTAAAAATGAGAGCATGAAATAGTCAAGATTTAGGAGTGGTGTTATAGGCGTTCCTCTGTGAGTCCTCGCTGACCACTCGCTCCCCTAGGGAGAAGAGATTTTTGTCCTTGTTTGGCTGGGTAGGAACAGATGTCACAGGGAGTGGAGATTTTCCCTAACTGCAATGCTAATAATATTATAATCCATTAGAATTAGCTAAAGTTCACCTTGTGGGACGAGATGGAGTTCTGGGTCTGCTCTCCGCCACCAAAATTTAGTTCTGGCAGGTCGGGTAGCTGCACTTTTTCTTAAGGATGACATCATCTCCTTCCTCCTTTGTCTCTCCTCACCTCCTTCTTCCTTTCCTCCCCCTCTCTCCCCGCAGCCCTATTCTTTCTGCCTGTGGTAATACTATTATCTCTCTGGTCCTCTCTCTTTTGATTCTCTTTTTAATTTATAAGGATCCTTGTGTTCATTTTGGGCCTAGCCAGATAATCCAGTCTAATCCTCATTGCAAGGTCAATTGTTTAGCAAACTTAATTCCCTGTGTGACTTTAATTCATCTTTGCCATGTAAGGTAATATATTCCAGGTTCCAGGGATAGAATATGGGTGTCTTTGAGGGGGCTATTATTCTATCTACCACAACTTGTTTAGTTTTATGGTAAATCTTGAAATAGGTAGCACAGATTTTCTTCCAACTTTGTTTTTCTTATTTATTTTGTGTTTTTGTGTGTATTTTATTTTTTACATTTCCAGAAACATTTTAGAATCATCTTATTAATTTCTACAAAAAAAAACCTGCTGAGATTTTTATTTCAAATACAAGTTTTCATCTTATTTTTCCCTGAATTTTTTTGAATTATGCTTCAGTATTTAATTTTAATCCTGTATTCATTAATAGATATATTTCTATTTCTTTTATTGTCATGTTTTATCCATGGTTTATGATATATTTTTTAAATTTATTACACTGTACCTTCAAAAAACACTATACTACTTCACCTGAAATTAAAAAGAAAAAAATTACAGTTTGATTGTTCATTTATGTATTTATTTATTTATTTATTTTGCTATTGAGTTGTATGATTTCTTTATATATTTTTGGTATTTATCCCTTATCAGATATATGCTTTGTAAATAATTTCTCCCATTTGGTAAGTTGCCTTTTCATTTCGTTGATGGTTTTCTTTGCTGTGCAATTTTTCAGTTTGACATAGTTCTACTTGTTTATTTTTGCTTTTGTTGCCTTTATTTTTGGCATCAAATCCAAAAAAATCATTACCAAGACTGACAACAGAGAACTTACCCCATATATTTTCTTCTAAGAATATTATGGTTTCAGGTCTTATATTTAAGTCTTTAATCATTTTGAGTTGATTTTTGTGTATGGTATAAGATATGGGTTTAGTTTCATTCTTTTACGTGTGGTTGTCCATTTTTCCCAACACCATTTATTAAAGATACTGTCTTTTCCCCATTGTACATACATTCTTTGCTGTTTTGTTTTAAATACTTGACCACATTAAGTGTGGCTTTATATCTGGGTTCTCTATTCTGCCTTATTAAAAAAAGATAATAAAATAAAAATATTAAAAATATGTTTGTATGTTTTTTCTGTCCTCTGTCCTATTAAGGTCATATGATTTAAAAAAAAAACACATTTGTTATAATTCTTACTGAACATTAGAATGGCTTTGTGTTAAAGGAAAAAATGTGTTTTTTTTAAATTGAAACATATTTGACATACAGTATTAGTTTCAGGTGTACAGCATAATGATTTGACACATACCTTACAATGTGATCATCACAATAAGTCTAGTAATCATCTATCACTGTACAAAGTTATTAAGATATTATTAAGTATATTCCCTGCACTATCCATCGCATCTGCATGACATTTATTTTATAACTGGCAATTTGTGCTGTTATTTCCCTTCATCTTTTTCACCACCCTCAATCCCCCACCCTTCTGCCAACCATCAATTTGTTCTCTGAATCTACGAGCCTGGTTTTGTTTTGTCTGTTTTGTTTTTCAGATTTCACATATAAATGAAATCATGAGGAATCTGTTTTTCTCTGTCTGACTTATTTCACTTAGCATAATACCCTCTAGGTCCATCCATGTTGTTGCAAGTGGCAAGATTTCATCCTTTTTTATTGCTAAATAATATTCCATTTTATATATGTACCACACCTTCTTTATCCGTTCATTTATTGATTATGCAGGGGCAACAAAAAATACCTCTAAGACCTCTGGTCACCAAGAAAGTAATTGATATAGGGTGAGCGCAAAACCAACAAATGACTGAAACCAGAGGGTATAATATTAAGGAGTTGTTTCATTTTGTAGATCAGTATCATCAGATACCTGAGAAACTTCTACTGAAATGGATTGTGAGAGGAATGAATTTGGGACCTGTGTCTTTGGTTTTGAATGCTGCATAGTGGAAGAGCATGTTTGGGTCGATAAGGACCCACAGTTCACTGTGAAACAATCACAGGTGGTTTTATATGATCCACACACAAGGGAGATTATTACTAAGGGTACTCACAGCCTGATGAACTGGATAAAAGCTACCATAGATCTGTTCACCCTAAGGACTGCCAGATTCCCTCAGTAAATGCCAAATGGAACATCTCAAATGAAGCAGCTGATGTGTTTTGTGTGCAAGCCATGTGGGACTGGCTTTATGATGACCAGGATATTCACCTACTGAATATGCCCATTACCCAGGTTATGGTAAATGCTATGATTAAGAGGGCACCCACTTCATGGACACCCTCTATAGCTACTGATACAAAACTGAACAGTTCTAGAAGCCTTATCAGATTTGCTATCTCAGCTTCCCTTCATTGATTTTACATTTGCTAATAAAAACTTTAGGTTATTTAACAAGAGAATGGGGAGAATCCAATGGGAGTACCAAGGGACTCTTCCCAATAAGGTAAATTATTAAATTGTTATTGAGAAATAATATGAACAAAGCAGATACTAAAAGGGGCAGAACAAAGAAGAAACGGAAAGGGAAGTCACTGGACTCATTCCAGCAGGGTGGAAATCTTAGGTGTTTACTAACAAAAGGGAGGAATAAAATGGACATTGATGCTGATAAAACAAAGGTTTTATTGCAGCACTATGTAAGGTTGGGTGGGTCAAAGGAACTCTCTGCTAGTTCCCCAACATTAAAGAGACCCAAACAAATCCACTTTATTTACCTCAGTTTGGAGAAAATTTTAAAGCCAGAAGGCAAAAATTGATGAGAAACCTGAGTAGCAATTGCTTGAGTGAAGCAGATTAATCAAGTTAAAGATTGGTGAAAGGGCTCAGGACCCTTGTCTGGACCCTTTGTGGGAACCCAAAGTCATTTGCACATGATTGGTGAGAGGGTAGAACACAGAAATTTCCGACAGTCCCATGGAATTGTGGTACCAAAATCCATTGTGAAGCCTGACTCAGGCTATAATTAGACTGAGAGAATGTAAAAATGTAACGGTTGACAGGATTGTGAAAGTTGGAATGTTTAAGCAGGTTTTATGTTAAGAAGTTGTGTCTCCTTTACCTGAATTCATTATTGGGAATGGATGCTATGCATAGCTGGGGAACACTTCCCTTATCCAGTATTGTAAAACCGAAACCTGTTGGTGAAGTCTTAATGGAGACAACAGTTACAAATTTAAGAGTTGATGGAATTAAGGTTAACATTTGTAGCAGAATTGGAATGTTTGAACAGGCATTATGTGAAATGGTTGCATCTGTTTTACCTGATTGTATTACAGGGATGGAAATTGTATCTGATGGGGGAACATTTTCCCTACCTAACATTGTAAAACAGACCGCATATAAATCCCCCCTTCAAGCAGTAATAATTGGAAATGCTAAATGAGAACCAGTAAGATTGCCTGAGCCCACAGTGTAGAATAGAAGCTGGAGTGCTGGTGGGACAAATTCTCTGTGCAATAGCCTATTTGGAGCCTAGTCTGGTCCTTATGACAAGAGCCTCTGAGCACCCATAGTAATGACTACTGGGGTTTCACAATGGGTTTTGGTATCCAATGACTACTGGGGCTTTCAAATAGAGAATTTCCATTTGAGGGGCATTTACTACCTTGTTCTCTGACATTATTAATTGAAGCTATTCCTATGACTAAAGGACATAAAATGATCTTGAAACCTTAAATACCTACAATGTCTTGGGTGTTGTCAGAAGAATGCTCTATGGGGACGGCAGTGCCCAGAAGAGTTCCATGATAAAAAGGAAATGGTTTATACAAGATCATGTTGCCTAGGAAATGCAAGGAAGAGATACAGGAGAGGTAGGGAGGCTTTTCCCTTAGGACTGACTCCGGAGCTGCACGATGATGGATTCAACTGCTACTCGGACAGCATCCTGTAAACAGCTCTCAACTGTTGACAAAGAGCTGTTTGGTTTGTGGATGGCAGTTCCAAGGTGAATGGACAACATCCTGCTTGGAAAGCTGCTGTGTTAAGATCAATAGATAGAAAGATTCTAATGGAAGAAAGTAAACACAGGTCAGCTCTTTTGGGCTTAAATGCATGCTGTTTTCCTAGCAGCAATGAAAGAATTGAATAGTGGTAAAAGCTCCTATGTTTGAGTTTTTACTGACCCATGAGCAGTGGCCAAATGGCCTGGCTATATGGTCCCACAGGAGCACAATGGAAACCTGGCCTGTTAAAGGATTACCCATGTGGGGCATGGCCCTATTGCAGTTTGAGAGGTGCATTAAAGTAGGATGTGTTGTTGCCCATCAGAAGAACACCATTCTAGGTTTGGAAAGTGATTAGAATCAGCAAGCAGATATCCCCATGTGCTCCCTTGAGATGGTCACCTGGGTCAATGAAATGAATAGACGGGGGTCTGCAGCAATGTAAAGATGAGCTGAATCTAGACATAGTTTTCTTGCACCCTCTGAGACTCAAAATGTCAATAAGAATAGTTCTATCTGGCAGCAAAAGAGACAGAGACTAAAGATAGCAGATTCCCTGATGGGAAGGCCCTGAGCATAGCTGGCAAGTCAGATGACGCTGGTAGCTCTGGAGGGTTTACAAATGGTCTTGACAGGAAAGGACACTGACTCTGGAATGGGCATGGCTTACCCAACGGTAGATACAAATCTCACAGGATTGTGAAAGAAGCTGAACAGAAAATATTGCACCAGTTTGGATGGCTGAGCATGATTTCTGCAGATCAAGCAACACATATTACAGCCCATAAGGTCCAACAGTGGGCAGAGAGATATCATCCCCAGAGTAATTGTTTTAATAGAGAATTGGAAAGGGCAACTGAAACATTTGCTATCAATGATGGACGCAGATAAAGGCATGAAGGGCTGGCTTACATGCCCTCGTGAGTGTGTGCTCAAACTCAACATGAACTTGAGGCAGGTAAAGGAGTGTCCCCATGGGATAGATTTCTCTGTTTTTCTGATATATCTGAGGAAGAGCAGGTGGGGGAGGATATTGGCATTCTTTCTTCCCCACATCACCTCAATTTTATTTTCCCTACTGGATAAATCGTCACAGGACCAAGGCTGCAACTATAAGGGCTGTAAACAATGATGATTCCGAGCAAGAAAATATAACTATATTTTTAACTTTTGTGTTGGATTTCCTAAGGGCCTCATGGGGCCAGATGTGTTTTTTACCCCCTCTGACAAAATTGGGGCTGACAGTGATTGCTGCTGTATTTTGTGATGGTAAAGATAACCTTGCAATTTTGTTCCAGTGTGAAGGATAATGGACCGGGAACGCACTTGCTGGACTCATATTGCTGCCAGCAATATAGACCAGCACAGTGGTGAACCTAATGTCCCTTTCTAAAGTAAAAGTTTGGGTATAAATGGAGAGAACTGTGGGTAAACAGATGAATAAACGGGTATGTAATAAGAAATATACAATACTACATTAACATCTTGAAAGAGACTCAGAGAAAGAGATAATATTGTCTCTTAGCTCGATTATACCAGATGTCAGAATGGGTGAACCCATGTATTGCTGAAACCTCTCTTGCTTTTGGAACCTCACAAGTTCAAACAGAAGTCTACAAACCTGAGTGTACTCACCCTGGGAGACATTTCCATATGATACGATGATGGATTGGATAGTTCTTACTGACAGAATGGGATTCTGGGAATGTGCCGATGCTTTATGACTTTTATGATCTGTGTTTGAAGACAAGGGAGTAGACTGTGATATTGTGATTTATAAGAATATATATTTGGTTGTTCAGATGACCAAAATAAATTCCTCATATATGAGTTAATTTGATCTTCATCCACAATTCCTGACTCATAGCTGCTTTTAAGACCATGTTTGACAATTACATTATATTCATCATTTCTGTTCTCTTATATTTACTGATTTTTTTTCCTGATCATAGATGATTTTTTCCTACCTAATAAGTTTTGTTTTTTGGATGCTGGACAATATAAATGTTATGGTTGAACACCTGAAGCTTGTTGTTTCTTCTAAGAATGTTTAGTTTTATTCTGGTCAGCAGTAAGTGTATTTGTGGCGCAGCTTTATTTCTTTCAAATCTTATTTATAAATTTTATTAGTGTGAGTCTAGACTAGACTCTCGGGACAGTTTAGTTATACTCCTGAAATATGACATGACATCGCCACGAAAGCTGAGAGCTCAATGTGGTCTATTATTTCTGATTCTTTCAAACTGGAACTTTTCCCAAGCCTTTGCAAGTTTCAAGAGCTTTTCAGTTTATAGCTCTTTGGTATTTGCTCTTTTTTAAAAATCACATTTGGGTCTTACCCTGTGATGTGCAATTATTATTTACCCAAAACCGTGGTACACATAAATGGATTTCTAGACGTCATTCTCTTTATTTTGTCCTTAAAATTCCAGTTGCTTCAGGCCCTGAGTTTTGATCTCTTGTCTTCCAATCTCAGCAAAATTGTGGCGCTCTTCTCCCTACTCTAATCTTTGATAAATGTCTCAGGGCAGAAAGCTGGTGTGAGTGAAGGATAAACTTCATTAGTTTACCTAATCAAATTAAAAAAAATATCGGCAACATTCCCAATCAAAGAAAAACAATAACAGTAGTAATAGTAATGCAAAAATAGGTTCATGTTTTTACTCTCTCTGTTTAGATAATTCAGTAGAGTGGATAAAATTGCCAACTTGTTCACATCAGTTTCGATACCCTGCTATCTACAGACCTAATCTACTAGCACATGAATGGGCACATCTGCTCCTTCCATATGGTTAAACTTACACAGATCCCTCCAAATTAGCATACGTAAGTGCATCATGACAAAAGAAAACCTTTTCCAAATGAAAGTTTGTACATAAAAAGTTCCCAAAACGAACTTCTATGAAAGGAATTATTCTAGTTATATATTCCATTTTGTGAATAAAAATGTCGTAAGGAAAATACACAGCATCTGTGTATTTACCGAACAGTTGTGATCATTCACCTTCAGTCACAGTTTGATAAACCAGTATGAATTTTCACAGAATTTTATGAGAGTTATCTGGCAATCTTTTATAAGAAAAAAAAAAAAAAAAAAAAAACTGATGTAGAATAATATTGAATGCCAACTATAATTAAATATATATATATATATATATAATGCATATATGTATATATACTCACAGGATGTAAAGTGCAGCATAGGGAATATAGTCAATATCATAACAGCTATATGATGTCTTATGGGTAGTAGGCTTGGAGGGATTATCACTTTATGAGGAGTGGGAATGTCTAATTATTATGTTGTTTTTATACACCTGAAGCTAATAAAAATCGTTAAAAAATTAATAAATATTGACTTGCTTTTCTTTGTTTGATTTTAGAATTAGGAAAGGAATATGCATTTATTGACAAACAATGTACCAGGCAATGCTCTGGTGTCTTCATATACTTCATTTTAATCTTCACAACAACCCTATGAGTTATGTATTACTATTCCTCTTTTCTACATGAGTAAAATTAAGTTTTGATTAATTTTAGAAGAAGTTTATGATTTATAAACGTCATAAAAAGAAATTTATGATTTTCCAAGGTCTGACAGCTACCAATAGCATTACTGGAATTTCAACCAAATTATTTAATCCAGAACCCATTTTCTTTCCCTTATACATGATGATTTTTGATTATTACCCACTTCTGTTTTCTAATTGTATCCCACATGTGGTAATCACACATCCAACATTTGTACAAGAGCAGAGGGCCACATGCATCAGCTTATGTTAGCTAGTCTTCTTTGCTCTAAAATCTACTCACACATGTATCAGTGGAAAATATAGAATTTTCTAGAGGTAAAATTAAAAAAGGAAGAAAAGCTTTGACAGAAAAATAAAAACAAAGCCCTCAAAAATACACTCAAAATGAAAAACATATACATTTTCATATTTCTGTTTTCTCACAAGATCCTCTGTCCTTAGCTTTTCTCTCCCATTTTTTCTCCTTTCAAAGCCCCACCTTCTTTCTTGCTGCCTTGTTAATTCCATCTCTGTTACTCTGATCCTCTCTCTATGTTCAATTTTTACTAAGGGTTTTCTAATTTTTCCCTCGTTTTAGTAGTGACCTTTGTTTCTATTTAACTTAGGTACATGTCCTAAATAGTTTATCAAAAGTAATATCTCAATTAATTCAAGTAAAAAAATGTTATAGAAATTGTTAAGAGAATACATACTTTTCTATGTATTTATATATGTATATATTTTCATTTTGAATTTCAAATTTCACTTTCAATACACGTTACTATAAACAAGAACAAATAAATATGAACTCTAATGCTTCCAAGGTATTATTACAAAACATATATTCACAATACACCTAAAAATTTACACTTCATATATATGGGTTTTTTTCTTACTTTACTATGTAGGTAGGTGCTAATACAGTAAAAGTAGTTGAAAACAATGAAACATTTATACTAGAGAAAATAAGTCTTAAATATCCAGTTTTTAATACTTGTATATCATAGATTATCAATAATACCATTCATTATTAATAACTTTTATAAACACATATACAATGAGTCAATTGTCATAATATAACTGAATTTAAGAAAGATAATTTGGAATCATTGATGTAAATAACAAAGGGATGGTAAAAAAAAGAAATTATTTATCAATTGCCAAATGATTTCTTTAAAACTCTTGGGTGTTTTACATCCATACTTATAACAGTAAAACAAAAATAAGGAAGGATATCAAAGTGCCAGCTAGCAGTTTTGATAATCTTCGTAGTAGTGTCTTATTTAATAATTCATGACAATGACAAAATGGAAAAATGTTGTATTTCACAATTGCAAGTGTTTCCCAATCATGCTGTAACATTTCACTTTGTGTGTGTGTGTGTGTGTGTGTGTGTGTGTGTGTGTGTAAATGGACTTATGGGAGTATACCTTTTTCCTTTTAAAAGATACATACATTTGCTCAAGAAAATAAAATAACAAATTTCCCTAGCAATTCGCCCCCAATGATTTGAAAACTGGATTAATTCTTTAAGAAAATCATATAACATTTTCTTTGGGATATGAGGTGATTGATAGAGCATTTTAGAATTATTCCCTGAATCACGACAACTCTTTAAGTGAATGAAGGCATGGAGCATTCAAATAGTTGTATCCAAATAATTTCTTTTGGGTTTTTGGGAAGTCTGAAACTTACTTTAAAGAGAGTGTCATTAATGATTTAAAAAACAGACATTGGAATTTGGACAAGTACTTGGGAGACTTCTAAATTTGTCATAGTAGCGTAGGAAAAAATACAGTTACATGAGAAGCCCCAATAAACTATGTTGTTAAGAGTTATTTAAGAAATTAAAGTGGTTAGCATTGGGAATCACCTAATTTGTTCACTAGATTCCAGAATTTCTGGGACAATAAGCTTATCACAGCCCAAGGACCAACTGCAAGATATTTCATGAGAATACTGCACTTGTAATGATTGGCAGCGTCTCATCTAGCAATATTTTTAAAAGTAATTCAGCTATAATGCTCTTTAAAACATAAAAATAATTCAGCTATAATGTTCTAAAAATCTATACACAAAAATTAAGCAATTTAGGTTGCATGGCATAATATACCTTTTGATCTTAAGAGAAATAATAAAATAAAAATTATCTTACTTAAAACTAAAAATGCCATTAACCAAGATTAATAATAAAAGTAAAAGTATTAAATGCTTATCTGCAGAAGACCTATGAGACCTCCAACACACATAGCTAATGCTAGTCTGTTTTAATAACTGTTTAATTGTGTGTTAATTATTTATTCATTAAAATGTTTATTCTACTACTTCATCTAGAGTCTCTAGTGGATCTGGATGAAGGAATTGAAGCCCCCAGTTGCTTGTAAACAACCAAGCAGACATTTTTATTGCATTAAAATTAGTTGTGATGGGAAAACATGCAACAATAGACATGGAACCCTCTCAGACTTCATCAGCTTACACTTGCATCCTGAATAAAAAATCTCAACATTTAAATATTAGTTTTAAAATTAATACAATTATGTTTATTCTATCTTTGGACTCTAAAATATATGAATTTATGGTAAATGCTTATCGTAGGAAGAGTGGGACAGAATATTCATAATCAGGACTCTCTATGAATTGGGCCTATAATTAAACTAGCAATACACTTTTTTGTTTTTTTTACAGTTTCTTATTATGGACGAGGATGTGGAATAATATAACATGGTCTCTGTCCTTGATGAGATCATGATATAGTGGCAGGTACAGTTGTGAAAGCAGAGTATAAATTACAATGAGACAAATACAAAATACTACAAAGTTAAAGAGGAGGCAGAGATTTGGGGATTAATATTTAAACTTGTCTTTGAAGGATTACTAGGATTTAACCTGACTAATCAAATTATTTCCAGGGAAATGCTCAGAAACATTAAAAAATGTTTGAGGAACAGCAAGATTAAGGGACTAGAGTATAAGAACATATCTGGAAAAAGGTGAAATTGAAAGTAGATACGGCATGCTTGCTTCAGCAGGTATGGAGTTCACTAGTAAATAATATTGTAGGTCAGAATTAAAATTGTAATTTTTATTTTGAACATAGCAAATTGAGAATTAACATAAATGTTTTTGCATAAAGTTAATAAATTTTATTTTCCTTTTAGAAAAAGAACTCTGGCATCAGTGTAAAATATGAATGGGGATGTTGATTTCTTGCAGGTAGAGGAAACAGAGAGTAATTGAACACGACTGGTGAGGAAAAATACTGAAGGGTCTGAACCAAAGGAAAGGCAGTGTGGTTGAAAAGGGGTAGGGCAATTTCAAGAAACTCTACTGGGGCAGAATAAATGCTAACTGTTTGGATGGGGTAGAAAGAATAAGTAGTTCAATATGATTCTAAAGTTTTTAGTTTGAGGTTATGATGAAGCTATTAACTAACATAAGAGATTTAACAGAAGTGGTACAAATTTTAATCATGTTGGTGGTTTTTAATTTATTTGTGTCCATCCATATCCAAGGGTTCAAATGTCACATATCTGTTTTAATGGATCCTGCTACACTGGATTTCTGGGTAGGTAACACTGGAATTGGAAGAAGGACATTCACCAGTTTTCTTAGAGGGACAAGTCCATTGGGTCATGCACAATCTAAAGAAAGGGGAGTGGCAGAATAAAACATTCTGAGATTTAGTTTCCTAGCAAACTTCTATATATCTTGACCTCAAGTATCATGGGAAAGTTGTATTTTCAGTATCTCAGTGCATTTCGAGTATAAAAAGGTAGAGAGGTAATTTCAAAGGGTTTCTCAGTCATGAAGAGAAATCAGGAACAATTCAATGTAACTCTATACATAAAGGGTGCAAAGACCAAGAGATCAAAGAGGTAAAAGGAAAAGTATATATATATATATATATATATATATATATATATATATATATATATATATATATAGTGAATTCCAGTTATAATTTAAGTCTGCCCGACCTTTGTTCTGTTTGGTGCTTCACTTGGCACCTAACAGAGGTTGTCTTGCACTTTACAGGGTCTATGTTTGTCAATAGTCATTGTTCTAGTAAACAAAATACCTAGAAAATGTGAAAGACAATCTTTTAAAAAATATGGATTTTTCAATCATCAGAAAACGGAATATAATTGTTTCTAATATCCTAAACTTGAGAAAAAAATATTCCAAATGTACGTCAATTAGATGAAATCAGTCTACATTGCTGGTAGCTGTTGAATGAAGTGACTTTTGAGAATATGTGAAGTGGAATAATTCATTTAAATAATTGCTGCTAAAAATTAAATTTCAAAATAATTATCATTAAATTATACTTAGTTTTTATTGTCAAATATTTTTGTATTGTCAGGTATTTTATATTATCTGAGAGAGTGAAACATAAAAAGAGACTTGCATAAAAGTATTATTAGATATTGTCTAATAGGTTTAGATGGTAACCCCAAACTTTGTAAATCTAAGGCACTCATTTTAAAATTACAATTGACTTAAGTTATTTTCTAGATGATAAGTGTTTTTAAATTTGTTGTATGCCCCCTTTTGCCCCTTTTACCATAATTTAAAACACACACACACACACACACACACACACACACACACACACACACAAACATGGTCTAAATGGAAAGTTCTGAAAAATATAAAATTTTGAGGAGCCAGGTAATAACCACTTAATTTTGTATTTGCAGAATCTTTGAAAGATGCTTTGGAGGCATTTTGTTTCTCACAACATCAACCCTCGAAGATCATCAAATCTATGAACTAAGGTTTCATGTAAATTTTTTGATTTAAAATAATTAATATTTTAAAGCAAGACAAGTTATTTGGAGAAAGTAGCTATTTTGCCTTTAAGAAAAATGTAAGTAGTTAACTACAGTGTGTGTGTGTGTGTGTGTGTGTGTGTGTGTGTGTGTATGTTTTCAACTCCATTTGTAGTCTGGTCACTTGGATATTAATGATTATTTCTTCCTTTAAGCTAAAGAAGGAAAATGAAAGAGAAAATTCCAATTTTATTGCTAAGAAATATTCACATTGAAGAATTCTGGGAAAAGAGTACATTTTCAATAAATACTTGATTATGAATTTGATAACATTCCTTGCAAACTGGAAACTTGAACTGATAAAACAGCATCTCCATGACAAAATTTCATCATACGGATCTAAAATGCCTCTCTTAAATAACTTAGACATGGGGAAACTGATTCTGTAGCTTTTGACTTATTTTATGTATTCTATTTGCCCAACATGGCAGGACACTAACACCTACAAGTAAAATATACATTTAACTTCTAATCACAGGTAGTGAGATTTTTGTAATAACGTCTAAGTATCTTTTATTAGAACTTTCATAAATTTATTGTCATATAAATTTAAACTAATTTTGAGTCAGATGGTTTCCTAGATGTCCATATACACATAAAATACCTCAGATAAATGGTTGGAAATAGACTCTTTTTCCCACAAGACACTTAGTAACTAAATGATCTATGATATATCATTTTTATTTATCCCTTTAAATGAGAACATTTTAGTGCTTGCTTCAGCAGCACATATACTAAAAGAGAACATTTTATTTATCAACTTTGTGGTTTCATCATCAGCAAAAAATCACTACTACTATTATTACAAATACTATGACTAATATTAGCTAATGTGTAGTGTGCACTTGGCTCACATACTAAGCATTTTATGGTCATTGTCTCTTTGATATTCATGCTAGGTATATGAATCAGTTATATATTGCAAATATTATATTTAAATTCTCATTTTCGGAGAAGAAAGTAAGACTCAAAGAGTTTCTTCGTGTGTCCCAGGCCACTCAATAAGAGTTTGGATTCAAATTCTTATCTGTGTGTAGCACAACATTCAAGCTTTTAATCACTGCTTTCCTCAACTATGGAAACAGAATAATCTGAAAAATGAAGCAGATTAACAATCATTTTTAGGATATCTTTTCAGTAAAATTAGTAAATGGGGTTTATAAGGCAACAGTTTTGGTTAATATTATCAAAATCCATCTATAAACTTCTTAACAGAGACTGTGGGGATTCTCATTAGATTGATTGTTGTCTAGACTGCATACAGGAAGCTGAAATCATCAACTTAGACCACAGCATATAATTATTTTCGTATTACATTGCATTGTTTATCCTGGTTATCATTAGCATTTTGAGAGGTTATAATTTAAAGAGTAAATATTGTTTTCAGAAGTATTTTGATATATTAGAAAATGATCATGACTTAATGTGTCTCATCTAAATACATATAAATTCTGCTTTTGGAAATTTTGCTCTTTAGAGAAACAAACAAACACACTCAAACACACACAAAAACTAAATTAACCTGGAACTCTACAGGGAATGGACGTTTGTTCTGTGCTTTCTTAAATTTAATAAAACAAAACATTTCTTGACAAATATTGATATGTATATTTATAAATATGACATGATTTTAATTCTCTTTGTTTTATTTGGCAGGATAATGAATCAATAAGGTCAGTAAGTACATGACCATATTTCATGTATTCATATAAATTTTCCATTGAAGCAAAGTTCTAATGATGTGGGTATTAGAAATCTTCCTCAGTTCCAAACAAAATAGGCTAGGTTATGCAGAAGTGGATAATAACAAGATTTATTTATCATTTACATTGCATGTTCATTGTGAATTTTCTGGGGACTCCGCTCTAATCCCATTTCAATCAATAATGCAGGGGATGCAGCTTCTACCATCTGGAATGTCAGTTACTATGGTAAGAAAAAGAGATTTGATGAATTGTAAGCTGACACAAATATTTACACTTGAAGGTTACATGTGAATTCCGCTCTTATTACATTGGCTACAGCAAGTCATATGGTCTTGCCTAACTCAACGTTGCTTACATTGGAAGAAGAGATATTATTTATGAACAACTCTAAGGAATACCATATTTTCCTTTCACCAAAACAGTAATACACAAAATTTTATGTGAAATGGACTAAAATATTTAAATATATGAACTTCTAGTGGAGCATATTAATAATACTAATCCTAATTATCAGTTCTACCTTAATCTGCTTCATGGTGACTAAGGATCCAAAAAAAATCTTTTCCATATCGCTTGCATTATATCTTTGAAAGAAAATTGATTGCATCTAAAAGTCTTGAAATGTTGCAGGTGGTGCTGCCATCAAAGTCAGAGACAATGTTTTAAGTTGAGAGAAGATTTGGACAGAATAATCTTTTTTTTTTCCCCTAAAACAAGTTTGAGCTGTTACATTTATCTTTTTCCAGCTTTTTTCAAATGTGATTGACAAACAAAATTGTCTGTATTTAGTGGAATTTTTAAGTTAGAAAGTAATACATTTATTAGTTAATTTTTTCCTTTCAGATAGCTGAAAGCCCTATATAACCCAGCATTATTTCTCAGTTGTGTGAGGTGTCCATTTTCTTGCTTATTTTATGTTCCAATTATTGTTTATGGAAGTAATATGCATTAACGTGACACACCAAAATTGCAATATTACTTCATGTTACTCCTAAATTTGTCTATACATGTTACTTACCCTTAAATTTATTAACAGTTCTTTACAGTAACAACCAAATGGACTCGCACTACTAAAACTGTATAGTTTTATTTATATAAAATCATTCAAAAATTTTTAAATTTTTAAACATTTAAAATGTTGGCATTATTTACATACTTTTTTAAAAAATAAATAGAGATATAGCTCAACTAAAATTGTATCTTTTAAACGTTTACAATTTCAAACATGTAAGAAGGAAATAATTCTTTGTATAAATACATAAAAATGATTTTGAGTTGATAAATTGGATATTGTTTTTAAAAAGGAATTATAAATTTGTATATTCAAATACAAATACATTTTATTTTAAATTTTTACATTTTTGTTAAGTGAATCCAAATGTGAACAATTATAACTACATAATTATTAATTTTGTTAAAATGAAGACAAAAGTATATTTTATATAATATATAACTTAAATGGATATTTATTTATTTTATTACTTATTTAATAACATTGTTAGACAACAAGCAGAGCATACTATATGTATTATAATAATTAAATTTGTCTTTATATTTTACTTACATATAGAAAAATCATAGTTTTGTAAAATTTGTCAATATGGATGCATTTTTCATGGTAAGTGGATGTTTTACATTATATTTAACTGTTACCTTAATTTTTATCTTTTCATTGTTTAGAATTATATTATGTGGTTATATTTGTTTTCTGTTCCAGTCTCTACATAAACTAGAGGTACTTTTATTTCTAATTTTACCCCATCTTTCATAATACTTTTCAGTCTCTTATAATGCATCTGTCTGTCATTCAAAATCTTTCCTTTGTTCAATCCTACTGGACTGTACTCTTGGAAAGCATATCTTTATTTACTTTCATCATCTAGAACAAGGGTTGGACCAAATACAATTTACTGCCTATTTTCTTAATGGCTGCAATCTAAGAATTAACTATTTAATCAATGATCAACCAAAGATAGGGCTACCCTTCCAAGAAGAAACAAAGTCAGTTAGTCATGAGACCCCGTAAGAGTTGCTCTTTTTCAATTTTCTCTGAATCTATCAGTTTAGATATTATCCTGTCAGGCATAGAATCAAATTTTGAAATGTATTATCTTTTATTTATTTGATTTAGAAATTATTGTAAATAAAGTCTGTTTCTGCACTCATTTTATGTCTTAGTGTATTTATTTTTATAATCTTATCCAATGTAAATATTCTGTTAATTAAGTAATTGATTGTATATTTAATTGTATTACTTTTTTTTATTTGACAACATCTATTGAACTTCTAATATAGTCCAGGAATTATTCTAAGTATTGATATGAACACTACCAGCTTTTTATTTTCAGGTCAATATTTTCTTACTGTAAATTTTACCATAGCTTTTAATTCACCCTTTTGCTAGCAAAGCATTGTTTTAGTCATTGTGACACATAAAACAGATGTGGAAAAATCAATGAGGTCTTAAAAGCAAACAGTGCCTCTTAATTTAGCTGCCATTGCCACATGAAACCATCCCTATGACACAAGATTAAAAGATCATGAAACTAGTCAGTCTTAAAAATACTTTAGTTTCCCTCATACACAAAGAAAATAAATTGAAAGGACTGAAAAATCAGGGTTACTTTTTATATGTCACTACTTCCTAACTTAGGTTTACTGTTGCCTGACACTCAAAAATAAAGTGATTATATTTAGTATTATTTTAAGTTTTACTTTAATGGAAATATTCCCCAGTGTATTATATGTCTTTGGAGAGATGAACCAGTATTTATTCAATACTTTACATGCTATCTATGTAGCAGATTAAATTTTCAGAATTCTATCTCATGAAAATTATTTAAATTTTACATTGGAACATCATTACAATTAATATAATAACATATGTATTAATAGAATTTAATAAATCAGTCTATTCAGGAGATTTGCTACCTTTTTGACAGTAAATAAATAGTATTTGCTACAGCAGACCAATACTAATTCTCTCTAAATGCTTTCAATAGATTTTTTAAAAATTACTTAACAGAATCCAGAGCTTCTCTAGGTTTCTGAGCCAATATTTGGGTTTCAAATTTTTACATTTTGATTTTATTGGTCTAACCTTGAAATCTGCATATTTAGTAAACATAACAGTTCTGTTCCAGGTGTTCTTTGAGTCAAACTGAGAACACAGTCTTGATAATTGTTTCCTGCCTATATGATGATTTTTATAGCACATCATTAGTGCAGACATAGGATAAGAGATGGATTTACTTTTGAATAATAGGATACAAATGATTGTTTTGTAAGGGAGTCACAATCGGATGTGTTGTGGAAAATCTTGACTTATTCATCCTTCTCAACATCCACCTAAATTTATCAAGAATCTTTCTAACCTTGTCAAAAATTATTTGCTTGCCGATTACAAATCATTTAGCTGATATCAAACGTAACACTTGTTAGCTCTACAGAAAGCATTCATGTTACTTTTTTAAAACTTTATCACCTGAGAAAATAATGTATTCTTGGAAGAAATGTTGATTTATGTATAGTGAAAAAAAGTAGGAATAGATGAAAGGAAAAATATAGGATGATTTATATGTGGCCAAACAAAATGTTATTCAAATGTTTACCATCCAAAAATAAAAAAATATATAAAAAAATAAGCCCTTAAGCTTATTAGGGAAAAATATGTTTCAGTTGTATTCACATTTATAAAATCTAATAGCATGAAAGAGTCATAAATGATCATTTATGCTGATTTACATTTACATGTGTCAATGCGGTAGTTCAAATTTGAAACATTTACTACAAATTCATTTAAAAATTCATGCTCATGAAGCCCTGTCACATTATTGTTCCACTCCTTCTTATAATGACAAATGCTCACAACTGAATTTATACATATGCTAAATGATCCATCTACCTACAATCCCAGACTCTTACAGAAACTAAATTACACTATTAAAAGGTTATATTTAAAAATAAACACATAATGTTGCTTTGAAAGCTGAAATAGATAGAAATAATAAATATAAATTAATTACAATTATTTAATTTACCAAAACTTTAGAGTAGGATTATGTAAAAGAATATATCATCTTAATGCAGTAGTTCTCAAATGTAGCTTGCATCTGACTCACTCATAAGGCTTATTTAAACACAGATCTTGAGTCCCCCCTGCAGAATTCCTGATTCCTTAGTTTTTATGTGGGGCCCAAGAACTTGTGTTTCTAAAAAGCTCCCAGATTATGCTCATGCTGATAGTTTAGTAACTGCATTTGGAGAATCATTGCTTTAAAATATTAAACTGGGAAGTTCCATGGCAGATTAGATAAATGCTACATCTATTGCATCCCAGGATCACACGGAAATTACAAATAAATTATAGAACAATCAACCTTAAGAATCATCTGAAGACTAGCTGAACAGAACCCCTATAACTAAAGATATAAAGAAGAGGACCACATCAAGACTGGTAGGAGGGGCAGAGAAGCAAAATGGGCTGACCCCAAACCCACAGATAATGAACACTGGGAGGGACACCTTGATGGCAGAGTTCCCCCTGAAAGAGAGAGGGGTCCCAGCCCCACACCAGGCTCCCCAGCCCAGAGGTCCTGTGCCAGAAAAGGGATTTACCACAACATCTGGCAGTGAAAATTAATGAAGACTGTCTTCCTGTCCTGGTGAGATGGAAGGCAGCTGGAACACCAGATGCCCTCTTGAAAAACCACACACAGACTCACTTGCAAATACTCATGTGGTCTATGGTGGAGAGGTGGGAACTCTACATGCACCAAGGATATATGGGGAAAGACTGAGTTGTGTGGATTCAGAGAGAGGGCTAGAGGAACAGCCACCCCATCCCTGTGTGGAGCTGGACTCATGTAGCCCGCAGGAAACCACAATTTTTTCTATGTTGAACCCTCCTCCAAAAAGATAAATCTGAGATTGCATCGGTCTGGTAAAATCAGCATGTGTGCACCATCTTAGTGATGCCCTGGGTCCCTGCCCTGCACAGCTAGTACTACATCGCTGAAAATGCTCTTGATTACTGAACACTCAGTCCCACCCTACAAGCTATGGAAGCCTTTTACAGAAGCAGAAAGCCTATAGCAGCATGGAAAACTTTTGGTGTTGGGCAGTGACCCAAAACCTGTGCAGCAGCCTGTCTTTGGTGGCTCACTGGGACCTATCAGCCTGAGGCTGTGTACTTAGGATGTTTTTGTGAAGTGGTCATGGTCTCAGCACTGGTGCAAGAAACAAAAATGCATTAACTTTGTAAAAACTACCGCCCACACCCCATAACTCCCTGGAACCCCATCCCACCCACCTAGAGCTACATTGCCAGAGGCACTCTCAGCACCTGGGTGACTGGTCCAGCCCACAAGCTTCAGAAGCCTTTTATAGCAGTAGATGGGCTGAAGCAGCCCACAGACCTTTTGGTGGTGGGCAGTGACCCAAATCCTGTGCTGCAACCTCTCTTGGGCACTCCCCGTTGATTTGCAAGCTTGAGGCAAAGGTAGGGGATGTGATATTCTAAAGACATTTTGTGTAATGGTCACAGGCCAGGCACTGGTGTGAGAATTGAATCTCCATCAACTTTGTAAAAATAACTAACCATGTTTCATGACTCCCTGGGACCCTGCCTCACCCAGGTAGTGCTGTATCACCTAGGGCACTCTCAACACCAGCCTGGCTCAAGCATCTAAGGAGGCTCTCAAGCACCTAAGGATGCACCTTATGGGCAGCAGGCAGGTGGCACTAGACCTAGGTGCCCCTGGGACTTTCTCTAAGCT
Organism: Rhinolophus sinicus; assembly: GCF_036562045.2. NCBI lineage: Eukaryota > Metazoa > Chordata > Mammalia > Chiroptera > Rhinolophidae > Rhinolophus > Rhinolophus sinicus. The sequence goes on along the minus strand of NC_133751.1, from coordinate 83,263,277 downwards.
ACCTCAGACCCATCACTGGTGGCAGCCAGCCTCTGTTCATAGCAAGGCCACCCATATACACCTTCAGGTCCAGCACAGGCAGCAGCCAACCACATATAATTTTGTGGCTCCTACCAGCCATGGGGTTAAATCTTTCTCTGAAGGGTTAACCCCACACAGCAGCTCATACACTGTGGTCATAGCCAATCCTCACAGTCAGTCAGACTGGAAGTCAATCTCACCCACTGACATGCCAAAAGCAATCAAGCGTTAACTAAAACAGAAGAACACACACAACACACTCAAAGGACACTCCTGGAACACATGCACAGGACATCAGGAGACTGTGCCATTGGACCACACAGAATACTTACTACATAAGGCCACCCAGCAAAGACTAAGAGACATAGGAGATCTATCTAATACACAGAAGTAAACACAGAGAAGCTGCCAGTATGCAAAAACAAAAACAAAATGTCCCAAATTAAAGAACAGAAGTAACCTTCAGAAATAAAACTAAATAAAATGGACACAATCAACTTGCCAGAGACAGAGTTTAAAACACTGGTTGTGAGAACGTTTAAGGAACTTTGTGAGAATTTCCACAAAGAGACAGTAAGGATAAAAAACAAAACAAAACAACAACCAAACAAACAACAACAAAAAACACAGAAATCATAAAAAGAACCAGTCAGAAAAAAAAAAAAAGGAAAATACAATAACTGAAATGAAGAACACACTATAAGGAATCAACAGCAGAGGATTGAATCAGTGATTTAGAAGATAAGATAGCAGAAAACACACTTGAACAACAATCAAAAATAATTTTAAAAACTTAAGGTAGATTAGGGGACCTGTGGGACAACATCAAGCATAACAACATTCACATCATAGGGGTACCAGAAGAAGAAGAAAGAGAGCAAGGAATTGAGATTGTATTTGAAGAAATAATGACTGAAAATTTCCCCAACCCAGTGAAGGTAATAGACATACAAGCCCAGAAAGTACAGTGTCCCAAACAAGATGAACCCAAACAGGTTGACACCGAGACACATCATAATTAATATAGAATAGTTTAAAGACAAAGAGAGAATCCTAAAAGCAGCAAGAGAAAGACAAGTAGTTACTTACAAAGGAGCTTCCATAAGACTATTAGCAAATTTTTCAACAGAAACTTTGCAGGCCATAAGGGAATGGCAGGAAATATTCAAAGTAATGGAAAACAAGTGCCTACAACCAAGACTACTCTACCCAGCAAGGCTATCATTTAAAAATTGAAGGAGAAAGAGATTCCCAGACCAAAAAAAAAAAAAAAAAAGAAAGAAAAGCTAAAGGAATTCATTACCACCAAGCCTGTATTACAAGAAATGTTAAAAGAACTTTAAGGGGAAGAAAGCAAAAAAATAAAATAAACAAATAAATGAAAATAAAAAATACGAATAATAAAATGGCAATAACTATGTATCTCTCAATAATCACTTTAAATGTAAATGGATCAAATGCTCCAATCATAAGACATAGGGTAGCTGAATGGATAAGAAAACAAGACCAATGCATGTACTGTCTACAAGAGACCCACCTCAGATTGAAAGACACACACAGACTGAAAGTAAAGGGATAGAAAAAGATATTTCATGTAAATGGAAATGAGAACAAAGCTGGGGTAGCATATTTATATCAGAAAAAATAGACTTTAAATGAAGAGTACAGTATTTTCCCGAAAATAAGACCTACCCCCAAAATAAGCCTCAGTTAATATCTCAGCCAGACAGAAGCATTTAGTACGTAATGATGATGTTCCAGAAGAAGATTACATGACTGTATTTGAATAAATGTAGATTGTTGGACATGAAAAAATAAGACATCCCCTGAAAATAAGCCCTAGTGGAGCAAAAATTAATATCAGACCGGTCTTATTTTTGGGGAAACACAATATAACAAGAGACAAGGAAGGACATTACATAATAATAAAGGGATCAACACAACAAGAAAACATCACCCTAGTAATCATTTGTGCATACAACAAAGAAGCACCTAAATATATAAAGCAAATACTGACCAACATGAAGGCAGAGATCAATAGTAACACAATCATAGTAGGGAATTTTAACACCCCACTGACACCAATGGACAGATCTTCTGGACAGAAAATCAACATGGAAACAGAGGGCTTAAATAACACTCTAGATCAGATGGATTTAATTGATATTTTTAGAGCACTTCACCCCAAAGCAGCAGAATATACATTATTTTTAAGTGCATGTGGAACATTTTCCAAGATAGACCACATATTAGGCCAGAAAATAAGTCTCAATAAATTTAAGAAGCTTGAAATCATATCAAGAGTCTTCTCTGACCACAATGGTATGAAACTAGAAATAAATTACAAGTCAAAAGCTGAAAAACACACAAACAGATGGAGGCTGAATAATATGTTACTAAATAATGAATGGGTCAACAATGAGGTCAAGGAAGAAATCAGAAGATACCTTGAGACAAACAAATATGAAACCACAATGAACCCAAATCTATGGGACACAGTGAAAGCAGTCCTAAGAGGGAAATTCATACCAATGCAGGCCTACCTGAAGAAATAAGAAAAATCTCAAATAAACAGTTTAACTTTACACCTAACCAAACTGGAAAAAGAAAGCAAACAAAGCCCACGTGAGCACAGGGAACAAACTAATAAAGATCAGAGCAAAAATAAACAAAATGGGGACAAAAATACAAACAAACAAACAAACAAAAAACAACAACCCACAAATGAACAATGAAACCTATAGCTTTTTTTTTTTTTTTTAATAAATAAAGAAATAAAACTGACAAACCTTTAACTAGACGCATCAAGAAAAACAGAGAGGACACAAATAAATAAAGTCAGAAATAAAAGAGGAGAAGTGACAATGAACACCAAAGAAATACAAAAAAGATACTTTAAGAAAGTAATATGAGAAACAATATGTTAACAAATTGGACAATCTGGAAGAAATGGATAAAGTCCTAGAAGCATACACTATATCAAGGCTGAATTAAGAAAATACAGAAAATTTGAACATACCAATTACTACAGTGAACTTGAATCCGTAATTAAAAAGCTCTTAACAAACAAAAATCCTGGACTATATGGCTTCACAGGTGAATTTTACCAAACAGTCAAAAAAGAATTTACATCTGTTCTCTTGAAATTATTCTGAAAAACCAAAAGGAGGGGAAAGCTCTCAAGCTCATTTTATGAGGCCACATGATTTCAAACCCAAGCAAAGATACTACAAACAATGAAAACTATAGGCTGATACCCTTAATGAACATAGAAGGAAAAATCTTCAACAAAATATTTACAAACCTATTTAAGCAATACATTAAAAAGATCACATACCATGATCAAGCGGAATTCATTTCTGGTATACAAGGTTGGTTCAAAATCCACAAATCAATATAACATGATACATTACACCACATAAACAAAATGCAAAATAAAAATCTTACAGTCATGTCAATAGATGAAGAAAAAGCATTTGATGAAATCCAGCATGCATTTATGATAAAAAACTCTCAGCAAAGTGGGGAGAGAGGTAACATATCCCAACATAATGAAGTCCATCTATGTCAAACTCACAGCTAATATCATTCTTAATGGGAAAAAGCTAAAAGCATTTCCCTTAAGATCAGGAACAAGACAAGGATGACCACTTTTATTCAATATAGTACTGGAAGTCCTAGACACATCAATCAGACAAGAAAAAGAAATAAAAGGCATCCGAAGGAGAAAGGAAGAAGTAAAACAGTCATTTGCAGATGACATGATACTATGTAGAGAAAACCCAAAAGATTCCACCAAAAAACTGTTAGAACTGGTAAACGAATTCAGGAAAGTAGCAGGATCAAAATTAATGTTCAGAAATCTGTTGTATTTGTATACACCAGTAAGAAACTATCAGAAAGAGAATTCAAAAAAAAAATTCTGTTTACAATTGCATAAAATAAAATACTTAGGAATAATTTTAACCAAGGAAGTAAAAGACCTGTATTCAGAAAATTATTCCACATTGAAGAGAGAAATTTAAGAAGATACAAATAAGTGGAAACATATACCACGCTCATGGATCAGAAGAATTAATATAGTTAAAATGTCCATACTACCCAAAGCAAACTATAAATTCAATGCAATCCCCACCAAACCATCAATGGCATTTTTCACAGAAGTAGAACAAATAATCCTAAAATTATATAACCATAAAAAACCTCTAAATACCTGTGGCAATCCTGAAAAACAAAAACAAAGCTGGAGCTATCATGCCACGTGATATCAAATTATAATACAAGACCACAGTAATCAAAACAGCATGATATTGGCATAAAAACAGACACATAGATCAATGGAACAGAATAGAGACCCCAGAAATAAATCCATGCCTATAAGATAATTTAATCTATGACCAAAGAAGGAAGAATTTACACTGCAGTAAGACAATCTCTTCAATAGGACACATACACGCAAAGAAATGAAACTGGACCACCTTCTTACACTATATACAAGAATAAACTCAAAATGGATTAAAGACTTAAATGTAAGTCCTGAAACCATAAAACTCTTAGAAGCAAATATAGTAAATAAACTCTCAGACATTACTCTTAGTAATACATTTACTGCTATATCTCCTCGGGCAAGAGAAACAAAAGAAAATAAAAACAAATGGAACTGCATCAAAACTGGAAGATTTTGCACAGCAAAGGAAACCATCAATAAAACAAAAAGACATCCTACTAAATGGGAGAAGATATTTGCCAATAATACATCTGCTAAGGGGTTAATATCCAAAATCAATAAAAAACAAATAAACAAACAAAACAACTCATACAACATCAAAAAAGCAAACAATCCAATTAAAAAATGGGCAAAGGGTCTGAACAGACATTTCTCCAGAGGACATACTGATGGCCAATAGACACATGAAAAGATGCTCAATGTCACTAATCATCTGAGAAATGCAAATAAAAACCACAATGAGATACAACCTCACTCCTGTCAGAATGATTATCACCAATAAATCAACAAACGACAAGTGTTGGCAAGAATGTGGAGAAAAGGAACCTTTGTACACTGTTGGTGGGATTGTAAATTGGTGCAGCCACTATGGAAAACAGTATGGAGGTCCTTCAAAATATTAAAAATAGAACTACCGTATGACCCAGCAATTCCATTTCTGGGTATTTATCCAAGGAAATCCAAAACACTAATTCGAAAAAATATGTGCACCCCTATGTTTACTGCAGCACCATTCACAATAGCCAAGATATGGAAACAACTGAAATGCCCATCAATAGATGATTAGATAAAGAAATTGTGGTACATTTATACAACAGAGTATTGCTCTGCCTTACAAAAGAATGAAATATTACCATTTGCCACACGTGGATGGACCTAGAGTATATAATGCTAAATGAAATAAGTCAGACTGAGAAAGACAAATACCATATGATCTCTCTAATATGTGGAGTCTACAGAACAGAATACATGAGCAAACAAAACAGAAATAGACTCATAGATACAAAGAACATACAGATGGTTGGTAGATAAGAGGGGGGTTGGGGAGATGGGTGAGAAGGGTGAAGGGTTAGGAAGTACAAATTGGTATTCACAAAATAGTCATGAGGAGGTGAAATACAGTATAGGGAATATAGTCAATAATGTTGTTAAAACTATGTATAGTGTCAGATGCATACTGGACTTATTGGGGACATCACTTCATAGATTATATAAATGTCTAACCACTGCACTGTACACCTGAAACTAATATAAAGTAATATTCAATGTCAACTACATATATAGTCATGGGATGTAAAGTACAGCATAGGGAATATAGTTAATGGTATTGTAATAGCTGTGTATGGTGTCAGGTGGGTAGTAGACTTTGTGGGGTTATCACTTGTGAGGGATGTAAATACCTAATCATTATGTTGTTTTGTAAACCTGAAACTAATAAAAAAAATTAAACTGTGATTCCACTATCAAAAGTTTGCCTTACACACAACTTCTTACAGAATATTAGTCATGGAAGGAAATTTACAGATAATTTAGCATAATATTCAAGACTATATCTTTTATTTTAGAGATTAGGAAACTGAGGCACAGGGCATTAAGTGACTCTTTAAGTGCATAATTCAGGGCACTTTGCCCTGAAAATGAATCAAAGATGTGTGGGAAGATTCATGGCATTATGTGTTTGAAAAAAGAGTAGTAGAGTTAAGAGAGATTTTCGTGATGAAAAAAAAAAAGACTCAGTGGACTTAAACTGACCACAGAATTTCAGAAAGTCCATTCTAAATGAACAACAAAAAGTAATATAATTTGAAGCTGACATCAATTCCAGGTTCTACATGTTAAGAGATTGAAAGTAGTCACCTCTATCCTTATAACAAGATAAAAGCTGAACAAACCAAAAATTAATGATCTTTCTTGACCCATTAGAGAAATGAGGTCATGGTGAAAACCACCCTGCAGGAATTTGGAGAGACAGGTAAATAAAAAATACTCAAAATCACAGCCAAACACAGATGACTTAGACCAAAAGCCACCGAGTCATACCCTGATAGGAGCACTTCAGCATGAAAGTAAGAAACTTCTGGAAGCCCCCGTCTTAGGAGGCCCCTACACTTTCAGGGGTTTACTCCCAGGTACCCCTGCCAGGTTCTCCAGATAAAGAGTTAAGAAAAACCAAGGACAGAAGGATAAAAATAGTAACCATCATGAAATACACTAGGTATGTTTTCCATAACAAAGTCCTACTCTCCCTTGTAAAATATTTTATAAATGTTTTATCTCTCATAGACTGAAGGGCAATTATTCTGTTTATCATACACCAATCCTAGGGAAGGACAGAGCAAGGGAAGCTCTCAATGTTGGTGGGGACGCTAAAGGGCCCAGCCACTTTGAAAAACAGATTGGTGGTTTCTTAGGAAAATCTTACCGTAGAATCTTGTTAATCGTGTTCCTTGTCATACAGAAAAACATTTGAAAATCTAAGTCCACACAAAACCTGCACAAGAATGTTTGTACAAGCTTAATTCTTAAACACCAATAATTAAAAGCAACCAGGTTGTTTCTCAGTAAGTGAATGAAGAAACAAAGTGCAGTGCAGCCATACAATAGTACGTTAGTCAGAGATGAAATATATACGCTATCAAGCCATGCAAAGACATAGATGTATGTAAATGCATATTTCAAAGTTTCAAAGCTAGTCTGAAAAGTCTACATGTTTTATGATCCCAATTATTTGACACATCAAAAAGGCAAAACTATAGAGACAAAAACAATTTGTGGTTGCTGTAGGCTCTGGAGAAAGTGCCGATAGTAAACAGGTGAAACCCAGGGGATTTTTAAGTGGTGAAACTATTCTGTATAAAGTAATGGTAGATAAATGACAATAGACATTTGTCAAAACCCATGAAACTTTACAGGATATGGCTTAATGTATGGAAATTAAAAAAAAAAAATCTTTTAGGAGTTGGGAGATCACAGGATGGAATGCAGAATGTGACAGAACAACCTAACTGTATTGTGAACACATGAAACAAGCTCACCAAATGGGATGGAGGAAAAATGGGATGGAGGAAAAGTCACAGCACTAGAGCAACTCTGGAAATGAGTGGGATCTGTAATACTCAAGGTAAAGGAGCTGCACATAAGCATACTGTGGTTAGAAAAGGCTGCTTTCAAGGGTCCACAGGTTAACAAGTCTGACACTTCTGTCTTTGTGTACTGGAAATAAATCACTAAGTAAAGAGATGGCAGATTGTGGGAGCCATGTTTCTCACAGTTTGACAGAGTTTGCATATAAGCAAGGAGAGGAGGCTGGAATGATTCATGAGACAATGCATTAGCGTTGAAGAGAGTATGATTTCACAACTTAATATAGGTATTTACATGTAAAATATTTATATATACATGTACAAAAGTCCTCAATGCCATTGATAGGTTCTGTGACTTTAAATAAAATGATGTGTAACAAAACCTATTTTACCATGAACTATTGAGAGTTAAGGTTCTGGCATCTCATTAAAGTTATCGTGAAATGATGTAGAAAGAAACAATGTTATTCAAGGACTTTTTGTATATGTACAGATTAGTATACACAGGTGTATTTCCTTGCTGTGTCAGCTAAGAAACCCTGGAAATATCAACACTCCAGTAGCAGTGTGCGCACCAATGCGCATATCTTGGTTTCTAATACTATTGTCCAATAAAAGGAACCAAGACCTTTTTGGAGAAATTTCTGATTCTAGAACTGGGGTAGGAATAACACAAGATGAACCTGGAGCATCTTGTATTGCCAGACATTAAGGAAATGCTTGACAAGAAAAATAGTATGTAAACTTTTGGGGTTATGTGAAAGGAAACAAAAGCTAGTTGGAGCTTCCAATGGCCAAAACTGGAACAATTTAAGTAATAAAATAAAATAGTATTGGATTATAACCCAAAGAATATGGTAAGTATCTGTAAATTCATACTGATATAAATAAATTTATCCATAAATAACTGGGAGAGAAAAGACAAATATATCTTGTAGAATAATTCCATATAAGCTATGCAGATACTTCACCCTCAAGGAGAAGGAGCATCTATCCCCACTCTGTAAGAGTGAGCTGTGTGTGATGCCTTCCTTCCAGTACAGTAGGAAAACATGGAGGGTAAAAAGAATAACTGTAGAGCTATCCCTATCCCAACAAAGGGATCAAGGTCAATATCAACAGTGATAAATCATGTTGCTAGTATGTAGTCTGGATATGATGTGCTAAAAATGACACCTTACAGCTATGGTCTTCCTCCCACTAAATCATAACCCAGTCTGATTATGAGAAAAACATCAAATTCCAACAGAAGGCGTCCTGCAAAATCCTACAAAACTACACAAAAAAGGGGGAAAGTCTTGAAACTGTCACAGCCAAGAAAAGCCTTAGCAGACATAACAAGCAAAGGTAATGTGGTAACCTGGAACAGAAAAAAGATTTTAGATAAAAGCTAAGGATATTTGAATAAAATATGTACGTAGTAGTAGCATGTCATATTGGTTTATTAATAGTAACAAATATACCATGATAATGTAAGATGTTAATAATAGGGAAACTCAGTGAGAAGATATATGAGAGTTCTTTGTGCTATCTTCTTGTGTGTTTTTTTTCTGTAATTTTGAAACTGTTTAAAGAATAAAATGTACTTAAAAACGTGAAAACTTTATTAAATAATTACATTTGATAAACGTACTTTTTATCTGAAAAGTCTTGCTATTCATGCTGAGGTGAAACTGAAATCAAAATCTATTTCCCTAGACACCTGCCATAAATGATGGTAAAATCTACACTCAGATTCTTTAATGCATCTGTAAATTCTCCTGTGCTCAGGAATGAATGGTGAATGGCTTTGCATTGTATGTCTGTGGTTTTAAAACTTTTTGTTGTTGTTGTTTTCATATCCAAGTCCTCTAACCCTTTTAGAAACTAAATTTTGTCATTTTAATATGACAGTAATTGCTACATACTACTCTACTGAGTATCCAACAATATAGCCTTGGGGAAAGAAAGAGATAAGTGTCCTATTGAGTTTAAATAGATTTGTTCTGCAGATAAACCAGGCGACATTTTATTTTTTTAAACTCTGTAAAATGATTCTGAATCTGTTTCAATTGCTTCACTTTACTGATAGTACTGATAGTGAGCCTTTTGAATACGATTCTTTTTGTCCTACATGAAAAATCTGAGGGGAAAAAAAAAATTGCCTTTTAGTATCAACTATGCACATGTTTTCTCTGATTTTACTGGAAAGTTTACTTAACTAGGCAGCTCAGCAATCATTTTCCAGGAACAAACTGTGAAATACAGAAAAAAACAACAACAACAACAACAACAACAAAAATAAAAGTTATATTATGACCTGTATGCAGCCCATTCTTTCCTAAGAAATAAGCCGACACATTTTAAGAGTGACTATACTCGTTATGTGTTACAATCATTTAAAATACATATTATCCTAATTATACCAATAGTAAAGATATTTTATTAGACTTCGTAGTTTAAAATAGTATGAAAAGAGATAAGGAATCTCTCTCTCTCTCTCTCTTTCTATATATATATATATTTTTTTCTTTAAGTTAGTTAAGATTTTTGAAAAAAATCTAATTCAAAAGCTTTAGAATTTAATTCAAGGCACATTTATCTAATAAAATCTTTAAAATGCATAAATAGAGGAACTGTTCAGGTTGAAAGTGAGTAGAGGAGATAGAGATAGTTCTTTATCCTTGTTGCTAAATTCTTAATCTCTACCATCCCAGAATCTTTGGAAATCTCAAATCATGGACTGAAAATTAACAACACAGATCCAATGTCTTTATTTATCTACATGCTTTTAAAGAAATTCTTTTGAAGAAAAGAGAAAGTATGAAAGGAGGGAGCAATTATGAGATGTTGAGGTACTTACTGGAGGTCTCATAGTGAATGGCAGGGCCAAGCTCGACAAACATTCAGAAATAATCAGAGAATAGAGACCTTGATTCCATGACTGCTTCTCTTTCCACTACACCATGCACCTTCAATCATAACTATGATTATGAAGGAGATGAAAAACTGAAACCTTATTGAAAATATATGACTTAATTTAAAGGAATTGGATTGCACATATAAATTTGGGAAAACTTTTTCCTAATCAAAACCTCAAATTGTTCAATTACTTCATTTTGTTAAATTAGTCATTTTAAACTTCCTAAACCTCAGCTAATATAATGCCTTTGTTATTTTACCAAATCTCAGTGCCACCCATGCCATTATTTAAAATTGTTCTTACATCAATAATTTCTTACATTGAAATAAATTGTTCTGAAAAACATGTACTCAATACCAGTTGTCATTAATACAATTGAACTGTTAAAATAAAAATGATTAGAGTCAAGAAAATTCTCTAGAAACTGTTAAGCACCAAAATCAGCTCTTGCTTTGTTAAAAGGGGATTCACTGCATTCAAGATATTATAATGCAGCTTCAAACCAAGTTGAGATTCTTTTTCTTTTTTTTTTGGAAGTTTGGGAAATAAAATTATAGAAGTGAAATTTCTAAGGCCTAATTTCTGTCCCAACCTTCTGTTTTTCCACTTCTTCTAACACATCTAACACTTCAGCCACATTCCATTCCCTGAAAACATGTAATGTCATTGTGCCTTCTTCCAGGAATAATGACAATATTTCCTTCTAGCTGAAGCTTCTTTTCTACTGACAGAAGTGTTACCTACTTCTAAGCATGCTTGTATAGAATATTTGTCTGCACTAAAAAATCATCTTGTATCATTTTCTTGTTTATCTCTCTTTCTCTTTAGCTAAAATACATTACATATAGTGGTACAACCATATCTTACTTTTTTAAAATATCAAGAGAACAAAATAGTGATTGGATCATGATACTGATTTAGTTATATAAAATGTCTTTTTTCTGATTTTTAAGGAAACATATTTATTGTGGAAAACAGAAAAAATTCTAAAAGTATGATTTTTCAAAATTATCACTATCCTATACAGATATTGTTTTTATTTTTGAAAACAGTATCTTAATATAGGTATAAAAATCCACAAACCTCTTTTATATAATTTGATCATATGTATATCAGCATTTACTCCAAAACACACAGTGAATATTTTTCTTTATCAGTAGTTTTGTACTCACTTATTTTTGATGAATGAATAAGTAAATAAATACTTCAAAAAGTTCATAGTCCTGAACTTTGATACCTTTCTGAATTAAAATTAATCATTGATCCAGTGACAAAGAAATGTAACCACTTTGTCAGTTACTACTTTTATTGCTAGGATTAAAACTTTTAAATTTTTGTCACCTCAGACTATGCATAACATGAAGGTGTTGGACCTGTAAATCTTAAGGTATTGAAGGAAATTGAGTTGACCAATGAAGTTTCTTGGTGGCAAGCAATAGAAAGCAGTTTTGATCTATTTACCAGAAACCTGATTGGACCGCTATCAAGAAGCTCTGAGAACACACGCAAAAGCTGGAGACTCAGTCTAGGAAAATGGACCAGAACTAAGGAAACCTAGGGAGCAAGAATTGTAGGTAAGATCACACAACGGAAAGTGTGTGTTTGGATCCCATTCTATGTACATATCACCATTATCAGATTCTTGCTGCCTCTGTACTCTCTCAACGCTGTCACTGTGAAAAATCTCTACTTTGACTATATCTTTGTGTTAGTTCAACAGGATTTTATGTCCTGCAAGAGAACACCTGATTGGCCAAGATCGAAAAACAAAGGATAGTATATTCATCCAATGGAATAAAACTCAGCAATGAAAACAAAAGTAGAGAAAATAATTTTTTAAAGAAGAATAAATACTAACATACAAGAAGCACAGATGAAACTCAAAAATATTATTTAGCTAAAAGAAGCCAGACACAAAATAATATATACCATATGGTCTCTTTTATATGAAATTCAAGAACAGGTAAAATAATCTGACAGCATAAGAAACCGAAGTGGGTATTGACTAAGGGGTTATGTAGAAACCCTGGCATGATGGAGCGATATATTTTATGTCTTGATTGTGGTGGTGGTTATATATATAAGTAGTTACTAGGAACAACAACAATAACAACAAGAAAAAACATGAGGTTTATTCAATTCTTCATCATTTTTTTACACTTTATTATTATATCCTGACATGACATATTTGCTAATACCAAATGTTAAACTAGAGACTTATTTCAAAACATCACAAATTTTTTTTTTTACTTTCCAAGGACTTTGAGATAGTTCTGCCGATCCCATGTAAATGATCATTCACAATTATTCATCTCCATAATGTAGAAGAATTTAGGAATATGGCTATTTAGGATCAACCCCAGCTGTGCTACTGAACAATTGCGTAACCTTCACTTGGGTAGATTAACCTCTTTTTAGCTCAGATTCTTCATTCATAAAATGGCAATGATAATAATAACACCTAATTTTTGTAAGAAACAATGCCTGGAACATGCTTCATGTATGTTAGCTATTATTATTTGGAAATCATCAACCTCTAATCCTTTGATTATTTTTATATTGTAATCTAATGTTGACTATAAAAAGGAAGGACAGTAAATGAATGGATTTATGTAGGATAAGTCACTGCAAATCTCTGCCAAAAAATAATTTTTTTTTCGACAGCCCAAGGTAAGTGCCAATTTTAGATCAACCAGTTGGACTTTGGTTTGAATTTTCATTTACAATCAATTCCCAAAGGGTACTCCTGGGAAGAACCATCCAAGAAATATTGACTAGTGTTTTGGAAAAAGAAACTTTGCAATAAATACGCTTTAGTATGGCAGAGAACTAAATCTTGTCAGGCGGATTTGTGACACACTTTCACAAGATTTACAGAAGCTATGGCAACAATATTTGCTTACTTGTTGAATAAGAATATTTACTCATTTGAAGGCATTTTAATCAACAATAATGATAAACACCTTCTTGGAAATTGGAGATGTAACTTTTAGATATAAATAGGGAGCAAAAAATGGCATTAACATTTCATTTTTCATTGATGAGTAAAAACATTTTGAACACACAGTATTTCATACAAATTAAATTTAGAAAAATGATTAAAGCTAAAGTTGTAAATAAAAGCCCTGTAGTAGCTAAAACCTCTCATTAAACCTTTCTTCCTTTTTTGAATTGTTTTAGTTTTCTTCATCAGTGATGCATCATTTTTATTTATATTTCCTATCTCCTTCCCTCATGTATGTATACTTCCTCTCCTGGACACATAACATGTCCATAGTGGGGTCCATTGTGTACCTTAGGAGAAATGTGATTCTGAGCGATTTCTGACACAGTAAGGAATTTCATATAATATATTCTGGCTTCGTTAATGATAGATGTGTGACCTTGAACAAGTTAACATCTTTGCATTTCAGCATTTGTGTCTGTAAAATTGGGACTACAATAATGTGTCCTCCTAGATTTATTGTGAAGATTAAATTAACTCATATCTGTGAAGTGCTTAGAACAGTGTAAATAGTATAAAGTGTTTAGCCATTGTCATAATAATTATCATTATGAGTACTACTAGTAATAAATATTATTATTTAAAAACTCCTATAAATGTTTATATTTTATGGGAGAATCTCATGGAAGAGAACTTACATGTTTCAATGGATAGCATCTAGATTTGAGGCAGAGTATTTAATAGACACTGACTAGCCTCAGTATCCCTCCACTCACATCACCTATTTCATCTATTCATAAAGCCATGCCTATACAAAATAAATGTGTTTTTTTATACTCCAGACAGTGAACAGGATAGAAGAAGGTGATATTTATAGTCCTGGATTGTTATTTCTGCTCCTTTCAGCTTATCTCAAAGAATATTTAAAAAATTCATATTTTAGACATCTTTCCAATCTCATGTATTCAGGGTCCATAGGGAAGTTATAAGAATTAAATCAAAAGTGCTATTGTACAATATTTAAATCACTTTTTTATCCTACTCTTCCTTTTAATATTCTTGGGTAGATATCCCAGTTAAAAGACAGTTTTTGTAAAAATCTTATGGCATATTTTTTAAATTTGACTGAGCACTTACGTTACCTGATACTTTTAGAAGTTTTTGATTTGGTTCCTATTGAAAATGTGATATTATTTTATGATTACAAAACATATATTTTCTAGGATGAGCAAAATATCTGTTTAATTATAATATTTGAATCACACAAGTACACAACTTTATTTTTCTGAGATATTTTATTATATTTAAAGTTTGGAACTATGTGAAATTTGTTATTATTTTCTTTTAATTTTGCATGGTAGATGAATAGATGCTGCTCATAGTTCTTTAAATAAAATATAGATAAAATGTACCCAAAATACCAAATTTCCTCATTTGAAAATTTCAGTAAGTACTAAATAGAATTTAGAAAAATAACTTTTGCAAATCACATTTTACAGAAAAATAGTAGTTAGTAAGAGGTGTTTTTTTTTATTTTTTATAATTATTTTTGCAAGTCTTACTGTGAGAAAAACTCATGATTTAAATCTTTAAAATCTGAACATTAATCTTCATGGTTACTATTGTATAATCTAGGCTGTATCAAAAATTGTATCAAATACAATTTTCACAAATTTCTGTCTTCAGTGATTTTCAAGTTGGATCCTCATTTCTCAACAGAGAAAAAACATTCCACTGTTTACATCAATATCTTAAAAGAAAAAGAATACATGAAATTAAGAAGAATTAGAGAAACTACATAAGTAGTAAATTTTGAAGCAAGTAGAGACTTATTTACATCAATTAGGAAAATGGCTACCTGTATATTTTGAGCACCTATTTTATTTCACACATCATCCAAAGTAACTTTTGATCATCAGGGAAAAATGGCAGGCTTGTGATTTTGGGGAGTGTTTGGTGGCCAAGGAGAGGAGATGACAATCAATGTACAAATCCTGGACTATTACCTGTTTAGGATCAATATGTTTTATGAACAGGTATTGAATATCCAAAAGTAAGGTCTTCATTATTAGAGCAATGGCCCTTACTTTTTAGTATCTGACTTTTAATGCTGTAGCATCACAGCATAAAACATGAACAAATTGACAAGCCATCACAAACTTAACTCTCATCCTTCCTTCCTCTCCAGTTCTGTCACCCAGTAGTTTCCTTCTCAGATACAATACCTTACAGAATACCTGCCTCTGATCTTTTCAAGTTAAGTAGAGTTTCCTCAGAGAAGAATATCTAGTTACATTTCCAGATTTCAAAATATTAAAGTATGTCCATGATCAATCCATTCATCATCCTACGCATAACTCCAATTTTCCTAACACTATTGACTGTTTCTTTCTACACTGATCCAAAAACTGCAGGAACATCCAGCTCTCTTATAACAGGCTCCAATTTTATTTCTTCACTCACACAGTCATTCCTTCCTTAAAGAAACATTTACCGTGTTTCCCCAAAAATAAGATCTAGCCAGACAATCAGCTCTAATGTATCTTTTGGAACAAAAATTAATATAAGACCCAGTCTTATTTTACTATAAGACCGGGTTTTATAATATAATATAATATAATATAATATAATATAATATAATATAATATAATATAATATAATACTGGGTCTTATATTAATTTTTGCTCCAAAAGACACGTTAGAGCTGATTTTCTGGCTAGGTATTATTTTGGGGGAAACAAAAGCCTACTCTGCACCAGGTATGGTTCTAAGAATTAGGATATGATAAAAGCCTAAGTTTGAGTTGCTGGCATATAATAATGTACGGGGGGAAAAAAGAAAGAAAAAAGTTTTGACATTTCAGGTTCAGATATAGGAGAGAATGGAGGATAGAATGGAGGGTAGGAGCAATTGGTAAAGAATCTTAGAGGTCAATTTCAGATCTGATAAAGCAAGAAATCTTGGAACCAATTTGCAAACTAGTTCATAGGCACCTCCTATGCCAGACAATGATTTCATAAATCAGATAATTTAGATATGATTAGAGCGTTCTAAGAAAAAATAAAATCAGCAGATCAGTCATTAGTAAAGTGTCAGGAACTCAAGAAAAATTATTTTGATAGAAAGAGACTGACATATATGAAGAATGTTGGAATAACAGCTATAAGATAACTACAACAGATATTATTTGATTTTGGCCCCAAACAAACAAACAAACACAAACAACCTACCCTTTTGACCAAAGGACTTGGTTCTCTTCAAAGGTAGAGGTTTTCTCTAAACTTAGATTAGAACTTAAGTTTAAGGTAAATGAACGAAACATAAGAGTATGAAAAGGAAATAGTAGGGTATTTCTAGTAGGTAAATTAAAAGGGAAAAAAGTGCAATTTGGGCAAATTATTATCATTATTTTTTCCCTATTCAGTACATATAGACTGAGTTGTACATTTGTTAGTGAAGAAATTTTCCCATCTTGCTGTTAAAGTTCTCTGGGAGTTAAAATCCTATATATCTTTCTCTTTTTTAGTGATCTTCTTTAATAGTTGAACATTTTATAATGAGCAATCTTCTTTTGCTCAACCAAATTCTTGCTTTGATATTTGCTCATTTCTTTTCCTCAGTGAGAAGGAAAAGCAATTGTTTTCCATTCTCCACAATTATTCATTTTGTACTTGGTGACAGTCATCATCTGTCACTTTCTCTAAACTAAACAAATCCTTATTTTTACATTCCTCTTATCTCCTATTAGTAACCTCATAACTACCAGTGATGAGGTGTGGTTCTTTATACTTCAATCTGTATATTCACACTTCAATCTTTGTCAGTACCTAAATAAGCTTTCCAAAGGGTGTTTTACAGCACTTTTGGGCACACAAGCTGTTAATATGAAAGACTAGAAAGAATAAAGTATTTCTTGCTCGAAGAAATTTGGATTCTATTGATTAAAATGTTTTACCAAGTTTCTTTATGCTAAGCCTTTAATATAAATGGCTTGGGAGATATTTTGTTATAGTGTTATGATCTGAATGTTTGTGCCCCCCAAATTTAATATGCTGAAATCTTAACCCCAGAGGTGATTGTATGATGGTACTAGGAGGAGGGGACTTTGGGGGTGATTAAGATATAAGGGCAGGGTCCTCATGGATGGGATTAGTGTCCCTATAAAAGAGGCCCAGAGAAGCTCCTCACCCTTTCCTCCATGAGAGGATACAAGGAGAAATCTGCAACCCAAGGCTTTCACCCAACCATGCCGGCACCTAAACTTGGACTTCCAGCCTCCAAACTGTGAGAAATAAATTTCTGTTTATAAACTACTCAGTCTGTGGGATTTTGTTGTAGCAGCCTGAATAGCCTGACTATTGTAACTTTTATTCCCATTTTTTTTCTTTCGCATTCAAGCAGGTTCCAGGTAAAGTTATAGGTTACACAGTGAAAATAAAATAAAATAAAAGTACACAAATATTTGGTAAATCTTTCCAAAAGCTTAGGGCCTCCATATAATTAAAGGGCCATAACATAAAGAAGGTTTGGCATAAACAATGTATTTTGCAAAAACACAAAGAGAGAGAATAATTTTATCTTGTCTTGAGTGAGATTCCTTTAGATTATGATAGCAAAGAATTCCTTGTTCATACTTACCAGAGCAGAATCTGATGAATCTAAACAGATGAAACCACAGGCCTTCCAAAAGATTACTAGGCACTAACCACGGCAAAGAAATACAGAAAGATTCTGAGCTTCGAGCAATAGTGGAGATTCAGTAGCAACAGAGTTGTGGCTGAGAAAGAGCCTGAGCAGAATATTAGTGACTTCATAATAATTTCCATCAGCTCCTTTAAAACCTTGCCAAATAAACATGCAATTAGAATTAAAAAACAATGCCAAGTATGCAAATCCAGTTTCAAGATAAATTCATTAGCACTTCTACCTATATTGCAACTTCTATGTCCCTCATGTAGAGAAATCAGGACTAGCCACTGCACATAACCAGAGACCTTGCAGGAGCAGCAAAATACCATTGGACTTGAAGACCATATGAATAGACAGGGATGATAGATGTCCCAGAGACAATCAGGACCTCAGTTAGGTCCGAATACTGCCCATACTGAACACTTTAGGATAATGAAACAGTGATTCTGAATCATAGGATGATCTTAAATTAGGAGAGATCCTCAGGAATCACTGCAATGAGCTGTTTTGGTCATGTAAGTCATATAGGAACTAAGAACTGAATCATAGAAAAGAAAGATAAATTTCTGGGACACAAATTAAAAGAATGTAATTTATATTACAAATATAAATATAGAAGTCGAAACACTATTATATATATATTTAAAGGTTATGTTCTTAAAGGAGAGATTTACTTCACATTATTTTCTAAGCTTAACTGATTCATTCATTTAACAATTTTTTTGACGAGCTACTATGTATCATGCCTAGTTTGTGGATCAGGGATACAGAATTAAATAAAGCAAATAGATTAGGTCATTTCTATTGAACAAAATACACTTTTCTTTGGATGGCAATGCATACATCCCATGGGACATTTCCAGTACCACTTATTCATGAAAATACAGATCAAGGCATACTACGATAAAGTAAAAAAATCAGTAAATATTTATGGGGTGATACTATGTCTACAGTAATATCCAAGGTACTGTAAATTTTATCATTTTATAGAAAACACTAACTTCATACTACATAGTTTGAAACTCAAACATTGTTTTTTTCTCTTTCTCAGTTAGCTACTTCTTTCCTTCTTTTTGTCTCTCTTTCTGCTCTTCTCCCTCCTTTTCTCCCCCTCCCCCTCTTTCTTTCTGTAAAGACTTCTGCTTCGCTTTGAAATACTCTTAGGAACCTTATGTTGGAAAAGACATAGAAAAAAAGCCTTTCTTACTCATTTATTATAACCATGGTTATATTGTACACATTAGATTTCTATTAAATAAATTTTGTATTAACTTATCACAGTGCAAATTTTATTTGAATATATGCATTTGAAAATAGTATTTGATCTAATTTTTCAGTCATAGTTTGGCCATTAGTATTGAATAAGTCTTTTTTCTGTTTTATAAATCAATAATTTCACTTTTCCTTTCTGACGAAATTGAAAGCCAGTTTTTATTTTCTGTTCTTAATAAAATGTCCCTTTCTTGTTCAGAAATCTGAAAGTCTGCTCAGTGCCAAATACTGAGTTATATTATAGCGTGGAGAGTGATTTTTTTATTTTTATTTTTGATGCCTTTCGAAGTGAAACCACACAAATCACAGTGGGATAGCCCTTCTTTGCATACACAATATGCTGGAATCTTGGTGGACTTCTATTTACAGTCACTGATAGAGGACTGAAAAGAAGTTCGTGCTGAGATCAAATCTTTCCGTGTTGAATTGATTGATTAATAGACTATGTGTCTGAATTAATTGCCCCCAAATAAAATCAAAATAGATATCTTTACACATAGTGTACTTTCCCATTCATAATTTTCACTAAAAGTCAGAAAATCATCTTTTCTTTTTCTAAACCCTTCTCAGCATGCTTCAAGTATTTGAAATCTGAAGACTAAAAAACATTTAACCTGAAGACAGATTAACTTTATTTTTCACATATATATTATCTTATATATGTATAATTTTTCTCTGTTGACCACAGTAGAACTTGAATACTTGTTTCATGGAGATTTATATTTTCTCTTGAATATGAGGTTCATGAAAGCAGAGACTAAATTTTATGCTTTTCATGTATCTGTAAATGAAATTAGTATAGCAAAACCAGATCAGTCAGTGCTTATTCTGTCTCCCTGCCTCCCAAATCTCCAGTTCATTGTGACATTTTCTCCATCTAAGAAAAGACTATAAAGAGATGTTTTTGCCTTTGGTTTGATAACATAAGGGGCACTGATCCCCTTCCCCAGAGAACTGGGAGTGCCATGTGACCATGTGAAGGTTGCTGCCTTTCTTTCCATCAGAGAACTGCCTAAAGGTATTCCATGGGGAGGCCGAGACTGATATGGCACTTACATGTGGCTCTCAGACTCAGAGACCCTTCTTGGGAACACTCCAATTTGGGAGCGACCCAGACTCTGGGGTCTTCCACAACTTGAATTTAAAACACTCTTCTCTGAACATGTAGAAGTTTATGACTTCTTACTTATATGAAAAACTATCAGTCTTTCCAAATCAAATGACAGATGATTCATTTCCTTAGGAAATAAAGGAGATAGAAATGGATTTGGAAGAAATTAGTCCTAGGGATATAAGTTCATGTTTTCTGTCACTATTACTAGCATTTTTTTTTTAATTTGATGTTTTTAATGATAAATTTTATTTTCCAAATATCTTTTCTTCCTTTACCCTTTTATTTGTTTTGTATCTCTATAAAAATATTAGCTCTTTGAAAAGGGAGAATTATACTCATAATTTTAAATGCATTCTTTCATATTTTCATACATTTGTATGTAATTTTCTATTTTATTAAAAACTATATCATGATATGATAGCAACACATTAAAAATATTAGTATGTTTAGAGATAATCCTGATAAATAACTTTTAGTGACAGTAGATACTTCAGCAGGGGTTTGTGCACATAATGCCTTGTTGTAGTTTGAAAACACAAAATAAATCCATTAACTGGTGAAAATTATAATATAAATTTCAGTATAAATTTTCCTGCTAGTAAAATATTTAAAACAATATTATTGAAAATAAACCTATGATCAAAGTAATTTCAGAAATCTCAGTTTGCTACCAGCCTGCTTTTACTGAAACATCCTAAATCAGGAGCAGATATTCTGGTGTAAAGAACTAGCCTAGTTATGCAGAAGGTGGTACAGGTGGTCAACAGGAGTGAAGAGTAGCAATAGTACATGAATAAGCCCCTAAAAGAAAATGAGAGTAAAGTGTTGTAATCACTGACTCTTATATGCAGAGTAATCTACAGAGAAACGAAGGTCAAAATATGCTACTAAGTAGCCAAAAATTTATTCTAGAGTCAGTGAAGCATGCCACAGGTGCCGGGGAAGTAGGGTATGAGCAAGATTATTCTTAACTACTCTTGCTAATTAGAAGATGTGTGCGATGTACCATATTTCATATGTAACCAGCTACAATCCTTGTTCACGGCTACATGATTGCCTCCTCTCATGCCTGTCTGGATAGAGGTAAAAAAATATGTTTGTATACGAGGAAGGAGATCAGGAAACAGACTCTTTGTAGTGAGTCCCTTCTCTTGGAACTAATTGTGAAACATAAATTTTGTGTGCAAATTAAAAACAGGTAGAAATCTGTCTGATCATTGTTCTTGAGAAGATTCTGCTTGCAGAAGCCTTATGATTCTTCTGTGAATCACTTATCTGTAATATTATTTGGGAGTTATACAGGTAGAATGTGACCTCATTCCAAAATACTTTAATCACTTTTTTGAACTCCAGAAAGAAAACTAGAAATGATCAGTCTGTATAAATACTACTTTTGAAATATTTGTGCCATGTTTCAAGATCTTATGTAATTTGTATAAGGTCATAATAAAATACTAAAATGCCACAATTTAAAACCAATTCATGTACCACAAATAAATATTGAAAAAAATACATCTCTTTGGCTTAAAATATGACCAAGAATTTAGTATTCAACTTTGTCATTTGGATACTGACATAATCTGACATAATATGTATCTATTTGATTAAAACATCCAATTGATCCTGTCTTGTTAAAAGCTGTAACAATAGGTTTGCTGGTTATTTACCTCAATCCACCAACTAATTATTTCTAAATAGTCCATTTTATTTTATTCCAGAAAAGTAAGATGAGTATTATCTTACTTTATTAATAATGCCAAGCTTTTGGGGGTGTCTACTGAATTAGAACACACACTTTCCAGAAATTATCTCTAGTTCTTAGAGTACTCTTACAAGGTAAAATGCAATATCAACCACTTTTTTTACATGGAAACAAAGTAATCAATATAGCTTGCATATGAAGATAGTTCAATTAACTTTCTTGATATTACATAGTTTCTAAGTGATGTAGACAAGATAGAAACTCACCTATGTCAGATGTTAAAACTCTTTTTTTTTTTTTGTTTACACCAAACTGCCTCAATTATTATACTGGGTTTAATTCTTGACCAAACAAGATGATGATAACTTTTCTCCCCCTAACTTTATTTTTTAAGTTGAAACCGATACTGATCCTTTGTTTTGTATCTTGCCACATTTTTTTTTTTTTTATTCACAAGTATCCAAATAAAATTTTAGTGGAAGTATTAATGAAGTCTGCAAAAAAAGCCTGGAGCTAGCAAAAGGTACCATGGTTGTAAATACATGAATGATATACATACATTGTTATAGCTTTATGGTTTTGATGCAAGGTATTTGAAATCACCAGTACAGTCTTAATCTGATATTAAAGGTACTTGGATCTGAAACTCATTAAGTATAAGTGAATGCACTGCATTGGTGATGACATGATTGCTGAGTCCTCTTGGAAATAAGTGCACAATAAGTTAAGTGACAAAAATTCTGGCTGGAGAATACAGCTAAACATCAAGGTTCAACCCATTTTGTGAAATTTGGGATAACTATGTGTGCTAATGCAACCAGGGGTATCTGTGAAAATATGAAAAACAATTATAGTTTTCTAACCTCACCAATATATATATTTTTTTAATTCCAAGTATTTAGTAGGACTTTTGGGGTCTAGTGAATCCCACTTCCCACTTAGGAATTTTGCTGGCTTCTATACACGGATCACCAAAATGAAATCTGAACTGGAATTGCGTTCTGAGCAGAAACACTAAAAAATTAACAAAAGGCAGATATTTAGGAACTCTCACTGGTATCTGATAACTCAACGGCTCATAACAGTTTAAATGTGCTTACAATAGTAACTCATGCAGACCGAACCCTTTGGCAGAAATTAATTCATCCAAAAATTCTTGCGTTTTGAGCTCTAAAATGGCTTGGCATGGCCACTTTTATAACTTATTTAAAAGACAATTCCTCATTTGTTACTGTGTGTTGAAGGAGACTGGTGATGCCACTGAAGGATATCAGATAATTCTGAAGCCAGAAATATCTATCATATCTTAGGTATTATTGGAGGAAGTCTAAAAGAGAAGAGCAGCACAGTAATTCTCATTAATAAAATAAGGATAATATTAACCAGAACCATGATCAGGAGAATGTCATTATGAGTTCATGTATCCCAGGCCCAGTTTCTTCACTGTCTGCAGAGTCCTATGACAGAGCCCTGACGGATCTCCCTGTCCCCATCCCAGTGTGGTCTGAACCTCGTGCTTCTTTTTCAGTAGCAACCCAATCATACTCTTTGGTCCACAATTAGTGCTGTAGAACTGAGGGTTGAATGGTTGCTTTGGAAATTGGTTGCGATATACATGATAGAAAGTATAAAACCCCAGTAGGGAAGAAAAACATACAGTTGACACTGGATGAAGCTGGAAGCAACTTACCACATGCAGGTAGAATTAGGCTCCCACTCTGAGAACAGTGTTTGGACCTTTGCAGATTTTTATGCTATAGTCACAGGCCTTAGAGTGAGACAAGGAGGTCCTAGCTAACTAGATAACAAACTCCACTGCTGTTACGAGTTACTCTCTTATGGACATTTCTGTGGGAATTTACAGAAAGAATCAAAGTATTTCATGTAGATGCCTTCTGAAAAGACCAAGTTGCCTGCTAAGAAGACATTGGAATGCTATAAATTGATACCTTAGTCAAATCCCCAGAACTAGTTATGTGAGTTCACGAAATGAGTAAGCAAGGGCATGCTCAGACTGTGCACAGCTGGACACTCAGCTTTCTAGATGGCTGTAGGTAGAATTATTGCTCAGGGACCAACATTTTGCAGGAATGCATGGACTTGTACAAGTAGCCATATGGGGCTACAAATGGGTGCTGTTTAAAATTGATAATTTTTTTCACTTTATCTTTTATTTATTCAGTTTCAGAAGCAATTGTGGAAAATACAATTAAAGTTTGGAAAAGCAAACAGGCTACCAATTTGCCCCATTGGGCTATAGTTCTTCTCATCAACATATACAATTTACTGTTAAAAATGTACAGCCATAAACAAGAAAATATGTTAAACAGATATATCACATTCCTTAACACTGTACCTAATTTATAAATTAAACTTTTTCATAGGTATGTATGCATGGGAAAAAACGGTCACATGGCAAGAATAGGCACCTACCAGCAGCCTAAAACAGTCCCTGTTTGATATTCATAAAAAAAATAATAATAATAAGGACCTCAGTGCTAAACCTTTAAGAAATTGAGTTATACCAATCATCTGAATGAGCTTAGAAGGGGATCTCGAGTTTCAAAAGAGAATACAGCCCCGGATGACACCTCAATTTCAACCATGTGATACCGTAAGCATAGAACCAGCCATGACATGCTGGACTCTTAACACATGAAAACTGTGAGATAATAAATTCATGTTGTTTTCAGCTGCTAAGATTGTAGTACTTTTTATGCAGCAAAATAAACCTAATTAAAACAAATGGTGGGTAAACTAAAATAGTTATAACTTGTGGCCATGGGGCCTATCTGAAAATATATTACATGCTACCACGTTTCCCCCAAAATAAGACCTAGCCAGACAATCATCTCTCATGCATCTTATGGAGCAAAAATTAATATGTGAGCCAGTATTATATCATTATATTGTATTGTATTATATTATATTGTATTATATTATATTATATTATATTATATTAGAATAAGAACTGGTCTTATATTATAGTAAAATAAGACCGGGTCTTATATTTTTGCTCCAAAAGATGCATTAGAGCTGATTGCCTGGCTAGATCTTATTTTCAGGGAAACATGGTATGTGTTCCATTGGATTGTCTCAAGGTATGATTATTATATAAGTACTTAGTATACAGCTAAAAATTTACTTAACTTTTTGAGCGTGTAGTCAGCAGCACAAACATCCTGGTTTAAATAAGAATATAAAGGAAGAACAAAGAATTGTAGAATAAGATTGCTCAAAGAGAAATAAACTGGCCATTGTCTTCAGTGGGAATTAGACCACAACCCTTAGAAATATTTTCTCTACCAGATGAAGAATCATTTTCACATGATCAATTCTCTACAAATTCACCACTATTGTAGAGTTAGCTTTCTACTCGATAGCAAATACAAGTCAAACAAACTTAGATTTTTCTAGTCAATTAACCCTTAGGTGATTTTCTTAGGCAGTCTTCTAGTATGATATTGAAAGGACATGCAATCAAATTTTCCTTTTTATAAGTTCTGAATATTTATTATTAATGTATACTATTGAACATGGGATAAGGTGATGACTGAGGGTCACTAATAACTTGTGGGTCTGAATACAAAGGTGATTCCAGATATATTGTAGGCTGGAAGAAGTCCAGGAATATTCAGACCCTGTAATAATCAACAAGAAAATTCCCTATATCAAATCAATTTATTTGTAACTAAATATACATTGAATAGAATAAAAATTCTTCAGAAATTTGTTTATATTGTATGCATATATATTAGTAAAATAACAAAAACAAACATTCTCTGTATTAACTTTTAACTAGTTGAATGAGAATTTGTAGAAAAAATGTTTTCCAAATTATTTGCCAGCAAGCAGGCTGGGTGCCTTTAATATTTTAAGATTTCTGCCAATTAAATCATCATTCTTTCCTGGGACGGTCTCATTTTTCTCTGATTCCTTTCAATGTCTTGCTTACCTAAATTTTCACCCACTTGTTATAATGCCATAATCTAAATTCTGGTTCAATAATTCAGTAGCATTCCTCTGGGAAAGTTGCCATCAGTCAATTAATTTCTAAACCCCACCAAGAGAAAATAAAAGTCTGTTTTTACCCTATCTTCCTTCTTTGCTCCCATACTATGTTTTATTTATCTCCATGAGGATATACGAGTACTTGCCTTTTGCTGTTTTGTAGTTGTTTCCTAGAAGATATTTCCTGAAAGGAAGGAAATAGGCATTACTCCTCTTTATACTAAAACACTAACATGAAATTGTTGCCTTTGCTGACATTCATTAAATGAATGGGATAATTTAAGAGATGGGTAAATTAAGGATAAAAAGTTTTAATTTAGTGGGTGACTATTGGCCACACCTATGAAGGAAATATTTTCTTAAGAAGATTGGAACCCTCTGCACTGAATTAACTAGCGTTAGGACTGTAATTTATGAGGTTTTTTTTGTTTTGTTTTGTTTTGTTTTGTTTTGTTTTTTTTAATTTCTGGAAGCTCCCTAGTATTAACTGTTATATCTATAACTTTCAGCAAAGAAAATAAGGTATTGGTTTATTATTCTAAAAAAAAAGAAGCAAAGGGAAAATTAATGTAACTGTTTTTCTTTTCTTAATCTTCATTCAATTATTGCACTTTAATTTCAAGTGGAGTGCTAAGACCCTAGAAAGACTTGTCCTGCTTGTTTGGGTTTTGTGAACCTTTGAGAGATTTTAGGAAAATCTGCAGCACGAGCCAAGACAGTCTGTTTGTATGGAAAAGCCACTATAAGCAGCTTGGGTGGGCACACAAATTGGTGGGATGGGGTCTCATGGAATCACCAGTTTGATGGAAACTCAGAGAAGGCACCAGCCTGCATCTGCATGCTGGGAGGGGTAGGGTTCAACAAAGAAACAATGGATTTTGCCAGCACTTCTCGTTGGGAAAATGCTGTTCTTTCAGCTCTCACCCTGAAGGCAGACAAGTCAGTTCCTCCTTGCATGTCCCTGGCAGCTTTTGAGCTGCTGCCCCAAAGTTGGTGCTCAGAGCAAGTGAGTCCATCAGTAAGGAAGTCCATGCATGAACCCTTTGAGAGGACTGCCTGGGTCTCTAGCTACCTGCTGTCTCACTCAGCCACAATCTCTGCTGGTTTTCTCAGCAAGAAGTTATGGGGACTTCTTTCCCCAGCCATGGAACCCTGGGCTAGGGAGCCTGGTTTCGGACCCTTTGCTCCTCCAGGGGGTACCTCTGTGGCCAAGATATCCCTTCTTATTTTTAATGGTCACACATGGGTGTGGGGCCATCCTGGTCAGCATCTCTGCCCATCCTACCAGTCTCGAGTTGGCTTCTGTATTTCTTCAATTGTAGGACTTAGTTTAGCTAGACTTTAGGTGATTCTCAATAATGGTTTTTCTGTAGTTTGGATGTAATTTTTATGTGGTCATGAGAGGAGGCAAGCACAACATTTACCTACTCTTCCATCTTGACCAGAAAATATCTAATAGAAATCTCAAATGTAATACCAATTCGTCACTTGCTCAGTAGTGACCAGTTACCTACTACATATAATGTAGTGTAGAAATTGATGGGGTTTGTCTTTGTTTACATATAAATTAATATAAAAATTTGTTTTTGAAGGATTTTGCACCTATGGCACTCTTTCAAGCTCTTTTCACCTTGTGCTAAATGAACACATCATCTCTAACATTGCTTTCCTCTTCTCTATTTCCTGTTGGATGAATAAGCCTACCCTTTTTCAAATATGATTGCCCTCTTCTTCAGTTTTACTATTCTGTTGAATTAAATCACCTTATCAAGTACAGCAGTTCAATAATAGCCTTCCTTAAATAGGTACATGAAGGTCAACTTGAGACTTCCTTCTCCACAGATATCAAAAAGAGGTATGAAATGCCATTACAGACTAAATTCTGATTGTCTCTAACCAAGTGGAAGGTGTTTTTATAAATAAATCTAAGTTTATCACAGATGGCTCAGCACAAGCAGGAAGGGAATCAATAAGAAATCTGAAAACAACTATAAGTCAATGAATATTAACAGCTCAATATTAAAAGGATCATATGAATTTATAGCAACTATACATTTTATTCCAGAACTTTTGTTTCTATGAAGAAATTATATTTTAGTCATATGTGATGCAGTGTGGTTTTTCAGTAGACACCTATCTCTAACATCTGTTTTCATACAGTTGTAAACTAAAGCAAATTATAGATATGACTATAAATAAACAGCATGCTTATATTTCTGCATATTTCCTAAGCTCTGTGAATGTACCATTTATTGCTCTTAAAGCTAATAGAATGCCAACAGTTTTCAGCACTACCACCTGCAATGAAATTTGTGTAAAATGATCTTTATAATTTCCCAGATGGTAGGATAGAGAAGTTTTTGCACATATTTATGATTTTTTTATGTCCGCTAATGTTTTTCTCTAGAAATGAATTTTTCTCTTTTCACTCAAAATTTTATTGCCACTGAAATGTTTAATGATGGAAAATCTCCCCTGAAAGTGCATTAGCATTCAATTATTTTCAATCTCATTTTAACTGATAGATTAGGCTAAGCTTTAGGTAAAAATATGACTTGTTAGGCAGTCATATATTCCCATTGAACTGAATTTTATATTGGGCTGACATCTTTTATCAAATCTGTATAGACAGTTGCTGACACAGATTATCTTTTCCATACTCTCTCATGTGTCTAGAAGTCTGTTTATCTAGTATCATAAATTATTTTAATGAACTTACTCTGTCTCTGAAATGTCTATGATATTGTAACTTGAACAGTGGAAACATAATTAAATGATCAGCCATATTCTCAACAATGCAGCAAGAGTACCACATTCGAATATAACATTATGCTACCTTTCTGTTCAGAACACACCAATGGTTTCCCACATTACTCAAGCATAAATCTTCAAAGAGACTTTCTATAATTAGGTGTTAATTTCCTATCCAGGCTCATCATCTACTTGTCTGATTCTTGCTCATTTAGTTCTAGCCACATAGGTATCTATACTCTTCCTCCATTACACAAGGCATGCTTTGCCTAGAGATTTCGCACTTGCTATTTTCTTTGCCTGAAAGAAAGGCACAAGGCTAAGCTCATTGTTGGGTCCATTACATTTTCAGGTCTTAACTCAGGGATACCTTCTCAGACAGGCCTTTCCTGTCCACCACCCTACCTAAAATTGTAACTTTTTTTTCTCACCATGTTATTTATTCCTTTGCTGCTTTAGGTTTCCTTATTATCTATCATCATGTCTGTGTGTATGTGTGATGATTTCCATCCTAATTTTTATTATTGTCTCTCTCTTTTCCCTACTTCTATCTTATCCTAATTTTCATATTCCTAAAACTATAATATTTCCCAATCTGTTAATCATTCTTGGTTTACACCCCAACTATAGTGAAAGTCCTAGGGACTTCTAGATAGCCTTTGTCATACTGGTTATATTTCAGCTACTTATATTTCCTTATTTTAGTATGAGATATCAGGACTTTATTCATTTCCTGAATTTAGTCTTTTCACCATTCCCTTCAGATGAATGTCACCTGGAGCTTGCCTCTCTCCTGTTGACTGTGGTTTCATCTTAGAATATTGGCTCATGCAACCTTGCACATGACTCAGATTCTATTAACTCTAGCCTGAATCAATCATGTGAACTCTCAGTTCACCATAAATGCACTCGTACATTAGATGATGAGGGTGTCATGTAATTTACTAATATGCTGAAATAGAGTAGGGAAGGAATAGCACTTTTCTGAAAGCTGTGATTAGTGAGCCTGTAATCTGTACTCAAGACAGATACCAACAAACAGCAGACAACTGAGATTTCAGGTTTCAAGATCCTCAGAATGCCCTATTAATTTATCACAATCACCTCCTAGAGAAACATGGAAACTAGTATAAAATTTCTCCTTCTATTTGGTTATCCCAGTAAATTTTATTCTACAAAGGTAATATTTCTTTGTCATTCACATTGATATTTTCTGAAATATAAAATATGTTAAAATTTTATTTTGGTTTGAAAACGGATTTAGTCATCGGATTAATCTGTAAAACATGGCATCAGCTTTAAGTTTCAAAATACACTAGAAAAAATATACTGTGGAGAAAAAGTATCACTTTAAGATGTGCATAATATTTTTAAAAGTGACATGCCTCACTTTTCATTATTTAGATTTTGGCATAATTTGAACACATTAATCAGTGCTACAAATTACTTGAGACAAAAATATAATTTGTATGTAATTAAAACTATTTCACTTGCATATATAGAGTGATTTTTGACAAGTGTGCTGAGAGTAGTCAATGAAAAAAGAAAACTCTCCAATAAATGGTTTTGGGATAACAGGATATCCACATGCAAACAAATGAAGTTGGACCCTTATATTAAAATGGATCAAAAACCTAAATCTGAGAGCTAAATCTATAAAGCTCTTTAGAGGACACATAAGGGAAAAACCTGATGATACTGTATTTGGCCATGATTTCTTGCATATGACAGCAAAAACACAAGCAGCAAAAGAAAAAGAGATAAATAGAGTTACATCAAAATAAAAAATTTCCACACATCAAAAGATACAATTAACAGAGGCAATCCACAGAATGGGAGAAATATTTGAAAATCATATATCTGATAAAGATATAAATCATATAACTTGATAAGGGGTTAATATCCAGAATATATAAATAAATTTTAAAAGAGGACAACAAAAACCAAACACCCCAATTAACTAATGGGCAAAGGACTTGAATACACTTTTCTCCAAACAAGATACACAAATGGCCAATACGCACATGAAAAGATGCTCCACATCACAAATCATTAGGGAAATGTACCACCTCACACCCATTAGGATGACCATTTCAAAACAACAAAATAGCAATATAAGATAACAAATGTTGGCAAAAAATATATAGAAATTGGAAAACTTGTGCACTGTTGGTGGGAATATAAAATGGTATAGCCACTATTGAAAAAAGTATGTCAGTTTCTCAAAATATTAAAAATAGATTATCATATAATCCAACAATTTCACTTTTGTATATACACCCAAAAGAAATGAAAGTAGGGTCTCAAAGAGATATTTGTGCACCCATGTTTAGAGTTGCATTATTCACAATGGCCAAAAAATGGTGGCAGACCAAATGTCCATCAATGGATAAATGGATAAACAAATGTAATATATATATATATATATATATATATATATATATATATATATATATACACACACACACACACACACACACGCACACACACACACACAATGGACTATTATTATTCAGCCTGAAAATGGAAGACAATTCTGGCACATGCTAGAACATGGATGAACTTGAGAATATTATGCTAAGTGAAATAAACCATTTATAAAAAGACAAATATGATTTCACTTATATAAATGTATTTTGAAAGGATTTGCCTCTTATTTATTTAAATGTCATATCTCATCATAGCCTAATCACTCTTGTAAATGTCAACATTTTCTTTTCCTTTGTTTATATTTTCTAGAATTCGGATGTTCTTCCTGACACCTCATGACGTCCTATAATTTAAGCTACCAGAGAAACACTGAAGAAACATGCTTCTCTCTACTCAGCCAAAAATAGGACAGGAGGTACTAACAATCCATGTGAAAAGCTTGAAATCAATTATATCCATCCAGGAAACGTAAGGCAGCTTATAATGAAAGAAGATATCTTATGGGAGATAATACTCCTGAAACCACTTTAGAATTTATGCTTTCAATTCTTAAAATGTGGACATGCTCCTACTCAGTGTCTACTCATTGTTTTTTTTTTCTCCTTGATTGTTTTTTCCTTGGCATTCCTATAGCTCGCCTCTTCTCATCACTCGGGCCACAGATCACGTGGCATCTCTTCTGTGGGCCTGTCCATCTTCACTGCCGAATAATTCTGTCAAAGGAATTTATTTCATTGCTCTCATAGCACTTAACACTATCTGAGAATATTTTATATTTGATTTTCCCCCTTCTCTCTCAATAGAATAAAGTTTCATGAAAATAGGGCCTTCTCTTTCCTCTTGAATGGTATATCCCTCATGATTATCCCACTGCCTGTCACAGAGGAAATGATGTTGGTGTGTGTGTGTGTGTGTGTGTGTGTGTGTGTGTGTGTGTAGAATCTATAAATTATTATAGGACAATTAGATAGCAAATGCCACCTTTGTAATTAGTCTAAATTATTTTAAATTCAACTTGAACTACTTAATAATACAAGAAAGAAGCCAGTATTTGTTATTGTCATTGTCATGAAATCCCTATTCATTGTAAAATATCAGAACCAGGGGCTCATGCAGTGTCAGGAAAATGGTGGAGGATCTACTTTTAAAATTGCAGTATTAGTAGAATTGTTCCTCCTTGCCCTGATCTTGATGACCCATGTAAAGGTGATCATGTCCACATCATCACCACAGCTGCTGTGCAAAGCTTAGCCACAGGGAATCTCATGGAAACTATAGCCTCAGAACAAAGATGGGGAAGCCCCATCTTCCCCTCTGATGTGTCACTCCCCCTCACCAGCATTTACTCGCAGTCTTCCTCACTTTCAGGATCTCCAACCTTCCTTCTCAATTTTCAGTGATCAAAACTTGTACATTAACATTGTCTCCTACAATTCTCTAAACACAAATCTTCATTTTTAACCCGTCTTGGAAAACCAACGGGCTCTTCTAAAGTGTCTCGATGTTCTAAACAACAAAACCATGGGATTTAAAAGCAGCTTTCTTGCAAATATTTTCTGCTCTAGAGCTGAAAAGAGAATTAAAACAAACAAACAAGCAAAAAACCAAAGAAACAGACAAAACTTAATTTCCTTCCCCTAAGAGTACTGAGGAGGACTTAATCACTTTTACGAATTATTTTCTTTTGTCTCACATGTAGTTAATTGATAAGAAGAAACTCAGTGAAATGTTGTGGTGACAGTAGCTGATTTTAAAAATTTGTTCTTTGAAAATTTCCTTAAAAAAATAATCCTTTTCTGGTAAATAATTAACAACTTTGAACTTGATAGATTTCTATTTGAAGTTGTTGCTAATTAGTAATAAAGCAAAGGCACATTGTTTATGAGGACTTAAACTACATCAAGTGTTATCTAAAGTGGTCAACTCAAGAATAAGAGAAAAGATGGCATTTTCCCTAAAGACAGAAATGATTACTGTTTAGCCAGAATGAAAGATTTAACATAAAAAAGAAATGCTGCTTATAGTTTCTATTTCTTTCTATCCCTTAGAGAAACATTATAATCTGAAATGCATGTGTAGAGAAGAAATCACGCCTAACCTAACCGTAGAATTTTTAAGATGACAGAGTCTCTAGATAAAATCTCTTTTGTTATCCTTTATGCAAGTGAAAACAATCTGAAGCCTCTGAATAATGAAGGTAGTTCAGACAAGATGTAAATTGAAAATCCAGGTACCCTGACAATTTAGTCTTGCATTTTTTTTCATCTGATGTAAATAACATACTGTAGTCAAAGAAACAGCTCCCTAATTCAACAGCTAAAAAGTAACAGGTTAAAACATTTTTTAAAAAGTTTGAAATACTAAAACAGGGTCAAAATGAGTGAAGTTTTTGGAAAATATGGTAAATGTTTGGTAAGATAACAAAGAAGTACATTGAATGGGGACTAATCTTCCAAAGAAAAAAATACCATAACAATAGAGAAGTAAAACATTTACTATATTGACTCCATACTTTTTGTTCTTCTTTTGCTAAAAACATGTGATTCTTTGATTGGTGTGTCTTATTTCAAGACTTTTATCAAGTATAATGGGATATATTTTCGTTACATATGTACATATAGATTTAGAATCAATAAACAAACCTGTTCCACATACCTTCTCAGAGTTAATGACTAAGTCACAATTCCACCACAGAATTATGCCAAGCACCAACTTGAGCATTGGATTTAAAAAGCTATTTGAATAATTACAGTGATAGAATATGTTAAAAAAAAAAAAAAAAAAAAAAAGGAAGGGATTTAATATGAAAGTCCATATGTCAGATATAATTCTAAATGGAAAACAAAAGCAGATCAAAATCCATTTTAAAATTTCATTAAAAAAGACAACAGAATCTTCTAAGTCAATATGGAAGTGGGGAAATAGGTTGAAAGAATTATTTTCTAGATCTTCACATGACAAGTAATAAGGAAACTACTATATTATTTTAATTTATTCTTAATATATAGCTGCCATAAATATTAATACTTATAAGTGGAGAAAAATACATAAAAATTATGTAAAGTGTATTGATTTATACCTCTAATCACAATAAAAATAAGAAGTAATATTAATCTATGGATCCTACTTTAATGAATAGTCTCAAAACTATATATGATTACAAATCCAAAATTTAGAAATTCTTGGACTATTAGATATCTGATAAATTTTCTTTATCCATAACTTGTTGAAAACCTCAGTCATTTTTAAATTTGTTTTTATTAAATTTATTGTGGTGACATTCTTTAGTAAAATTATATAGGTTTCATGTGTACAATTCTATAATACATCATCCATATAATGTATTGTATGTTTACCACCCAGAGTCAGTTTTTCTTCTATCACCATATATTTGGCCCCCTTTACTCTCCTCTACCATTAGTATATTTTTTAAAAGTAACCTTATCTCAAAATCCATACATGTTGTCGCAAATGGTACTATTTCATCTTTTCTTATGGCAGAATAGTATTCCATTGTGTATATATACCATAGTTTCTTTGTCCCATCATCTATAGCAGGACACTTTAGTTGTTTCCATGTCTTGGTCATTGTAAATAAAGTTGCAATGAACATCAGAGCACATATATCTTTATGGGTAAATATTTCCAGATTTTTTGGGTATATACCCAGGAGAGGGATTGCTGGGACATATGGTAATTCTATTCTTATGCTAAGCGAAATGTCAGAAAAACTTGAGAACCATATGATTTCACTGATATGCAGGATAAAAAATTGAAAGCAACAAAAGAACAAGACAAAAAAATAAAGAAACAAAAACTCATAAACGCAGACAATAATTTAGTGGTTACCACAGGGTGTGGGGGGTGCTAGATGAGGGTAAATGGGGTCATATATATGATGATGTAAGGAGAACTAACTGAGGGTGGTGAACATACAATGTGATACATAAGTGATGTTTTACAGAATTGTACACTTAAAACCTATGTCATTTTACTAACCATTGTCATCCCAATAGATTGTAATTAAAAATAAATAAAAATAAATAAAAGTAACCTTATCAATTATTTGAACTCCTTTAGAATTCAGTTATAGATTTATTTGAAATTTTTTGGGGAGGGTCTTCTTTTTATGAAACACAGAGAATATGTGATTTAATAATACCTCCATTGGGTTATTATTATAAATCTAAAAGTGAATTTGTTTCACTTAGTAGAATACTATATTTACATACTTTCTTTGGTTTAATACAAAAGTTCACACCAAATATAGGTATGATGCCATCCTTCTAAATTTCTATCTATAGTGCTAAAATGATAGGAAAAATGGGCAATAATAGATCCTTTTTAGGTGAATTCAGAGCCCTGTGTGACCTTGTGAAAAATAGGAGCAACTTCTCCTTTTCTAGATTCTTGATATTTTCTACTTTTGTAATTAGCACAGCACTGAGATCTAAACACAGAGAAAAAGCACAGCTATTTAAACGTTTATTTTGTGGTCACACTCGAAGGTGAGCTAGGTCCCTCCCAATTAATAAATTGAATGTTGTGCCTGATGATATTCTATGCACTGAGAGAATTTGAAGCGAAGTTTATTACTTAAAATGGAAACCTGGGGAAAAAGTGCAACACAAGTAAGTCGAGGATGGTATGAGTGAAACAGAGAGAGTGAGTTCAGCTAAAGAATGCCTAGGACAAAGTTTCCACTAGTAAGCCAGGTTTGGTGAGGTTTGAATTTCCCTTTAGAGCCAAAGAAGGGAGTCCACAGCTTTCTTATCAGTTTGCCCAGATGTGACGCAGAAGGGATGTCTTAGTTGGTTCGAGTTCCTATAACAGAGTACCATTGATTTGGTGGCTTATAAAAAACAGAAATATATTTCTCAAGTTCTGGAGGCTGGAAGTCTGAGACCAGGGTGCCAGCATAGTCAGGAAGGGAGTCACTTCCTAGTTTATAGCCAGCACCTTCTTGCTGTGTCTGCTCACTCGGTGCAAGGGGCGAGGGAGCTCAGTGAGGTCTCTTTTCCAAGGGCACTAATCCCATCCATGAGGGCTCCACCCTGATGACTTAAAGAGCTCCAAAAGGCACCACTTCTAATACCACTATATTTGGGGTTAAGAATTTCAACATGAATTTTGAGGGGACACAAACTCTTAGACCATAGCAAGGGAGATAAAAGGTGGGGCTTGAAAAATATCAGCTCTCAAATATGTAAAATGGAGTTAGACTATGGTATTGCATTGATATTAATAACATTTTTAGATGAATGTGCCGTATAAAGGATAGGAGCTAAAAATATTATTTTATATGAATGTTCCTGTTCTGCCTATAAATCAATAAATGTGTTTTATAAAATAAATAAAAGTATACTAAATAAATCTAATTTGTCAACAAATTACTCATATACTTCATTCTTGGTCTAAATATATTATGATGCAATAAAAGAAATAAGAGAAAAAATATTACAGATGTTCAAAGGACCTGAAAATAGTCAAAAGTGAATATAGTGGCTCAGACAGGAGAAACCTGAATAAAGTTTAAATTAACACAAGCGTCTTCATTCAAGAATCTCTGAGGAATGATGATTGAACATTAGGACAGATAGCATATTCTAGAATGTAGAAATTAGAGAATAAAAGAAATGATGTGCTATAATTTTTAATCAGGGAATTTTGAAGACAGAAAGCTCATGGATTTTATAGAAAGAATGGTTTGTTCTTTATGCAGCAAAATTCAAATGCTAAGTTTTTCTGGTAACAAATGTCTATTCTAATGTTTTTGTTTTCTTTTGTTTTAAAATCATGATTGAAAATCTGCAATTGTGTTTGCTCCATTTTGTATGTTTAAAGTAATCATCTTGTATATGAACTTATTTTCTGAGTAGAACTAACAGAGAGTGCTCTAAATTCTTAAGAGATCCTTGACTCAGGTTTATGCATAAATTTGCTATCAAACATAATTTCATTTCATTTGATTACCAGTAACAGGAACATATTCTCTAGAATCTGTCCACTACTAGATGAAGGAACTAGTAAGGTTCTCCGCCTTTGTGGTTGAAAGGGTATGTCCTAGTGTATGATGAGCTCACTGAGATTTGGCAGCCTTTAAAACTGGGCATCACAGACATCATAATATATTTTCAGACTAACTTTACTTTAAATATGTCAAATGTAATCCAGGATTAAATCATGTCTTCTTGTTTACTATCGTAACTTTTTTTTTTTTTTAAATTGGAATAACCAGTAAAATAACTGAAGTTAGTTATTGGTCATGATTTAGGGACAAAGAGCCTTGTCATTCAGTCAGTAGAAAATAA
This sequence comes from Rhinolophus sinicus, assembly GCF_036562045.2. Lineage (NCBI taxonomy): Eukaryota > Metazoa > Chordata > Mammalia > Chiroptera > Rhinolophidae > Rhinolophus > Rhinolophus sinicus. The sequence goes on along the minus strand of NC_133751.1, from coordinate 83,225,540 downwards.
AGGGTGGCCATGAAATGAAATAACATAACATTCCAACTTTCATAAATTAGATTACTCTAATGGAAAAAATACTACAATATGTTCCAAGCAATTTGCTTTGGGCTTAGTCTGGTGCCAACCAAAATGACTCTATGATTTTTGTGCAATCTGCATGAGTTCAGGTTGTCCTGCTTTCAGAGGGCACCATTTTGAATTGTATGTAACTGATGTTATCTAAGCCCCCAAACTGAGTAAATGCAGAATTTTCAGTTTTTATCTTACTCTTCTTTACCATCACTGATTTCCCCAAGGAATTGTTCACAATTTGCCAGAATGTGTCATGGTTTCCCCACATCCTGCTAAGGACCACTGCTACACATTTTCCACCTCACCTCTTTCCTTCTTATTGAGGCAGGATAAATAGCCTAGGAAATTGACCACCCTCTCCAGGATACTACATGAGGTACCTCCCTGGTTTTATAAGTAACAAGCAACCTCATCCGACACCTGCAGTTGGAGGAAAACAAGAACCAGTTTCATCCAGCTGGGCAGATCCCTATGACCCAGACCTAACCATTAGCTAATTATACTGTCATTATAATCTCATTTGCATTGCAATTACATGACTCTCATCATGGACCTGACTCCTGACGGTTCCAGAGAAATCAAATAAGGAAGAAAAAGTGGGAAACTAAGAGTCCCACCTCCTGTGAGGAGACAGATGAGCTATGTCAATGGGAAGTCACCAATTCCCACCCCTACGGGAGATCCCTTGTGATTTCCTCTATGCAACTCATCTCTGAGTTCACCTGCTCTCCCTCTCAAATGTGTACTTTTGTTTCAATAAACTCCTTGTGCTTTCTTGCATCTGTCTCTGTCTTGAATTGTTTCTTGCGTGGAGACAAGAATCTGGTCACACCACTGCTCCAGATCGAGTCCTCTTTTGGACATCCCTGTGCACCTCTGGTGAAATTATGACTATGTTCTTTGCTGTTTTTTTGCTCCAACCTAATTCCCTAATCCTCAGCTAACTACCAGTTGAAGATTTGTAATAAAACAAAAATATGTAGAAAGTTTAGGAATACTATAAGGAAATTATAATCCTATCACAAGTTCAGTGTATTCGCATGTACACACACTCATACACAATTAAATCATATTATGTGTTAAGTTTTCATTCTTTATCTTTTAACAGTATACTGTTGACATTCCCACACCACTAAATATGATTCAAAAACATTATTTTAATGCCTACAAATTATTCCATGATATGGACGTACCAAAATCTTTTTAACAATTCTCTAATAGGAAAAGTAAATTATTTTTGTTATTATAACTAACACTGAGGTGTGTATTATATACTTTAACCATTTATTTCATTTCTGATAATTTCAGAAAATCTGCTTTAGGAAGAGGTATGATAACAGATTTATGCTGGGAAACATATTTTTATTTGGCTATGGCAAAATATTTAATTTACTACATTCAATATCACCAGTTTCAATCCTAAAAATAACTAGATTTAGAAATCAAGATTAATTTTTCAGAGTCTATAATTGATGTGCTGATTCTTGTTCATTTTTGTGTACAAAGAATAGTAAGTGATAGGAGTTTGTTCCAGACTGAATAATATCCATGTACAAAAGCAATTGCTCACAAAAGTAAACAAACATTTAGAATCATTGTTCAATTCCTCTGGCTATACTTATGTAAATAATATGTACATACTGAATTTAACAGAAGCATAGAAATGACAGATTTTTAACAAACAGAATAAATTGAGTCCCACATTTCTATGTTTATATCAATTGACAGCCAAATCCAATGTTTTCTAGCTCCTGGTCTAGAATTTTTGTCATTATACTACCAAATGGGTACCAAAATTTTGTTTAAATATAGAGATGTTTGACCAACATCTAATAATTCAAAATATCTTGGGATTTACCTCAAGTTTTTTTTAGGATATGTTGTTTTTATGAAATCTGTAAATTAATCTAGTTTGTCTTGTCCAAAATATTTTCTCTGCATTTCAGTCTGTTTAAAGAGCTGCATCATCTGGGCAGGGAAGATTCAATGACTGATTGGATCCTGAACAGGTTTTTCTGAGATTTTACATATTTCTCTGGATACCTTTTTAAATATAATTTTTCATAAATGTACTTATTTCAAGTATGAGCCTTTGTTCTGAGGAACAATGTTGGCTGATCAGTGTTTCTTTGGAGTCATTATACTAGAGTTTATTTCTAGTAAAAATATTATATTGGTTATTGCAATCAAGGAGTTTATGAACAGAAAGGATAAAATTGAGTGATTAAATGAAAACTCATATTTCAACCCTACTTAAGTTTACCATTTTAAGAATTTTAAGCTTGCTTGAAGGAAAACTGAAATATATAGAGTCCTACTTCCATTACTAGAATGAGATGAGACTTGGTGTGAAAATCATCTAAAAAAAGTAGAAAAGCAATAAAATTTCAGCTGTTTGGTTAGGAAAGATTGATCAGAACAGCTTCAACTCAGTTAAACAAACAGCCAAGGTTCTTTATGAAGCTCATTGTAGCTGATATAATTGAAATGTTGTTTCTGAGGTACATCACCCATTTGAAAAGTATATGCGAAACTAACACTAATATTCTCCCTCCTGTATGTAATAGTAATTAAAAATAAAGACTTGCAATTCTTAAAGTTTAAGCATAATGTAGTTTTTATCCTCTCTTTTTCAGAATTGCATTTAACCATGCAAATACTTCGCTTAGAGAGTACAAAGTATCAAGTCAATTAGCTTTCACCTTGCACTAGGAGTTTGGAGAGAAAACTTGTAGTTTTGAACAGGGGATGGTCTGGCTGAGTATAACAAAAGCCCAAAGGGTGAGAGCATAGCTGTCTACATTATGTAAAACACAAGTTTTTAATAATATTTGTTGTTGTGTTTACAAAAATGATACATACTCATTGTCAGTCAACATTTTCAAAAATACCATATTTTAGAGAAGAAATTATGTCCACTTTGCTCAGAAACTCCCCATAGTTCCTCACATGGAAACATGAAAGATTCCTTGCAGTATCAAATATTCTGAATAGAGAAAAGCAAGTAAAAGGAAAGGATAAACAATTGGTAAAGAAATTATAGAAGTTTGCTTACTTTCTTATGCTCACATGTAAGGAGATACAGTTTGCACTGATATTTTCACTAATTAAAAACTATACTTTAAGACTGTTAAACTAACCAAAATTTACATTTACCATTTAAGTAATGACAGAGTCTGGAAAGCATTACTACTCTTATCTACCCTTGTTTCACAGTGACACAAGTCTAAATTAGCACAATTGGGTAAATCAGTGATTAAAAGAGAAACAGATGATGATATTAAAATGACACACAAATATGTAGGTGTGATGTTCAAAAGTTAGGATTTTTGTTTTTTCATTATTGTCAGGAACAAAAAAAGAAAATAGCTTCATTTAGACCATTTATTATCAATATACTTTGGTAAATGTATTTATTTGTGTTCATTTCCAGGACCTAAATAAGACAACATCTGACACAAAGCTAGGATTATTGAGAAACTCTGAAGTCAATGTGTTATTTGCGTCTTAAGATTGAGCTCCAAAGTACTCAAAATCATTTATTTAAATGAGTGTGTATGTGTGTGTGTGTGTGTGTAATTTTAAAATCACTACTTGATTTAGGAACAGGAATCTTCACAATAAATCTGTATACTACTCACATAGTTTTATAAGATTTCATTTGATTCTACTTTGCAAAAGAAGTAAACCACTCGTTATAATGCATTCCAATGTCATCTGAACTATAAGCAATTAGCTAGCATACAGATTTTCACATTATGGGAGATGAAGAGCACCATATACTCTGCCCTGAGTCATCTTTTGTGATAGGTTAAATGTAGACCTTCAGAAACATGCATTTATAAACTTCAACCAGTGTTTGACTTAATTTTTATAGAAAAATAAATCATTTCAGGTGGGCTGCAACTAGGTAAATTACAATGCTTAATTTTTACCTAGAAAAGTCAACAACAATGAATTTTCCAGGTGATGGACTCAAGCATAGGTTTTTATTTAAAATACCAAAGGAAGGCATTACGAGTGAAAAAGACTGTGGGCCTTTTTTAAGTGAACCATGTATTATGGTTGACATCTCTATAAAAAGGGAGTAGCTCTGCTATCAATTCAAGAATCACCTTAAAAGTAAAACACTGTGCACTTAACCTTTACAAAAAGTGTATAATGGAGAAGACATCTATTTTTTTTAAAGATTTTTGTGAAATAACAACTTTAAAGTTACAGCTGTGCAAAATGCCAACCTGAGATGTGTTCAATAACTTAGCCAAACAATGTAGGTCAACAGTATTTCCCTTTGCAACACCAGATATAACAGCTAAACATAAAAATCTCTAAACAGGATCAAAGGAGTAATGATGAAATGTGAACTCCTTCCTTAAGGTTATTTACTCCTGGACAAGTAACATCAATGTTACATTAAAAATGAATGATTTATTGAATATAATACATGTTCATGGTTTCCAAAACTTAGCAGCAGAAACCTTTCTTGAAACAAACCCTGTGAGATACCCCATTACATGGTTAATGAGATGGAATTCCAATAGACTCCATGCCACCTTTCTTTCCTGTTACCTTTCTCTGCCAAACACCAATCGTGCATCCTTGGGAACCCCTGAGACTCCATCAATACCAATGAAAGCAACTCTGATTTAAAAACCTTCCTCAGTTTCCCCAGTTCCCTCATCTTTTCTTATTTTTTTATCAAGGAAGACACATTTTTTCAATTTTTGTTGTGGTTAGGTCCATCACAGCCATTCAAGATAGTCTGTGCAAAAGATTACTGGGAGGCTGAAGGGAGACTGTGGATTCTGGTGGATGTCTCTGGAAAGATGCCCTCACTTGGATGATGGGAATGTGGCTTTGGGCTTGCAAAGGAGGGTGAGGCTTAACTCTGAGTCAGTCTCAGACAACAGTCTAAGTAAGGTATGTTGGCTACAGTTGAGAGAAACATTGACCTCCACATGTCCCCTTTCAACTGACTTAAGAAAGAAAGTAGGTCATTTACCACTAGTTGAAGACTGAACTTAGAGGAATACAGTCTTAAATGACTGCTCCATGAATCCAGTCCTAAAATGAAAATAACCATTATGGAGCCTTGTGGGAAGCCTGACAAATGGGCCATCAACAGGGTGAGTTTGCCTTTCAAATATATTTTGTAGATAACACAGTGTTCAAACAATTAAATGTAGTGTGTTTGTATGTCATGTACTCGTACACTCAGGCTTGTGGTGATTTCCATCGCTGCTTATCCTACATTTGGCCTCATCATATTTAGAAAAAAGAATTATTTCTCCTACTCCTTGAAAGTATTTTGTCTTCCAGTTCTATACTGGAGCTTGTTGAATCAGTGTAGGTTTGCTTCCATTAAGAAGTGGAAAAATTCAGAAGAGATAGTTACAAAAGAGGTGAAGTCTCTAATACGAAGATAAATAGAACATAGTAGAGAAATGAAGGAATGGAGGAATAAAATGCATATCCTTGCAGCTCTAGATCTGTTATAAATTTGATGGTAATTCTCTTTTTTTTTTTTTTTTTTCAGACACACAGCTGATACTGAGATGGGAGTAAGATATTTGAAAAATGTTGTAACAGAATAAAATTGACTTTGTATTGTTGGAAGAGCATATTTACCAGGAAAATAAAACTGTTCTGGGTGGCACAGAGTGGCTATTTGAGGATAGGGATCATGAAATAAAATAATAGAGAAAACAATAATAAAATGATAGTTAAGATTAGAAAGTTGTCGTGATATTAATAATAGTGAGTGCTAATATTTAATGAACATTTGCTATGTTCTAGAAATTGTTTAAAGCATTTTACATGATTGATTTAATTTATTCCTCACATCAATTCTATGAGAAAGGTATTATTATGTTCATCTAAAGACAAGGGAATGAAAACATAGGGAAGTTAAATAACTTGCTAAATATAACATAGCAAGATCTCCAAAGTCAATATTTTTGACTTCTTATTGATGTTGGAAAAATGTTATAGTAGGACATTTGAATTAGTGATTCAAGAGATGTTTCAGTTTGTGATAATGACAACATGCACAGTGTGACCATGAGAGGGCAAAGAAAAATTATTTGGCGTTGAATATGTTAGGAGCTTAAGGAGTAAGATGAGATATACAAAGGGTATTGAAGTATCATAGAGAGGAATGGAGTGAATTTGAGTATTATGGGCTAGCTGGTAAAGTCTGTAACAAAGGAAACAATACGTGAGACTTTAATTGAGGATCACAAAGAGGACGTATAGACCAAGTATATAACATGATGTTGAGAATTCCAAAGGCAGAGAAGAAATAATGGTCTGGAAGCAATATGAAGAGTAAAAAGGATACCAGTCATGCTCTCAAATTTAAGATATATGGCATGTGGAAAAAAAAAAAAAAAAGTTTCCCATTGAAAAGACTGAAGGAAATTGTATATCAGAGGGGGAAATATGTAATTTAAGGAACAGATGTGAAGTAAATGAGTAGACATTCCAGGGAATAAAGTGAGGAAGAGGTTGGGGAGAAAGGAAGGCTAATCAGCTAAATTCATGAATTGGACAGATGGGATTGAGAGTTTAGAAGCTGATGGGGAGCAGAGAAGTTTCTTATTGTCATATTGACAGAGGTAATACGTAGTGTATTTTATCTTGCTTATCTCTTTGTGTGGGTGAGCATTTCAAGGCCTGCGGACAAGAAAGTATTGGCCTGGGCAATATGGGTTATTGGTATAATTGTTTTTTATTTCTTCAAATGGAGAAAAATACCTTAACATGATGAAAAGTGCTTTTATATGGAACATCTCATTTTACTGTTACCCTAACAATAATTCTGACCTTTACTCGTATTAAATTATAGAACAAGTATCAGTTTTTTGGGTACATTTGAGTTCAGAATTGTAGGAAGTTTCCAGGTGAATCAGAGGCCCAAGGTACCTGAGAGTTCATCTTTAGAATTATAATATGGTGGCCTAACAATTGATGCTAATAAACACTAGATATAGAGTAAATAGTTTCTAAAAAAATTCCTAAATTCTGCATCTGCAAGTCTTCCTCCTTTCTCCTATTATACGGCTTTTTTTGTCCCTGTAATATTACAGAGGCACTTTGGCCATATAACCTGGAACTGAATTGAGATACATTTTGTTTTACTAATTATTGAGTGGACAGGCAATAAATTAAGAAGCAAATTATGCCAAAGAAAGTTTATTTATACTCTGTCTAAAATGGATCATATAATTGTAAGTTAATTATTGGCTAACACAGCATGCTGACTTTAGTAAAACCTTATAGGTATGTCAGTCTTGTTATGACTACAGTGCTTTTTATTAAAAAATGAAGATGAGAAAAAGCAAGAGTTTCAAAGATAGTTGAGACAGTGCTTATTTATCTTAATTTTTTTATTTTTAAAACTTCCAAGCACAGCAATGCAGTGAAGTTCTCATCGTGAGAAGCACTTCTCACAATGTACAAACTGTGAAAGTAACACGTTTCGTTAAAATAGGCATCTCAGAGCTAAGCACCAAGGCATGCAAGAAAACGAGAGGGAGAAAGGAGAGTCTTTGGAAAAGTGGTTATTCCTTAGAGATCCTGAGTCAGCTCCTTTCAGCTGCAAATACTTCCTATTTTTCTTAACCGTTCATTATCCCCAAGTCCCCTTAGCTTCCACTAAGTAATGGCAACAGCTCTTGGAACTTTGAAAACACATTTTAAAAGTTATAGTTATATGTATTTTGGGGGTCTTGGAGGAGAAGTGGGGAGCGATTCTCCTGTGGGATTAAATGATCAAAGAAACAAGGAATGATGAAGAGAATAATACTGACCTTACACCAAGAACATTTCCATCAGGGGCATAATAAATAAACCCTCTTCCCAACAGATTTAAGAACTCAAGCAGAGGGAACTTGAACAAAAATTGAGGAAACAAATAAAATGTTTCTTTTTAAAAATATTTGCAAGAATTCTTTAAAAATGCAGATAAAGCTGTTTTTCTGCTTGTAAAATTAAAACATGTTTCTTATTGAAATGTGTGCAGGAAGTGTACAAAGGAAAATGAAATGATCTATAATCCTATACCAAGATATGTAGATGTGAATATTGAGGTATATTTATTTCAGGAATGTGAGTGTGTATTATAAGCTCATATTTGTATGCATATAAATGACAATATATAATAATGAATATCTGAATATATCTATGTGCATATTTTATATACACTTTTAAACCTGCTTAAATTATTCAAATATAACTGAACTTTTACATATGTGTATTGATCATGTCCCCTGTAAAATGCTTAAACTAGCAAATTTAGTTTTCTCTTTCCTTTCTTTGTTAAGTAATGTAATGATGGATATTAAGTCCTTCATAAAAATTTTTTTCATTGTTTTGTAATCACGGATATTATTCTATATCTAACTCATTCATTATTCAGTATCCTCCATTGAATAACTCATTTCTCCCTATGTTTTACCTGGTTATTTTGATTGATATCTATTTTATCAGAATACCATTTTCAAGTCGTTATTTTAGAAACAGAAATTATATTTTCTAAAACATTAATAGATGTAATTTTCTGTTTTCATCACAAAAATAAATCATTTGGACTTAAAATTTATGGGTGAAACTTGTTTACAACTCTAAAAATTCAAAACTGTTGTTAGATTTCTTCTAAACTTATGTGTTAAAAATAAGTCTGAGAACAACTTGCTTTTTTTCTTTGTATATGACATAACATTTATTCTCTATAAGAAAAGTTGCAAAAATTAAAAAAAAAAATTAGTTGTTAAGTTTCCTTTTCCTTTTCCCCTCCCTCATCCTCAAGTCTAAGTTAATAGCAGGCATCTGTGACATGTTCATGGTGGATTATTGGCCATGAAAAATCCACTGTTGACAATAACCCAGCAATGGGCAGTAAATTTGACCCTCCCATCCTGTCCTGGAATGTCTTCTACCCTGAAGGTAAAGCACTATATATACAAAAACATAAGAAGCTTATTGTATCAGCTTGTTGTGTAAAGACTAAATTCAAGGCCGATAACATGTGTTGTCTTGCTACCTGATGAAAGAGAACGGTCCTCGAATGACCTAACCACAAGTTCTCCTTCCCACTCTGCTCCTGCAGATAAGCTTCCCTAGCTAAACAGCCCGCCTTATTAAAGGGACAAGACAGAGTTCCTGTTCATCCCTGAGGAGGGGGTTTCAGTACCCAGGCAGCCCACCAGATTATTCAAACAAGCCAATCACATCCTCTTGCGGTACTTCACTCTCTTGGTAGGTACTACACTAAGAGAAACTAAGGGTAATACCTCACCCTCTCGGTACTACAAAGCTCCCCTCTCACAGTGTGGTATTTGTTGTCCTCCTTCCTTGGGCTGTGAGTATATATTCTGTCAATCTAATATTTTCACTGCCGTGTGTTATGTGTTTGGCCATCCCCAGAACCCTAGGGCAGGAATCATTCCCTCATCAAAGGGGTGAGTGGAAATGCCATTAAAACCTGACTATTCTTATAATTGAAACAGTTTTCGGACTACTTGGGATCAACTACTTGAGAATCTCTTTTTGGGGAATTTTAAATGGAACATCATAATTTCCTTTGAATTTCTTTTGAATTATTATTATTATTATTATTATTATTATTATTATTTATTTGTATTTTTTTAAGGAGGGCATAGCTCACAGTGGCCCATGCCGGGTTCGAACTGGCAACCTTGTTGTTATTAGCACCACACTAACCAACTGAGCTAACCCACCACCCCTTGAATTATTTTTTTAAGGCTTGCAATCCCTCCTCTGCTCTAAAATATTAATTCACTTAAATTGTTATTGAGCTACTATGTTATACTAGACAGTTTTCAAAATGCTGATACAATAGTCGTAAATACAAGAAGACAAAAACATGTACTTATAGAACTTTTATGCAAGAGACAGACAATAAAAAATAACAACAATACAAAGCAAATGTGCCTGTGTGAGATAATGATTGTTATAGAGAAGGGAGATAACTATGGAGGTGGTAACCACAGTTTTAGCAGATGTTAATCTCTGACCTGGAAAAGGGAAAGGAAAGAACCACCTATATGCGAAGAAGAAGAATCCCAGGCAGCAGAAACAGCAAGTACAATGTCCTGGAAGTGAAAGAATTCAGCTTTTCATATTTGGTACATTAAGTTATTAGTTTGATCTCCATTTTCTATAGATCAAAGCTTAACTCATTGATATTATCTTTTCTCACTACTCTTAATTGTGGCTACCTGCCTGTGTATGGATACGTTCTTGACATGACAGAAATTGTCAAGGCTAGAGAAGCATCTTTCACAGTAAATTCCTTAACCTTCTCTCCTCCCAGTATCCTCTCAAGAGGCAAATATGTATTCTATTCAGACATCTTATAACTATGGCACCATAAATAGAAACTAATTCTTATGGAGAGTGAAACTTTAATACTTAGTTTCTCATATGAATATAAAATCAATTTCACATGTTTTTGCTACATATGACAATGTATAGGAAAGCACATTACATATACTACCAAAAAAAAGGTTAGCACTTACTACAACTTATACTTTATACCTTATGCCTTTTAACTGTCCCACATTCATTCACCTCTGGAGGAAATTATGCAGAGCATAAAAGTGTGAGAGAGTGAAAAGGGTTTTATTATACGTATATTTTCAGTTGAAGAGAAAGATGAGATGGGAATTTCATGCCTGTATATTTTCTTGGTAAGTTGGAAGGAACATTCACTTGTTAATATATAGGGGTATGTTGAGATTTGAAACTATAATAGTGAGGAAAACAACTAGAAAATGAGCCATAGGAAATTAAAAACTTCATAAAATAAATGAAATGAAAAAAAGTAAGTATGAAGAAGGTAAAGTGTCTATGAAATTATAATTTCTTGAGAATATAGGAAAAAATCATTGGTGTATTCCCAAGAATAAAGCTCAAAATCAGACTTTTCTATGAATGTTGGTTTTAAAGTCTTACAAACTATGGCACCATAAATAGAAACTAATTCTTATGGAGTCACCTAAATCGGTCTCTAGTATCAAGTTATTTGATACAAAATGCCTTTATTTAACAGACTAAAAGAAGTCACAACTTTGTAACTTAGCATAGCTAATGAAAAACAAGTTAGTTAAAATGCCCATCAACTAAGTTAGCTGTATTTTATGTTGGAACTTCAGGTAATTAACATGCTACAACCTTACAGAAATTGCTTTTACTTCTGCCCATTCACACACCAGTTTATGTTCTCATTTGTTTGCATCCCGTAGTGTTAATTTAGGTTGCCCTTGGGAACTTGTTCCTGTTTTTACTAGAGTATATTTAAACAACCCTAATATGACACAAGACTTGGAATTAGACACCAAAAGCATGCTTTAACGTTGTGTTAGCTACACTAAACTTTTTTTTCTTAGTGTTTTCCTGACAAGTTATTGATCCATAAAGCTTTGGAAATACCACTGTGTTCTCCACAATGGCATTTTTATTATTTTTGTTCATCTCTATTATTTGGATTTATTAACTATCAGCTTTTTCTGTCTTTTTCTATTAATGTGTAAATTGACTTTGAATCACACATTATCTTCACAAAACTGGTTTCCTCTGACCCACACATATTTCTGACTTTAAGGAGGGAGTAGGTTTGCCAGATAAAACACAGGACACTCAGATAAATTTGAATTTTAGTTACAAAGTAGATTTTAAAAATTTAAGTATGGCCCAATTATTTCATGGACATACATCGCCCATAAGAAATTATTCCTTTTTCAATTTAAAATTCAAATTTGACTGGATATTTTGTATGTGTTTATTTATTAATTATATTTTACTAAACTGGGCAACCCCAAGAGAGAGAGATGAACCAAACTGAGATATAATAAGTATGTAAATCATTTATTTTTTTTAAATCAAAGAAGAGAACACTACTTTTAATATACTGCCAGTAAGATATTCAGTACACTAACTTACTTCCATTTTATTCTAAACATGTACATTTCATAGAAGCAATATGAAGACAGATCCCTTTTACTCCCAAAAAACATGCTTTAGTATCACATTATAAATGAACTTTGATGTATGTTATCTTTGGATTTTATACAATTTTCCATCTATCTGAAAGGCAGGATATTGGAGACAATGAATTTATATTGTGATTCATAAAGTACTGTAGTATTGGAATCCTTAAGAAGCCAAGTTTATATGAGGCGAAAATGAGTTAAAACTTCTAGAAAATGGGACTTCCACTTTTAGGTTGTATGGAGTGACCAAAGAAAACCATCATTACCACTAAAAAAGAACTTAAAACCAAACTTCTCCACAAAAGTTATCTGTTTAGAGACATCAAAGAGCTAATAAAGCAGCATTGACCCGGGGGGTGACCTATGGTGAGATGAGACCTAAGGGGAAGTGAGAACTACGGCGGGATGAGCTGAAGGTTTGTAGCTGGTTATTCAGAGGTGCAGTAACAATTACAGAAAAGGCACAGTTTGAATTTATGTGAATGCCCAACATTAGAGGCTGGAAATTCAGATATTGCCTAGTTAGATTATTGCTGCTGAGGAAGAGAGAAAACAGCAGAAATTTTAGTGGTTATATGGGGCAGGGGATATAAAATTGTCAGTTTTTGAGGCCTAAAGTGTTGAGGTTTTTCCCTCAAGACATTTATGAATCTGAAATCTTAAGTTGCACAGGATTAAAATGCCAGGCAAAAAGCCTCTGGAAATTGAATAATTTTATTCATTTTGTTCCTGAAAAACTATCAATTATTTTGATCATCACATCAGTCTCATATTTTTTTTATTTTTTTTGTTTAGTAAAGCCTTTCCCATCTTCTTTCAATTCCCTTGAGCCATTTGAGATCAAGTTGCAAAGATGGTGCCTATTATCCACAAATGCTTTAGTATTTAATTCATTTAAATAAGGACATTCTTCTACATAATCACAATACAACCATCAAAATCAGGAAATTAGTATTAATATACTACTACCATCTAATCAAAAAGGATTCAGTTCTAAAGATATTAGGTAAAGTCATGCAAGGTAGCTGACCATACTGAGTTGGAGGAGGTCATGATATCTCAGATTCCTAGGTCAGAATGTAACAAGGCCGAGAAAGACATTTGCAAATGATGACAATGCCCAACACAGAGAGCAAACCTCAAGCGGAGTGAGGAAGGTTGTGTCCACTTGGAAATGCAGCTTTGTGGATGGAGGTCAGAGATTTAGTAGAGTAAGAAAGTCTTCTGCATGGCGCGGTGTCCAACCTGAGAGTTGTAAGGACAGACAAAGCAAATGATGCACTCACAAGGAGTTAGGGGTAAGGGACAGGCCATCATAAGTGTCAGAAGTCGACTGAGATGAAGAGGGTACCTACATGATCGTTAATGGACTGCTAGAGGGAGTCAAAGACAGAGCAGAGTGAGAGGAATATCCCATGAGATGAGACATCAGAGTTCAAGGGGAGTAAGCAACATGTTCCCACAGAGCAATAGCGTAAGATAGGGTATTAGCATTGCTGTTATTCTACAATTTGGCTCAAATTATGTGAAATTTGAGTGAGTTTGAGGCTCTTTCTTGTTGTTTGCTATTCTTATATGTTTTGTTTATATAGGCTTATTTCAGTTGTTTTATGATAAATATTTTTGCAAATCAATAATTAGGTTCTTATGTATACAAGGTAGAGTATACATTTCATGTACTTCATAATCTAAGTATTTTTGATTTAGTCATTTTTGAGGAAATAACTTGCATTTCATTTCAAAAAGTGTAAATTATATATTTTTGTGGTAAAAAGGTTTATATAATTGAAAATGTATATTACTATGAAAATTTGTTTCATCAATAAAATGATAGGAACTTGAGAGTGAAGACTGATAATACTTTTAATCACAAAGCACCCAAAATGGATTGCAGATTGCAGTTCTTATAAGAGGTATATAAATAGCTTATATCCATGGGGGGAAAAAGGGGGGGTGGTAATCATTGCATTTTTTGAGGTATTGAATATTATAAACTAGGAGAAATTAGATGATCAAAGTCATCATATTAGTCCAAGTTTATCTGTAAAATTACTTCATCCCTTTAGTGCAAATATAGAACAGAAAGCTTAAAGCTATTTTAAAAGACTAGTGTTTAGTGACCAATCTGTATTATCTCATATATCATATACTTCTTTTTGACTATGTGGGTATTTCAGATGAGCAATGCCAACTGAATTTGTCTCAGTTAATTAATGTACTCATGTAACATTCATTTTCTAATTAAGAATAGATCATTGCAGAGAATTGTATAAATGCATTTGAATCTTCAAATCTGACAATTAAAAGAAATATATTACTTTTTTAGTATTTTCAGTTAGTTGAAAATAATAATCATTTATTAATCTTTCTGTTATATAAGAAAATTAATGTTTCCTAATCAGTGAAAAAAATGATTAAGAATAAAATGAAAATAAAAAAAATATTTGGAAATGTTTATAAAGAAATAATGGGCATTTCAAATGTCAAGTTTATATTTATGAACAATTAATGATAATCTGTTAAGGAAAAACAAAACCAAGAGAAATCAATTCTAAAGTGAGAGATTTATTTTTTTAAAAAGTGAGACTCTAAATGTGAATGTATAGCCCATGAAGACACTGTTCATTAATATGAAGTAATAAAAATACATAAAATTTACATTTACATGATCAGTAGAATCCTAACATAAGAATAAAACAACAAATTATGAAAAAATACCAAAAAGGGTATAAAGACATATGGGACATGGAAAAAGTTCTTACATATGTGTAATTGCAATATTAAAGGGAGAACAGAGAGAGATACAAGACAAAATTTAAAAAATACTGGGTAATGATTTTTCAAAAGCTGATGGAATTTATCAAACTACTGATTCAATATATGTTTTTAAAACCCAAACAGGATAAATATAAAGGATATTTATAAAGGATATAAGTTCATCATAAGCAAACTGCTAATAAAGACAAAAATAAAACTTTGAAAACTATTGGAGAGAAATTATCATTAGTTTTAACAGTGCTGGAAAAAAATCTGCTAGCTTAGAATCTTATACCTAGCAAATATATTTTTCTTAAATAAAGGTAAAATAATAACATTTTCTGAAAAAACAAAAACTAGGAGAATAGATATGTATTAAGGGACTACTAAAGAGAGTTCTGGTGGAAGAAAATTGATGCCAGATGGATCCATAGAAAATATATGAAAGGACAAAGGAAGGGTGAAACACAATGACTTTTTAAGTAAATGATGATTAAAGTATTACGAAGTTTATGAATGTGTAACTAGAGTATATAACAATTGTTTTTTGTTTTGTTGTTTTTTTTGGGGGGGAGTCTCCCAAGACCATCCACATGTATAGTAATTCACTAGAAGGACTCACAGACTCAGCATACAGTTGGCCCCATGGCTCAGATTTACTACAGAAATGCAGCAACATAGTAACAGCAATGCTAGAACAGCTGGGTCAATAAGGGCAAACACATAAGCAGAGTCTGGAGCAATTCATGTGCAGGCTTTCTATACTTTCTTCCTCCAATGAGAGCTCACAAGGAGAGTACCATCCCTACAGCAGAGAAAATACAGCAACATCGTACAATATTTCTGCCCAGGGAGACCTATTTGAGACTAAGAGTTTAGGTTTTTTATCAAGAGCTCTTCATGTGGGCATACTTAGCTCAACTACTGGATTCTCAGAGGAAAGCAGATGTTCACTATAAATCACACTGTAGGCACAGAGAGACAACTGATCAGTTAGGGAGCATTCCAGATGCTAGCCAAGTAGGCCCTTCTAAAGATAGCAGCTTCAGGCCTGCTTTTTAAATTCTCCTGCACATTAACAGTAGCACAAAAAGTATGAAGGAGAAAAGTTAAACTGTTATAAGTTTCTGTCATTGCTTAGAAAGTGCTAAAAACAAAACAAAAAAACTTTGTAATCTTTAGAGTAACAACTAAAGGAGTAACTAGGGATTGAGAACGTAAAAATAATAGATGAGAAAATTAAAGTGATACGAAAATGCCTCATTGATGCAAAAGAAAGCAAGAAATGAGAAATAAAGGGGAAAAAACTAGTCCCCTAAATAGATAACAAAGTGAGGTGGTAGATATAAACCTCAAGATATTACTAATTGATGTAATAGTCCACCATAAAACAAAGATTGTCAGACTGGAAAAATAAACATAAAAAGACAAAATGATTAAACTAAAAATGCAACAATATGATGTTTATAAAATATATACTTTAACTACAAAGATACAAAGTTTGAAAGCAAAGGAATGGAAAAGATATATTGTATGAATATACCAAACAAAGAAAAACTGGTAATGTTACTATTGGCCACCAGGATGCATCCAAGGGGAATGAATAACAATTCTAAATTTGTACGCTTCAAACACTGCATTTATAGAAAACATGATGGAAACATAATATTAAAATGATAACATTTATATTTGCAAATCCCAAGGGATACCATTAATGAAATACTTTCAAGATTTCTACACTGAAACTAGAAAACATGATTGAGAGAAAAATTAATAAGACCTAGATAAATGAAGGGAAATATTGTGTATATTGATAAGAAGGTACAATATTATAAAAATATCAATTCCCCCCAAATTATTACATGGATTTGTAGCAAGCTCAATAAAGATTTTCAAAACAGCTCAAAAAAATGAAGGCAATTATTTAATAAAAGAACAAATTTGAAGGATTATACTACCAGATATCTCAGAGAAAGTTATATTATTTAAAATTATGTGGTACAACTGTGAAAACAACTAAATAGACCAATAAAACAGATTAGTAATATAGATACTGCCTACACATGCATTGCCATCTGATTTAGGCAGTGAAATGCGGAAAAGGAAAAGTTGTCAGAAAAACAACATTGAACAAGTAGAAGTTTAAGAAACACAGCAGAAACCCAAGACAGTGAAATGGGGAAAAGGATCATCTTTACAATTAATTCTGCTTGGTCAGGTGACTGGGTGAGGGCATATGAGAGCTCTCCAAGATACTCTAAATGTTTCTCATTTGACTAGATCGTGATTACATGAATTTATACACGTGTGAAAATGCACCCAATTGCTCTTTTAAGATCTGTGCACTTTACTCAATAAATGAAACTATGTCCTATGAATGACCATATATTGGAGTTGATATATGCTAACAAGGTGTTGGAGAGTGTTATTTCAGTGGAATGAATCCAGCAGCAGAAAAAATATCCAAAGGTCAAAACACATACAGAGCCTCTCACTGGGTGACTAAAAATGGACTCACTGGCCACAATGGTAATTAAGTTATCCCAAATGAAATTGGATTGACATAAACCAACACCAGAAGTTGAACATGTGTTGGAGAAATGGTGTGCATACAAATTGAAAGGCTAAAAGAGTACTAAGGTTTTCTGTTAGCAGGAATTATTCTATGAACATTTTGGAGACATGATATTTGGGGCCCATCGCTTGGGGAAAAGACTGTCATAAGAATTGATAATCAAATGATTGGAGACTTGGCAAAGTGTCAGAAACAACAGCTTTGAACAAGCAGAGGTTTAGGGAGCATAGCAAATTTATATGCTATGAACAGCAGAAACCCAAGTGATAATATTAAAAGTCTAACGTGATAATTGGAAAGCCTAACTTGTTTCCATATGCAGATATTTCAGGAAAAATTGAACAAAGCCAAAATTGGCAAAAGAGACTATGGGTTGTTCTGTATAGTGCACCTCAGCTTTTTCACCACTTTTCATTGTCTTTGAAATATTTTATAAGATTGTAACTGTAGAGATTGATAATGCATATTACATATTTCTATAAAAATACAATCAAATTATGTGAAATGCAATTAAGTATTAGTCTGTGGATATTGACCTCTTTTGCAACTATTTGAAAATTCATTTCAGCTTTCATGATTATCCATTTGTGTGCATCCATTGAATTCTCTTTGAAACAATATTTAATGAGTTAAATAAAGTGGTTGATATATGAGGTTGGACAATCAAGTTTGCAAACTCATCCTAGAACAAGTGCTATACACCTCATTGCTGAATATCACTACAGTCACCTTCAAAGTACTCCCCTTGGGAAGCTATGCAATGATGCCAGCACCTAGTCCACCCTTCAGAGCAATCTTAGAACTCTTTTTCTGGAATGGCCATCAGAGCTGTCATCGTAGTACCCTGATGTCCTGAATGTCATCAAAATGTCTTCCTTTCAATATTTCCTTTATCTTCGGGTAAAGAAAGAAGTCACTGGGGGCAGATCAGGTGAGTAGGGAGGATGTTCCAACACAGTTACTTGTTTCCTGGCTAAAAACTCCCTCACAGACAGTGCCCTGTGAGTTGGTGCATTGTTATGATGCAAGAGCCATGAATTGTTGGTGAAAAGTTCAGGTTGTCTAACTTTTCATGCAGCCTTTTCAGCACTTCCAAATAGTAAACTTGGTTAACTGTTTGTCTAGTTGGTACAAATTCATAGTGAATAATCCCTCTTATATCACAAAAAAAGTTAGCAATATCGTTGCAACAAGTTCACAAACTTAATTGTCAGACTTCGTATGTTCATCTTATAAATGCATGAGTGTCATGATATCTTTTCTAAGAAAATATTCTCCAACAAATGAAAGATAAAGATCTTAAATTATGAGTAGTAGCTATTAAAATGGTGCTTTGGACTTCTGTCATTAAAATGGCAGATTAACATGTGTCTGTCCCCTTGTACATTTTACAATCACATAAAGTAAAATGGTGCAGCAGCTATGAAAAATGGTATTGAGTTTGCTCAAAAACATTTAAAATAGAACTACCATATGATCCAGAAATCCTACTTCTGGGTATTTATCCAGGATAATTAAAGTAAGGATCTTGAAAACATATCTGAACTCCCACATTCATTGGGAATTATGCACAATAGCCAAAAATAACCCAGGTATCTATGACAGATGAATGGACAAAAAAATGTAGTAGATACATATGCCTACAATGAAACATTTTTGAGCCTTGAAAAGGCATAAATCTTATCATTTGTGATGATATTGATGAATCTAGAGGGCATTATGCTAGGTGAAATATGCCAGTCGCACAAGAACAAATACTGCACGATTCCACTTTTATAAGGTATCTAAAATAGTCAAACTCATGGAAATAGAGAATACTAGAGTGGTTACCAGGAGCTGGGAAATGGGGAAAATAGAGAGTTGTTCTAAGGGTATAAAATTTCATTTATGCTACAAGAATAAATTCTAGAGGTTTGCTGTAGTATGTAGTGACTGTAGTTAACGGTATGGTATTGTGCACTTCAATATTTGCTAAAGGGGTAGGTTTCATATTAAATATTCTTAATACACACATATACACACACAAAAGAACACAAGAAAACTTTGGGAGGTGTTGGATACAGTTAATATCTTGACTGTGGTGATGGTTACGGGTATTTGCATATGTTCAAATTCATCAAATTGCATTTATTAAATATGTGAATTAAATATGTGCAGTTCTTTGTATATCAATTATATGTCAACAAAGTTGCTGAAAATGTAACATAAAAAAATCAAATATTTAGGACTAAATCTAAGAAAGGCTGTCCTAAAATGTTTATGTAGAAAACAATGAAACAAATTGATAAATAATTAGGAAGACCTAAAACGTTCTTCAGATATAGCATCATCATTGTTTGAAAGATTCCTTACTGTGACTATGTAATTTTATAGAAAATTTATCAATAATTTCAATGCAATTCAACTGACAATTACACCATGTTTTTTTTTATTTTTAGTAAAATTCTATATTGTTTGCTTTGTAGAAATTGACAAGTCAATTTTAATTTATAGGGAAATCCAAAGGCCTATAGGCATAACACTTTTGGACAAAAAAATAAAGGTGGAGAATTGTTCTACTGCATATCAAGCCCTTTTAAACAGCCCCGGTAATCAAAACAGTGTGGTGCTGGGTAGGAATAGACATACAGAGCAATGAAACAGAATACAGGGTCCAGAAAAAACAACAACAACAACAAAAAGAACATAGGCATATACGGTCATTTGGATGTATGATGAAGTAAAATAACTTAATCAGTTAACATGTGAAATAATACCCAACTTTATTATTAAGAGGGAAATGTACTCAGTCTTCTTATAAAGTGGAAAAACCCAGTCCATTCCCTTAATCCCTTGTATTATTAGTCCTCCTGGTTACTTATGGCGTGTGTGTGTGTGTGTGTGTGTGTGTGTGTGTATACTAATCACGAGGACTAGTAAATCATCCGATTCGACTAAATCTCGATATTAACAGTGATGTTAACTACAACCATTATGATGTACAATATAGTTACATATAACTATGTTATATTAGCTCTATATATAACTATGCTGTACATTATAATGGTTGTAGTTAACATTACTGTTAATATCGAGATTTAGTCGAATGGACTGATTTACTAATCCTCATGATCCCAGCTACAGTTATGTGAGATTGTTCTTATTGTATAGGTGTACTTCATTTTATTGTGCTTCACTTTATTGTGCTTCACAGATAATTGTGTTCTTTAAAAACTGAAGGCTTGTGACAACCCTGCTTCAAGCAAGTCTATGGGTACCTTTTCCAACAGCATTTGCTCACTTCATGTCTGTGTCACATTTTGGTAATTCTTGCAATATCTCAAACGTTTCCACATGAAAAAATGCTCTACCTCACTAATCACCAAAGAAGTACAAATTAAAACCACGATGAGATATCTCATCACTCTTGTCAGAATGGCTATCATCAATAAATCAACAAACAACAAGTGTTGGCCGGGATGTGGAGAAAAGGGAATCCTTATGCACTGTTGGTGGGATTGCAGATTGGTGCAGCCTCTATGGAAAATAGTATGGAGGTTCCTCAAAATATAAAAATAGAACTACCTTATAATCCAACAATTCCACCTCTGTGTATTTATGTGAAGGAAACAAAAACACTAATTTGAAAAGATATATCCACCCGTATGTTCACTGTAACGCTATTTACAATAGCCAAGATTTGGAAGCAACCTATGTACAAATATATATTTAATAACTATGTTATTAGTGTAAATTTGTTTTAACAGCCACATACTAAATCCATGCTATAAATCAGGGGACAGCAAACAGGCCCATGGGCCAAATATCCTCTGTCATCTGGTTTTGCAAGTAAGTCTTTATTGGCTAATAGCCCTATTTTTTTCATTTACATATTGTATAGCAAAATTGAGTAGTTGTGACAGAGATCTTCTGGTCAAAAATATTCACAATCTGTCCCTTAATAAAAAACTCTGTTTTAACACCACAGGAAAAATTATAGCCACGGTAGGCTAAAGTAGCCAGGTCAAATTTTAGTAAGTAGTATAAAATCAAAGGAAGGTAATCAACAAATAGCTGGATTGAGGGAAACCTTATAGTACAAGGGACCCTGTCTATGATGGGGTTATATGGGCAAATCTGTCGCGTCCAGCAGGACGAGGGTTGTGGGGAGCAAGGAGGGTGGTGCAGGGTTAAGAAAAGACAGTAGCCGTGAATAGAGTTAAGTGGGACCAAGGGACCAGCAGCCTCATGGTCAGGGCTGGGGTGCCTAATATTGCATTAGCTTTTATTAGTTAGGTGGGGAAGGAAAGGAGATAAAGCTTGTCAACTCAAGATCTGTGAATTCCATACACCATAATAGGAAACTGATTCAAGCCAATCAGCCTTGCCTGCAGGCAGCTGGACCATAAGTCTCAACTTCCCCAAGGGACAAAACCTATATGCATATGAATAGATGGAGAGCACATCATTGAATCACTTCCCTTGCAGGTTATGGGAAGGAATGCAGCCACAGAGGCTGAGGCTTTCCTTTGCCTGAGGAAGGTGGGGGGCTGTGTCCACCTCTGTGAACCCCGTGGGTTCTCCTGTTGGTCCCCACTTGGCTCCACCTGTTTAGATTGCTTTCCACGTGGAAACTTGTACCTGTCATCAGCTGACCAGCCATCTTTCTGGGACCAAACAGGGAGGCATAATGTGCAAACACAAAGGTTTAGCAAAGTCCTTGAAAGGATCCATTTTACAGACTCTCCTTTCTTTGGAGGCAGGTACAAGGAAACAAACGGTTAGGCTGCTGCGTGGTGACACAAATCTAAGATTTAATAGAGATTTCAGATACAAAATAACCAACTGCAAGGTGTCAACGTAGTTTGATATAGTTTGAGGCCCAATTCAATGCTTATGTACATTTGCCTTTAGTAAGTAGTATAAAATCAGATTTCATACTCATACAGATTCTGATCATTTTCAAAGCTACCTACCTTAGCATAATTTTCTATATGCACTATAGGAAGACTGTTTTATATGTCTGTGTGTGTCTGTGTGTGTGTGTGTATATATATGTATATATCTACATATATACATATATATACACACATATATACATATATACATATATATGTATATATATATATATATACATATATATATATATACACACATATATATATATTTTATTTGATTTTAGTGTCTAGCTAAGTTTTAGGTTCACAGCAAAATGGAGCAGAAGGTACAGAGATTTCCTGGATATCTGCCCTGACTCCTTCCCCATTACCAACGGCTGCCACAAGAGTGGTACATTGTTACAACAGACACATCATTATCATCCAAAGCCCATATTTACATTAGAGTTCAATCTTGGTATTGTGCATTCTGTGAGTTTGGAAAAATATATAATGACATTTATCTACCATTACAGTATCATTCGGAGTATTTTCACTGCCCTAGAAATCCTCTGTAATCCACCTATTCATCCTTCTACTCCTCCCTAAGCCCTGACAACCCTCATCTTTTTGTTTTCATGGTTTTGCCTTTCCCAGAATATCAAATAGTTGAAATCACATAGTATGTAGCCTTTGTAGATTTACTTCTCTCACTTAGCAATCTGCATTTAAGTTTCCCCCATGTCTTTTGATGGCTTGGTTGCTCATTTTATTTGTAGTACTGAATAATATTCCATTGTCTGGATGTACCAGTTTACCCATTTACTTACTGAAAGACATTTTGGTTGCTTTCAGGTTTTGTCAATTATGAATAAAGCTTCTATTAACATCTGTGCACGGATTTTATGTGTATATAAATTTTCAACTCAAGTGAGCAAATACAAAAAGCAAAATGGCTGAATTGTATTGCAAGAGTGTGTTTAGCTTTGTAAAAAAAAAAACGTCAAATTGTCTTCCAAAGTGGCTGAACCATTTAGTATTGCCACCAGCAATAAAAGAGAGTTTCTGTTACTCCACACACTCATGAGCATTTGGTGTCGCCAGTGATCTGGATTTTGGGCATTCTAATAGGTGTCTGGTAGTATCTCATTGTTGTTTCAATTTGCATTTCCCTGATGACAGGATATAAAAGATCTTTTCATGTATTTGTTTGCCATCTATATATCTTTGGTCTGTTGAAATCTTTGGCACCTTTTAAAATCAGGTTGTTTGTTTTCTTATTGTTCAGTTTTAAGAGTTCTTCGTATATATTGGAAAACATTCTTTTATCATCTGTGTCTTTTGCAAATATTCCCTCCAGTCTTTGTCTCATTTTCTAATTCTCTGATGCACTTCCTTTCTTTATGTAGATCTGAGTTGCTGACTGATATTCTTTTCCTCTTCCTGAGAAACATCTTCAGATTTTTTATTTTTTTGGCATGTCATTGACATAGAATTCCCTGTTTGTTTGTTTGCTTGCTTATATGCGAAAGTCTTTATGTTTCCTTCACTTTAAAGTATAATTCAACTGGATAGAAAATTCTGGTGTGTTTTTTTTTTAACACTTCTTTTAAATGTTACACTAGACTCTTTTTTTGTTTCACTTGTCTCTTTCTGATGAGAATTCCACTTTCCTTGTTCTACATAGATAGGATGTTTTAATTCTCTACCATCTTTCAAGATTTTGTTTGTCTTGGTTTCCTTCAGTTTGCATTTGATATGATATTTTGCTGTTATCCTTTTGACTTTGAATGTTACAACTTTTGAAATTGTCACACAATTCCTAAATATTCTGTGATTTAAAAAAAACAAACAAACAAAAAAAAACTTTTCTTTCTGTTTCCTTTTTTTGGGAAGTTTCTAGTGACCTATATTCAAGCCCATTGATTTTTTTTCTCGGAAGTTTGCTGATGAATCCATCAAAAACATTTTTAATTTGTTATAGTGCTTTTGATTTCTATTATTTCCTCATGTTAGTCCTTACAATTTATACCTTTCTACTTACATCATCTATCTGTTGTTGCATATTTTCTGCTTTTTTCCCCTTACAGCCTGTAGTACATCAATCATAGTTTATTAAATTCCCTGTCTGATAATCCTAACATCTGTGTCATATCTGCATCTGTTTCTGATGTTTGCTTTCTCTCTTCATACTGAATTTGCTTTTTAGCATGCTTTATAATTTTTGTTGAAAACTTTAGTGTGTAGTTTTATGTTATTCTGGCTGGATGTTCAATGTTTCTTGTAGCTGTAAGTGCCAGATGCCTGAATTCCTCTGGTGTCCTTATTTTGCTTCCTCTCTTGCCTTTGGATTTCCCTAAGAACCCCTTCAATAGACATTGTACCTTTCACTTCACTTAGTTGTAATCCACTATTATTTACTGGAACCCTGGTGGTGTGAGGGTGAGGTACAAAGAACAGGAAACAGTCCATATTCCTATAATTAAACCTCAGTCTTTTCATTGGCATTTGTGCCTAGGCTGTGACGTTCACAAGTGTTACTTATCCCCTCTCACCTTTGTCCAGGCAGGAAGGCTAGAGGGACCTACAGGGAGAGAAGTGTCCTCTCCCCAGGTTGAGTAATGTTTTGTAAAGTTTTGTTCCTTGAGGAGTAGGACTTGACTGTATAGCATCCTCTGAGCATGTTTCACAATGGTCACTCTTCCTCCCATCCTCCAGAGCCATGATGGGATCTTTCTCAGCTTTTCACTTTGTGAATCTGGTAGGAAACACATGAAAGTGTGGGGACCCTCCTAAGATTGTAGCCCCCAGTACTTTCTCACTTTCATTTGAATCCACACTCAGACATTAGCTTAGGAAAAACTATTTAAGCCTTCCTGTCAGTTTATGATTCCAACAGCTTCTGCTTTAGGGAAGCTGGTCTCAGTTGTGACTCTGGATTTGCCTGTCTCTTCAGATTTCAAGGTAGCAGTTTGCTGTGTAAACTAAATTCTTTAATGGGTCGAGAAAAGTCATTGATTTTCAGTTTGTCCAGCTTTTCCTTATTTAACCATGCTGTGACATCATTCATGGTTTTTACATGTTTGAGCTGAAACAGGAAGCTTCATTATTTTTATCGTAGTACAAACAATAGCCATAACTATTGAGAATAATGATTTTGAGAATGTAACAGGTTTAAGCTGTCATAAAATTGTATAATTTTTACAGTCTCTTCAGCCTAGAATTAAATTAAAACTTTTAAAACTTATCCTTAGCATGCTGTGAAACTATTTAAAAGCACATTCAATGGAGACTAATGTAAGCAATTATGAGGAAAAGACAACAAAATAGCAAGACTAGACAACTGAAATAGTCCTCTGCTATTATGCCTCCAGCCACTGAAATTTTCTTTAGTTTAAAGGTGAAGATGAATAGAAGTAAACTCATTTTTCCCTCAGGGGTAAGCTCAAATTTCTGTTCTTTGGATTAGTTCCCTGAAGGAGAACAAATATCAGTTATAAACTACTTTCTTCATTGAGGGCCTGCAACATTGAAAGCAGAAACCTAGCAGAAGGAACTGAGAAATTTCTAGGTATAGAAATATGTGCAGATGCCTTTTTGTATAGAGCATATAAAATGTATTATATATGTTGGATTGAGGTTTGCAAAACAAGTTGTTTACTAGTAGAGACAGGACTATGGCCACATATGTTTGAAACTGATGAGAGTAAAGTAAAAAAAACATGTTTTTGTGTGAAACTGAGCATAACAAAACTGAGTAATAAACACATTTACCAAGCAACTTCTCAGCTAAGAGGTAAAAAACTCCTGGCAAATAACTTCTGGTTGTCACCTAAGAAGTAAACAAGTCCAAGGAAAAGAAGATAAAAGCAGAACTCCAGAGCAATGCTTTGAGCAGTCTCACTGGGCACTCAGCTAAGACCCTCCGCAAGACTCTTGGTGAGACACTATCCGACACAGTCATCTGCGAGTGGCAAGCCCTGATACTCCCGAACTCGCCGGAGTTCGTCCTTGCAAGACCAGTTTGCCCCAGACCTGTCATGAGCTCAGTCACCTTTCCGGGACCAGGGACCTTCACCACCTCAATTGACTCTGGGACTTGGTTCGTTATTAAATTCTATTCTGTTCTGTATAACCTTCTGTGCTTGCCAGAGCATTGGCCTCTGGAAGGGCATTTGTTCCCAAATAAAGCTGCGTTACTCACTCTATCTTAACCTGTGTGCCAGGACTTTTTTCCCCACTCTCATCACAAATACCATGCAGGGACATAGGGCTCTGCTGAAGAGTTAATGTCTCCTTGACTTTCAGGAATAGACTGAAAATATGGCGACTGTCCTTCACAGGTGCTCGCAACACTTTTCCACTAAGTTAAGAAGACTATAGAAAATGCTGAATAAGAAAAGCTTTTACATGTATGAAACATACAAAAACTTTCAAAAATTGTTGTGAGAGTCTTGGGAAAGAAAATATTTGCCCTCTATTAGCACTAACAAAATATTTAAAAATATTGCAAAAATATTTTTTAATAAATTAAATAATTACCTGGGTGAAGAAGAAAAACAGATGAAATACAATATATTTAGTTTGATGTCTTTGAGTAATAATAATTTACTGTTGTGAAAATGATTCTCTAGTTAGTGAAAACCTATTATAACTTTCAACCACAATTTAAAAGAGAATAAGAGGCAGAAGCAAAACTTATTTAAACAAACGTATTTTTCAGGTTCTTGTAAACAGTGTTCAGAGATTTGAGAACATGCATTTATGTCAAATATTGTCAAAAATTCAACTAACATTTTCCATAAAAATGGCACAGTTTACTGGTCAGCATAACAGGTTTAAACTGACTATGCATGTAGTCCCACGCTAATAATACAGCTTTTTTTTTTTTTTGACTTTGAAAAGATATTCCACAAGAGTTGCAATAAACAGGAAAAAATGGAAATAAAGCAATTTCAATATATAAACATCATTAGGACTTCTTGACTTTTCTTTTTTAAATTCCGTGTTAATTGTACCGTAACTTTAACCATGTAATAGAAAAATATAAATTTATACTTCTACCAGATATTTGTACACTTCTACAATGACCCCAGAAAAATGGGACTCTAAGAGATTTACATGGAATATCAAAATATCTCAATGAGGACTTTAAAAAATAATGTTATTTACAACCTAGAAAACAAGTACCTACACATATGTATGCTCGTACAGTCTAATGGAGTCTCCTTTGCATCTTTTGTGGCACAATTTGATTCCCTTAATAAAAAGAAACTTTATCAAAGCCCACATAATTATTGTTAAACTTTTAACTGAAACTCTTTTATCTTTAATTTAAAATATCTATGTTTTAATTAGACATGTTTATACATGTACTCAATAGTCAGATAAAAATAAAACCAGAATAATGAAAATTATTTTCTGGTTAACAATTACTCTTTCGTTTATAATTGTCCATATCTTCTTAGAGTATTAGTTCAAAATTAAGTCAAGTTACAAAAAGATTAGAGTAAATGGAAAATATTCAGGGAAAGTGAAAAATAGAAAGCTTTGCATTTGCAGACAGGGAATACTGCATGTAAATATATGGAGAAAAGTGAAGTCAATTTACATAAATGGGGGACTCAGACACAAGTTAGTATAGGTGACCCATTGGTCACAGGTGAAATGAATCATGGCAAGAAATTGAGAAGGTAGCCTTAGTAACTGCTGAGTTAAGAAAAGGGAGAAAACAAAGGTGATTGTGACACCGTGTATCTGTCTAAACTTATGGCAGGACTGTTATTAGGAAAAGGAAGGGCAGTAAGAAAGGCATATTTGGACAGAGATAACTTTTGCTTCAGACAGATTGATTTGGATATTTCAGCTAGCCTTTTAAATTTCAATCTAGAATTTCAGACAGTTGAAAGCAGAAATTATTCCTATATTTTCTCTTGTCCTGAAATATTGTGACCTTTTAGTCAATTTCCTTGCCTGCTCTTTTATACATGCTGCATGGAATACTTCTATTTCTACATAAATTGACCTTTAGAATCTCATTATTGCTGTCATCTTCTGACCTCCTGTAAATATAATATTTGGTTACATTTATTTACTAACTACTATGTTTTAACCACTTTGTATTTGTATTATAGAATCTTGGTACATTTAAGCTCCTCAAATTATTTTACATATGTTAGGATTAGATAAAAACAGAAATTTTATTTTATTTTCCACCGTACATCAAAATAACCTCCCATTATAGACTTATCTAAAAAGAATGTACGTGGGTGTGTTTTTAACAGAACTCCAGATAACACTAAGAAACATTCTTCTACATGATGACTATGAAGTGTGCACGTAATGTGATGATTATTGCCAGTACGAAAAGTCTAAAAAGTAATTCTGTGATGGAACAATTGTTCAGTGTTTACTTTGAGTACTAATCAAAGTACCACTTCTAATATAAAAGGGAATGCACAGACATTTGATTTTAAAGTAGAGAGACTTCTTTTTTTTTTCTCTTATTTTGTAAGTTAGGAAAATATTTGCTGCATCTCAAATCCTAAAAAAGAATTAAATATATGTTTCAAAAAAGATTTTAAAGAACAGAATGAGATCATGTTAAATTGTAATATTTTGTGGCCCCATACCCAAGTGCATGAAAATGAGATTGTGAAGTTATTTTAAAAAGCCCAAATAACCTTGATTCCAGGGAATCTTCTGAGCGTCATAACTGGCTCATTAGGCAAACTATTCACCAGCTGATTGTCATTGTTCTAGGGTGATACAGAATACAAATTTATTTTTGTCTTTTTTGATTGCAATATTCAATAAAATTATCCTGAAGAAACAAGGTAAGAAAAAGTAATTATCTCAAATGACTTCTGCCTAAATATAGCAATAATAATGCATCTATGAAGTATCTATATAACTTTAACTTTGGCTGATAAATGTAATATAACTACAGAATCTAGTCAGGAGATCATATAGAACCATGTTTTTTTTAGACAAAGTCAGTTAGTGGTTTAGATGACTTAAGTAAAGGAAGAATGCATCTAGGTATATCTGTAATGTTGATATTTTATTTTTTATTAGAGTTTTCAAGTTATTAAATTTTTGAAAAGCTAATTTTAAGCTATTAGATTCCATTCTACTTATCATATTTGAGTCATTTAATATATGTCAAAGCTGATACTTCTGAAACAATTTAGTTCCAACATTTTAAAAAATGTGACACTGTTGTTAGGTTCATAGTCATTTAGTATTGTTATGTATTCTTGGAGAACTGGTTATTTAATTCCTTTTTTATACCTGACAATCTTCCTTTTTCTGGAATCTGCTTTGTCTGAAATCAATATAGTTACTCCAGGTTTTTTTAAGTACTGTTAAACATGCCCTGTTCTTTACTCTGAATCTATCAGAGTTTTTATATTTAAAATGAGTTTCTAGTACAAAATATCCAGTTGTGTTCTTTGTTTTTGTAATTAACCCTGAAAATTTCTATATTTTAATTACTGTTTATACTATTCACATTTATATATATATATATTTTTGTCTGTTTTTCTGAAGAACACAGACTTGTATAGCCATCAATAAATAAACTGGGCTTGGGTGCTGCCACAGGAGTTTTAGACTTTAAGCAGAACATTACAAATCATTAGTTAGTTAACCTACTCCTCCTTTTGGTGACTCAAAGTCAGTCAGACTTCCAGGGGATCCTAGAAATAAACATAGAGCTTTCCCAATCCAATTGAATTTCTTTTGCACATACTCTATTAGTCCATGTATGAAATTTCAAACATGTGATCAATTAAACAATATATTATTTATATATACTGCATAATAGATGCATATGTGCACAGTAAATGTATAAAGAAAAGCATGCAAATGATAAACACAGTGTTTGGAGTAGTTATCCAGCTCTTGGAAGAAAGGAAGAGGGTAGGGTTTGAGGCAAGAACATGGGAGTTTTCTAAGATATTTGTTATAATTAATTTCTTAACCTGTGTGGTAGACACAGATACGTTTCTTTTATAAGTAGTTATTACACTCTACATATATGTTATACATATCCTAATATCCTTAGACTTATTATTTTCTGTGTACTATTGTATTTTTTTTTTTTTTTTTTTTACATTTTAACTCCTTATATTCCTATAATGATACTGTGAGGAATCCTCATTTTACCAAAGTGAAAACAGAAGTATAGTGAGGTTAAGTACCTCACTGATACCACACAGCTAGTGTGTCTCCCAGTCTGTAAATGATTGAGGTAAAGTCCCCCAAATAAGCAACCTTCAGTTTGAAATTTCAGGGGATTGGCACTGTATTATGAATTCTGATTTTGGCTTACCAAGTGGCATACTTCACCTTTATAAAATGGGATAACTTTAGACTTACTGAGTACTGTGGGCATTTTGAAAGATAGAATTTATAAATAAACCAATTAGATTAAAAAAATATACAGAAAATGATATTTTAAAAAGCAGTAAAATACTAGTGGGATAGTGGGATAAGTCAAATAACAAACACTTATTTTATATATTAGCCAAATGGGAAATAAAATTATTAAAACATATTTAGTAAACAGAATATTTTACCCACAAATTTTCTATGGGTGAGTGGTACCCAAATTTTGGGGGGAAAAATATATATTAAATTGAAAAAAAAAAAAAAAAAAATATATATATATATATATATATATATATATATATATATATATATATATATATATATTCAGTCTATCATTTGGGAAAATGCCTTTACCACTCAACTCTAACATATGCTGAGAAAAAGAAAAACAATGAAGATGACTTTCTTAGTTTTATTTATATATGAAAATCTGCTTGCAAGTAATTTTTACAGAAGGATAACTGCTAAAAGCAACTGTGAAAAACCACCATGGGTTCTCATATTTAGGGATGATTGTCACATCACTAAAGGCTTACAAGCTGTTTTTCTTCACACTTTATTGAAAGTGTTGGATAAAGAAAAGCAATCACATTACTTTATCTGTAATTGCACCCATTTTTATGTAATATTAATTTATAACTATATGAAAGTCTATATTTAAATATTACTATTGTTATTTTGTTGATTAGCAATCTCAATGCAAAGATAGCTAGAATGCTGAAGCATGTGGAAGGATGTTTATACTTTAAAATATGTTTATTTTTAGGAATTTTATTAAAATATAGCTAACATACAGTATTATATTAGTTCCTATATACATAGAAATCTATATACACAGCTAAATAGGCGATCACCATAAGGCCAGCAACCATCTGACTCCATAACACACTATCACAATATTATTGACTATATTCCCTATGCTGGATATTACATCCCCATGACTTGTTTTGGAAATGTGAACCTCTTGTTCCCCTTCACCTTTCCCCCTTTTTTTTATATTTTTCAATTACATTTGACACTCAATATTATTTTATATCAATTTAGGTATATTTTATATAATTTAGGTAATTATTTTATATTAATTTATGTTAATTTAGGTATATTGGTTAGACATTTATATAATTTAATAAGTGATCCACCTGGCACTATGCACACTTATTGCCATATTACTGACTATATTCCCTATGCTTTACCTTACATCCCCATGATGATTTTGTAACGACCAATTTCTACTTCGTTCCTTCACCTTTTTCACCCTGTTCCCCAAACTCCCTCCCATCTATCATCCCGATAAATCTTGTATCTATCTGACAACATGCATAGTTATTACAATATTATTGACTATATCCCTTATTCTATACCCTACATGACTACTGTGTAACAACCAATTTTTACTTCTTAATTCCTTCCCCTTTTTCACCCACCCCCTAAACCTCTTCCATCTGACAACCATCAAAATGTACTTGCATCTATGAGTTTGTTTCTGTTTCATTTGTTTGTTTATTTTGTTCTTTAGATTCCACTAATAAGTAAAATCATATGACATTTGTCTTTCTCTGTCTGACTTACTACACTCAGCACAATACCCTCTAGGTCCATCCATGTTGTTGCTGATGGCAAGATTTCATTTTTTTATTTTTTTATTTTTTATGGCTGAGTAA
This sequence comes from Rhinolophus sinicus, assembly GCF_036562045.2. Taxonomy (NCBI): domain Eukaryota; kingdom Metazoa; phylum Chordata; class Mammalia; order Chiroptera; family Rhinolophidae; genus Rhinolophus; species Rhinolophus sinicus. Next base: position 83,193,217 of record NC_133751.1, on the reverse strand, counting down.
TATTCCATTGTATATATGTACTGCATCTTTATCCATTTATCCATTTAGGGAAATCCAGGTTATCTTCATACTTTGCTATGGTAAAAAAAAAAAAAAAATGCAATGAACGTATGGATGCACATATCCCTTCAATGTAGTGTTTTGGGTTTCATCAGATAAATAACTGGAAGTGGGATTACTGGGTACCTCTTTGTCTCTTGTTGTATCTTTATTTTAAAGTTTATTTAGTCTGTAAGAATTGATACCTCAGCTTTTTGTTTGTTTCCATTTATATGAAATATCTTTCTATCCTTTTACTTTCAGTCTCTATGCATCTTTCAATCTGAAGTGAGTGTGTTGTAGGCAGTACATGTATGGGTCTTGTTTTCATATCCATTCCTTGTAATACTGGTTTGGTGGTGATTAACAGTTTTAGCTTTTTCTTGTCTGGGAATCTCTGATCTTCCATTTTAAATGATAGGTTTGCTGGATAGAGTAATCTTGATTGTAGATCCTTGTTTTTCATCACTTTCAATACTTTGTGCCAATCCCTTCTGGCCTGAAAAGTTTCTGTTGAGAAATCAGCAGACAGTTTATGGAAGCTCCCTTGTAGATAACTAACTTCTTTTCTCTTGTTGATTTTAAAATTCTCCCTTTGTTTTTAACTTTTGACATTTTAATTATGATGTTTCTCAGTGTGGGCCACTTTGGGTTCATGGTGTTTGGGACTGTCTGTGTTTCCTGGGCTTGAATAACCATTTCCTTTGACAGGTTAGGGAAGTTTTCAGTCATTATGTCTTCAAATAGGTTTTAAATTCCTTGCTCTAGCTCTTCTCCCTCTGGTACCTATATGATGCAAATGTTAATATGCTTGATGTGGTCCCAGAGGTCCCTTAAACTGTCCATTTTTTTGGATTATTTTTCCTTTTTGTTGTTCTGATTTGGGGTTTTCTGCTACCTTGTCTTCTAAATCACTGATTCAATCCTCTGCTTTGTCTAATCTACTGTAAATTCCCTCTAATTCTTCATTTCAGTTATTGTATTCTTTATTTCTGATTTGTTGTTTTTTATCTTTTCTATCTCTATTTTTATGTTTCCTATGTTTTTGTCAAAGTTCTCACTGAAGTCATTGAGCATCCTAATAACCAGTGTTTTGAACTTTACATCTGGTAGATTGTTTGTCTCCATTTCGCTTAGTTCTTTTTCTGGAGCTTTATTCTGGTCTTTTATTCAGGATATGTTTTTTTGTCTCCCCATTTGGCTATCTCCCTGTTTTTGTTTCTTTGTATTAGGTTGGACTGTTACGACTCCCAGTCTTAGTAGAGTGGACAGATGTAGTAGGTGTTCTGTGGGGCCCAGTGGCACAGTCTTCCTGGTCACCAGAGCTGGGTGCTCCCAGGCTGTGTGTGTTCTCCTATTGTAGTTGAGCCCTGATGCTGCTGGCACTTCAGTGGTAGGGATTGACCTTTAGGCTGATTGGTTGTTAGGACTGGCTCTGACTACAGTCAAGGAGCTATTGTGCAGGTGCTGACCCTACAAACAGGATTCACTTTAGCAGGGCTCTGGTGCCTATGCAGTTTTCTTTCTGGGTGTGTCATCTTTGGAGGTAGCCAAGCAATTGCCAAGCTCGATCCCACTGGGTGCACCAGACCTGTAATCTCCTGGAAGAGGACACACTGCAGGACAAGTTGCAGCAGCAGCTTGTGCCCTGCCCTGGGCCACCAAATGGGCCAAAATGCAATCTGCAGATGGCTGCCAGCTGTGCTGTGCTTGGAGTTGCCTTGACAGGCCAAGCCACAAAACAAGGCTGGCTGTCCCTAGTACCAGGCTTAAAACTACTCAGTTAGAGGTGCAGGACATGCCTAAGACAGCTGCTGCTTTTTTCTGTTTTGTGAAGATTTGAGAAATTTTCGGAAAGTCTGCAAACATGGGACAAGGCAGGCTATTTGTATGGAAAAACCACTGAAAGTGGCTTGGGTGTGCCCAAAAATTGGATGGGGTGGGGTCTCAGGGAAACACCAGGGTGGGGTGAACAAATGGTATTAGCAAGGTTAATATGGAGACTCAGATATAGTGCCTGCCTCTGTATGCCAGGAGGGGAGAGGGCTCAACAAACAAACAATGGCTTTCACCAGCTCTTCCAGGCCTCATCCTGAGTCAAACAACTCAGTTCCTCCATATATATCCCTGGCTCTTTTCTAGCTGCTGCCCCAGTATCGAGCTCAGAGTGAGTGAGTCCTTCAGTGGTAAGTTTGTGTGTGGGCCCTATAAGTGTATCTCTGGGTACTGTAGATACTCTCATCTTACTCAGCCGCAATCACTGGTTTTCATAGCCAGAAGTTATAGGGACTTCTCTCCCAGGCACTGAAACTCTGGGTGGGGGAGTCTGGTGTGGGGCTGGGACCCCTTGCTCCTCAGGGGTGGGGGAACCTCTGCAGCTGAGATATTCCTCCTGATTTTTAATGGTTACAGGTGTGGGACCAGTCCATTCTGTGTCTCTGCTCCTCCTACCAGTATCAAGTTGGCTTCTTCTGTACACTCTTAGTTGTAGGACTTCGGTGTAGTTAGACTTCAGGTGATCCTCTGATGGTTGTTCTGCAGCTTAGTTGTAATTTTGATGTGGTTGTGAGAGGAGGTGAGCACAGTGTTTACTCTACCATCTTAACCAGTAAAATTTATTTTTAAAAAACTATTTTAACGCATATTTGATTTATCTGAAAATTAAAAGCATTACACACCAAATGATAAAGACATTCACAAAAACATATGGTCTACACAAAACATTTTGATTTTCCTGCTTTATATAATGGATTAAGGAAGAAAAAAAAACTGCTTCTCATGAAATGCCTTTTATAAAAAGCAACAGCATGAAATATTTTGTTTAATTAAATCTTTTTTTTAAGTTGATAGGGTCTTATAACTTACTACAATTAACACCTGGACCAAAACCCAAACTTCATCTATAAGATCAAATAACCACTTACACTTTCCATACACACTGCTTGTTAATGAAAAGGAAAATCATGCAGACGCAATGCCACTATACTAAAGCTACTAATTAGGAATGGGAGTAAGGAAAAAGCAAGGTACCTTTTGGAGAGATCTATTTTATAAAGTTTAGGAAATAACTGATTTTAAGAAAATAAAATAACAAGAAAAATTTAGAGTGATAACTTGGTAACATTTTGAAATACTACTTAGGTAATAAATGAGGTTATTATTATTATTACCTTATGAAGGTAATAATTTGGAATGATGAATATATTGTAATATATTTATGGCATTAATATGTTTAAGACAAAATTTTTATCCCTAATAGTTCTAGTAGCTACTTCTAAATTATTGAAAAGGTACAATGGCGAGAACCTTATATTATTACATTTAGTCTTTATGACAATCATATGAGTTAAACATGACAAACTGTAATTTGAGACAAAAAAATAGCAAAAGGAAGTGAAATCTGGGGTTTTCAGGAAATCACTTACATTCCTGGAGACAGTAAATACGCAAACCCAGTCCTGTTGGATTATAAGAACCCTGGCTGACACATCTTAACTAGGGGATTGGTTAGAGCAGCAATCAAGATAGAGGTGGAAGTACACAGCAGAGATTTTCCTCAGCTTCTTCAGAGGTACACAGAAGCCAGGCGATACATTGTGGGATTGAACTCATCCTGCCGAAAGCCAGAAGATAAAGATTCAGTTTGCAATGGCCTTGGTTATCTGTTCCTTAAAATATTCACTCCAAATTTCCACATAAACTTAATAGATTTCTAAGCCCTTAAAGCCCTATCAACTAGCTTTCCTCATTACCCCAGGATCCTAGTACACAAATTAACTCTAGAAATAAAACAGCATAAGCTTCCTATGAAATATGCAGACAACATGCAGAGCCTTCTCTATATAAAATAGTGCAGGATTCATAGTCTTAGGCAACATAATAGATTAAATAAAAGGACATTCTGTAACAGCACACCTTAGTAACTCAATCAGTTTTGTTTCTTTGAATACTAATCTAAAATCCAATTCCTGCAAATGTTTATAATTAATCAAAATTATTGGCAATCAAAATTATTGGCAATTTTATTAGAGGGCCGATAATTTTTTTAAATTTTGTTTTCTTTGTTGTCATAACATTTATATGTACAAATCAGTCATGAGTTTTATTCCACCATGATGATCAGTCCATGGCAGGATTGACTGATGCTAGTTGTCTCATATAAAAGAAAATGGTATGTAGTTATTTGTAAAATTCAAGCAATAAGAGGATCATGTGATTCTAGATTAAATATAACTAATTTAAAACCAATCATTGATGAAATTGTCTGAGCAATATAAACATACATTTAAGAAATAAATTATTTCTTCACTTTCATAGATATCATACCAAAGTTAGTTTACCGTTGACTTTATATATGCAAGAAATACTGTTTGTGTTAAATTTGAAACTTAATATACAAATAGTTCCTTAATATCATACACAATATATAAAATAATGCATCATTTTGCATGAAATTTCCTTTGGTTGGATGAATAATATCATTTTAGAAAAACAAAGAGACAAAAACAAACATTGGGCAACACAGGTAGTATTTCATACTGTATTTGACAGTAATCTTTATGCTCCCTACCCACTCATTAAGTTGATTTAAAAGTTATAATCACAAAAAAGCCAATAGACTGTTCACTGGAATTTTCAACTCCACAGCACCATTCAATTAGTGATGTGTTGATCATTGCTTCAAAGTGAGTAGAAATGTGTCTTGGAAAATTATTGAACAAATGTTCCAAATGACTAATGCATTCATCTCTTCCAAATTAGCCTACTTAATACTTTTATATTGAGATGTTTTTGGTGTGTTTTTTTTTATCAAGGCCATTGACTCTAGAAAATCACACATGCTCTTCTGGAAATGCCATAAAATGAAATTTTTATAAAGAGAAGGTCATGGAAACTAAAGAGAAACAGGCATGTTACATTAGAATTAAAAAGGAATTACAAATGCACATAAGGAACCTTGATGAACTTATCAGTTGTACAGGTTGATACCTAGCAAGTATTGTTCCTCCTAGTTGTTACAGTTTGGGCTGAGTGTAAATTTTACATGTTATTTAAAACAAGAAGAGCAAGGGGCATTTATTTTCTTCCTCTTGACCTAACTTTATAACTGAAAGAGCTGTGCAACCATCTAATTTTGGCTTGGTGTTCATTTTGAAAACATTTCTTTGGCAAGTAATTTTGCTTGTCTACCATTTCCTTTCCCTCCAGCTTATTTTTACTGTTAATGGAGAACATTGTGTTGATGAGATAGTTTATTCCTAGAAGAGTGCCTTGAGATTACAGTTTAGTTGCTTTAACAAAGAAAAATTCAAAATAAGTGCAACAATCTGTAAGGCTTATGCTAAAACTTTCTAGAGTATAGATCTATTTACTCTCTAATTGGGTGCAATTCTAGACTTTTCCCCCCTGAGGAAGAGAAAGAGGAAAACAAAAAAACTGAGAGGAAGAGAGATAGATCAGGAACTATGTATATCCTTACTTTTCTGTGGAATAGAAATAAAAGTGAAATTTTAGCATGTTTCTGACTGTAGTCTTTCTCATAGAATTCTGGAAGATGATTACAAAACTTATTTCTTCCTAAAATAAAAAATAAATAAATAATTACAAATGGACACAGTAATAAAAAGAAAAAAGACATAAAACAAGAGAAAATAGATATTGAAACTAACTTTCTAATACTATATTCAACAATTAATTTTAAAGATATATTTCCTTAGAACTATTTGGTGATATCTTTATATAAATAGTGACTATGCATAAACAGTGACATTTTTAAACTTTATATAAATAATGACATTTTATAGTAGACCAAATATATTTTAAAATTGGCCATTTTAAATGTCTTCTCTTTTATTTCTCTTCAGTTACTAGTTAATACTCCTATGTCTTCTAACTAGAAATAACTTTTCTTCTACAAATTGTAACTTGATTTTTGTTAGTATTTAAATATCTTTAGAGTGGTTTTACGTTAGATTTTTTACAATTAAGTTTTACTTCAGCACAGTTTTAGAATTACAGAATGATCACATTGGTGCACGTGGTCACCTGGGTGGGTTATTCACAGCCTGTTTGTAGGGATGTTGAAGCATTAAGGAAATACAAAGTTTTCCAAATCTGTAATACCAAACATCCTATGTACCTCAACCTCAGTTTCGGATGCATATCGCTTGTCACCTGGGCTATGGAAGTGTTAAAGGTGAGTGGGACAGCTTGACTTAGCTACCAATGGCAAACTTTGATAAAGGTGACAAGGAAGAATCCTATTAGGCATATGACGAGGGCTTGGAACCCATCGGCCACTAGGAATGCCACTTTAAGGGCCATAGTCAAGAAACCAGATTAGGCATCTCTGATTTTAAGGGAATGTGTTGGAAGGTTGTGGTTATGTTATGAAAGGTCTTTACCTCTCTGCTTATTCAGCATCGTTTGGCCTAAATCTGTCCAGAGTTAATTGTGTATATACAGTGGGAAGTACAATGAATGGCACAAATTTCCCCCTCCCTTGTTAGTATGTATTTAAGATCCAGTTTGTTATTCATTTATCATTTGGACTGAAGACTCATAAGCTTTTTGCGTAAGAGACAATATTTTGTGTAGCCTTTGAATATGACCTGAAAGTGTTGTCAAAATGTGCTGATTGACAGTTATGATTTGATTTTGTTTTACAGAGGCTGCTGTGCTGGTGCTAATGCTGGTGGTTACAATGGTTAAGGCAAATTCTGTTAAGACAGGAATAAATATGATCTGTTTTTTGTGGCATCTTGGGGTTGATGCAAACAAGGAGGTTCCCAGTGGATAAAGAACTATGGGAATTCCCAGTGGGTATGGTTTCATTAGGAAAAACATTGTTGAGAGTCAGCAAAGAGAAACATATATGGTGCTGTGTCTGTGAGTTTGAGCCAATATAAAAACCCAAAGGTGACAATATTTAGAGTAAAATGTACCTGTGAGAATGTGGTGTAGTGTTTAAACTAAGGGAGAGAGTGGTTGTTGTGCTCATGGATGGAGAGACAACGTGAGAGTTTATGCTGGAAAGCTGGAGGGGGATAGCAGGAAAAGGCATCAGAGAATGGGTGGTCCTCTCTGCAGAAGGTCAAGTTCAAGACTAGGTACTTCCTGGGGAGAATGATCTCCATTAATTTTAATGACCTATATGAAATTTCTCTTTAAGTAAGAAGATGTATGTATTGGCAGAGAGCAAGAAGTATGTAAGTATCATGGATTAGGCAGACAGTGAGTTCAGGAAGAAAAGCAAATGTGTCCTGTGTTCAATTTGTGTCTTAGGAGAGGTAATGATGGGGGTCGCTGAGGCGGTGGTTTTAATGTAAGGGGTGAAGTCATCTCTAACATAGGAGGAGAAGGCATCTCCAACAGTGAGGTCTTGGGTTGGGATGATGTTATATCAGGCAATTCCAACTCCAGTGAGATTTTGAGCCAGAGTAATGTCATCTGAGATGTGCAACTGGGATATCTCACTGGAGTTGATATGGGCCTCTTGATTGTAAACTAATGAAAGTACCCAGACCAGCAGCAATAAGACCAACAGTCAACAGAATGGTGTGAATTGAATCTGCACCTGACAAGGTTTTTCAGTTTTTCTTTTAGTGAAAGTTTAATTCAAATGGGTTTCATATCAAATGAGGAGCTTCCTGGGCTGCGGGAAAATCTATGGTTAATGAGATCCAGGAGAGTATGCATACTTAATCCTGCCTCCAGTCCATATGGGATGAGAGTAAGATAAAAACTTTCTGGGACAGGATAATTTTGGAGGTTTATTGGTTAGACTGGAATTTGAAAAACAGTTGTTTGAGGAGTTTGACATTGTGATATATAATAATAAATATATGCATTTAGTCTTTGTCCTTGTTTCTGGCACAGAGCTCCTAAAATTCTTGGAATTTCCTAAGGGGTGAGAGCTAAAAGATGTCTCTTGTTATGCTAATGAGGTGACTTTTGGACTTCACCTTAAGATGGGGTCTAGTTGCCAGGAGAACAAACCACGAAGATAAAGTTGAAAATTTAGTATCACCCCCTGATTTCTGGGGAGGGAAGAGGGGCTGAAAGTTGAATCAATCAACAATGGCCAATTATTTAATCAATTATACCTATTTAATGAAGCCTCAATAAAAACCCAAAAGGAGGGTGTTCAGAGAGCTTCCAAGATGGTGAAGCAGAACACATTCACATGCCACCTACCTGAGCCACAGACATCCAAGGACAGAAGTTACTTTTTTCGGGACATCACTCTTTGTATCTCTTCATCTAGCTGTTAATTCATATCCATTGATATCCTTTGTAATAAACTGGTAATCTAGTGATTAAACTGGTTTATCTGAGATACACAAGCAAATTAATCAAACCCAAGGATGGGGTGCTGGGAACTTCTGATTTATAGGATAATCAGAAGCACAGATAATAACCTGGGACTGTGATTGGCATTTGGGGGGTAGTCATGTAGGACTGAACCCTTAACCTGTGGAACCCGATGCTATCTCCATATAGATTTGAATTGAATTGAATTGTAGGAGGACACCTAGCTGTTGTCTGAGAATTACTTGGTGATGTGGGGAAAACTCCCTCACACATTGCAATTGGGTATAGAATCCTTAGTAGACCATTATATATCTATTAGATAAATTAGCTATTAATATTTAGAATCTATTAGGGACATAAAATTTATATTGACTGCCTTTTCCAAGGCAATACAACATTATGTATTTTAATAAGTGAAGTGTGTATCTTGGATACTACTAGTAATGTCTATAATTCCGAAGGCAATAGGAGTGCCCTAATACTCCTTTGTAAGGTATTACAAAGTGTGTCCTGTATTGTGGCCCTAGTGTATCAAGAGGCATGTATGATTTTGATTTATATTTTGAGTAACTGTGAGGCAAGTCATTCCCAGAGGTTTTTCTTTTCTTTTTTTCCTTTTTTTCGCTTTTACTGTGAAGAGGACAATTTTTAGACAATAGACCAATGGTTTATAATAAATGTAAAAGTGAGGCCATGTTGGCCAGAGCATCCAGTGCTAAGGTGACTGTGTGAAGTTTGGCCAATTACATTGTTTCTTGGATCCTTCCCTTTGTTAGGGAAATTCAGGCTAAGGGATGAAAAGCAGCAACATTCCCTTGGCTCCATCATTTGATGGTTAGCAGTGTCATTTGTATAGTCCGTAAACTCCCATAGTTGTTCACTCAGTTAATCTCATGGGGCTCCTCAGGTAGCCAAAGGCTTTGGGGGAGTGGGCACCTCCTTCAGCATCTTGACATCTGGGAAGGGATTGAGGACAAGGGAAGTCACCTTCTCCTGAAGGTAGACGGGCCCAAGTTTGGGTCCATCCTGTCTTAGGGAGGTTCCCGTAGCAGTTCCTAGCTTGTGGAGTACTGTTTCTATGACCCAAAACAGAATGGGAAACTGGGTGTGGAAGATCACAGGCTCAGGCTCCATGAGAGCCTCTCTTTTCAGGAAAGTGCATTAGGTAGTCAGTCTTTTTTGGGCATACAGCATGAGGCCAAGAGGGGTACTGTTTTGCATCAGAAATCCAGGTATTGTGACTAAGGGAAATTTAGGAAAGGTTAGAGTTAATGTGAGACATATCCATTTTCATCCATTTTATATTTAGTTACTTTCTTAAGATTATAAGCGTACAAGTTTAAATTTAGTGGATACCTAGGTATAATTATAACTTGAGCCTCAGTATTGATTAAGTCCATGAAGTTTGTCAATTGATGAATTTTAGCAAATATAAAAGTTGTTAGATTATAAGTTTTATAGAACGTAGCCAGTTTTCTTTCTATCTTTTGTTATATTAATTCTTTCAGCATATACATTTAGTATATAAATTTTTATTTCTAATTGTATCAAATTATGACAATTTGTTTTAAATTAGTTATATATTATATATACATCTACACTATTTATTATATATTATATATAATTAAATACAATTTATTTAATTACCTTCTATTTTCTTCCCCTGTATTAAGGGTCTGTTTTTTAAATCAGTTATCCAGTGCTGGTCTTATATTTACTAGATCTAACATTAATTCAGTACATAAAGTTTAAAGTTTCTTTTTATTTCTTCCTTTCTTTCTTTCTCTGTTTCTTTCTTTCTTTCTTTCTTTCTTTCTTTCTTTCTTTCTTTCTTTCTTTCTTTCTTTTTCTTTCTTCCTTCCTTTCCTTCTTCCTTTCCTTCTTTCCTTCCTTCTTCCTTTCCTTCTTTCCTTTTTTCCTTCTCTCTCTCTCTCTCTCTCTCTTTCTCTCTCTTGCTTTTAGCCACCAGAAACTGTAATTTTCAGTTGTTGTTTCTGGCTGCTAAGAGGAAAGGGAGAGGAGGAAGGGACCTCAGCACTAGCTAAGGTGTGTCTTAGCAGTAACCTCTTTCTGGGATGCCCCACCACAAGGATAATCAGTCTCTTTCCTTCCCCCTCCCCATTTTCTTTCTCTCTTAAGAAAAATCTTTTAGTGAAAACTGTATCTCTAGGTGGATCCTCCCCCCCACCTCTTGAGTCTTCTCTGACAATCTCCTGGTGTCCCAAGTAGTACCTGCTGAGTGACAGACTTCCTCTTTAGGTGTCCCAATCAACCTTAGGGGGGCTGGGGTCTACATCCAGGAGATAAATAAATAGTGGCCTCAACTTTGCCTTTCATTTATGTATTTGTGTGTGTCGGTGTGTGTGTGTGTGTGGGGGGGTGACAATTTAATTTTAAGGAGGAGATTCTTGGTATATCAATAGGTAGTGACACTTACAAGTGACCAAACACATTAACCAGAAGATATATAATCTCAATGAGCTGAGAAGTTTCCTCAGATGTTTTAAGGGAGCCAGATTAAAGTGACCTTTCCATTTTTGAAATCTTCATGGGTGGTATCTGAGATACCCCATCTCAGATCCCCTTTGGGGGACAACAGCAAGCATGCAGCAGAGAAGGGGCTGCCAGCCAGTAGCATTGACACATCTGGGCAACATCATGGACTCTCGAGGAAGGGACAATCCTGACACCAAATGGGAAGGTAGCAGTACTTTTCCTTCATAAGTGTCACATAAAGACACACTGAGTGGTATGGAAGTGTTCACCCAGCCCATACTCTAGTATACACCTACCCCATCTGTTTTCTGGGCTAACACTCAGTGCTCCATGCAACTATGTAATACCTTAACCAAGACACCACCGACAGGTGTTCTCCCCTAATTAATCTAAGCGAGGGTTCCTAGTAGGACACTGAAATAATAGCCAATCTATCCAGAGGTTCTATATCTTGGGGTGAGATAGGACAACTCCTCCCACAACTTTGCCAGAATTACAGCTGGGAAATAGAATCCTTTGTGTTCTGCTGGGGTTGGGACAAGATTTACACTTTAGGGTGGGGAGTCTTGGCAGCACACAGAAGGAACAATATAAAGCAATACAAAGCAGCACACAGGAACACACAGGAACACCAGCAGGATAGAGACCCTCCCAAATGATAGAACCCAACTGGAAGAGCTGATGAGAAAATCATGAGAAGTCCAATGGCACCTTAGTGAGGTTTCCCATCCCTGACCTAGATCATTATCCTCCTCGCCAATTGTGATGCAAGGAATGGATATGTTATATAAAGATATATATATTTTTAAATGATCAGTCAGCTATGTACGGAATAACATTATGGAGAGGCATGTGAAAGTGAGAGAAATGCATTACACTCACCAGTCTCAGAAGGGAGAGGTGCAGCACGCTATACAGGGGGCCATACGGGAGGAGCACCCAGGGAGAACACGACCTGTTTGTGGGAAACATGAGGCATTAGGAAAATGAGACGTAATGAAAATTTAAAATATAAGTGCTTCTGCTAGTCAAGGCAAGCACTCAAATATAGAAGATGATGTCTCTGATTTGACTTGGAATAAAATTATCTAATTCTGGCAAAACAGAGAGAACATAAGTGGAGAAGAGGGAATTAAATTGTGAGACAACTGAATAAATATAGCCTTCCTAAATATTATACAAGCCTAAGAATCAAAGGATTTAAAATAATAAATAGATCATTATAAAGAAGATTAATCTGAACTTCAGTTGAAATCCAGGCAGAGCTTGTTGATAGCAAGTTTATTTGGTTTATCTTTGGATAAGATAAATAACATAAATTTCTCTTTGAACATGTAATACGTTTACACTAACAGACCTTTTTTTCCCCACTAGGTTTTAAAATTGTGTTATTCTCTAGGGATTTAATTGTCACATAAATCGAACTACTCTCCAGAAGGATCTTGTGATAAAATATGGAAATCTACTTGCTTAAGCAAATATTCTATTACATACATTTTAATAATGTCCATAATTTAAATTAAAGGCAATATAAAAGGTGAAAACTGTGACTGTACATGGAAATATACTACCTATAATTTTAATGTTTTAGAAAAATGTATATTTAATGTTGTGCTGTTATCATTATTCTTCTCTTGAATAATTTTTTTTACAATTTTAACTTTGCTGAGAAATTTTATTATGCTATGATTTTTTTTTTGTTTGTTTGCTCTTTGATTGTCTTTGTGTTTTGCTTTCAATCATGGAAATAAACATGACTTTCAATTGTTTTTACCGTTGTTGTTACAGGCTACTGGCCAAACACTGTGGTAAAGTATAATTGGAGCTGTGTCCCACATCTCTTTTGCCAGGTTTGCTAACTTCTATAAAAAATGATGTCAGTCATATGAAGAAATGTCTGATGTCTGTTGATAGTTCTCCTTGAGACTGACATGCCATACGTAAGTTTTTTCAGCATTCGTACCTCCCAGCATAACTTCTCTGTGTTTAGGGATTAGACAATTTACAAGATTATTTTGAAATGTGTTGTATAACAAACCTGATATGAACAATACTACAGTGTGAAATCTAATGGTACCTTTTCAAGAGATTAGTGCACTTGTTTCTTTCTCTTGTAATTCATGATGGGATCAGCATTGCTTTTCTGTGTTTCTGTTTAAGTTTCTTTGGAAAAATTATTCTTGGTGATTATGCAAACAATTGTCAAGAGCCTGTTAAATCCACACCTTACAATCTTCTTTTGGAGTCAAACCTGATTCTTTCTCATAAATACCGGGAACAGAATTTCACAGTTGTCAGAGATTATCCACTTTGTATTTTTGTATCAAGAATCCATTCTTATTACTTAAAATTGTCATGTGTTTTAACACTTTTCTTTGGGTAAAATTCTAGTTTTTTTAAATTTCTGTTAAAAGTTCCCAATTCTATCTCAAAGATAATAAGGAAAGATAATTTTATCCATATGTGCTTGAAGGAAGTAATATTAACATTCATATTTCTATAGTTTAAAAAAATTAAAGAGATTTGCTAGGCAAGATTGTAGGGTAAGAAAATGTTGTGTGTGCATGTAATGCAGGGTCTCAGCTCTCGCTCCCCACACAAGAACACAGGATATGGGGAGGCCAAAAAGGAACACCCACGGAGCCATGGATGGGGGTTCATACCACTATATTCTCGCTGGCGGCTGGGTTGGAGATACAGGAAGCAGGAGCTACACGATCTGCAATCTGCTGTCCACTTCTCTGCCAACCAAACAACTAACCTAGTACCATAGCCATGGCAGTTATATCAGTGGCTGATTGCTAACCAGTAACAACTGATGGCCATTTAATAATCAAGCCAGCTCCTTTCCACATGAGGCCAAGAGCCTGGAAACTGCTCTCTGGGACTCTGTCCCCATAGTACATCATTTCACAACCACATCAAAATCACAATTTAACTGTACAACAACCATCACTGAAAATCACCTGAAGTCTAAATGAGCAGAAGTCCTAAAACTTAGGATATACAGATGCCATGATAAGACTGGTAGGCAAGGCAGAGACATGCAGAATGGGCTGGTCCCAAACCCACATGTGGCAGTTAAACATTGGGATGAATATCTTAGCTATAGAGGACCCCCTGAGAAGCAATTGGTCCCAGCCTCACACTAAGCTTCCCAGCGCAGAGTTCCAGGACTGGGAAGAAAAGTCCCCACAACTTCTGGCTATGAAAACCAGCAAAGATTGTGACTGAGTGAAAGAAAAGGCTGTGGGAATCCCAGGTATTCCTCTTAACACGTTGCGTACAGCGGGGTTTAAATCCCTCGTGAAGATTCTCGTGATCCGTACACAATGTGTTAAAAAACATGCACATGGACTTACTTACTGATGGACTCCCTCACTCTGAGTGCTAGCACTGGGGCACCAGCTCAAAAGTCACCAGGGACATATAGGGAGTAACTGAATAGTCTGGCTCCAGGGCGAGGGATGGAGGGGCAGCTTTATCCCATACAAAAGTGTTAGAAGAAGCCATTCTTCCTTTGTTGAGCCCTCCCTCCACCCAGCGTGCAGACGCAGGTGGGCTCCATAACTGAGTCTCTTTCAACCTGACTAAAACTCTTTGCCCTGCCCTGATGATTCCCTGAGACCCCATCCTACCTAACTGGTAGGCCCACCCAGCTGTTTCCAGTTCCTTTTCCATACAAATGGCCTGTCTTGGCTCATGCTGCAGACTTTCCTAAAATGTTTCAAAGGTTCGCAATCCACAAATAAGCAACATCTGGCCTGGGCATGTCACGTACAATTTGGTAAGCAACCCCACACCCAACACTAGAAGCAGCCAGCCTCAGTCCACAGCTTAACCCCTCCCGGTAGGCTCCAAGCTCGGCACAGGTTGCAGTTATAGTGGATTTCATTATAGCTCATTCTAGGTAGCCCTGCGCAAGGCACAGGCTGCAGCTGAAATTGGACTGCTTCAGGGCTCCTCCCAGTGGGCCCTGGGGCCGGCACACCCAGTGGTTTGCTTCAGACTGACCTGGCGTACCACCTAACTGACTCCACAGATGACACATCCAAAGGGCTGACTAGGCAGGCACAGATCCCTGCTAAAACAAACCCTGCTCCATTGGGTCAGCCTCTGCACAATAGCTCCTCCACTGTAGTTACAGTCAGTCCTCATAACCAATTAGCTCAAAGGTCAATCCTTCCCATTGATGTGCAAACAACAGTCAAGTCTCAACTGCATCAGAAGGGCACACACAACCCACACAGGAGACATATCTGCAGCACCTGGCTCAGGAGACCAGAAAAACTGTTATACTGGGGCCCCACTGGGCAACCTACTACATAAGTCTACTCTGCTAACATTGGGAAACATAGCAGTTCTACCTCATACATAGAAACAAACACAAAGAGACAGTCAAAATGGGAAGACAAAGAAACATGCCCCAAATGAACAACCAGAACAACGTTCCAGAAAAAGAACTAAACAAAATGGAAATAAGCAATCTACCAGATGCAGAGTTCAAAATACTGGTCAAAATGATGCTCAATGATCTCAGGGAGGACTTCAATAAAGAGGTAGGAAACAGAAATGGAGATAGAAAACATAATAAATAACCAGGAAAAATGAAGAATGTATTAACTGAAATAAAGAACATTAGAGGGACTCAACAATAGATTAGATAAAGCAGAGGACTGAATCAGTAATTTGGAAGAGAAAGCAACATAAAACAATAAAACAAAAAACAGAACAGCAAAAAGAAAAAAGATAACCCAAAAAATGAGGATAGTTTAAGGGGCTTCTAGGATAACATCAAGTGCACCAACATTCACATCATAGGGGTTCCAGAAGGAGAAGAGAGAGAGCAAGGAATTGAAAAGTTATTTGAAGAAATACAGAAAACTTTTCTAACTGAACAAAGGAAATAAACATACAAGCCCCAGAAGTACAGAGAGCCCCAAACAAGATGAACTCAAAGAGGCCCACACCAAGAGACATCATAATTAAAATGCCAAAGGTTAAAGACAAAGAAAGAATCTTAACAGTGGCAAGAGAAAAGCAGTTAGTTACCAATAAGGTAGATCCCATAATATTATCAGTAGATTTCTCAGCAAAACTTTACAGTCCAGAAAGGATTGGCATGGAATATTCAAAGTGATATAAAACAAGGACCTACAACCAAGATTCTTCTGCCCAGCAAGGCTATCATTTAGAATCGAAGGAGAGATAAAGACCTTCCCAGACAAGAAAAAGCTAAAGGAGTTTATCACCACCAAACCGGTATTATAAGGAATGGCAAAGGGACAAAGAAGAAGGAAGAGAAGGAGGAGGAGGTGAAGGAGAAGAGAGATAGAAGAAATAAAAAAATATAAATCATAAAATGGCAGTAACTACATATCTATCAATACGTACTTTATATGTAAATGCATTAAATGCTCCAATCAAAATATGTAAAGTGGCTATAAGAAAACCACTTTATAAGAAAATGTATAAGAAAACAAGACTCTTACCTATGCTGCTTACAAGAGACTCACTTTAGATCGAAAGACAGACACAGCCTAAAAACAACAGGATGGAAAAACATATTTCATGAAAATGAAAATGAAGAACAAAGATGGGGTAGCAATACTTACACCAGACAAAGTAGATTTTAAACAAAATCTATAAAAAGAGAAAAAGAAGGACTCAGTAATCCCATTTCTGGGTATTTACCTAAAGAAACCTGAAACACTACTCCAAAAGGATATGTGCATCCATGTGTTCATTGCAACATTACTTACAGTAGGCAAAATGTGGAGGCAACCTGGGTGTCCATCAGTGGATGAAAGAACAAAGAAGAGATGGTACATATTTACAATGGAATATTACTCAGCCATAAAAAAGAATGAAGTGTTGTCATCTGCAACAACATGGATGGACCTAGAGAGTATTATGCTGAGAGGAATAAGAGAAAAACAAATGCCATATGATTTCACTTATATGTGGAATCTAAAGAACAAAACAGACAAACAAAGAAACAAACAAACTCATAGATACTGAGAATACTTTGAGGATTGCCAGATGGGAGGGGGTTGGGGGACAGAGTGAAAAAGGGGATTGGATTAAGAAGTACAAATTGGTAGTTGCGAAATAGTTATATAAAGTACAACATAAGGAATTTAGTCAACAATAATGTAATACTATGTGTGGTGTCAGATGGGTACTAAATATATTGGGAGATCACTTTGTAAATTATATAAATATGTAATCACTATGTTGTACACCTGAAACTAATATGATATTGTATGTTAACTGTAACTAAAAAATATTAAAAATTTATTTCAAAAGATTAAAGTTACACACAAATGTAATTTGCTAAAATTGTGCAATTAATATAATGTAATGTAATAAAATGTTCAACAAAATGTATTTTTAATAGAGTGCTGAATTATAAGGTGAATAACTGTATAACCTAGATCAATTTATTTAAAATGATTTACTAAAAATTATTTAAAACACTTGAAATTTAACTATAAAATGGGAAAAATACCTATCTTGAGGAAACTTTGTAAATATTAAATGAGCTAAGATAAAGCAATTAGAAAAGTTCTGGCTTTGCACTGATATTCAATGAATGAAAAGTGCTATTAGGATTTAGGGTTATATCAATTTCATAAATTTTATGCCTAACTTTGATGACTAATGTTTATTGTAATGGTCATCCCATTATATACACTAGAAAATATTTCAGATTTCCAAACTGAAATGTTAGTAAAACATTAAAATTTGATTTAGTAATAAATAGACAAGGCAAAGAAATGCTTGGAATCTTATTTCCTATGTAAATTTGTTCAATAAAATATTAGAGGAAGAAATAATGCTGAAGTATGCATATGAGCAGAATGAAACGGATTACTGAAAAATATAAATTATCCATACTTGTGTTTGCTTAACTGCAAGATCTACATGAAAGAACTTTAATATTCCAGAAGCCTAAACCTGCAAAGGACAATGTTAGACCTTAAGATTCAGGAAATAAAACCCTTGGCTCTGTCTTTAAAGTATAGATAAAGCTAAAGGATGGTTATTTAAGTATTTAATGCGATTAGTGAATTCAGCCAAAGTGTGCAATTATATGTTTAACTTAGATTATCTCATTATATAATGGATATAAAATCAGACACATAATTGACAGACCTTTGCTGTTTCTCTCTTCTGCATATAAAATTATAGTTAATGAGAATTCCTCTTTTTCCTTCACAATATACATATTACAATAGTTACTTTTTAAGAACATTGTCTATTGTGCATACTATCGTGCTTAGAATTTTATGACATGTTGCTGATAAATACAACTAGATTATATATTCAAAAGATATGAAGGCGGTGAGGAAGGAAAATCATTGCTAATATCGTTTTTAAGTAAACAGAGGTATTCTTAACATTGATCCTAGAGGACTTTCAATATGATCCATGTACCCTCTGGTAACCACTAAACTGTTGTCTGTGTCTATGACTTTTTGTTTCTTGTTTGTTTGTTGCTTTCAGTTTTATGAGTATATCCCATATATGAGTAAAATCATAAGGTTCTCGACTTTTTCTGTCTGACTTATTTCACTTAGTGAAGTTGGAACATATAAAGACAACACTCGAGAAAATAGAAGGCAAGTAAAATTAAAATTACATACACACAAAGTTAACTTAAAGTGTATATTAGACCTAATTACTGTATACTAGACCTAATAACAAATGCTAAAACTATAAAACAAATTAGAAGAAATTATAGGACTATTCCATTATGACCTTGAGATTGCAAATGATTTTTAGATAGAATGCGAAAAGCCATAACTATAACATTTTTTAAATTATAGAAATTTATAAAAATTATAACATGAATTCCAAGTAAGTCACAAAGCAAAAGAAAACAGCAAATACATGCATGCATACACATGCACACACATACACACACATATATGCATATCTTATATACCTGACATAGGGCTGATACACAAAATATATAAAGAACATTCATAATTGCATAATACAAAAGTCTAAATTTTAATATTGGTGAAAGATTTGAACAATTTACGAAGGATGATATACAAATTGCCAACAAGTACTTAAATAGCTATCCCACATCGTTAGTCTTCAGGGAAATAAAATTAAGAACACTGTGAAGTATTGCAACACACTTCACACTGCCTAAACTTAAAAAACCCAGTAACACCAAATGTTAGTGACACTGTAAAGAAATTAAAATCCTCATATACTATTTGTGGGAGTATAAAGTGACTCAGCCACTTTGGAAAACAGTTTGGCAATTTCGTACAAAGATTAACCTACGCTTACTATTAAGACCCAGTAATTCCACTCCTAGGTATTTCTCAAGAGAAATGAAAACATATGTCCACAGAGTCTTGTACACAATATGCACAGCAGGTTTATCCATAACAGCCAAAAACTGAAATGACTAAATAGTCATCAACATTAAATGTATAAACAAATTGTTGCATATACTTAGTAAATATACTTGTAAATGAATAAACAAGTAATACACTCAGAAACATAGATGAAACCATAAATGGGGCCATAGATGTCATCTTAGTAAGGAAAAGATGTAAGACAGAAAAGGATGCACTTGTTTGATTCCATTTATATGAAATTTTAAAACCAGTAAAATGAATATACAGTGACAAAAAGCAGACCAGTGTTTACCTGGAGTTGAAGATAGTTAGGGAATTGAAAAAAATATTTAGATTGATTAAAGTATTGTATATCTAGATTAAGGTAGTGCTTGTGTGACTTTATATATATATATATATATATATCAAAACTTATCAAACATTACATAAAATGAGTGCACTACAATATATACATTGCAATTTAATAAATATTTAAAACTGAAAGTGTAACTGCATACAATCAGTCAAATTATATGCTAATATTGTTATTGATGCAGATCATTTTAGGTAAAATTTGTGATGAAACATGGAGTTGCAATTTAATATACTAACTTCTGAGCATAGATTGGTGGTCAATTTCATCATATTCAACATTTATTGGACATGTACCAAACACCAGAAACTGCATATTTTAATATTTAGAATTAAATTTTACTGTTCTACATTATTATTAAAAAAATTAGGTACTGCAATTTATTCTATAACACTATCATGCCTAAGTCAGGAATTGCATCTCCAATTATAAGTTTTCTTATGGGGAAATATGATCTATATTGCATTACACTTTTTTTCATAGTGCAGTTCAAAGGAACATTATAGAGCAAATGTATATCAGAAACTGTCTATATTTAAATTTTTGTTATATTAATCTACTGCTCTGAAGTTTCTGAATGCCTTTACAGAGCAATGTAATTTAATTCATTTAGAATTTTACCATTTGATCACAACGCAAATTCAGAATGTCATTACTTTGCCATGAAAATCAAGAAATTAATAACCATGGAATAAAATATATGAGTACTAATTTTCTACATATACAGTATGTTCCAAAACAGTAGGCAGCTGTTATCCCTTTTGCTGAAAAACTGAAACTACGAAACAGTGTATTATATATTGTTAAATGTAACTATGAAAAAGCTACATTATTTCCAAATCTGAACCTTACCATCTATCTGACATTAGAATAGCACTTATATTTCTCTGTTTAATTTTTGAATTTTAAAATGGGGATAATCACATCTATTTGTACCTTAAACTGTTTTGAAGATCACATAAAATTATAAATATGAAAATATTGTGATATCTCTTGTGTATGTGACAAATGTGAAATTTGCCTATGGAGAAGTACTTTGGTTTTTTTTTTTTTTGCTTATGAAAAGCAAAAACTGATCTTTTTTTAAATTTTACGAAGCCTAGAATCACAGGCCTCTGTGAGATATTAATAAGATAACTACTTCTAAGTTTTAGGAGCATGGAACTTAGTGGTATATTTCTTAAAGTTTTGTAGATGATTATTAAGCCATGAAGACAGGTTAAGTATTTACATGTGTTTTAGGACTTTTTGGTCAATATATCTATATTTGTCTGCTACTGAAAATGAAAAAGTTATGTTAATAAGCAAGTCTCAATGTATATGGTGGTTTTAGTTTTTTTAAAAAAATGCATCAAATAACAAAAACAAGCTTGTAATGGTCAGTATGCTATATAGGTCAAAGAAAGAATTTCTAATCGATGGAATGATTTACAGGTATGTATTTAACAAATTCTCTGTGCTTGGCATAGTGTGTTCCCGATATTGAAAACTAGATATTCCTGAATTGTATATTCCAATGGAGGGAAGGATAGAAAGAGAGAGAGAGAGCGAGAGCGAGAGCGAGAGCGAGAGCGAGAGCGAGAGAGAGAGAGAGAGAGAGAGAGAACAAACAAATAAATAAATAAAATATAGGCTGTGATTTATTTACCTCTCTAATAAGAGAGACCACCAAAGATAACAGTAATTGTAATCCCTGATGGATTTTTTAAAATAAAGAAGATGACATCCGAAAACAGCAGTTCTTAATGTAAAAACCTATGCATGTTCTGATACAAAGAAGCTGGGTGTGAGGGCAAAAAGCATGAGGGCTGATTCTCAACATAAATTACAGTCGCCACATTGCCTACTATGCCAAGCTAATTCTCTGAGTGCCATTTGGACCCCAGATTGTTTAAACAAACCAAGCCACTGAAAATGCCAGCCCTGTGGAGATAAGTCTTATTTCCACAGGGTTCATTTCCATCACAACACATCCATATGCAGTTATATTTGTTATAAGGGGAAGCAAGGTTATCATAAGGTTACCTTTGAAAACGGCCATAAAATTGAAGGATGATCCACCATTTCCATTTATACCTTTCCCTTTTGCATCCTCATATCAAATGCATAGGTCTATTTTCTGGGTTTCTGGTATATGCTGTGCTTTCTTTCACTGAATCTTGAGGCTCAACTAAAAATAATTGACATATGCCATTGTCATTTGGAAATATTAAAGTCAATCTGTAATATTTCCAACATTTGGATCGTCTCATGTATCTATTCCTCCTGTCTTATTTTTTCCTGACTTTTTTTTTTACTTGGTATACCCAGCAATTTTTTATTGCATGCCAAGCATTTGTATGAAAGATCGTAGAGGTGCTGGATGATATTTTTTTCTTTCTCACCCTGTCCTCTGTCAGTCAGTAGGAAGAGATCTTCAATCTATTCCAGACTAAAATGATGTGAATCAAGGTGTCAAACTTTGTAAACCTTGTTCCACCTCTGATTTGAGCTTAATCTTAGGTTGCAGATCTTGAGGGGTCCCAAACTGAGAATCTGTAAATTTTACTAAGGTTACTTCTTTACTTTTCTCCTTTTTTTCTCCCTTACTATAGGAATAACAAAAGTGCCATTCAGTCATTCTGTCACATTCTGATGGTCTTCTTAGTCTTTCACCATGCACAGTTTAGGAATTACAAATGTTTGGGAAGAGGATTCGTGCACAGAAGTGGGCTTAATTTTCTGTTCCTTCTGTTTTTTAGACTCTTGACTCTGTCAGTCCTGTCTGCTGCCAAGCCCATCTTTAGGCTTCTTGCCTGTGAGATAATGAGAAATATATATTGATCTCTTCTCCTGGTTTCTGCTAATATTTGACTTTTGACTTGGGTTCCTGATATGGCGCTCCTAAACCCTTGTAATTTCCTGAGTGATTGGGTATTAGATGCAGAGCTCCTAAATCCCTTGGAATTTCCTGGGTAATAAAAGTGTCTTTTGTTCTAATGAAACAACTGTTGGATGGGGCTGGTCATTAGAAAGGTCAAGTCATGATTATAAACTTGCATCTTTCAGCCCTACTCCCCATCTTTTTAAGGGGGAAGAGGACTGGAAATTAGTTAACAATAGATCATGCCAACATTATGAAGCTTCCATAAAAATCCCTAAAGTATGGGATTCAGAGAGCTTATGGGTTGGTGAACACATTCACATGCCTGGAGGGTGGCATATCCCAAATTTATGGGACAGAGCTCCTGGGTTTGAGACCTTTTGGACCTCAAACTATGTATTTCTTCATCTGACAGTTCATCTGTATCATTTATTATATCCTTTGTAATACATTGATAATAGTAAGTAAACGGTTTTCTTGGGTTCTGTGAGTAATTACCAAATCACAGAACCTAAGGAGAGGGTGATGGGAACCTCTGATTTGTAACCAAGTTGGAGAGAAGTTGTGGATAATCTGGGGACCTATTATGTGCAAAGGGCATCTGGAGTGGGAGGTGCAGGGGGGAGGTGCGGTCTTGTGGGACTGAGCTTTTAATTGATGTTGTTGGCACAGACACTGGTTAATGTCAGAATTCAATTGAATTATAGAACACTTAGCTTGTGTCAGAGAACTGGTCAGTGTGGAACAAAACCTACACATCTGGTGTCAGAAATGAACTGTGTGAGTGTTACATTCCACTTTAGAGTTAGCAAATTACCCAAAGGGAATACTTGCAAGTTCAATATTTTGGTTCAAGAACTTTCCTTTCTTCCTGGCTTATGACCCCTCAAATTCTGACTGTCACAGAAGTTCTCTTCAGATGCCTTCTAAAATACTTTTTTTTTCTATGTTATCCAGCTATATAGTTCTTCTCAGTGGTTAAACGATTTTGTTATGAGCTATCTGGAAAGAAACGAAAGTGGAAGTGTACAATGTTTATGCATTGAACACATAGCCAAAAGCCATCTTCCTAGAAGAACTAAGGATAGAAAATTTTCCATAAAATGCCTAAAAACTCTAAGAATATACATGATAGGAAAATATCTGACAGGGAAGGTGTAGGAAGAAATGTGTAATTAACTTCTCCCAAAAGGTTTTACTTTCATTTTTTAATGTCAGTTCACATGAACAAGAATTTTAACACAGGGCAAGGGAAATTTCATTTTAATTTTCCATACACTATAACCCTGTTAGACTTTTGAAAAAGTATCACACCATCATAAATTAACATTTTATCTTCTTTCTTCCTATGAACATAATTAGAAGACTTGAGTGAGCTAGGATAGCTCAGAGTGGTAAAACTAATCTGAAAAGAACAAAGAATTAACTCAGCAATGGCATTCTCTTAGTTTTAACTAGCATTGCTTTGTAGAACTCACCTTTCCATTTACAATTCACTGGTTTTCACTCTAGACCAATTTCATGCTAATTTCTCCAAACAACTTAGCATAATTACATTCAAACTTATGCCACTCCTAATTGTTCCATTGGAGTATATGGTATTTCTCCCATAAATACACACTTCTTATTGATAAGGTATAAGTATTATTTTCTACTGCTTTATAGACCTTGTTTTCAGTTTCAGACCCAGTATGAGAATTCATTAACTACCTTAAAAACTGATAGTTTTCAGAAATTTGCAGGAAAATTTTCTAATTACCAGGAACATGACCGTCACCTTTTTTTAGGCAACAAACCTCAAGTCCATGCTAAGTAATTAAAACACTGTTCCTCACTAAGTACCAGTGTAGCTTAAGTATTTTTCTAACTACCAAAACTTTGTCTCAAGGCATTCATTTCTTCAAAACTATAAATCAAATGATATCAAAATGTATAGTGAAAAGCAGTACATGTGCTTTTGTTTTAATGAGTTTTATTTCATAAATTGCTATTTGACAAAAAATAATGGGTCAAGTGGGTACTGAAATTTTAGTTCTCACATTTAAAAAAATTAAATATGTTCTTGTTATTGGAATGTTCAAGGAAGTTTGAAATGTATGGGATTTCAGAGGTGCAAAAAACATGTCACATTGAAAACCGTCAACTAAGAGATAATAATCCCATACATGTCTGTTTCTCTTTCTTGTATAATGAATTTAAACTTGTTAAAATTCTTTAAACTTCAAAATTGTATAATATGCCTTCACTTCATTTATATTCCTACATATGTGTGTCTTTTTAAACAGCCTAGTATAATCATAAGTATGTGATATTCACTTACATAGATTTCCATTTCCATATATAATTATTGGTGAAATATACCTTCTTATTCATCTATACTGAAAATGATAAAATGTTATTAGAAGTTAATGAAGATTAAATTAATCGGGAGTTATAAGATGTTCATGGATCAAAGGACTACATATAGTTCATATATCAATTATCTCCAAACTTATCTATAGATTCAATAAAATTGCAGTCCAAACTCTGCAGAATTTTGTAAAAAATTGAGAAACTGATTCTAGATTTTTTCTGGAAATCCACAGAACCTATATTAGCCAAACTATTTTGATAAAGAAGAATAAAAATGGAGTAGTTAACAGTACCTGACTTGAAGACTTATTATAAAGCTGCAGTAATCACTATACTATGGAAATGGTATTAAGATAGACATATAGATAATGGAACAGGATATACAGTCCAGAAATACAACCAAAGATACATAGATGACTTATTTGTGACAAACATTCAAAGCAACTTAAATAGAGAAAGTATATTTTTTTTAACAAATGGTACTGGAACGATTTTACATCCATTTGCAAATTATGAGTTTTGGTACAGACTTAATACCATATACTAAGTTAACTCAAAATGGATCACAAATATAAATGTATAACTTAAAAACTATGTAACTTCTGGAAGTAATTTGTCAGTTTGCATTTGGCAAACATTTTTTAGATATAATACACAAGATATGGTCCATAAAAGAACGACTTGAACTTTACCAAGATTAAAACCTTCTGCTCTTTAAAAGACAGTGTGAAAGTATAAAAAGACAAACCACAGAATGGAAAAAAAAAATATTCATGAGTCAGATATGTGATAAAGAACTAGAATAAGGAATCTATTAAATCTGAAATTTATAAAGAACTGTTAAACAAAATATTTTTAAAGGGACGGCATCTTTGAACAGATAATTAACCAAAGATATGTGGATGGCGAACATTTACATAAATCAATGCTGAATATATTATTCATATTATGCATTTAAGGAAATGCAAACTGATACTATAATGATATACCATTCCACAGTTATTGAAATGGTTCAAGTATTCTGACCATATCAAATGTTGGCAAGGAGATGATAGATTTGAAATATTCATGTATTGCTGATAGTAATGTAAAACGGTAGAATCACTATGGAAAACATCTTGACAATTTCTTGAAATGTTAAAATACATCTACCACATGATAGAACCATTTTTACTTCTACATATTTTCACAAGAAAAATGAAATTATGTATCTTTTTTTATTACAATTTATTATATATCTTTTAGAACAATTGTACTTAGACATTCCTAGTAGCTTTATTTGTGAGAATTGAAACTAGAAATGTCCAGTAACAGGTAAATAAACTGTGGTATATCAATATAATAAAATATAATAAAATACTACTATGTAAAATACTATGCATAATACAATATTACTAATCAATAAAAATAATTAATTTTTGAAGTACTATATATGAACAAATTTCCAAATAATTATGCTAGGTAAAACAAGACAGACAAAATAGAGTAAATGTTATATGATTTATCAAAAAATTCTAGAAAACTAAAACTAATATATTGTGATAGTGTTATGAACTAAACTTTGCTCCCCCCCCCCCCCATTCATATGTTGAAGACTTAACCCCTAATGTGACCACATTTGGAGATAGGTCCTTCAAAGAGATGATTAGATTAAATGAAGTCATAAAAGTGGGGTTTAATCCAATATGACTGGGGTCCTTATAAGAAGAGAGAGTGACATCAGCATGTGCATGCACAGAGTAAAAGACATGTGAGGATATAGCAAATGAGAACATATCTGCAAGCCATAGAGACAGGTCTCAGAAGAAATAAAACTAGCTGACAACTTGATTTGGACTTCCAGCCTACAGAAGAGTAAGTAATATATTTCTGTTGTTTAAGCTACCCGGTCTGATATTTTGTTAAGACTGACCTAATAAACTACTACAGATGGTAAATGATAGCACTGTTTATAATAAACCAGACCTTCATCCTCAGCTAAATGGTAAATATAATGTGGTTTCTTCATACAACGGAAAATAATACAACAATGAGAAAAATCAATTCGCTGCTACAGGTTACAACACAGATAAATATTACAAATATGTTTCATGAAATAGGTCGGACACAAAGCATATCACTGTATATTTCCATTTATATAATTCAAGAATAGGCAAATTAATACATACTTTTGAAGTCAGGTTACTGGCTACTTTGGAAATGTGTAAAGCCACTTATATTAACATAATAAGCTTAGTCAAGCCACCAGGGGACGTTCCGAGTTCTGGAAAAGTACTATTTCTTCCTCTGGGTGTCCATATCAGACAGAACAGCCAAATAATGCCAAGCATTCCGCCAGGCTTTTAGTTTATTATCAGAGTGGGATCAATCAGTGTCTTACATATCAAATTTTATTAGGTTGGTGCAAAAGTAATTGTGGTTTTTACAATTATTTTTAACCTTTTAAATTGCAATTACTTTGGCATAAACCTAATATTAAATAAGGTTTTTTTATTAAGCAAAGCATACATACTAAAAAGTATACAAATTAAAATTGTTCTGTTCTAATACTTTTCCCAAATTAAACACATCTAACATTAAAGAACTGAAGAAGCCCCTCTGTACTATGAAAAGTTTTCCTAAAACTTTGGGAATCCCTCCATAAGAAGAAATACTTCTGAGAAAACGAAGTTCCGAACTATTCTCTTGGTGTCAGCTGTCCTCTTTCTGATGTGATTACAGATTGTTGAGAGCCTTTCATTATTTAAGAGAAAATCCTTTATCTCACTTAGTGTTTGAAATTCAAAACCTAAAGACCTCTTCAGAAGTTATGAAGAATTCTGAAGAATTCCCTAACTTTTAAAGAGGGAAACCAAAAAATAAGTGTTTGTCACAAACAATGGAGCAATAAAACATGCCATGCCAGAAAACACATATATAGTTATAAAGTGGGTGGTAAAAGTACAGTGTATTTATAATCAAGTGTTTTTGCTATGTTTTTGTTACTCATGTGCTAATTATGTCTTTAATTGACATCAGTGTAGCTGTAATTATTAAAATTGCTCTGTGTCCATTAATTATTGGCCTTTACCCCTCGACAAATGTCTAGGGTTTGACTTTCCCACTGGAGCAGAAAGATTTCATCCCAGACTTACAATTGCTCTGCTTCCTGCGAACCGTGCAGTTGAGGAGCTACCAGCATTGAGTATTCTCAAGGGACAGCTCTCAAAGAATTAGTGGACACGACTTTCAGCAAATGCTTTCTACTTACTGCATCTTTCTCACTGGGTTCTTACAAGCAGTTACTTTATTTAGGTCTCTGTGACGTTGTTGTTTTTAATTGCTACTCTATAAAAAGGTACATGTCCACCTACAAGTAAAAAAAACAGTCATGTACAAATACAGAATATTAAATAGCAAGGATTTTAACAAAATGACACTTTACTTTGGAAAAAATGCTTACCTGGCAAAATATACTGCAATATCAATTGGCAAAAGTAGAATTCAAATTTATTTCAAATTTCATGCAGGATCCCAATTATATAAATAAATATGTGTATGAAAAAGTAAGAGCAGGGGTGGGGAGAGATTCCTAGAATGTCAGGTTAAAAAGCAAAGTTCTAGTCTAGCTTCTCATGCCCTTTAATTCCATTCCATTATCAACTCATACACATCTAAGAGTGTGAAAAGTATAGCTTAAGATGTATTAGATGTCTTATTAAGTTATTTTCCCTGATCTCTTAAGACAGTATCTCATAGAAATCACACAGAAAAAGAGTATACATGGAACATTTTGTATATATCAATAGTTTACAAAAAAAAATCTCTTTTTGAGTAATATTTTTTAGAGGCTAAGCCTCAATTTTAGTCATTTAATTAAAAAGCTATCAGGCATCGTAGTATTTTTTGTGGACCTACAGTTAAAATGAAGTTATCTTAAACCCTTCATTCCACTTTTCCTTCTTTCCATCCCCACTCACCCTCCTTCCTTCGTTCCCACCTTCTTTCCTTCTTTGCAAATGACTTGTCTGTCTCATTAAATATCTAGTATACATACCTTTGTCCAGCATCCAGTTTGTGTGTTGCATTTTAAAACTTATTTCAACAGTCACAGGGATTATTTATCTAATGTGCTAATAAATTTGCTGTTTCATAAATGGATATATAGTTGAGTAATTATGTGGAATTATCTTCACATATTTATGCCGATCTTCTCTATCTCCAATAGCAGCAATAACTGTTTCTCCTTTAACATGTACACCTTCTTAATATGGTATTGCCCGCAAAGAATCAAGGCAATTACCTAGATAATTTAGGTTTAAAAGAACTCTTTGTTCTCAATTTTTAAATGTTTGTTGTTTTCTTTTTCTTTTTTTTTTTGCTTGAATTCATAAAATGATTCCCTTAATTCCCTTATATTTTTATTCATTTATATTTTTTTAATATTGTATTGGCAATCCCAAACTCAGTCATTAGAAGTATTAATTATAGTTCCATACACATAGGAAAAGAGAATTGACTGGAAGACTGCCATCCTGATTACCATTTCTGGAGTAATTTCCATTTTGTTTCTCTGAGGACTCTATTTTCAGTGCCCATCAGGTAATGTCACATTAGGTAGTATTGATAAAGTAATTGATTGCTAAGGTTTCAATGGGCTCTGCTTTACATTTAGAGGGATTAACAACTTTATACTGATACCCCTACTCATTTAGAACTGTTTTGCAAGACTGAAAATTTTGAATGTCTTATCATACAAATTATTTTAGGAGACTAATTTATACTTTAAATGGCATATGTTCAACATTTCAGAATAAAACAAATCTTTTTTATAGAAAAAAATTATATCTAGTAAGTTGTATGATAGCAGTTGATTTGACTTCCATGCTGGTTTGAATTACCTGATATCAGATTAAACATAATGAGTTGACTAGTTTACCTGATGCCATAAAGAACCAAAAAAGCACTGGTCAAAATAAATTACTTCAGATACCTTCTTTATGAGTTGAACAATGTGTCTTTGTTGGTTGAATGCCCTGGAATTCTGGGCACTCTCTCAAACCAAGAATTTTGGGGTGGCTATGATAATGTTGCTACCTCTTCACTACCTTATAATCATATTTAATTAGTTTACGCAGGTGGTAGTAGCTGGCACAGTTAAATACCGCTCTACTCATTCCACCAACAATTGACTATTTGTTCAGCAAATGAAAAGGACTCAGTTTGAGAAGTGAACAGAGAATAGCTATGCAGTAGCTGTTGTTCGAACAGTTTTTTTATTCTCTTTTTTCTTTTCCACTACAGAATCTGTCATCTTTTAATAGGTAAAATCTTGTCAGGTAAATTACACACACACACACACACACACACACGCACACACACACATACATACGTGTGTGTGTGTATATATATATAGAGAGAGAGGGTGCCAAAAATGTATACACATTTTAAGAAAGGAAAAAACTGTATTAAAATTGTAATAATACATACCGATAACAAAAGATGAATACAAGTCACATTTGACTTTTGCAATTACAAGAGGTGCTCTAAGTGCACCAGAGTAATTTTAATACAGTTTTTTCCTTTCTTAAAATGTGTGTACATTTTTTGGCACTCTCTATGAGTGTGTGTGTGTGTGTGTGTGTATAATTTAGAGATGTGAAATCCAAAGAAATGAAGATGTTTTAGCTTAGATTAGTTTTGTTTTGGCTAGTGAAAAATCATTTTTTTCAGATGCCTGTTTGATTGAAATAGCATATATTCCATATATTTGTTTAAAAATGAAGGCCTTTGCTTTGTAACACTTTTCAAGTGATATGGACTTTTGGAAATCTGCTGAAATACTTTAATAAATATCTCATACATATAAAAATATAAATGAAAATATAAGTATATATATTTTTATTGGAAGGAAACTATTTCATACTCACAATATCAATCCTGATTCTCTCTGCTTATAAGGTAAACTAATAGATTACCATTTAAAAACAATGACAATTTGTTCTATCATCTCAAAATGACTATACATTTGCTTTTTTCCTTTAGGTTTATTAAAATAATTATTATTTTTATAACTAGAAGTTGTTTAATTATTAAGATAATTTCTTACTATGATTATTATTACATTTTAATTGGTTTTCAGGGAGTCTTAATAAGCTTTTTAACATCCCCTTGGATTTTCTTTTATACATTCTATAACTATAATTTTATAAAATAGAGATATTATTATTATTTTTTAATTTCTAGGTAATTATGGAATAGCAATATGGCAGAAATTACCTACTATGTCTGGTGGCTTGAAGGGAGTCAGGAAGCATCTTACATAAACTAAAAGAAATTTAATATTTGTACCATTAAATATAATATTCTTGTGAAAAAACAATGCTATTAATACCTGAATTTCTTGATTAAACTTGCTAACTGCTTTTTAATAAGATTTTTCTAAGAAACAATATTTCTTTGTTTCTTGGAACAATCAATTTTTTTCCCAAGAAAAGGAACTAAGTGCAGATACAAAGAAAATGTAATTATAAATATGTTTAGCAAAGCAGAAAAAGAATGTGATTTGTTTGTGTATCTTTCCATTCAAATGGGACACTTTTAAACAACACTTTCTTAATATAGAATATATAATACTTTATAAATATTTGTTTTTAAAATATGTGCTGATGCTATTTACAATATTTATCCCTAAAGCAAATTAAATCTATGTACTTATAATTCAGTAGTATAGTTTAGATTTTGAATATTTAAATAAAACATTTTTTCAGTCTCTAAAATTTTGTAATTTTATGTTTTATTCATTAAAATGGATATGTAATGTAAGTGAAAGTTCTGAAGCATAGAAATAAGTATCACCCGACGTAAATACTAGTACATTACTAATGCCTACATGTATATGTGTTCTTCCAATTTTCCCCATGTTACACAGAGGTAAGAAAAATCCTGAATTTTGTATTAAGCACTGGTTTAATTTTTTTTTTAAACATTGTGCCAGATTATCTTTTTACAAGACAGCATCAATTTCACCTGTTTTTATATTTTGTCTGTCTCATTGGAAAGCAACCTTGAACCATATTTCTTGATACAATGCCAATAGCATTTTATGGTTAGATTTTCATATTGTGAAGCATGTAATATTTGCAAGACAGAAGTAAACCCCATCAATCTCCAAAGAGAAGAGGAGGATTTTGATCAGCATGTATGTATTTTAATATAAATCATCTATTGATGTGTTTAGTAGCCAATGAAATTAAGTCTTTCCTGAGATTTTTGCAGCCTCCTAATATTCTCAGGTCAGTGCAATTCTCCCTGCCTTTGCTTTGTCACACTTCATGGGATTCTGTAAGCCTTCAATGCCCTGTATTAATCTGTTTCTGTCCTCCATACATAAGTTTCTGTGTTCCTTTCTGAACCTCAATGATAAGCTATGTATGAGTCCAAAAGAAAATGTAATTTTTATTTTCTTGAGCCTCAAAAATCATATCTGAGTCTGAATTGTCCTATGTTACTTGATTTTTCATTCAACATTAAATGTCAATTATTCATCTATGATGTTTTATGTAGATATGAATCATTAAAATTTAATGTAAGTATGCCATTTTTTATTATAACATTACTTTTTATTCATTTTTTTGTATTCTTACACTTTTGAGTTGCTTCCATTTTTATTTTTCCATTTTGTTTTTGTTTATTTGTTTACTAATTTAAGCAAGATGGCCAGGTGTGTTCTTAAAAAGTCTCTTGATGAATGTCTACAGGACATTCTTTAGAGTACTTACATACAAATTGAATTACTAAATTAAGGGAGCTTCTGTATTTTCAATTTTAAACAATGATGCTGTATTGTTTTCAGAGTTGATTCCAATACAATTATATTAAAAATACCCATCTCTCATATATCTGCTTGCTTGTGGCATTGTGGACTTACTGGTTATTGCTAATCCAATGGACTTAAATTGATATCCTATCATAGTCTAAGTTTGCACTTCTTTAATTATTAATTAGATTTGTTAGTTTCCTATTTATTTTCTTGTTTTATTTTTGTCTGAGATACTTCTTAACATGACCTTGTCAAAGTTTTCAGTAAATTATTTTTCTATTGAATATTATTTGGTTTGAGTTCTTCATATTCTTAGGATAAAATCCCATTGAAAATACATTCATTTAAAATTTCTCCCATTTTGTGATTTATCTTTTCTTTTTGATGTCCTTTGAACAAGAGATTTTTTTTTTTGAGTTAGCTTTTTATGTTTTGTTTAAGAAAACCTTCTCTAACCCCATCGTCATAAAGATATCCCTTATTTTTATAAAAGTTTTAGATTTTGATTTTACATTTGTTTGATGTAATGTAGACCTTCTATTCTCACCTCTGTCTTTTGACCTCTCCTTAATATATTCCATCTCTTTATTTCTCTGTGGTACATTACACATAAAGTCTGATTCTTTCATCAGCTGGTATAGTCTTCTTTTAAACCCATCAATTAATTTTCTACTTTACCCACCAACAGTGTATGAGGGTTCCTTTTTCTCCACAGTCTCTCCAATACTTGTTATTATTTGTCTGTTGATGATAGCCATTCTAACTGGTGTGAGGTGGGATTGCAAATTGGTACAGCTGCTATGGAAGGCAGTGTGGACGTTCCCCAAAAAATAAAAAATAGAATTACCATATGACCCAGCAATCCCTCTCCTGGGTATCTACCCAAAAAAATCTGAAAACATTTATCTGTAAAGACATATGTGCTCTGATGTCCATTGCAGCTTTATTTACAGTGGCCAAGACATGGAAACAACCGAAGTGTCCTTCGATAGATGATTTGATAAAGAAGGCGTGGTATACATACACAATGGAATATTATTCTGCCATAAGAAAATAGTTCCATTTGCCACAACATGGATGGCTCTTAAGATCATTATGCTAAGTGAA
Organism: Rhinolophus sinicus; assembly: GCF_036562045.2. NCBI lineage: Eukaryota > Metazoa > Chordata > Mammalia > Chiroptera > Rhinolophidae > Rhinolophus > Rhinolophus sinicus. The sequence goes on along the minus strand of NC_133751.1, from coordinate 83,159,510 downwards.
ATAAATCAGACAGAAAAAGTCGAGAACCATATGATTTCACTGATATGTGGGATATAAAACTGAAAACGACAAAGGAACAAGACAAACAAATGAAGAAAAAAAAAACCTCATAGACATGGTCAATAGTTTAGTGGTTACCAGAGTGTAAGGGTAGAGGGGAGCGGTACATAAGAGTAAATGGGATCACATATATGGTGATGGAAAGAAAACTTACTCTGGATGAACACACAATGTGATATATAGATGATATATTACAGAATTGTGCATTTGAAACCTACGTAACTTTACTAACTATTGCCACCCAATAAACTTTAATTAAAAAAAAACAACAACCTGTTTTTTACTTTTCAGAAATACATTATTCATTTCTAAATGTTTAATATTTTTAATGATATGTTGTTAACTTCACTACTTACATTTCTTCAAACATATTAAACATACTAAATTCATATTTTAAATTAATTAAATATTTAAAATATTTGATCTAAATATTTTCTGTATATTTTTCTGACTCTTACTAATGGTGGCTCCTTTTCTTGTTTATTTTATTATGTTGAATCTAATCTGTGAGTATATAAGAGTCTAAACTGAGAAATCTTAACACCAAACAGGAAGCATTTAAATACACTTTAAATAGGATCCAAACTGTGTTAATGAGCTGAGACAAACCTAGTTCTCACTGGATTCTTGATTTCATATAGGAAACTCAAATTCAGTTTCTCTCACTCGTAATGGTTTCAAGCAGTCAGTCTCCTGATCCCACAGAGAACTGAAAATATTTGTTTCTAGAGTGTCATTATTCTTGGTCCAGCTCTTTGTTACTTCTTTTCCATTTTTTCCCCTTTCCTTCCCCTTCTCTTTCTTCTTCTGTTTTCTTGCTTTTGTACCCTTCCCTCCTTCCTTTCTTCCTTCCATCGCTCCTTTCTTCTTTGCTTTTGTTCTCCCTTTCTTCCTTTCTTTATAAGGACCCTTGATCTCTCCCTTACTGTGAACTTAGCAATACAATAAAATCATGTTTATTTCAGTTTATCCAGGAGCTAGTCATATTAAAATCATCTTCAGATGAAATTTTCCACTATACAGCTAGGAATACAATTGCTCAATTGCTTTAAAATAAAAATGTGATATTGCTTTTGTTTCACGCTTTACATTTCAAAAAGAAAACATACAAAATTACTAAATTTATTAGTTAGTAACAATACTAACTAATTTATGGAGACTTGGTATATATAAATACTCAGCTAGAAGCTGAATGTGGGGGATAAAAATGAGTAACAACTTGTTCTGCCCTATCCTTCAGCTACAGAGATGATGTCTAAGAAATTAATTCCCTACATTCTTTTTGAAACAATAACTCAAGAAAATGTTAAGAATTTACCTATACTAGATCCAACATGGTTGATAATCTGTTTAAGATTTATACATCAGACTAAATATCTATATCGCCTGGATAATCAGGTAACGACTAATTGGTATTCCTTGGATGCAGTCGCACTGGAAAATGGGAGCTATCAACATGTGTTAAGGGTTGCTGACAGGCTACTTACATACTCCTGAAAGGAAAGCTGAAGTCAACTCCAGGGCTGATTGCTTCTCTGATCTGAAGCTGTTCCACAACCAGTGTCATATGCAATGAGCTGCTAGGCAGTACACAATAACTGGGTCATGAGAATTTGTGCTTGGAAGTTATGAGAGACCACTGCTGCTGGTAGGGCAGACTCGGCATTATTTAGGCATGTATTAGCTATTTTAAATGCCAAAGAACCACACGGCATTACAACCTTTATTTATCTAATTTTTATATGAGGAAACTAAAGATTACAAAGGTTAATTAATTTGTTTAAGTGAAGTGCCTAGGATACAACAAGTTAGCATTTAAAGGAAGCTTTGTTTTCATTTATCCAGGATTTATAGGAATTTTGAGCAAACTAGGATATGTATCCTTTCTGCTGTGTGAGATAAAGATCAAAATGTTGGAAAAATCCCATACACTGGACCATAAGGCAAAATAAAATATTTAACATAAAACATAAATTGGTATCATGGCGGCCATGTACTTTGAGCACAAAAAGTTTAAAAAATAAATTAATAACAAGAATGAAATAAAACTAAATTTAAAATAAAATCCCACAAGGTTAAGTACCAGTACAAAATATTAATACTTAACATATCATCATAGTAATTAAGAGAGTGCCAAAGGAATAGATGATATTGCAAATGGTTAGATGCAAGGAATATACATTAAACTACCAAAGAGATCCATGTATATAAGAATAGATCATAATTATTGACAGAACCTGATTTGCAACCTGGAAAAAAAAACAAATTCTTCATTTAATCATTTAGAAGTTTTTGAAAAAATAGTGAAATATGAGACTTAAATTGAACCATATAAATAAATCCAGAGTGAATTAAAGAATAAATGTAAAGGGAAAGGATAAAATATTTAGAAAAACTATATAGGATATGTTTATGGCCACATGATATAAAAATTTCTTTAAAAATATGAAAAATGGCTTGAACATAGAGAAGATTCTTATGAATTCAATTGTATTTAATTAGTTATGTATGTTTCTCATTTGGCATTATAAAGAAAGTAAAAAGATAAAATTAAGAGAAAATATTTACAACATATATAGTTGAGTAAAAGCTACCTAAGTATACCCAAGGTATCTAAGTATACCTAGGTATTTAAAGAACTCCTAATAATGAAAAAAAATATATATAAAAGAACATAGAGAAAATGAAGCACAATCCAATAAAAATTTTATGCTCAGCATTCTGCATAAGGGTGTAGTACAAATTGAAATCACAATCAATTAATATTTAACCTAACAGTGTAGCAATAAAAAATCCTCAATAGTAAGTGTTGGAGAAATTATGAAGTAATCAGAATTAGTATATATTTTTAGTGAGATGGTAAATTGTACACATAATAAAACATATAATATGGTTAAAAATGTTTCAACTTCATGACTAATCTACTCCTAGATCTGTATCTTAAAGTAGTGATATTAAAACTGTTTGACTACTGACTCAAGGAAAGAAATATATTTTCCAGGTAAAACACACACACACACACACACACACACACACAGAGAGAGAGAGAGAGAGAGAGAGATTAAAAAAGTTTAATGAAAAGTGGGTAAACCTTACTATTAACATTTCATTCTCATATATTCTATCCTTTATGTTTCATTTCCTCTATTCCATTTTATTCTCTTAAGTGATGTTTATGACCATTAAGTTGATTTAATAACCCATAAATTTAATTCTTAAATTGATTAGAAATTACAGGACTCCTGGAATTTTAAAAACAGGCAGATTGTGAGAGATATATAAGATGATGCACTTAAATAGCTAACACAGTACTGTTTGTTGTTATTATTGCACATAATCTTCAGAAATAATCTTCAGAAATTTATCCTAATAAAATGCTGTGTCCATGTTTTTGTTACTTGTTTTGTCTGTTATTTTATAATGTATGTACATGTAGGCTGTTCTCTTGTCAGGACCGCAGGGAACATGCATAGACAGTCAGTCATTTTACAGATTACCCAAAGGCAAGACCAGTTATCCATACAATTTTGCCTGTGAGATTGGGATAATCTGTTTAAGATTTATGATGTATTGTACATGAAATCATTATTGGGAAAATTTAGGTTAATTTCAGTGGGGTAAGAAGTTGTCTTCAAAAAAGCTCAAAGTTACAGTGAGAGGTCTATATGACAGCTGACTAGAAAAGACACGATAGACATGTTAAAATGAAGTAGGAAGACAAAGTAATACTATCAAACATGAATACACCACAGGTAATAGAGCAGCAGGAATTTATTAATTTAATTATGAAGAAATATTCTTCCAATGATACTAAGTATTAACAAGGTAACTTGTTAGTATAATTCCAACAGCTGTCTCCAAAATCCTTTTTTGTTTGACAAAATCTGAGACTGTTTCTAAACCCCATCTGGACTAAAATCCAATATTATTAATAACCACATTATTTTAGGAAAAGATTAAATAAAAGAAAGCAACAGATTATTAAAGTTGGGGGAATGTGTATCTCTCAGGTATTAAAATATATCATGAAATTGCAAGAATGCAGTGCATGGTTTTAAGGAATGTGAAGACAATTAAGAGGAAAAAAGAGGAAAACTAGAAATAAAATATATAACCAGGTTTTCTGTTGTGTTTAACCAACTGCAATCTTATCAGATAGTTAACTCATAGATAAGAACCTTTTGGTTATTCTAAAGACATTTCACATTTGAAAAACAACAACAAATCTCTTGGTCCTTCTATGGAAAGACAGGCACAAAATGTTCTGTCAATCTTCTACATATATTCATCTGCTTAACAGAGTCATTTAATATTGTCTGCTAAAAAAACCACAACTTAGTTTTGGCATAGTTGAAGGCTTTCTTGTATCTCTTGCTGTAAAAGAAAAGTTTAGTTAATTCTTAAGTAACTTCCAGGTCATATCAAAAAAATCCTAATTTACAGTAGAAGTAGGAAATTATTCAGGTAATTTTCAAGGCTATAAAGCAGGTTATTATAGTAAGTCAACAAGAAAGAAGAATCATTTAGACCCAGCATTATATAATGTCACTTGAGACTGAAATTTCACACCACATCAGAAAATCACTTAATTTTTTTTCATGTTTCCAGAAACTGTCATTTTTCTGCTTTTATACATCTAAAAATATTCCTGATTAATTTTTTTTAAACTATTACATTATAAGTGACACATCTTTGGATTTTTTGGGTTTTTAATATTATCTTAAATTTACAAATTTTCATTTTTTTATATAAAACTAAAATGATTTTGACTTAAGTTATTGTCTCTTAAAACATGTTTTAAGAAATGTTTTGCTTAAAATCTAAAATATCACATTTTTCTTTCTGATTTTATCATTCATGTGGCATTTTCTTTCTCAGAAAAATAGTCAATTAGTTTAAATAATAATAGGCATGTCATTCAACTTAATTTTATAATTCTCTATATATAATATATGTATACTTTATCTATTTTGCCTACCTTTAATTTGTGTAATAACAAACAAATAAAAAAACTGAAATAACATGAAGAAAACAAATCCCAGAGTAGAGTAAAAATAACTGTTGTAAAAGCTAATTTTTAACATGCAGATCAAGATCAAGAATCTGAAATGAGATTTAATCATTGCTTTGAAAAGTATGAAAGGCATTCATGACAGTAATTATTAATTACTGTCTATTGTCTATAAAAAAATAAAGTAATTTTAATGAGAGATAATTTGATAATGAGGTTTTATCTTATGAAGTTTGTAAATAGTGCAGTGGATTGTAAAGCATAGCAGTGAATGCTTCCTGTATGGAAAATGTGATGCATGCAATGCCGATTATTTATAACATTAAGAAACATGCAAGTATTTATGAATTTAAGGATTGAAGATAATTTCTATTATTACTTTTCTACTATCATTAAAATATTAAATTAAAGAAGAATTTTTTTCAATTTGATATAAGTGAACAGAAATTACTGATTTATTTCTGGCTATGTTAGACTTAATTTTAAGACACAGCCAAAAATTTAACTTGCTAAACTACTGTATAAACTCATATGTAAATCTGCCACTAGATGTGAATGTAACAATCTCTTGGGATATATTGGTGAACAAAAAAAAAAAGAATTGTTAATTATTTAGGATGGTTGTGAGCCATTTATTGACTGCAATCAGTGGAATATTTACAGCATAAAAATCATGCAAACAATTAAAATGAGATTTTTTTTAAGAGCCAATTTACCAGCACACTGTTGCAAATAACCCTTTTCTAGTCCAAGAGAGACCGCGATAACCAATATGCATGATAAGTAGTATATCATATGGAATGTAAGAAGGTGATAAGAGGAATGGTTAACAAAAATAGAATAGTGGTGGAATTGTGAATATGATAGGTGAGCAGTTTGAAAAATTAAATAGGTTAATGAGGGCAAGCCTCATCAAACAAAAACATGAAGTTTCTTGGGGAGTTAGTCATACAAAATCTGGAAAATGTGTTCTGAGTACAGGTAACAGGTAGAAAAAGACCTTGGTTTGAGAGATTGTCTGGTGCAAACGAGGGACAGCATGTAAGCTGCTGTAACTGGAGCAGAGTGAATAGGGCAGAGTAGGAGAAATATAAATCAGAGAGGTAATAGGGTCATATCATCATCTTCGGGAGGCTAGCAAAGGGGTTTGACTTTTTTCTCTGAATAGAATGGAAAGAACCAACAGTGTTTCAAACAGAGTGACAAGATCTAATATGTTTTTTAAAATAACTCTGGCTTCTATATTGAATGTGGAATCAGCATGTGGGAGGCATGTGGACAAAACTAGAAGAGAAGCCCGGTAGGTAGGATATAGCACATTAATCCACATGAGAAAGACAGCAGATGACAGCAGAGCAGGACCAAGTGTACATGATAAGATGTACTTGGACTTTAGATATATCTCAAAAGTAGAGCCAAAAAGGATTTTAGTGGTTGCAATTGCACAGACTTTCATTACTAATCACTTAAAGGTGGATATTTTGAAAGCTAAACATATGATGACTAGTGAGTTGCCTTTAGTGCCAAAAATAAAATAGTTTATGATTATCCTGATGAGCTAGGCTTGTCACTTTGGCTACTATAAGCTTCGCTTTAGAAATGTGATACATAGATGATGTATTACAGAATTATACACCTGAAAACTATGTAACTTTACTAATAATCATCTCCCCAATAAACTTTAATTTAAAAAAAAAAAGTTCAATCTTTAAAATTAAGTTAACACTCTTTTTAATATCTTTGAAGAGTGAACAATATCATTTTGACTTGTAGCTAATTTAAGGTCATATTATATTTCTATCACCATGTGCCATGAGATTTCTTGTTTATCAAGAGTGCCACTAGTACCTTAATTAACTTAACTACCACCAACCTGAGATCATTAACATGCATTTTGCTTCATATTGGAAATCTATGTATTTTTCATCTTAAAAGTCAACATGCTTTTTGCTAATGACTTGAAGTGGTATGGGATTTTTAATTTGCTTAAAACTAAGATCCATTTTCTTTCAACTCCTTGGCTCTAGTAATAGAAATCTACTTCAGGGCATATTTCAAGGTACATTAGACAGCACCAACTATATCCACACAATGCTTCCATTATTGGAACATTAAATGACCCCATCCTCATCCTGGGCACAGCATCCCGTCTCTGTAGAAATGAGCAGTTAGCAGAAATCTTTTCTATACATGTAACAGATGAGCTGTGTCTGGATTAACTAATCATTATTTCAAAATAAAATGTTAGTTCAACCTTCAGAGAACTTTTATGTTCAGATAGTAACTTGCTCTACGTACTGCAGAAAAGCAGTACTCTATAAAATAACTGACACTGTGATTTGAAGGAATCACCTTAGGGTATCTTTATGCATCAGTGCTCCTATATGCTGACCAACCATATTTGGCCATAATTCTCTTGATGACAACTTGATGGCATGTCATAATTATCACAACAGAACTATGACTATGATGTGTTTAAAATAAATTTAAGTGCCATAAAACTAATCTAAATACCAAAAGAGAGTTGTATTTGATGTGAGATATAGTTAGTATAGAAATTTTAGTATATGTGCTGCTGAAGCAAGCACAAGTATAGAAATTTAAGTTTAGAAATTATCACATAGAGACATGTATTAAATTATTACAAATGGAGAGGCTTTTAGACGTCACATTAAAACTCTTAAACAAGAGATGTGGTGACTAAGATTAAATGAGATGATATAACTTGCCTAAGGTCACACAAGCAGCAATAGAATTGGAATTAAATCTGCCTTTCCTGAGTCCATATTCTGTGTTACTTGAGTCATGCCACAGCATACCTTCTGAATTTCACTATTATTTCTAAATTTGTCTGAAGCAATTTACAAAACAATTTTCTATTCTGTTGTTCAACATCAAAATATTATTTGATATTGATGCAAATGTTAAAAATTTCAGTAAAATATTTTTCCTGAACAAACCAGTATTTTTCAAAGATATTTTAATAATTACAAATACAATACAAGATTAAGGATTATATTACGTGACTTAATGAATATATATTTTTTGAGTTATCTCTGTACAATCAGAGACTTTACAACTGATTAATTATAAATAAATTAAGTCTTTTAAAAAGAAATACTTTAAAATCTAATAGCAATGGTTTTCAATCAAAGTGAATATCTGAGGAGATTTGACTAAATTAATTGCTTATGTAATACAATAAATCAAAAAGAAAAAATACAATTTAGGTAAACAAAAACTTGTCAGTGACTACATGCAGTAGTGTTAGGTTTGACAATTAAATGTTTTGTGCATACGACTTGTATTATAAATAATGGAAAACTAAAGGATGTTAACTAAATGCTATGTAGGATAAGCCCACAACTAACATCATACTCAATGGTTAAAACTGAAAGCTTTTCTTGTATTAGGTTGGGGCAAAGGCAATTGTGGTTTTTGCATTTATTTTTAACCTTTTAAACCACAATTACTTTTACATCAAGCTGAAAAGATCAGGAACAAGACAAGAATGCCCAATCTTGCTACTTTTATTCCACATAGTATTTAAAGTCCTAACCAGAGAAATTAGGCAAGAAAAGGAAATAAAAAGCATTCAAATCAGAAAAAAAATAAAACTGTCACTATCTGCAGATGACATGTTATTATATATAGAAAACCCTAAAGACTCCTTACCCAAATCCCCAAAAACTTCTAAAACTAATAAATGAATTTAGTAAAGCTGCAGAATACAAAGAAATTAATATCCAAAAAAACTCTTGAGTTTCTATACACTCATAATAAACTAGCAGAAAGAGAAATTAAGAAAACAGTCCCATTTAAAATGGCATCAAAAAGAGTCAACCACTAAGAAAATTTAATCAAGGAAGTGAAAGATCTATACACTAAAAACTATAAAACATTGATGAAATAAATTGAAGATATAAATAAATGGAAAGATATTTTGTACTCGTGAATTGGAAGGATTAATATTACTAAAATGTCCATTCTACATAAAGCAAACTATAGATTAAATGCAATACCTATCCAAATTCCAATGAAATTTTTCACAGAAAATAATAAACAATCATGAAATTTGTATGGAACTATAAAAGACCTTGAATAACCAAAGCGATCTTGAAAAAGATGTGTCTGGAGGTATCATGCTTCCTAATTTCAAACTATATTACAATGCTAGAGTAATCAAAATAATATGGTATTTACATAAAAACAGACTTAGATCAATTGAAAGATTAGAAAGCCTAGAAATAAACCCACCCATACAAGATCAATTAAATAACAACAGGAGGGGCCAAGAATATACAATGAGGAAAGGATGATCTCTTCAATAAATGGTGCTGAAAAGAGTGGACAGCCACATGCAAAAAAATGAAAATGGACCCCTATCTTACACCACACTCAAAAATCAACTCAAGATAAATCAAAGATGTTCACTGACGGGTGAATGGATAAAGAAAATGTATATACACAATGGGCTATTAAAAGAAGGAAATCTTGCCATTTGAGACAACATGTATTGATGTTGAGTATATTATGCTAAATGAAATAAGACAAAGACTCATATAAAATGATCTCAAATATATGTAGAATCAAAAAAATAAACAAAAATAATAAAAAAAAACGATCTGAAGTCATTGGTACAGAGAACAGATTTATTGTTGTGGGGAGGATGGAAGGAGGTTAGAAAGTACAAACTCCAAGCTATAAATTAAGTAAGTCATGTGGATGTACAGCATGGGACTATAGGTAATAATACTGAGTTGTATATTTGAAAGTTTCTAAGACAGTAAATCTTAAAAATTTTGTCACAAGGATAAAAAAGATATAAGTATTATTATGGATGTTTAGTAGAGGTATCGTGGTGATCATTTTGCAATATATACAAATATTGAATCAGTTTGTTGTACACCTGGAAGCAATATAATGTTATATTTCAACTATATCTAAATAAAAATGTACAAATTTAATAAATAATGTGATCACATTTTAATCCATAAATTATCTATGAAAACAAAAAAATTCCACAACTTTTTAGAGGCATTAAGAACTATCAGAGTATCAAATAACACCAGCCATAAAAGTACAGATTAATTATTTTGGATAGTGCAACTTTTGCAACTGTTGAAGAGAATTTAAGTGAAATTACAAATTGTCCCTCTTCATCAAAAAACAAAACAAAAAACAAATAAAGTTGATGTTGGTGCCTAGAAACCACTTTCTCCTCAACCCTACCTGGGCTGATTCTCAGGTAATAAAAATCAAGATGGTATCAAATTTCTTTTTGCAGGCTGATAATGATTTAGGCCCAAACATAAATGTACAAACCTGCTCAGTGCCCACACATGTTCAGAAGACATCTTCAAAGGAACTGAACATTTAAAGATAGTGGCAAATTGAGGAGATCCAAGATGGAAGAGGAGATAAACACGGTGCCTGGGTCCTTCCATGAACACATTAAAATTACAACTAAATTATAGAACAATTAACCTGCAGAACAGTCTGAGGTCTAGCAGAACAGAAGTCCTATGTCTAAAATATAAAGAAGTCATGTTGAGATTTGTAGGAGGGGCAGAGACACAGAACAGACCCCAAAACTCTGTGTGGCAGTTGAGAACTAGAAGGTATATCACAGTCATGGAAGTTCCTTCAAGAATAGCAAGAGACCCCCGTCTCCCACTCCAGACTCTCCAGCCTGGAGTACTGGTGCCTGGAAGAGGAGCCCCCACAACATCTGTCTGTGAAAAACAGTGGGTATCCTGACCATTCAGGTGAGATGAAAGGCTGCAGGATACCCAGATGTCCTCTTAAATAGCCCATGCACAGACTCATTATCTCACAAGCACTCACCTTGTGCTCTGGTGAAGGGGTAGTGAGTTGGGAGGCATCAGTGACAAATGGGGGGGAGGGGAAGACTGAGGCATGTGGCTGCAAGGGGAGGACTAGAGGGCAGTCGATGTTTTCCCAGTGTGAAGTCCTTCTCTTGTGCAGCCAGCAGGCAGGCACCATCTTTCCTGTGTTGAACCCGCCCCCACCAAGGCAAAATCTGAATCTGATTGGTGTGGTGAGCTCCACTGCTTCACCCTGTTGACTCACTGGGACTCTGCCCATTCACTTCCCCAACACTGGGACACCGTCTCCATTTCTGTGAGCAGCCAGCCCTGCCCACTTTGTACTCTTTCTTAGAAAACTGGCAGAGTCTGGCAGACCCCCAGCAGGCAGCAACTGGCTTTGGTTTGCTAAGAGACTTTTCCTCAGTAGCTCCAGGCTCAGCACTGTTACCAAACAGAATTTATATTAATATGGTGATCATAACTCTTCTCACTCTAATGACTCCCTGAGACCCTGAGTCTCTGCCTCACCCAACTTGTATGGCACATGAGGCTCTATCAGCAGCTGAACCTTAAGGGAGACAGCAGGTGGCAAAGGCCTTGGAGTGTCCTGGTTTTTTGCAGAGCTATTCCAGGCTTGGTTGTAGATGTCCTTGGTTCATAGCCTCTCCCACGTGCCTCCAGGTTTAGCACAGGCAGCAAACAATTCCAGATTACTTTGTAACTCCTACCAGGTAGGTCCTGAATAATCACAGGCAGTGGATGACCTAATCCTGCATGGGAGCCCCTCTCAAGAGGCCCCAGAACAAACATAAGTATTTGGCTTCAGACCACAGCAGAACACTGCCCAATTAGCCCACAAGAGGCACAGACAAAGGGTGGTCTCAACAGGCACCAAAGCCCACTGGGGCAAATCCCACTCAGTGAGGTAAGCCCCCTGCACAGCAGCCCATAAGCTGTGGACATGGCCCAACCTCACAGCCAGTCAGCCTGAGGGTCAATTCCACCCACTGATGTGTCAATAGCAATCAAGGTTCAAATAAAACATGAGGGCACACACAACTCAGACAAGGAAAACTCCTGGAGCACCCACAGCAGGTGACCAGGGAGATTGTGCTACTAGAAACCTGCTACCTAAGGACACCTGGCCAAGACTGGGGGACATAACTGATCTATCTAATATATATATAGAAACAAACACAGAGAGACAGCCAAAGTGAGGATATATATAGAAATGTGTCCCAAATGAAAGAATAGGAGAAAAATTCCAAAACAGAACTAAACAGAATGGAGGCAAGCAATACATCAGAGACACTATTCCATACTATGGTTATAAGGATGCTCAAAGAATGAAGTGAGAACTTCAACAAAGAGATAACAAGCATAAAAAAGAGACACAGAAACCACAAAAAAAGAACCAGTCAGAAGTGAAGAATACAATAACTGAAATGAAGAATGCGCTAGAAGGAATCACCAGCAAACTAGATGAAGCAGAGGATCAAATCAGCGATTTGGAAGACAAGGTAGCAGAAGACACCCAATCCAAACAGCAAAAGAATAAAGAATCCAAAATAATGAGGAGAGTTTAAGAGACCTCTGGGATAACATCAAGCACAATAACATTTGCCTCATAGGAGTACCAGGAGGAGAAGAGAGACAGCAAGAGACTGAGAACCTAATTTGAAGAAATAATGACTAAAAACCTTTCTAACCTGGTGAAGAAATAGACATACAAGTTCAGAAAGCACAGGATGAACCCAAACAGGCCCACATCTAGACACATTATAATTAAAATGACAAAGGTTAAAGACAAAGAGAACATCCTAAAAGCAGCAAGAGAAAAGAAACTAGTAACTTATATGGGAGCTCCCACAAAGCTGGCAGCTGATTTCTCAACAGAAACTTTGAAGCCCAGAAGGGATTGGTACAAAATATTAAACGTGATAAAAAGCAAGGACCTATAACCAAGACAACTCTACCCAGCAAGGCTATCTTTTAAAAACGAATGATAGGTAACATGCTTCAGAGACAAGAAAAAGCTAAAGGAGTTCATCACCACCAAATCAGCAATACAAGGAATGTTAGAGGGACTTCTTTAAGACAGAAAAAATAAAACAAAATAAAAAATATGAATAATAAAATGGCGATAGCTACATATCTATCAACAATTACTTTCAATGTAAATAGATTAAATGATCCAATCAAAAGACATAGAGTGGCTGAATGGATAATAAAACAAAACCCTTATATATGCTGCCTACAAGAGATTCACATCGGATTGAAAGACATACACAGATAGAAAGTAAAGGGATGAGAAAAGATATTTCATGGAAATGGAAACAAACAAACAAATCTGAAGTAGCAATACTTATACCAGATGAAATAGACTTTAAAACAAAGGCTATAAGAAGAGACAATGAAGAATCCAGTAATCCCACTTCAGGATCTTTATCTGAAGAAACCCAAAATGTTACTTCAAGGGGATGTATGCATGTCTGTGTTCATTGCAACACTGTTTACAATAGCCAAGATGTGCAGGCAGCCTGCGTATCCATCAATGGATTAATGGATAAAGAAGTGGTAGTATATATATAGTGGAATATTGCTTGGCCATAGAAGGGTATGGGTTTTTGCCATCTGCAGCAGCATGGTTGGACCTGGAGGGTATTATGCTGGGTGGAGTGTGACAGACAGAGAAAGATATATGCAATGTTATTTCACTTATATGTGGAATCTAAGAAAAAAAATTAACAAATGAAACAGAAACAAAGTCAGATACAGAGAACATTTTGATGGTTGCCAGATGGGAAGGGTGTTGGGGGTGTGGGTAAAAAGTGGGAAGGGATTAAGGAGACAAATGGTTGTTACTAAGTAGATATGGGATGTAGGATATAGCATAGGAATATTGTTAATAATATTGTAATAACTATGTGTAGTGTCAGATGGGTACTAGATTTGTTGGGGTGATAGATGGGAGGGGTGGGGGACAAAGTGGAAAAGGAGAAGGGATTAAGAAGTGAAAATTGGTAGTTACAAAATAGTCATTAGTATATAAAGTAAAGCATAGGGAATATAGTCAATGATATGGTAATGACTATCAATAGTGACAGGTAGGTACTAGACTAGTCAGGGGGATCACTTCTTAAATTACATGAATGTCTAGCCACTATGCTGTACACCTGAAATTAATATAAAATGATATTGAATGTCAACTGTAATTGATAAATTTAAAAAGGGGGTGAAAGGTGAAGGAGAATAAGAGGTCCAAAATTTCAGGAACAAAAGAAATGTCATGAAGATGTAATGTACAGCATAGGGAATATAGTCAATAGTATTATGATAGCATGGTACAGTGTCAGATGGTTGCTGAACTTATCATGGTGATCACTTCTTTAAGTATATAAGTGTTGAATAACTATGGTGTACTTCTGAAACTAATATAATATTGTATATTAGCTGCATTTTTAACAAAAATCTTTAAAAAAAAGAAAACAGAAAAAAAAATAAAGCTTTACTCATTAAGATAATGAGGTATTAGCACAGAATAAACAAATATACTGATGGGGGAAAAAAGAAACAAATAGGCCCACACACATATGGAACCTTGATCTGTGAGAGAAGTTGAAGTGTAGAGCAAAGGAAGAAGAATCTCAGAATCATCGTACACACAAATTAATTACAGGTGGATTAAAAACTTTAATGTGAAAAACACAACTCGGAGGGCAAAGAGAGATGAATAGGTATAGCACAGAGGATTTTCAGGTCAGTGAAAATAAACTTACTCTGTGGTATTATAATGATAGCTATATGTTATTTATATTTGGCTAAACCTATAGAACGTACAACACGAAGAGTGAACCCTAATGTAAACTATGGACTTTGGGTGATAATTATGCGTCAGTGTAAGATTATCAGTTGTAACAAATGTACCCCGTTGGAGGACATAATGATAGTGGGGAGGCTATGGATGTGTGGGTACAGGGTGTATGTGGGAAATCACTGTATCTTCCTCTCAATTTGCTCTAAAACTGCTCTAAAGAAAAAAATGACTCTAAATGAAAACAAACAAACAAACAAAACAAAAAAACACAACTCGGGAACTTCCTGGGGTATGGAAGATTTCTTAAATAAGAGATGATGTATGGATGTATGTAAATAACAAAGAAAAACATTCACATATTTCAAAAAAGAAAAAGAGAGTGGCAAATCCACAGTCAGAGGTTATTAACAAATCTTAAATAATAATGATAATAAATCCCTGTCTGTCTTTAAATGTCTTGCCATCTTTCTATCAAAGTAAAACACTCTTTTCTCCAGAAGCCCAGGGGCTCTAACATAGGCAGGCTTGGACCCAGGCAGGACACTGGAACCCAGCTGAATCTCTCTGATGGAAGCTATGGAGACAGGTCTTGCTGCCAACATGAACGTTCTTGCTGGAATATGTTTTGCTGCTTGGGAGAGAGCTGCAAGCCCTAAGCTGGCTCCACAGAAGAGAGGTGGGACCAGACAACTCTTGCTTCTATTCTGGCTTCAGTCTTGGTGGTGGGGATGCACAAGGATTGTGATGAGGTGAGTGAGGGTGGATAAGTGTCAACACAGACCACTCCCAGGGCCTTGTCTCAATTCTCCATACCTAAATTTCTCATGATAAGGGTGAAACATGAGGGCAGAGGAGCACGAATTGGAAGAGAAAACAAAGAAGAAAAAGAAAACCAGAGGGCATGCGAGTTTCTCAGCTTTGTGAGCCACCATCAGTGTAAATGTCTCCCATGTTCCTCGTTGTGAGGACAGGCAGGTGGACTCAAGTTTCTCAGGATTTTGCAATATAGGGAGTAAAGCCACTGCCCCGACAAGACATGTATGTTAGAATAATGTTTGCTCCTTATGTCAAAAGTTCAGAAATAACCTAAATGAAACTAATGAATCACCAAAGTAGTAATTAGTAAAAGTTTACTGTGAACACAGAAAAAGTTTGTGAACCAGGAGCACTCAGACCAAAACATGAAATGAGGCTCAGGTGTACGTTATTCTAAAGCAGCTTAAACAACGAGTAGTGACTGTTTATTCTTCGTAGCGATGGTTTATAATATTAGAATTTTCTTAAATGGTAGGTAATTGGTCAGTAGTTACCTCGTGTCCACCTTGCGAAATAGTTCAAGTTTTGCTCATGATTTCCAGAGGCATAAGCAAGAAATGACCCAGGTAAAGTCAGTCTTGCAAACTAAGCTAAATTAAGTTTAGTTTGACGGACTAAATCGGTTTGGTCTACTCAGGGAATTATCAAGGCTGGTGGTCTCCATTTGTTTCTGATCTTCTTATTAGATAACACGTGGGGCAAACAAGCAGTTCAAAGGCAGTTGTCCCCTTCCAAATCAACAGCCTTTGGGTAACAGCCAGTGCGTTTTGAAAACGGGGCTGCTCTTAAAAAAGCCAGTATTTTTTTTTTTTTTCTGGAAAACCCAGGATGCCAGTATAAATGTACAGACAAGAACAAGCCAGTGGAAGCTCCCTGGCAGCATAGCCTGCTGAGGACTCAGCATCTGAGGTGAGTGGGGGACGTGGCACTCAGGAGTGACCTTGAGGTGGGAGCCGCGCCCTGAACTTCCTGAGACAATTCATACTCTAAGTGCTCAGTGAATGTTTGGTAACTTAGTTTTGCTGTTCTCTTTAAGAATTAGAACCTTGAAAGAATATTTACTATTAGCTTTTAAATATGACATATACAACAATTTGTTGATTCCTGATATTTTTCTACTCAAACTCAACAGTCATATTTTTCTTCATACTTTGCAATAAGTTTAAACTTGTGTTAATGTTGTAAAAATAGTACCATTTTTTTATTGAAACATTTGAGACCGTTTCTGATATGATGCCTCATCTCCCATCAATACTATAGTGTAAATTTCTTGCAAATAAGTATATTGTCCTAAATGTCCATAATACAGTCATCAAAATCAGGAAATCACCAATGATCCATGACTATCATGTCATCTTTAGGGACCTTTCAAGTTTTAGTTGTTGCTATAATGTTCTTTACACCAGTAGGTGCTCCTTTACATAAAATTTGTGTCTTGATATTCTTTTATCTGAAATCTGCTGTTATTACACTTTGATTATATTAATTTAAATACTATGTTGGTGTGGTAGTCATGCATGGAAAGAATGCGTTCTATAATCTTCCTATTAAGTTTCTGTCTGTCAGTAGTTTGTATCCCACGACCTGACTTTCACAAACGTTATCCAATCTTAAGGAATCTTTTTCATTTTCCCTCTTGTCTTATATTCCCTTCTTGGATTCACCATTAAAAACTATTTCCTTGAAGCTTTGGTCATTGTTGACTATCCCTTCACCTTTACTTATATGTCATGGAAAGGATGGAGAGGCTTGGAGTGGGGAGAAATTCTTTTCTTCCAGCTAGCATGAGGTTTCAGAATTTTATTCAGGCGAAGACCTTTGCTCTAGAGAATAGTTTTGTTTTTGTTTTTTTTTGTTTTTTTTTTAATTGGAGAAGGCATATGTGTGTTTCACAATGGTTACTTTCCCCCTGCCTTTGCCAGAGCCTTGGAAGAATCTTTATCCAATTTTCATGGTCAGAGCCAGTTGTAGGGTTCTTGAAAGAAACTCCATGAAACTGAGGGGATTCTTTTAAGACTGAGGCCACCAGGGGTTTCTTTTTCTTATGCTAGTCCACATTCAACTGCCAACAATTCATAAAAATTAGTACTTAAATGTTTCTACCAGTTTATGACTACAGTGGCATTTGCTCCAGATAAGCAGACTTGGTTGCTGACTCTCTCTGGATGCAATTCTTTCTCCAGATTTCGTGGTAATGGTTTGCCCTGAGAAGTTACTTCTCTGATTGGTATAAGAAAAGTTGATGTTCAGTTTACCCATCTTTTTTTTGTGTTATAAATACAGAAATAACAATTTACAAGTGACAGCTAAAACAGATGTCTTTACTACATTATTTTAAATGCAATGATTTTATAGTATTTTTAATAGGGGGTTAAATGATGAGTTATCATAAGTTGTTAACATTTTTCCCTATCTAACTCTGGAAATACAGTATAAGAGATGGAAAATTATATAGATCTGAAGGACTAAGGAAAAGCCATGAGAAGTCCTTTAGTAGGCAGAAGATTTTGGACATATATAGAAAATATTCAGAGAAGATAAAAGATTCTTTAGGGAAAAGTTTTTGTTGATGCTCTTGTCTCTAGTGGATTTCCCATAATGGATGATTGCTTCCCTCATTATCACTGTATCATTGAACACACACTTCTGTAAAATAGTCCTAGAAGACTGAGTCCCTTTAAAAAGAAGTAAGATTTACAGAGATTTAAAGTGGGTAGTGGTTGGTCATAAAGCCTATAATTATTAACCAGTGATGTGATTGTGTACATGGAAATCTATCAGATCACTATGGCTAATATTAGAAATCAACAAGTTTGGCAAAGAATAGATCAACTTTCAAAAAGCTATAAAATTTGCTCCCTTCAGCAATAACCCACTAGAAAAATAATATGATCTGACACTACGCTCTAGATTCTCAAAGTATCTAGAAATAAACATCTGGAAGTGTATACCTAGTATTTTTGGAACAACCACATACATACCCCAAGACCACATTTTCCTTGGGCAACTCTCAGCAACGTTTAAGTATAGTAGGGATCCTTACAGGTAGCTGGATGAAAGACTACCCATCAGCCTTGTAAGATTTTCTCAAAACCATGCTGAAGTAGGATATTCTCCCTACATCTGTTCTTCCTTTTTTCTTTCACAGGTGTCAGACCAGCCTTCCTGTGGGAGATTTCTGCTTCTGAGGTTGGTTGATGAGATATGTGGAGAACATTGAATTTTTTTTCTTGAGCTTAGAAATGTTGTTTTCTGTGATTAGGCCAATTGTGTTTTCTAATTGATGCCCATTGAATTGGCCTCCTATCTTCCCACAGAGACTGGAAGATACTTATTTTCCCTGATGGTTATATTTCAAAGGGATGGATCTAAGGTCCTTGAAAAAGACACTTCTAGGTTATAAAACCAGCAAGACAGCTTTTGAAATGGGTTAGAGAAAGAACGTACAATTACACATGTTCTAAAATAAATGCTCTAAGAAAAAGGAGGTCAGGGGCCTTAGAATCAGGAAAAAGCCTTTCTAAAATGTATTCATATGTAGGGGAACATTAAGGCCATTTAGTCACCTGTGAAAAATAATTGTGTTAAGAACATTTTGAACACTGGGTACTTGAAAAAGATAAATGTTTATTTAATGAGTGTGTAAAAATATAAGAAAAGTTTAAATAGCACCAATTGTGTACCTTGGATAACTCAGCTCTTGTTCCATGCCAAAAAACTTTCAAAGTTTGATACAATTTTAAGGATATGTAATTTTGAGAATGTAATGTAAAGGTTCTTCCTGGAGTATTTTTTGAGCTTCATGGGTTTCCTCTCTCCTGGTTTGTGAAAAGCTAGAGAGGATAGGGGTCATTATATTATTGGCATCCTTCTCAATCTAGATTCAGGAATCTTAAATTGTATAGTGTGTATTCCTACTTCATCTCAGTCAAGGCTCATTACTGATTAGTTTATATTTTAAGACCTAAGACAGAGAGAGTATGACCAAGTTATTATTGCTCTAAAATTTTAACTTACTTTGAGAGACACAAATTTAATAAATGAGAATATTTTTTATTGGGTTCTGATGATCCATAAAATATTAACTTGTGATTTTATATCATTAAAAAAAAACCAGTCTAAATAGAAGAAAAATTAATCAGTAGCAAAAGATTATTATACACATGAAAAACATACTTCACCTTTTTAAAGTTTATGAAGTTTGGGCTTCAGAATAAGTTGGAATTATTCTGCAAGAGTATCCTTGGGATCAAAAGTTAATGAAAGGAAGGAAAGGAAGTAGGACTGGACAGATAGAAAATTCAAGCTCTGATACCATCCTAAAACTTCACAAAGATCTCCAGGGATAGAACTGTTCTCCATAGTTGTCACAAGGTAGATTGAGATGCATAGGATTTCATAACCCCCTATCAATCAGTCCTAGGATGTAGCCTACCCCGGAAAGGGTGTGACCTTGGTCAAAGTGGCTTCCTCCACTAGTGAACATCATTGAAGAGGTTGACAGAAAAAGGGTATATGCTAACAACACCTTCAATCAACTGGGGCAAGTCTGTGATTAAATGGATGCTTTAGTCAACTAGAGCTGCTATAACAAACATCACAGATTGGGTAGCTCAAACAATATTTATTTCTCACAGTTCTGGGGGCTGGAAGTCAAGATCAGGATGCCACATAGTTGGGTTCTTGGTGAGGGTCCTTTTTATAGTTGTATCCTCACATGGTCTTTCTTTAGTGAGTGCACACACAGAGATATCTAGTGTTACTTCCTTTTTTTTTTTTTTTTTATAAAAACTATAGGGACTCTACCCTCATGACCTAACCTAACCCTACTTACCTCACAAAGAGATACCATCATATTGGGCTTTAGGGTTTCAGCATATGAATTTTGAGGAGACACAAACATTAAGTCCATAGCAAGGGGATTCTGGATACCACATTATAACATAAGCTTCTATGTTTGATAATCATCAGCCAAACATTAAGATATAGTCACTGTACTCAGAAATAATGGCATATATCTTTATATTATTATTTAATAGAAGAAATATGAGCTTTAAAAGTTCAATCCCTGAAATTTCAGTAGAGAGAATTGAAACTTACTTCCAAAATTATGAATACTGGCAAGATTTAATCTTTTTAAATACATTACTTGTATAATTAAATCAATATATCCCCATAAAAATTTCCAATATGGTAGAAGTGTAAGGGTAAGAGTAAAAAGTCGTCTTCGTATTTTATAGTCATTAACTGCTTTGTTCAAAAATAAATGCTTTTGTAAGTTTTCTATAACTTTTTATAACTATGAATTCCTATAGAATTTAAGTATGTTTAGGTTTTAGTATTTTTAAATATAAAAGGTTTTAATGAAAAATTGATGCCCATATTCCAATAGACGTTCAATCATACCAGTTCTATTTGAACCCTGGTTTAATTAGCAAAAGTCATCATTTCTGGGCTTTCTAAGGTTCAAGTAAGGCTTTGCCACCTGCATTTCTCCATTGCTGCCTTATATTTCAAGTTCTTCTGGCCTGCTAAGTCAGCTACTACTTGCCTATCTGCTTTAAACCTTCCAATAATTTTTGCTGCCATTTTCTTGCCTTTTCTCTTTGACTTTGTGTTGTTTACTGGTGTTTCAGAGGGAAATAGTATTAAGAATGTGTATTAAATTTGTCTTGCTTAACCTATAGCTAAACAAAGATCCATGCATCAATGTTGGTTGGCTTGTTCATAATCACTTAAGATTCAAATTAATCAAGATGTTTTTTGATAGGAAAATGGGTAAACAAACTGTGATATATACATATAATGGAATATTATTCAATAATAAAAATAAATGGGCTATCAAACCAAGAATAGATATATAAGAAATTTAGATTCATATTGCTAAAGAAAAGAAACCAGTCTGAATTGGCTTTATATTGTATGATTCTAAGTATGTGACATTCTGGAAGAGGTAAAACTATAGACATTAAAATATCAGTGGGTACCAAGGATTTTTAGGGTGGTGAAACTATTCTGTGAGATACTATAATGATGGATACACAGCATTACGCATTTGTCAAACTCCATTATTTAATACACAAAGTGTGAACTATAATGTGTGCCAACTCAAAAAAAAACAAAAACAAAAAAACCCATTTAAGTGTTCTAGAGATAAGTGGAAGAAAAGCACTCTTTAACCAGAGAATCTTGCTGTGTTACAGATTCACTAAACAACGTCACTGAGGGAGTAAGTAAAAGAGGTACTGATCTAAGTAACTTTAGAAATGACTGGAATATGTTAGACTAAAGGCTAAAGGAACTACAAGCACTGTAGTCTAGCTGATAAATTTGTTTGCCATGTGGATATGGGTTAACAATTCATATACTGGTGTACATAATACAAAAATTAAGAAATTAAGTAAATTGAATGCAGACGGTGGGAGCCAGGTATGACATTTTTGGAGTAGGAATTTACAGATAAGCAAGGGGAGGAGGCTGGAATTATCTATGTGGTAATAGATTAAAATTGGAGACACCAGTAAGAACAAGTGTGTAGCTTAATATAGTTACAGATGGTTGCATATAAAATAATGATAGATATGTCTAAATACATGGATTATTATACGTCCGTATTTATTTGCTCTGTCAGATGAGAGGGCCTAAAAACAGGGCACCTCGGTAATAATTAGCACACTTAGCACCCCAAATCTTGGTGTCTTAATACCATCCTTCAACAAAAGGAAGCTTGGATACCTGATTCTAAAACTAAGGTAAATGTACAAGATGAATTGGGAGCATTTTGTGCTTAACATGAGGAAGTGATAAAAAAAAACAACACAAAACAAAAATGTAACTGGATATAAATCTAAAAAACAGAGAAGCTACCTGAAAGAACACCCAAGGACTAAAACTGGAACAAATTCAGCAAAAAAATACATAAAATAGTATTGGATTATAACCCAAAGTATAAAATAAATATCCATCAGTCCATATTGGTATAAATAAACAGTTGAATAAATCAATAAATGGTGAAAGAACAAAAAACCTCCCGTACTGAAAAATTCCAAATAATTTATGTGGATACTTCACCCTATGGAAGGAGCATAACTTGTCATTCTTTAAGTGTGGGTTGTGCACAGAGACTGCCATCCTAAGAGTGAAGTACGCAGAAGAGGTTCAGGGAGTTAGTTTATAGCGAAACCAGACAAACATTCTTCAGTCGGATCATAGAGATCAATATCAACAACACAAATCAGGCTAATAGTACATGCCCTTTGTATAATATAATGAAAAAGGCACTTTACTTCCTCAATCTTTAGCCTCAAAATTTATAACTCCAGTCTAATAGTGAGAAAAACATTAGACAAATTCCATTGGTGGTGACTCTTACAATATACCTGATCAGAACTCCAGAAAACTGTTAAGGTTTAGAAAAATGAGGAAATGTCTGAGTGTTATAGCAAAGAGGGGTCTAAGGTAGGCATGAAAAGTAAATGTATTGTGCTATCCTCAATGGGGTTATGGAACAAAAAAGGAAATCCGAATAATCTATGGAGGTTAGTTAATAACAATGTATCATTGTTGGTTCATTAACTGTAACAAATGAACACCTACTAATGTAAGATGATAATAGGGGAAACTGAGTACAGGGATATTGTGAACTCTGTATATCTTCTCAAGTTTTCTGTAAATCTTAAATGGTTCTATAAAATGTCTATCAATTATGCTATTAGAAATCAATATTACATTTTTATTTGGTCTTACTTTCTTGAGAAACTAAATATTTAATAGCTATTGGCATGTCTTTCTCTGTTTGATAAGGAATAAGTTATAAGCTTAATTTTAGAGTTGTGTTTTGCCTTTGTTGTAATCATTGTTTCCAGAATTATTTAATGAATAGTTTATTTTTCTTCTAAAAAATTGAGACCAACCCTATTATGTTTTGGTAAAAGAGATATTCATTGCCTCTCCCCAGTAGCTACTCAAAGTGATGAGCTGGAGATGACGATGAACTTTTCTGAAGTATGCACTTTAGTGTCATATAATAAATAAGCTTTTATTGCTCGGCTTTTATTCCAAAATAATGTTTGGAATAAATAGCTGGGCTTTTCTTCAGGCTTATGCCTAAAAACTTAGAGATTCAACCTGAAAATTATTATTCTTAAATTTTTGTTCTTAATCAATTTGGTCCTACCTTCTTTTAATGCAAACTTTAATCATATCTTTCCAGATTAGCAAGAGAACACTTTATACTTTGACTTTGGCTCTGAGATAGGTCTACACTTTCAAATAATTAGGGAAGTCCACATGTTATTATAGCTGGAGATAATTTTATAAATGTTTGTTTTATTGATCAACACATGTCATGCACACAATTTAGTTAAGATAGTAAATAAAAATTAGCATTTGTTACATTAATTATAAAGGACAGAAACACTATTGCCCATGTCCAACTCTTAAAAGAGATTTAAATGATTAGTGAAACTTATCAAGTTGTTTCTGTTTTGTCTCTTTATCAAAGAATTCTTATTTATACACACATACATACATACATACAGACAGACAGACAGACAGACAGACAGACATACACAGGACATGCAAAGCATTTTCTTTTTGTTAAACAAAATGAAATTTGACAATAATGCTAACAGCTTGTAGTAGAGTGAAAAATTGGAAAAAAAATGATTCACATTTATCAACATGTTTATTTTTAAAATACTTAGAAGAACAAAGAAAATATAAAATGCATATGTTCAGTTATATCAATTGGTTACTAAATTACAGATTCTCCAAGATTGGAGTTCTTTAATTTATTTGTACCATAAACTAAACAACTAGTGTTACATGCATTTATTATAAGAAATTTGTTTTCTTTGAAAAGAATTTGAAGCTTTCTAACTCAGGTCCCATCAACAAACCATATGGCGTTTTCTCATCACTCTTTCATAGGAAAATAGCTTATCAATTATTAATCTTTCCTTTTGGGGATTTTGCTTTGTTCATGTGCATAAATAATTTTTCTTTTGTTTCATAAAGATCAAATTAAATTATGACTACAGACAAGAAAGAAGAGATAATGTTAATGTAGTTTTGCATTCTTTGTGTTTAAGTGCTTCATAAAATTGTCCTCTGGATATAATATTATACATCATTGAAATTACTCTGAGTATTTTAAGAGCCTAAAACACTAGGTCAAACTTGTTTTCTATATGAAAAGCTAATTTTTAGTGCCATGATCAACTAAACCTAGAGTAACTGGATATCCTTCCTGCACTAACATTCTAACTCTTAGTAAATACCATGCTGTTGTAAGTTACAGGAACGTTAGAAAAACGTCTCTGTGATTTTGTGTCCATGATGTCTTTTTTCTTTCAAATCTGGAAAGTATATTAATTTGCTTTGATATAATGAACAGAATAACCATTTACAATTAAGTAAAATATAGCTTTCACAAACAGCTTTGGTAAAGTTAGTAGCATGATGATTATGGAGATTTACTGGACAGACAATTTTTTAAAACATACTCAGTGGAGTTCAGCCATGTATCTAAAAGTTTGCTTGGTACCTCATATTAGAAGTAGTCATGGTTTGGGGACTGGAGATCTAGGTGCTCTCATATGTGTTATCTGAACAATCTCAGGGTTTAAATTCCTTGTCAATCTTTGTCTTACTATTTTTAAATTTAAAAAAATCCTTATTTGATTCAGAAGATGAAGCACAATAGTAGCGTGCATTCACAACTTTTTTATGATATGTTTGTATTATCCATCTGTTTCAAACCATGCACACACCTTGAAATGCTGTTTTGCTTCTAAAGGCAGCTAAGGGAATTAATATTAATGGAATAGTGGTAGAATCATAAGTAAGATAAATTGTTGATAGAAGAATAGGTGTATCTTTACTTTGAAGAATATGTCATAAAAATACAAATTTAATAAAGTATTGCTAAGTAGAAAATTTTCAACTAATCACTGTAATCTCTAATCACTTACTAGTATATAAAAATGTTTCTAAAGAGATTTATGACACATTTTTGTTGTTATGTCCATTGAATGATTTCCCTATCCCACAAATTATATTTACACATTTAATTGGAATGTTTATTATTTTTATCTATGAAGAAATCACCAACAGGTTAAACCAAACTTCTCCTTGCCTGAATTTGAATGATCATACATTCCCTGTGAGGTTATGTTTCCTGTGCTTGCAAAAAAAGGTCATTTATTTGAAGCACATGAATCTGATCTCTTTCATAAGGCTACCATTCTCTAGCTTATATATTTATATAACTATCTAGGTGAAAATAAATCGACATACCATGACCATTTTAAAATATAATAAAATAATAATTAGATTAATGTATACATATATGTATTATATATATATGTATAATATATACATCGATACATTGACAAAACAATGGAAAATACACAAATTTGTTGACTCTGACAATCAGTGTTTGTCTCTGATTTGGGGGATGTATAAATTTTTATTTCTCTTTTCTCTACTTTTCTCTGTATTAAATTCTATTGAGTATTCATTACATTTTAAATATAAGACATAAACTCTTATTTAAAAGAGTGATATTTACCATATTTTGCCATGTGTAATGCACAAATTTTTCCCAAATTTGTGAGGGAAAAATAAGGATGTGCATTCTACATAGCTAGTATTAATTCTGTATGTACATCAATGTTTTTAATTCTTTTATTTATGCTTATGAGTTAAAAGTGTAACTCTAGAAATCAATAATGATATCTCTATGCAAAAATAATACCCTGGTACACAATAATCAGTTTTGTTGAACTTACAATGACCTTGCAATGATAAAGAGTCCTTAGCCTTCTATGAGGTGTAAATATTGTAAATTTGTTACCGGTACATACAATTTCTTGTACCATAATATGTTAAAAAATAACGCTAAAATTCCTTTATAATACAAAAAACAAGTACCTAAATGTAAACAAATAAAAATTTGAATTATCCCATCAAAACACCAATGACATTTTTTAAAGAAATACAACAAAAAATCATCAGATTTGTATGGAACCACAAAAGACCCTGAACAGCCAAAGCAATCCTAAGAAAAAAGAACAATGCTGGAGGTATCACACTCCCTGACTTCAGCATGTACTACAGGGCAACAGTAATCAAAACAATATGGTATTGGCAGAAAAACCGACACACAGGCCAATGGAATAGAATTGAGAACCCAGAAATAAAGCCACATAAATATGGACAGATAATTTTTGACAAAGAAGCCAAAAACATACAATGGAGAAAAGACAGCCTCTTCAATAAATGGTGCTGGGAGAATTAGAAAGCCAAATGCAAAAGAATGAAACTAGACTGCTATCTGTCACTGTGTACCAAAATTAACTCAAAATGGATCAAAGACCTAAACGTAAGGCCTGAAACATTAAGCTGCATAGAAGAAAACATAGGTACTAAACTTATGGACCTTGGGTTCAGAGAAGATTTTATGAATCTGACTTCAAAGGCAAGGGAAGTAAAAGCTAAAATAAATGAATGGGACTATATCAAGCTAAAAACCTTCTGCACAGCAAAAGAAAGCATAGACAAAATAAAAAGGCAACCAACCAAATGGGAGAAGATTTTTGCAAAGAACACCTCTGATAAGGGGCTAATATCTAAAATATATAAGGAACTCATACAACTCAACAAGAACAACAAAAAACAACCAACAAAAATCCAATTAATAAATGGGCAGAAGACATGAATACACATTTCTCCAAAGAAGACATACAAATGGCCAATAGACATAAGAAAAAATGCTCAACAACACTAATCACCAGACAGATGCAAATAAAAACCACAATGAGATGTCACCTCACACCAGTTATAATGGCTATCATCAAGACAAATAGTAAGTTGGAGAGGCTGTGGAGAAAAAGGAACCTTCATACACTGTTGGTGGGAATGCAGTTTGGTGTAGTCATTATGGAGGGCAGTATGGAGGTTCCTCAAAAAATTAAGAATAGAATTACCATATGACCCAGCAATCCCTCTCCTGGGTATCTACCCCAAAATCTGAAAACATTTGTCTGTAAATATATATGTGCTCCAATGTTCATTGTAACTTTATTTATGATGGCAAAGACAAGGAAACAACCAAAGTGTCCTTCGATAGATGATTGGATAAAGAAGATGTGATATATATACACAATGGAATACTATTCTGCCATAGAAAAGATGAAATAGTACGATTTGCAACAACATGGATGGATCTTGAGATTGTTATGCTGAGTGAAATAAGTCAGACAGAAAAAGTAGAGAACTATATAATTTCACTGATATGTGGTATATAGAACTGAAAACAACAAAAGAACAAGACAAAAAAATGAAGAAACAAATCTCATACACACAGACAATAATTTAGTGGTTACCAGCAGATACGCGGGGAGGGGAGTTGGTAGATAAGGGTAAATGGGATCAAATATGTAGTGATAGAAAGAGAACTGACTCTGGGTGGTAAACACACAGTGATATATATATATATATATATATATATATATATATATATATATATATATATATGACATATTACAGAATTGTACACCTGAAATTTATGTAACTTTACTAACAATTGTCATCCCAATAAACTTCAAAAACTGAAAAAAGAAATATCATGCACACATTAACTAAAAGAAAGCTGGCAGTAGTTGTAGTAAAAACAGAAAGAGTAGACTTCAAAGCAAGAATCATTATTAGAAATAAAAGGGAACATTTCATAATAAAAAAAATTGAACTAAAAAATTAGAACAAAATATTTTTTTCCCTGAAAGTTTGGGCCAAACATGTGGCTGTGCATTATAACCAGAGCACATTATACAAGGCAAAATGCAGTACTCTTTTGGGTTTGTTTTATTGCAACATATATTTCTATACCTAAAACATTAATGTCTACAATAAGAAATAGAATATCCCCAAATAGCTTGGCTTTACCATTACAGGACACAAACCTACCAAACAAACTCAGTCAATCATCTAGAGGTGGTGACACAAGCAATGTCAAGCACTCAGGAAAACCAATCTATTAACTTAAACATTGATTGGTCAGATGAAGGAAAATGTCTGAAATTCACCTAGAATATTTGTTACTGAATATTTTCATGGTCCAGCTTTTTTTATTGTGATTCAGTTTTGTTTTGCTTTGTTTTGTTTTTAATGGCACCCAGAATAGTCCTTTTGGTTAGTCTGGCCACATGACAGTTTGTACCTCTGATCTTACTAGTTAAGCTACTCTAATTAGTCGTTCCTGTTGATCTTCTGTCAAAAATGTATTAATATGAAACTTTAGATGGGAACAAGTGTGGAACAAAGGTTAACTTATAGATTTACTTAACACATACTTTACCAGCTTCTGATTGTCTCTTATGGTATGTCCTCAATACTCTTACTATATCAGAAGTTCCAAAGTGTCTGTGAATCCTAGCATGCAGAATGTAGTCTCTTCTGTTCCAAGAACCCATCTCCTATCACATATTACATTATACAGATTTTTTATCTGAGTTCCAGACTATTTTAAGTGTTTAACAATGTTGCCAAATAGGGGAAGAATCGAGTAGAGCAAAGAATGTTCTGAAGAAGGACTATACAATAAATAGATATTTTTGTGTGTGAATTTAAAGCATGGTCCAAAAAGAGGGAATTTTGATGAAGTTCATTTTTCACATGCTAACTCCTCAGTCTCAATTAATTTGAATATCTGAACATGATCCGTGTAATATTTGGGGACTATTTGAGAATTTTTAAAGTCTAGAATCAAGGATAAATTAAAATGATAATGAATACTACTTCTAGAAAAAAAGTTTAAAAAATAATAAAGTCTATTTACAAGGGCAGATCCATTTTTAATTTGTCCATTTGTTACTGCATTAATTAATTTTCCTGGAGTTCCATTATACTGTGAAAATCATATAGGAGAGGAAATTATTTGGACTAATGTTTGTGGAAAGTAATTTGGAAATCACTTTAGTTCATTGTACCATTGTCAATTTAGAAACATATAGAACTTTTCCTGAAAACCAGGGGAGAAAAGCAAACAAACAAACAAAAAACCCAGAGTGTTGGTGCTCAGTCACGTTCTTTCATGAGGAATTAACTAACTGCTTCTTCCATTCAATTTAAAGACTTTGGAATCATCATTTTTCAAGTAGGCTACCTGGTTGGTTTTTCTATCCTCTGAGGTAAATTTGAAGTTTATGGAGCATGTACAGTTCTCATTGGTTTCTAGTTAAAGTCACAAAACTTTACCTGTTTTTCTCTCCCACTGCTGCAAAATTTTTAGAGTGTATCATTCCCTTTGAGCTTCGTGTAATGACTCAATCAATGCTAGTAGTTTGTTCCTTTGGGCCATGGATTGGTGTTTCCAGATTATTAACTTTCTCTGCTAATTTGTCCAATTTAGATTTTAAATGTTTATGACCCTTTTGCCTACTATCTGTCTTTATGTCAATTTTCATTAGTAGAGCATGAGTGCAAAGCCACTAATGACATTTCTATTGGTCCACTTGATTGCTGTACTACCCATAGAATGCTCCAGGTATTGGCTGGGGTAAAAATAAATCACTGTAGCTTTCATATTGATAATTTCCTTGGGTCCCTTGATCTGATTCTAAGCATTCTAAATCTTCTGAGTCAAAGTACATATCATATACCTTTTCTGCAGATCAACCATCTTGCATCTTAATTATTCAACATCTGGATATAGTCTGTTTGTATTTCATTTTATTGTGATGCCAGGTTTACTTTATTTCAAGTAAAAAAAAGTCATATTGAGCTTTTGAGGATTTGCTGAGTTGATCAATTTAATTGATTGGGAAATTTTTAACGTCAGACCCCAGAGTAGTGATAGTGGTATTTTGAGATATTGGTAGAAGTATAATTTCAATTCAGAATTCACTGTGTCAGTTAATGAGTAAAATTGAGATAAGAGGGGATTGACTTTTTGTTTTTAAAATCTTTGCATTAAGACTTATATTCTGTGTTCTTTAATGATCATAGTTTATGACTTTTTAATATGCTGGTAAAGATACAGTTTTATGTATAGTTCTTTTCAGTTCATTTTGTGTACTTGGCAGGAATTATTTAGATATCTGTTAAGTTATTCATTCTATGAATAACTTGTGCAACAAGCTTCAAACTTTTGAGTCAAAGTAAAAATTTAAAACATCATTATTTAATATCAGTAAAAGTTTTTATATGGATTGATACCTTGATAATCAATTGACTACAATTACTTTAATCTTACTAAAGCATACATTTCTTAAGACATAAAAAAATTCAAGCCAAATTAGTATACATAAATGAAATACAACATAAATGAAATGTGTATGTCTTTATTACATTAAAGTTAAAACATTATGAAAGTCTTTGAAACTTCTTATATTTACTAACATTTGGGAATTAACATTTAGGAATATTTTCTCACTCGAAGTAGGACATTTAGATTAACAGGTTAACACTTACCAGGAGAATGTTTTACCATTAAGATTTAAGAGCATCACATTGACTATATCTTGGTATTCTTGTGTTGCTATCTAAAGTACTTGCATATTTTTTACATGGTGTCAGCTGGCAGGGGTCTCAGATATTAGCCTGAAGAAAGTCTTTGAAAGTCAATACAAATCAAAGCAGTTTTCTTGGAACCAGAAATTAACTACTATGAACTTTGTAGACACAGCCAGGTTTCATAAAGTAACACTATTCAAATATGAGGAAGGTATAAATTTAAACTTATCTATGTTTTGTTATAATAAAACAGTCATTATCTTTATGCATGAAGTTAATCAAATAACATTTCTGCTTTAGTTCTATTTATTTCTTTGAAATGATGGTATGTTAAGAATGATAAGAACATAAAAGGCATAAGGAAGTAAAATATCCTAATATTTGTGTTTTTAGTTTAGGGTTTAGATTAGTTTCAAATTTTTCAGTGGAACAAGTTCCAAGAATTGGACATATATCATTGAATTATTTGAACAGTAATATTAAAAATTAGAATTAACATGGAAGCTTATCTTCATGAGTTAGGTTAAAATGATTTCATAAGTACACAAAAGAAATATGTTTTATGAAATATTTCAGTGTATTGTTACTTTCTCAGAACTAACAATTATTCTGTTGGTGCATATTAAAATCCAGGTTAAGACTCAAAGCTATTATTAAAATATGAAGGGCTAAGATTTAATTCTCAAGTCAGACTATAATGTAGAGAGATCATTTTATATCAACTTCACAGTAATAGCAGATACATAATACTAATAAAATCAGAATATAAAGATTTTTAAAAGATAACAGTAAATTTTTAGTAGCATATGTACTTAGAAACATCATTTCAAAATAGTCTAGTATTAGATTAAACTAAAATAGTCAGAATTAATTTTCTACCCACATGAAATATGTGAAGACTCAAGATATTACTAATTAACATACTAGGTCAGGAGCAGAGGGCATTTCATAACAGCATGTAGTTGGTAATTATTGCAACTTATATTAAATACCCAGAATTTTTTTTCTTCTAATTGCTTTCTGGGAAAAGAGGATACTCAGAAGTTAAAACCAATTCATGTAGCTTCAGTAAAATGTAATAGACCTAATTGAAAAGGAAACTTTATAGAGTTAATGCAGTAGTTTTAAAGGAATGTTAGAACATTGAAAAATCAATGAATCAATCACAGCCACCAAAGGCATTACGTAGTATCTGATTTATTGATCATAGACGTGGGGGAAAAGAGAATTGTCTTTATAGATTACTTCAAATAAACATTGCTAGCAAATTACTTTCTTTTATGAATATTTAGATAGTCTGCAAGTTTATAAGATAACTCGATTTTCCTGTGACTGGCATTGTAATGAAAACATTTGGATATATACAACAATGATGTAGGGAATATAAATAGCTGTGCTTAAAAACATCGTTCTTGACTCAAAGCAGACAACTTTGTTCTCTGCCTCCTCATGAGTCAAACGGAGACAATTACACCTCTGCCTGTTCTCTTCACAGGCACAGAGATGTCTTCACACCCTTGTCAAAGCATTCTCCAGCGGGATGCCGTGTAAATCACACTTACGTAAAATATTATATTTTTATTCAGCACTCTGTTAAGAGCCTGCTTCTATGCTATTGTAATCTTTGTAGCCATAAGAATCCTTACCTTAGTACTAAGCAAGTTAGACTTGTCAGTTTTGTTTGTGGTATTATTTTGACCTTTTCCCTCCAGTTTCTTACTAAATGGGTTTCTGCCACTCTCAAAGATCCTACAAATTAGTGACACGGTCTCTATAAATTGTCCTTAGACAAAAGTCTCCTGATTTTCCTCTGCCAGTTTCAAAGATGGCAGCGTTAAGACAAATCAGTGGGGATTGAAGAAGAGGCATAATCCAGGAGGATTAAATGAATGGAGAAAAATGCCAGCAAGGCTTACACATCTGCAATAGGTTGTGTCTGGAAAGCAAAACTATTCAAGTTAAGTTTGAAGTGACAAGATGAACTACAAATAGGGTCTAAAAGGAGAACTGAGTCTAAAAACATGTCCAAAGAATGGAATCAAGTCTGTGTTAGTGTATAAGGTCAGAGTCTGATTAAAGATAGAAGTCAGGATATCCTGAAGCTCCAACAGCAGTAATTATACAGCTATTCCTTTGATCTGAGATAATGCAAGTCTTCACCAACTACCCTACATTTGGAGAATCAGTGGCAATGAATGGGAACTATTTGTAAGCCATAAAAAACCTTAATCTATCAAAAAAATATCATCAATGAAGTAGCTATATTCTAATTCTCTCAAATCTTGCTTGTGCAAGGGATACAGAATATGAAAACAGGATTTCCTTCTTTTTATGGCTGAAAAGACATTATCCATTTATCCACTGATGAACATTTAGGTTGTTTCTATATTTTGGTATTTGTGAATATTGCTGTAGTTAACAGGGAAATGAAATATTCAAGACCATGATTTTAATTCTTTTGGATATACATCCAGAAGTGGGATTTCTGGATGATATGGTAATTCTATTTTTAATTTTTGAGGAATCTTTATACTGTTCTCCATAGCAACTGTACCATTTACATTCCCACCAACAGTGTGTAAGGGTTCCAGTATATCCACATCCACCCAACACTTTTCTCCTTGTTCTTTTTCTTCCTCCTCTTCCTCCTTTTTCTCCTCCTCTTCTTCCTGCTCCTCTTCCTCTTCCTCTCATCCTCCTTCTCCTTCTATTAATGGCCATCTTAACAGGTATAACATGATATTTCATTATGGGTTTGATTAGTAATGTTGAGCACCTTTACCTTTATATATACACGCTGGACATTTGTACATCTTTGCAGAAATGTCTATTCAAGTGCTTTGCTCATTTTTTATTGGTTGTTTGTGGATTTTGTTGTTTGTTTTGTTTTTGCTATGGAGTTATTGGAGTTCTTTATATATTTTGGATATTAACCCCTTATCAGGTATAGAGTTTGCAAATATATTTTCCCATTCCATATGTTGCCTTTTCACTCTGTTAATTATTTCCTTTGCTGTGCAGAAGCTTTTTATTTTTATGTAGTCACATTTGTCTATTTTTGCTTTTGTTGCCTTTTGGTCTTATATCCAAGAAATTGTTGCCAAGACCAATGTCATGGCACTTCTTTCCTATTTTAATGTAGCAGGAAATCTAGTTTCCTATAACACTGAGAGGAAATGTAAACCATACATATAATGTTTACCTTTCACAAAACGGGTCTGATGGAAATCAGGAACAGAAAAGAACTATAGAAAGTGTAAATAATACAAAAAGTCAGTTCTGGGATACTATAGAACTCAAGATTATCTCTGTATAAAAGAGCTTAAAAATATTTATTTTCTAAAAGGTGTCCCATGGAGACTATATTTGTCTTCACCAATGTTGAGTTTGATTTTTATAGCAAATCCAAACTTTATATTTGCCGTATATACAAAGTGTTACAACTTGGAAAAGGCTCCTTGGTAGGAATGGCTACAGATGCCATTTTATATTCTATCAATCACCAAGAGACTAATATAAAGAAACAAAGTAGTACTTATGCTCAATGAAGTATTTCATTTAATATGCATATGAGGTCAGACAATTCAATTGGAGAACTTGTTACAGTGATGTTGCTAAACTTTTTTGATATCAGAGGGATTATTCACTATGAATTTGTACCAAATGGAAAAACAGTGAGCTAAGTTTACTATTTGCAAGTGCTGAAAAGGCTGCGTGAAAAAGTTACAGGACCTGAACTTTTCTCCAACAATTTATGGCTCTTGCATCATGACAATGCACCAGCATCCGTGGCACTGCCTGTGAGGGAGTTTTTAGCCAGTAGACAAATAACTGTATTGGAACACCCTCCTGCTCACATGATCTGGCCCCGAATGATTTCTTTCAAATATTGAAAGGAAGATATTTTGATGACATTCCAGAAATCAAGAATAAGACAGCTCTGATGGCCATTTCAGAAAGAGTTCCGAAATTGCTTTTGAAGGGTGGACTAGGTGCTGGCATAGTGCATAGCTTCGTAAGGGGAGTACTTAGAAGGTAACTGTAGTGATATTCAGCAATGAGGTATGTAACACTTTTTCTAGGATGAGTTTGTCTGACCTTGTACAAGGCACTTGAATGCCTTTTAATTTGGTTCCTAATTTAAATTTGAATTTTGTCAGTAACTTGTCATAATCTTCTCAAGTGCACTCAATTTCATTCTAATATGAGTTGAAATATTCAGGTTTTATACTTTCTAGCTAGGAAATATTCATTTTTTTCACATTCCATAAAGAAGTATAATGTATATAATACATTTATTAATATAATTACGTTTCTTAAAATTTTAGTCGGTCCTCAGCATTAGAAGCATGACAAAGATAATAGACTTTCATAATGATGATGTCTCACCTTGTTATATTTTATAGGCATAAGCTTTCTTTTTAATGAGTCATAGCCAGAAGTAATCATTAGACTTAAACGAGTTTAGAAAAAGATGAATTATGCCTTTCATTAAAACAAAACAATCATAAATAGATAAATAAATAAATAAATAAATAAATAAATAAATAAATAAAATTACAGCTTTTGGTTACGTTGAGTCTTTAGTATTGCCACATTTTTTTGTTCTGTGTTGAATATCCAATAGTATGTTGTTGATGGTTAGTATTTTGCATAAGATTGAAAGTATTTTACTGATACATACATTTGTTTTCCATCTCATTATAAGTTTTTAGCCTATCTTGAATCAAATACTTGAGCAAGATATCAAAGCATAAAATTTCACAGTAAAGCATGAAAAAATATTTTTCACTGATTTCCATGTCAGTTATATTTATACCAACAAAGATGAATTCCTAATTTGTCACTTATAAATTAAGAAACAATAATGTTGCCTGTGTGAGTCTGGTAAATCAGTAGTAAATTAAATTTTTAAAGCTCTTTTTACCCTTTAGATAAGATTCACATTGCTTCATTTGTGTTTTGTGACCCGTTGCCTACTTTTATAGTAGTTACATTTGATTTTCCAAAAATTTAGTGTTTTTCTGAACAACAAGTAAGACCAAGCATACAT
The DNA here is from genome assembly GCF_036562045.2 of Rhinolophus sinicus. Lineage (NCBI taxonomy): Eukaryota > Metazoa > Chordata > Mammalia > Chiroptera > Rhinolophidae > Rhinolophus > Rhinolophus sinicus. Next base: position 83,123,406 of record NC_133751.1, on the reverse strand, counting down.
CACTCAGCTACATAGTAGTTTTTTCTAATACAAGGTACAGTTAGTATAATTTTATTTTCATTAGTTATTCTTCTAAAAACTGTATTCTTGTTTCAATCTATGTACCTTGAAATGACACTGAATAGCTCTATCTGAATTCTGATTATAAAAATACTTCCTTTACACAAGAAATTATTTTAATGTGATCATTATCAACCTTATAACAAGATTAACACTACAAAATGCTAATCTGAATAATCAATGTAAAGTATATGTCTAACATAAACAGTAGAAACAACAATAAACTTAGTATTTTTCAAAACACTAAACACAAACACTAAAAGAACCACATATGGGACAAAATGATGAAGCAAATAACTATGTTTGCATTTCTGCAATATCAGTTTACAACAATATTGAACAAAGTACATGAGTATATTGTCAATATTGCTTGGAAGAAAGAGGGTGAACAGAGAATATAGGTTGAGCCTCATGAAGGAAAAATACTCCGTGTGAAAATACAGTAAAGAAGTCCTATAAAGGGAAAGGATTTTAAAATGTGGGGAGCTTGAGGAAATCTTTAGAAAGCATTACTACTGGGGAAAAGAAGGGAGAAAGATACTTTGGAGACCAGATAGTGAAAGGAAAAGCAATGAAGAGGAGGATAATACTTAGGGAAACTTAACAAAAAAGAGAACCAAGGACACAGCAATCATCAACTTACCAAAACCACAATAATAACAACAAAAACCCAAAGCTATCAACTGGAAAACTATTCTTTGCAAGACTAACAGAAGAAGTTGTCCTTAAATCCTTTAAAGAACATCAGTAGACAAAAGTATTACTCATCTATGCAAAGCAACTATAACAAAACAAATTCTCAATTTAATTAAAAATTAAAACAGTTCAAATGAAATTTTCCTTGAAAAGCTGAATTAGAAACAAACTAACGCACTCTGAAAAAGTGTTTACTAACACAGGTCTAGAGATATTATTAAAAATAAAATATGGATGCTACATTTAAGAGTAGGACCAAGTTTTACATTATGAAGGAAATAAACAAGAATTAATTAAAATAAGGAAAATGAGTGGAAGAAAAGACAAAGTTATCTCAGAAATGAAGGCAAAATTATAACATGCCCAAGAGAAAAAAGACATGAAAATTATACCCATATAATTTTGTTTTCCTCTCAAAATATATTTTGGAAAGGAACAAACTATTTGATATCAAAAGATCTATAATTAGGTCCCTTTCCTAGTATTACCCCATCACTTTGTGATGATGGGCAAATGATTTAAATTTTCTAAGTCTCATTTTCCTTTTCTGAAAACATGCATAATTTTTTACTTATTAAATTTAATTTTTAGTTGATTTGTATCTCTTTTATTATTTAAGTTCAATCAATATATAAAAATAATATTATTGCTGTTGATATTTCTCAACTGTCAGTTTTAATTTACCCTTGTGCTGAATCTCTATTAGTCTCTTCCTGCATTTTATTTCTGTGTCTCTTTCAGAGATAAAGTATCTCTTCTGTTGCTAAAGTCAGCAAAAACCTGTCAGACATTAGATCAGGGACAGTGGAAAACTAGAAGTGTTCTGATACAGATTGATGGGCAACAAAACAAGGTCAGGTAGGAGCATATCACTTGGCTATTTTATTTATGGAGAAAATGAAACTGAACAGACAATGAAACTGTACAAAATGAAACTGTACCTGCTCTGCTATGAAAATTGAGTAGTAATTTCAGAACGAACATGTAAGAATAATTAAGGACATTAATCTGTACAAAAAGGGAAAGTCAAAACCACCTTGGTTGCCTTTCTATTGAATGTCAATAATTCAATTCCTGTGGTTCTGTTCAGGAATTTCAGGACATTCCTTCCTGGGTTCCTGGGCTTTTATCCAAGAAGTGTTTTTGTGTCTGACCTATTATGTATAAAAGATTTTAACAATGGCTGTTTAATTTCTTGGTCATTCTTTTAAAGCTGTAAATTCATTCAAAATCTCTGTAAGGTTTAATCTTCCATTTTGTTCATGAATAATTTATTTTCAAATTAACAATACATATGGTCATTTAAGCAAAAATTTATCCAAGATACCCTTTCCTTTTATCATTTATTTTTTCCTATTGTAAGTTAATATAAATCTGCATTCCTCTGAGTAAAATTTAATGTAGATTACTTCAGGACTAATGAACTGTAACCAAAATTATTTAATAAGTATTCACGGTTTATGACTCAAATCAAACAGTTTTCATGTACCTATGACTAAGTTATGAATCTATTCTCCTAAATTACTTATAACTACATTGATATTCAGTTGTGAACTGTGCTTATTGTGGCTTACAGCAAATGTTCCTCTGTGACGGGCCAGCCGTCACGAGTCGATGGGTTCCCGAATGGGGGAGTGGGAATGAATAAAAGACACTCTCACATATGATGGCGATCGCGGGACTTCAGTGATCCTGAAGACCTTAAGTTTATTTTACTGCACCCATATAAGCAGTTTGAGCACGTGCAAGTATGTATTAACATAACAAATGTAAATTCTTTAGCTTTCACATAGAGGATACAAAATTCACGGAAACTCACAAGTAATTATCTTATCAATTGCCCTGATAGGCATCAGCCTTCTGTGTCTGGGAACTGGCCGCTCCCACCAAATTCCTCAGCAGCTTACAAGCTCAAGCTCCCTCAGGTGCAGGAAGAGACAATTTGAAATTTCCCTTGAAATGCTGTCTTGGTTTTTATCAGTAATGATCAATCGTTACACTACTCAGCAGAAACAATTTTACATGAATACTTACTTCTAGATAGATAAAATCTTAAAAATCTAATTTTGTGTTTCTTTTGTTTTTAAATTTCTTTTCGAGCAAAATTTCAGTAAAATACGCTTCTAGTTGAGGCAAGTGGGATGATCTGCCTCTCCCTTTCTTTATAATGTAACATCTTCTCTACATCTATGTAAATTCATGTTTAAATTCATTTGGAATTGTGATCACTGTATTTATGTATATCTTTGCTCCTCCCTGACCCTCTCTGCAACTCTGCCTCAAGCATCTCTCTCTCTCTCTCTCTCTCTCTCTCTCTCTCCCCTCCCCCACTCCCTCCCTCCCTCCCTATTGTGTTTCTTCTTGTTTTTTTGTCTTGTCCCTTTTCTTTTTTGCCTCCATCCTTTTGCAAGATTGGAAGGTGTATTCATGAGGATCAGACTGCAGCTTTCCATTTAGTATGGCCTTTGGTCTCTAGACAAAATGCAATATACCTGGCCACATTTCACTTGAGCAACTGGGACATACTAATGTCCTAGAAAATACAGAGTAATTTAAAAATACTTTCCTATTAAAGTCATCAATGAACAAAGCGAAATGAATCATTATTGGGCATATGTGAGAATAAATCTAACCTAGTTATATTGAAAACCTGTAAAATTTATAAAAAGCTTAATAAAAAGAAGAAAGTCTATTAACCCAAAATACCACCAGAATTCATTAGAGATGATTAAGCCTCTCAGACAACAGATAAATGAACAAGTCTCAGTATGAAAGTAAAAATGTTTGGGACAGTATCAGAATTACCTCTCCCAACACTATATTCTCTCTCATTTCATTTTATTAAATTCAGAATGAAGCAGCAGAATGAATATAAAAGAAACGTTAATTGAAATTTTATTTTCTTGTTCTATATATTAGAGCTTTTGAAGAACAAATAGGAAAAATCTAAGGTGTGTAATTTACTTTAAAAGATTTGATAGCTTCGAGTTAAATTCAATTTCTATTGAGAAGATATTTTGTGATATTCTTTATTATATAAATTTTATATTAGACATTCAGACTAAATTACTTTTAAATTACATCATATTAAATCAACATTACACACATTTTCAAATAATATATTGTAACTTATAAAAATTTAAAATATACAATGTAATAAAACGCTATTTTTCTAAATTCCAAACCTCAAACAAAAGTGGGTGTGATCAAGGATTAAGCTATTTTTCTAGGTTTTTGTCACTATTACGCATTTAATGCTGTCACAATAAAAAATGAAAGAGTCTCGGGGTAATGGAGAGAGAGAGATGGAAATATTTATAGAATGTTAAAAAACAAGACAACAGGCACAAAATGGAGTAACTTATGCTAAGCTCCATGTCACAAAACCAAGACTTAAATACAATTTTGGCTGTCCCAGAGGTGGAATCTTAAACCAGTCAATCAGGAAACGCCTGATTAGTACCCGTAAGTAATTTGCCTGATAGACCCCGCTATTCCTTAAAGGAAAGTAACATTGCAATAACCAATCTGCATTTTTGCATAGTTTAAGTTCCTTGTACCCATTCTTTCCTGGCTGTAAAAGTTTTTTATTTGTACAACTCCTTAGAGTTCCTTTCTTTTCTTTTTCTTTTTCTTTCTTCTTTTTTTTCTTTTTTGGTGTGTTTTTTGTTAATAGTTTTATTACTGAGTGATGAAAACTCATAGACACAGCAAAAAGTTTAGTGGTTACCAGAGGGTAAGGGGACAAAAGGGTAGTAGATGAGGATAAAAGTTACCAAATATATGGTGATGGAGCTCCTTTCTTTCTGCTAGATTGTATGCTGCTGATTTGAATTGATTTTTGCTCAAATAAACTTAAAAAATGTAATATGTCCCAGTTTACCTTTTAACTGAAGTCATTTCAATTAGTTTAACTTTGTTTAAACATTATTTTTAACAAATGGTATCAGGGTAATTACTTATAAGTGTTGGATATATTACTTATAAGTATATTGGTATATTTAATAGGAACATTAAGTTTTAATAACAGTATTATAATTTCATATAATTTTCAACATTTCAACCATAAAATTTACATACCATAAAATTCAACCATTAAAAATGTGCAATTCAATGATTTTAGTATATTCCAAGAAGACTTATGCAATCATTACCACAATATAGTTTAGAACATTTTCATCACTCCCCTTAAAATACCCATTAGTAATCACTTCTTCCTCTCTTTCCCCATCTACGCAAATGCTAATTTTCTTTCTATGCATACATATGTTCCTATTCTTGACTTTTTTATATAAATGAAATTATATAACATGATATTTGTAACTGGTTTCTTTTAGCTTATTTCAAGTTTTACACATGTTGTAACATGTACCTGTACTTTATTATTTTTTAAAGTGACATAGTATTTCATTATAGGGATCTGCCACAATATGTTTATCCAACCTTTAGTTGATGGATATTTGGGTTATGTTCAGTTTTGGGGTATTAAAAAAATGCTGCTATGAAAAATCATGAACACTTTTTTTGGTGAATATTTGTTTTTACTTCTTTTTGGTATACACACCAAGGAGTGGGATTGCTGGGTCATAGGGTAACTATGTTTAACATTTGGAGAAAATATCAAATTATTTTTCCAAAGTCTAGAATTATGTTACATTCCAACCAGTGATGTATGAGGGTTTAAATAGTTTTATATCCTTACCAACACTTTTATTTATCTTTTTTATTGTAGTCATCCTCCTAAGTGTGAAGTGGTATCTCATGCTGCTGATTTTCATTTCCCTAATGGCTAATAACATTGAAATGATTTCATATACTTAGTCATTTGTATATTATCTCGGAAGAAAAGTCTGTACAAATGTTTTCATTTATTAACTGGCTTACTTTTCTTTTATATTACTGATTTGTTAGTGCTTTTTAAAATATTCTGTATACTAGTCCATTATTAGATACATAACTTGCAGATATGCCTTTAGAGTTTCTTTCTCTTTCATATTGGTATTATTTGCAGCATAATATTTTAAATTTTGATGTAGTTCAATTTAAGTATTTTTTTTTTGTCATATGTGCTTGTGGTGTCATATCTAAGAAACCATTACCTAAACCAAGATCACAAAGAATTCCTCTTATGTTTCCTTCTAAGACTTTTATAGTTTTAGCTCTAACATTTATGCCTATGATCTATTTAAAGTTAATTTCTGTAAGAGACCTTACTAATTATTTTACATGTGACAATCCAGTTGCCCTAGCATCACTTGTTGAAAGGAAGATTCTTTCACTATTGAGTTATTTTGGCAACCTTGTCAAAAGTCAATTGGTCATAAATGTTAGGATATTTTTTCCTTCTGAATTCTCAATTCTATTCCATATTTCTACATGTCTCTTCCTGTGCTGGTACAAATCGAATTATTGTAGTTTTATAGAAAGTTTTGAAATAAGAATGTATGAATCCTCTAACATTTTTCTTTTTCAAGATTATTGTGGCTCTTCTAGATCCCTCCCATTTCCATTTGAATTTAAAATCAATTTGTAATGTCTGCAAAAATGACAATTGATTTTGTCAGTGTTTTTACTAAATAAGTAAATTAATTGGGGGAGTATACTCACCTTAAAAACACTGTCTTCCAATTTATCAACATAGGATGTTTTTCCAATTATTTTGGTTTTATTAAATTTCTTTCATTGATACTTGGTAATTCTCAGTGTACAATTCTTATACTCCTTTTGTTACATTTATCTCTAAGTGTTTTAGTATCTTGATGATTTTATAAATTAATTGGTTCCTTAATTTTGTTTTTGATTTGTCCATTGTAGTCCATGGAAATAAAAAGGGTTTTGTATATTGATCTCATATTCCATAATCTTATGGAATTTGTTTCTTACTTCTAATATATATTTTTTGTGTGTGTTTGAATACCTTATAATTTTCTACATATGAGATTATGTCATCTACAGATAAAGTATTAATTCCTCCTTTTAAATTGGATGCTTTTTGTTGTTGTTGCTCTAATAGCCTTGGGAAGAACTTCTACTACAATATTGAATAGAAGTGGTAAGTAAGGGTAACTTTTGTATTCTTCCTAATCTTAGAAAGCATTCAGTCTTTCAGCATTAAGATGATGTTAGCTGTGAATTTTTTGATGTCCTTTATCAGTTTTAAGAATTCATTTTCAATCCTAGTTTTTTCTAGTGTTTTCAGTCATGAAAGAGTATTCAACTTTGTCAAATGTTATTTTGCATTTACTGAGATGAGCATGTAGTTGTTGTTTGGTTGAAATGGTTGATTACATTGATTTTCATATGTAACAGAATCTTGTATTTTTTGGATGAAACCCACTTGGTTATAACATGCAATTCCATATGTTGCTGGAATAAATTTAGTAATATTTTGTTGAGGATTTTTACATCTGTATGTAGAAAGGATATTGGTCTGTACGTCCTTTTTAAAATATTTTTATTTGTCAATTACAGTTCACATACAATATTATATTAATTTCAGGTGTACAACATATGGATTATACATTTATGTATCGTATGAAGCGATCACCCTGATAAATCTAGTACCCATCTGACACCATACATAGTTATTACAATATGATTTACGATATTCCCTAAGCTATATTTTATATCCCCATGACTATTTTGTAACTCTTGATTTGTATTTCTTAATTCCTTCCCCCTTTCACCTATCCTCCCAACCCCCTCCTATTTGTCAACCATCAAAATATTCTCTGTGTCTATGAATTTGTTTCTGTTTTGTATGTTCATTTATTTTCTTCTTTAGATTCCACATATAAATGAAATCATATGGCATTTTTTCTTTCTCTGACTTACTCCACCCAGCAGAATATCCTCTAGGTATCTACATCCATGCTGCTGCAGATGGCAAGATTTCCTTCTTTTTTATGGCTTAGTAATATTCCATTGTATATATGTACCACCTCTTCTTTATCCATTCATCTATTTTTGTACATCCAGGTTACCTCCATATCGGCTATTATAAATAATTCTACAATGAACAGATGGATGCATGTATCCCTTTGAAGTAGTATTTTGGGCTTCTTCGGATGAATACCCAGAAGTGGGATTACTGGGTCTTTTTTCCCATTATAGATTTTGTTTCAAAGTATATTTTGTCTAGAGTAAGCATTGCTAACCCAGTTTTTAATGTTTTTTGTTTTCATTTTGATGAAATATCTTTTTTCCATCCCTTTACTTTCAGTCTGTGTGTTTCTTTCAATCTGAAGTGAGTCTCTTGTAGGCAGCACATCTAAGGGTCTTATTTTCTTATCTACTTACCAACCCTATGTCTTTTGATTGGATCATTTAATCCACTTACACTTAAAGTACTCAATGATATATAGGTACTCATAGATATTGCCATTTTATTATTTATATTTTTCTTTTTTAAAAAAAGATAATATTTAACATTTCATGTAATACTGGTTTGATGGTGATGAAATCCTTTAGCTTTTTCTTGTCTGGAAAGCTTTTTACCTGTTGACAACTCTAAAGGATAGCTTTGCTGGGTACAGGAATCTTGGTTGTAGGTCTTTGCTTTTCATCACTTTGAATATTTTGTGCCAATTCTTTCTGACATGCAGTTGCTGTTGAGAAATCAGCTGACAATCTTATGGGAGCCACCTTGTAAGTAACTAGTTGCCTTTCTCTTGTTGTTTTTAAGATTTACTCTTTGTCTTTAAGTTTTGGCATTATAATTATGATGTGCCTTGGTGTGGCCTGTTTGTGTTATCTTGTTTGGGACTCTCTGTGCTTTCTAAACTTGTATGTCTATTTCCTTTGGTAGGTTAGGAAGGTTTTCTGTCACTATTTCTTCAAATATGTTCAGAATCCTCTGTTTTCTCTCTTCTCCTTCTGATACCCCTATGTTGCAAATGTTGGTATGCTTGATGTTGTCCCAGAGGCCCCTTAAATTATCCTCATTTTTTGGATTCTTTTTTCTTTTTGTTGTTCTGATTGGGTGTTTTCTACTACTTTGTCTTCCAGATTGCTCTTTCAGTGCTCTGCTTCATCTAATCTATTGTTGATTCCTTCTAATGTACTCTTTATTTCAGTTATTGTATTCTTCATTACTGACTGGTTATTTCTTATGTTTTCTATCTCCATTTTTATATTTCCTATCTCTGTGTTGAAGTTCTCCCTGAGATCACTGAGTATCCTGATAACCAGTTATTTGAACTCTGCATCTGATAGATTGCTCATCTCAATTTGTTTAATTCTTTTTCTGGAGCTTTGTTCTAGTCTTTCATTTGTGACATGTTTCTTTGTCTCACAATTTTGGCTTCCAAACAGGGGTTTTTCTTCTGTGTATTAGGTAGAGTTGCTATGTCTCCCTGTCTTGGTAGAATGGCCTTATATTGTAAATGTCCTGTGGGGCTCAGTGGCACAGTCTCTTTGGTCACTTGACCTGCGTGCTCTAGGTGTATCACTTGTGTGGGTTGTATGTGCACTTCTGTTGTAGTATAGCCTTGGCTGCTGTTTACAGATTGTTGGGTAGATTGACCCTGGAGCTCATTGGTTGTGAAGACAAGCCATGATTACAATGGAGGAGCTGTTGTGCTTGGGCTAACCCTATGGAGCAGGTTTTCTTTAGTGGGTTCTGGTACCTGCCAGTTCTGCTCTCTGCATGTGTCATTTGTGAAGGTGGATGGGTGGTGCTCTGGGGTTGTCTGAAGGTGGTCAGCAGGTGTGTTGGTTCTGGGACCTCTTTGGAAGGACTCTGTTGCAGGACAAGTTCAGCTGTTGACAGTGCCCTGCCCAGGGCCACTTGGTATGAGCTACAAAGTGATGTGCAGATGGTTGCCACTTGTGCGGGACTTGGAGGTCCCTATGAGAGGCTGAGCAGCAAACTGAGATTAACTGCCATTAGTGCTGGGTTTGTGGCTATTAGCAAGAAGTAGAGGACATTCCAAGTCCAGATGATGCTTGTTTGGGGTTTATGAACTTTTGAGAGATTTTAGGGAAGTCCACAGCAAGAGCCGAGACAGGACATTTTTATGAAAAAGCCACTGGAAGCAGCTTGGGTGGCCCAGAATGTGGGTGGAGCAGGGTCTCAGAGAATCTCCAGGGTGAAGGGAATAGTGTTAGCCAGATATGGTACCTGCCAGTGTCTGCATGTGCCTGCTGGGTTGGGGAAGGTTCACCAAAGGAACAAAGGCTTCTGCCAGCACTTCTGTCTAGGAGAAAGCTTCTCCTCTAGCCCACACCCTGAAGCCAGACAATTCAGTTTTACTCCCATATGTCCCTAGTGTCTTTTGAGCTGTTTCCCCAGTGCTGTAGCTCAGAGCAACTACGTCCATGTACTGGCCCTTTAAGGGGATCACCTAGAACTGCAGCTGACCTTGTCTCACTCAGCCACAATCTCCACTGGTTTTCACAGCCAGAAATTATTGCAACTTCTCTTCCTGGCACTGTGACACTGAGCCTGGGAGGCTGGTGTGGTGCTGGAACCCCTTGATTCTCAGGGCTAACCTCAACAGCCAAGATGTCATTCCTGACTTAACTGCCACTTGTGGGTGAGAAACAGCCCACTCTGCGGCTCCACCCCTCCTGTCAGTCTGGACATGGCTTCTTCTGTATGTCCTTAGTTATAGAACATCTGTTCAGCTAGACTTCAAGCGATTCTCAACAGTGGTTGTTCTTTAGTTTAGTTGTAATTTTGATGTGGTCATGAGAGGAAGCAAGCACAACATTTACTTATTCTACAATCTTGACCAGAAGCCTGTAATTCCTTTCCTTGTAATTTTTGTCTATTTTTGGTCTTGAGGTAATTGAGACCAAAGTCTAACATATTAGACTATGTTATAAGTAAACATATATTTATTATTTTTTGCCTACATTTAAAATTTGGTATTTCTTAACATATGAAATCTCTTATTATTGTTTCCTTTCCATTAGTTCTAGAATTTCTCTTTTGAATCTAATTATATTGTAAACAAAGTTTATCTTCTGTACCTGTCCTCACAGTTTTAGTTTTTTTGTGTTTTGTTGTTGTCATTGTTGTTAATGTTTTATTTTAATTGTTTTTTATTTTATTTTTTGCTTTATCTTACTCATCTTAGTTCTAGGAGAATGTCTCAAATTTTTCATCATTTTTACATGACATTTTTTTCTGCACATGCAATATTTTGTTTCTTGCTTTCATTATCACTTGTACAGTAGTCCCCCTTTATCCACAGAGGATATGTTCCAAGACCCCAGCAGATGACTGAAACTGCAGATAGTATTGAACACTCTATACACTATGATTTTTCCTATACATATGTCCTTATGACAAAGTTTAATTTATAAATTAGGCACAGTAAAATTTAACAGTACCTAATAATAATTAAAACAATTATAAAAATATATAGTAGTAAGTTATGTAAATATGGTATCTCTCTCTCAAAATATCTTACTGTACTGTAACCACCCTTCTGATGATGATGTGACATGATACAATGACTATATGATGATCTGAGTGAGATAAATGTTTATGTACTGTTACATAACATTAGGCTACTATGTATAAGGATTACTTGAACATAAATACTTCAATACCATGAAAGTTGATCTGATAACCAAGAGGGCTAATAAGTGACTAAGTGGGTAGCACATACAGTGGGGATATGCTGGACAAAGAGATCATTCACATCTCAGGAAGGACAAAGCAGGATTGTGTGAGATTTCATCATGCTACTCAGAAGGACCTCAACTTAAAACATATGAAATGTTCATTTGTGGAATTACCCATGTAATTTTTTTGAACTACAATTGACTGTGGGTAACTGAAACTGTGGGAACCAAAATCGTGGATAAGGGAGGGACTACTCTAATTTTTTTTAAAATGTAATTTTCATCTCTAAGCAATTTTACCTGAAACTCAGATTTTTTTTCCTTTTAAATTTTCTTACTCTAGTTTTATAGATACAATATCCCCATGACTATTATTAAAAACCTGAGTTAGATACTGTATTTTGCCATGTATAATATGCACCCACATTTTCAACCCAAACTTTTAGGGAAAAAAAAGCTTTTATTTTAATTTTTTAATTCAAATTTTTATTTTTTTTATATTTAGGTACTTGTTTTGTACTATAAAGGAATTTTAACATTTATTTATTTATTAATTTATTTGTGATTACACTTTTAACTCATACGCATAAATACAAGAATTAAAAACATATAAATACGGAATTATTACTACCCATGTATAATGTACATCCTTATTTTTCCCTCACTAATTTGGGGGGAAAAAAGTGTGTATCATACATGGCAAAATATGGTATTACCTAAATTTTTCTGGATTATTGAAATATTTCCATTGAGGAGAGAAACATTTTCTCTCATCGAGTACATTTTCATGAGTTAGATGAGATTTCTTTTTTTACTAATTTTATTTTTGAAATAATCTCACTGTCACAATTTTTTCTTGTTGAAGCTATCATCGTAAAAGAAGACCTGCATCCTGATATTTTCCTTGAAATAGTTTCTTATTTGAAATTTATCACCTCTGTGATTTAGAAATAGGTGATGAGGATACTTTTTTTTTTTTTTTTTTTTTTTGCTATGCCTACTTCATGATGCTCTTTAATGAGATACTCTCATTATTATATGATGATATTTCTGATGTGAAGTCATTGTTGGAAATCGTTTACTTCATCACTCTCATCCCATAGTATGTTAGCTCAGGCTGCCATAGCAAAATACCACAGACTGGGTGGCTTAAACAATAGAAATTTTTTTCTCATAGTTCTGAAGGCTAGATATGTCTTTGGCTTTTGAAATTTGACTATGCTGTCTCAAGGTATGGATGTCTTTGAGTTTATATTAGTTGAGTTTATTTCTTGCATGTGTAGATTAATGTTTTTCATCAAATTTAAGAAATTTTAACTTTCATATTTCTTCAAGTATTTTTTCTCTCTTTTTCCCTCTCCTTCTATTTTAGACTCCTATTATGAATATATTGGTATATGTAATGGTGCCGTACAGATTTCTGAGTTTGTGTTTATTTTTCTTCATTCTGTTTTCTTTATGATACTCAGACTAGATAATCTCAATTAACCTAGCTTTAAGCTTATTGATTGCTTATTCTGTCAGTTCAAAAACCATTTAGCACTATCAATGAGTTTTTCATTTTATTTGTGTTTTCAGCTGTGTAACTTCTATTTGGATTTTTAAAAAATAATTATTTATTTATTTATATTCTTAATTGTGAGTTAGTATTCTCACACTTTTTAAAAGGTCTTTAGACATGACTTCTTTAGATCTTTGAATATATTTATGTAAATGGTTTATTTTTTTTTCCTAGTAAGCCAAACACCTGACTACCTCAAAGACAGTTTCTATTGATTGCTATTTTTCTTGTGTATGGGTTGTATTTTCCCGTTTATTTGTATATTTCATATGTTTTGTTTAAAACTAAATGTGATAAACAGTATGATGTAGATTCTGAAAGTCAGAATATCCTTCTCCATAAGGTATATTCTTGGTGCTGTTTGCTGTTGTCTTTTGTGTGGTGATACTATTAATTTTGTGACATAATTTTTTCATTATTTGAAGTCCATAGTATGTATTTTTCGGTATTTTTTGTCTATTCAAACCACTAGAGTCTCAGCATAGTTCATTTATTTGTCAGCCAATGATTATTCAGAGATTTTCTGCATTCTATGTACTAATAAGTTTTCCAGCTTCAACAGTTCTGTAGTTTTCAATTGCTTTAGAATTTATTTCTTTGTGCAGTGCATCAATGTTAGCAAGAGGTTTTAGATTTTCTTTTAGTTAAATGTGCCTACCTAGACATGCACAATTATATCTCAGAATTTTAAAGGTCCCTATGGTTATCTCATTTTTCAGATTTTTCTTTTACATTTTTTGGCAAGGAATTTATGATGTTAGAAATTGTTATTGATTATTTTCAGCAAATGCTCTGGGGATTTTTTTTTTTCTTACTGAGTGAGCTTTGAGTAAGATCAAATAAAGACAAATCCTATGAATTGGGCTTTTCCAGGGAGCTTCCAAATAGGTAAAATTGTCAGAACAGTCTGGGGATTGAGGTTTCTGGAGAGTTGCAAAACTATTCTGCCTCCTCTAGTTGCAGCTACAGTGCGTATTTTCATTGCTACCATGTTGCAAGGCTGGGAACAGAGCAAATTAAAATACCACAATGTTTCCATATTTTTGCAAACTTTAGTTAATTTCTGGGGATTGGAAAAGGTAATTTTGATAATTTTTCCAAAGTTCTGGTTGATTTTATTTATTTTGCTTCTTATTACCACAACTGAAGACAAAGGGGCCCAAGAAAATAAAATTCAAAACTAAAGATCATAATGAACAAGATAAAATCACCTGTATTGGTAAATAATTACATATTTTAAAGTAAATAAATAGTATTACAGACCAAAATTATTAGCAATACATTTGTAAAATAGTTGTAGTTTATTACAACTACTTATAGTAAAGGCTCCAGTTATATGAGTTAAGCCTTTTGAAACCTCCTAGGCCCAATAAGACACTATCTAGAACATAGATGTTTTATCCATCTCTTCTTTCAACTGCACAAATTTCTGGCTCAAAGAATCCTGAGAAATGAAATCATTTCTTTTTAAGCAAGCAATTTTTAATGTTTTATTAGATAACTGATGCAATTGTCAAATAGGGAAATACTACATTTAACATATATATATATATAATTATTGGGGAAGGGGAGCAGGACTTTATTGGGGAACAGTGTGTACTTCCAGGATTTTTTTCCAAGTCAAGTTGTTGTCCTTTCAATCTTAGCTGTGGAGGGCGCAGCTCAGCTCCAGGTCCAGTTGCCATTGCTAGTTGTAGGGGGCACAGCCCACCATCCCTTGTGGGACTCGAAGAAGCGAACTGGCAACCTTGTGGTGGAGAGCCCACTGACCCATGTGGGAATCGAACTGGCAGCTTTCGGAGTTAGAAGCATGGAGATCCAACCGCCTGAGCCACCAGGCCGGCCCTACCTCCAATATATTTTTAATTAGTTTCATTGAAGTATATGTATCAAGATAGAAGTATAAACCATGAAGAGGGAAGATTTCAAATCTAGGAAAGGGTGAAACTTCCTCCTCCAGGACAGCAGTGGATGACAAATAGTCAATAGACCTATCTTAAGAAGTTATTTGAGGATTTAATACAGGGGAATTGATAGTGACTGAGAGGTCAGTAAAGAAAAAGAAGACATGGACTTTAGAGCATACATTCTAGGAAAGCAGTAAAGACTATTCCTTGGATAAGGAACCCATCAGTCCTAGAGAGCAACCAGCCCAGTTTGAACAGAATGATAATGGACTATGATGAGGGGGACTCAAACTAAAGTTAATTGGATTTAAGAGATAGTATGACAAAAAAATCAAGAATGTAATAAAAATTAATTAGAATAAAGATCAATTTTAAAATCTAGGAAGAACAAAAAGCTATATATAATTATGTCATGGTCCCATTACATGCAACTTAAAAGATCTTGTGATTTTAAGCTATTAATGGATTAGAAGTCTAGCAAAGCCATTACATCTTGGTTTTAGGCTCAATATTAATACTGGAATATGATGAAGATTTCAAAAATTTGTGGAAATTTTACATAGGCTTAATAAAGTTTATATTTTTTATCAGCAAATAAAATATGAAGAATTTTGTGGACAATTTTCTGAAAAAGCATAATTTTTTAAATATAAAATATTAAAATTAAAACAGATATTTGACAAAGCAAAATTTATATAATCTACATATTTGTATAATATGTAGATTGTGTAATATTATTAACCTAATTAAAATTATTCTACTTCTTAAATTTAGCCCTGTAGTTATTCTGTGACTAAGTCCTCATTTTGCATATAAAGAAACTGAGATCCAAAAAAGTTGAGTTACCTTTCCAAGATCATAAAACTGTTCAATAGTGAATCTAGAACTATATTTCTGGCATTATACATCTGATGTTTGTCGTCTTCTTTCTTCTGTTTTATTCTTTTCTCTTCCTCCTCTTTTTATTTTCTTTATCTTTCTTTTTTCTTCTCCTCACACTACCATCATTTAAAAAAAAATTAGTTCAAATCCCATTAACATCCAAATAGTTATCATATCATATCTATCTATCTATCTATCTATCTATCTATCTATCTATCTGTATCTATCTATCCTCTATAAATTTATATTATGTTGGTAATGACTAGAGAATGTCATATTCTGATAGGTATGCAGAACTTTTGGTGGAATAAACAAATGCACTTATGTTTTGAGCTCTGTACCTTGGCGCTCATATATTTTATTTTAATACATGCCTCTTAAATAAATAACATGTTGTTTGCCAAGTCCTTTATGTTACATATTTTATACTTTGACTTGTACTTAATGATAGTTATTTATCATTTTAACAGCTATGACCATTTAATGAGGTCATTGTAAAAAAGTTGATCTTTCCCTATGACTTTTCTGATATGGACTTATAAACTTTTTGCTACTGGGTTGCTTTAGGTTCATTAGTCTTATTTCCCTTCCTATCTACCTTGAAAACAGATTCTATAAACTATGTATTCATAAAGTACTATGCCAATATAAATAAGAGCATATTTTCTGTTATTATTCCTATAATGAAGAAATCTTTCCTTGATGATTTGTTGTTGACCAATTTTAGTTTGCTCTCCTCCTTAATATCTGACATATACTAAAAACTCAACATGAAAGTATTGATCAATTTATAAATGGAGAACATGTGAAATTATTTCTGTTACTGTTTTGTTATCTATTCCATAGGTTGAAAGATAGAATAATGTTTGGATAGTCTAAAACTGCATGGTATTCTTTCTTAAATATACATACATATACGAATTATTTAAACATGTATATTTTCTGTGATGTCTATGCCATATAGTTTGAAGCAAGATCCTTTGAATTAAATTTAAATTTGTAATGCTAAGCATGGAAAATATAGATAAGTTATATTTGGGAATTTGAGCTTTGGTCAGGAAAAGTTGAACATGGACTTAAGAGGTACTTGGCATATGGTTTTGAGAACTCTCAATGGTAAACTGAAAACATTCACCCAACTTTGTGAGGATTGAGAGATTTTGTTAATTTGAAAAGAATCAACAGTTGTTCTTCTCAGTTTTTTTCAATTTCTGTTAAAATGGAATTTATTTTTCAAGATCAGTGATATTGAGCAAAATCAACACTTTGCTTCATAAAATCACTAGCAGAAAAGTTTACTTTTTATAGTACCAGTCTTAGTATATGTAAAAATATTGTGTCTTTGTTTTTGAATGTATTGAATAAGTTATTATATATCTTATGTATTTCATTTAATATGTTAATATTAAATAAAAAAAATGTTGTCCAAAATGATAGTATTCAAGTCCTAGCAAGCATAGAAATTTCTGAAGATGATAATAAAGTGTAGATTCCCAATCTGTGTCCCATATATCCTGTTAATACGAATGTGTGAGCCCATAATTTTTTCTTTTGTAAAACAGACCTTCTAAACATGACTCAAGTGATCTACAGGCATGTTTTGAGAGACAGTGGTCCAAGCCAATGTCCTTTCTTTTTAAGAACATTTTTATGAAATTTGAATTAAATATTGTAATTAAATAAAATGGCTTATATGACATTGAAGCATATAGCTTTAAATTTAAATACTAATAATATAACATATATTATTCAAAGAGGTCCAAAATGGAAGCTATATTAGTATATTATGTGGTCATACCAAAGTTAAGTCCCCAAAGTGCCCTGGTTAAGCAAATAGATATTAGATTTGAGTTGTCCACATAAAATAATTTCAACTAAGTATTATTGTATTTTTTTAAAAAATGATGACAAAATATGAAACAAATATTTAAACATATCAATTTTTAAGAAAAACTTAAACTATTACAATATTTAAAATCATATAAAATAGGTGCATAAAAAGTGATAATATACTGAACAGATTATGGTAATCTCCTAAATTTAGCAAAGTTCTCACTTCTTATTTACGTGAAAATACTTCTTAGATAATAAATGAGGGTGTAGCGGCTAAAAGGTCAACTGAAAATAAATCTGTGACTTATGAGGACACCATGTGTTTCTTATACATTTTGAAGGTCAGAAATTAAAGCAACAATGGCCTATTCAGGGAAAAGTTTTTCTATAATTGGATGTTAATAATTAAGTAAATTATGTTATGAATATAGTCCAGTTCTGAGGGGGCAAGATAGAGGGTTAGATAATCTCTGTGCTTGCATCCTCTCATGACCATATTAAGATTACAACTAAATATGAACAGTCACCTGGAGAACCAGCTGAATACAAGCTGAACATTTCTATAATTTAGTTCTATAACTAAGGATACAAAGAAGAAACCACATCAAGATTGGTAAGAGGGGCGGAGAGGCAAAATGGACTGACACCAGAGCTGCATGTGGTGGTTAAAAATTAGTCAGGATATCTCAGCAGTAAAGGTCCCCTCCCAGAGGAGGAAGGGACCCCAGCCTTTCACCTGGCTCCCCAGTGACAGGAAGAGGATCCCCACAACATCTGGCTGTGAAAAAACAGTGGGGATTAGGACCACCTGAATGCTATGGAAGGCTGCTGGAAACCCAGGCATCTCCTTAAAGGACCAGAGCACAGATTCAGTCGCTCACCGGCACTCACCCTGGGCTCCAATGGAGTGATGGTGACTTGGAAGAGGCCAGAGACATACAAGGAGAGACTAAGATGTGTGGCTTCAGGATGAGGACTGGAGGGAGAGTCACTATTTTCTCTGTATCAAACCATCCTCCTGTGAAGCCTACAGGTGGGGGACATCTTTCCTGTGTTGATTTCTCCCTCACATGGCCTAATCTGAATCTGCACTAGCCTGGTGAACTCCCTGGGACACCACCCCACTCAACTTGTGCAATACCAGAGCCATTTTCTAAGACCAGCAGCCAGCAATGCCCTGAACAACCCAGGAGGCTATTTCAGCAGGAAATGGCTGGCCTTAATGCTGGAGGAGCTTTTGTGGTCAGTAGCCAGCCCTGGCTTACCCTACAGCGTTTCTGCACAAATCTCAGGGGTCAGAGGTCCCGGGGGGTAGTGGCTAAACTCAGTATGTTATAAGCCTTTTGCAGAGTAGCTTGAGTCTCAGCACTGGCACCAAACCAGAGTCTACATTAACCTGGTGAATACCACTTGACCTATCCTGGTGACTCCCTAAGATCCTACTTCACCCAACTCATGTACTGCCCATGGCTTTTTCAGTGGCTGAGAATTATAGGCAGCTGACAGGCAGCAGTAAGTCTCAGAGTGCCCTGGGCTTTTTGAGTAACTACCCCAGACCCAGTACTGATGAAAGCAGTTCTCAGTTCATAACATGGACTCGCCCATGCACCTCCAGGTCAAGGACAGGCAGCAATCAACTACAGATCACTTGGAAGCTCCTACCAGGAAGTCCTAGGTAAGACACAGACAGTAGCTGACCTGGGTCTGCATAGGTGCTCCTCCCATGAGGTCCCAGGACCAACATACCTGGAGGCCTGATTCAGAACACAACAGAGCACCATCCAATTAGCCCCATAAACAGCACACCCAAAGAGTGGTCTCAGCAGGCAGCATTGGGACAAATCTAGCTCCACAGGTTAAGTCCCCCCTCAAAACAGGCTGTATGATATGGGAATGGCCAAACCCCACAGCCAGTCAACCTGGGGGTCAATCCCATCCACTGACATGCCAATAGCAATCAAGGCTCAAATACAACAGAATGTACATACAACAAACACAAGAGACACTCCTGGAACACCCAGTGCAGGTCATCAGGGAGACTGTGCCCATGGGCCCCATTGGACATCTACTACCTAAGGCCACCTGGCCAAGATGGAAGACATAACAAATCTAATGCATAGATACAAACACAGGGAGGCAGTTATAATTGAGAAATATGTCCGTAATGAAAGAACAGGAGAAAACTCTAGAAAAATAACTAATAAAAATGGAGGTAAGCAACCTACCAGTACAGAGTTCAAAACAATAGTTATCAGGATGCTCAATGAACTTTGTGAGAACTTCAACAAAGAGACAGCATGCATAAAAAAAGACATGTAAACTATAAAAAACAACCAGTTAGAAATGAAGACTACAATAACTGAAATGATGAATGCATTATAAGCGACAAATAGTAGATTAGATGATGCAGAGTGTCAAATCAGCAATTTGGAAGACAAGGTGAAGTGTTTCCCCCAAAATAAAACCTAGCCAGACAATCAGCTCTAATGCATCTTTTGGAGCAAACATTAACATAAGACCCAGTCTTATTTTACTATAATATAAGACTGAGTCTTATGTAATATTATAGTAAAATAAGACTGGGTGTTATATTAATGTTTGCTCCAAAAGACGCATTAGAACTGATTGTCCAGCTACATCTTATATTCGTGGAAAGACAGTAGCAGTAAATACCCAGTCAGAACAGCAAAAATAATTTTTAAAAATGAGGATAGTTTAAGGGGTCTCTGGGACAACATCAAGTGTACCAACATTTGTATCACAGAGGTACTAGGAGAAGAGAGAAAGCAAGGAATTGTGAACCTAGTTGAAGAAATAATGATGGAAAACCTTTCTAACCTGGCAAAGGAAATAAGGAAATAGACATACAAGTCCAGGAAGTGCAGAGATTTCCAAAAAAGATGGACCCAATCAGGCCCACACCAAGACGTATCATAATTAAAATGCCAAAGATTAAAGACAAAGAGAGAATCCCAAAAGCAGCAAGAGAAAAGCAACTAGTTACTTACAAGGTGGCTCCCATAAGATTGTCAGCTTATTTCTACACACACAGAAACTTTGCAGACCAGAAAGGATTGGCACAAAATATTTAGTGATGAAAATCAAAGGCCAACAACCAACATCCCTCTAACCAGCAAAGCTATCATTTAGAATTAAAGGACAGATATAGAGCTTCTCAGACAAGAAAAGCGAATAGAGTTCATAATCACCAAACCAAAATTGCTAGAAATGTTAAAGAGATTTCTTTAAGAAGAAGAAGGGGAAGAAGATAAACCATCAATATAAATAGCAAAATGGCAGTAATTAGGTATCTAACAATAATCACTTTAAATATTAATGGATTAAATGTTTCAATTGAAAGACATAGGGTGGTTACCAACTGTACTTTCTAATCCTCTCACCTTGCCCTTTATCCCTACCCCTCCTCCATCTAGGAACACTCAGTTTTTCCTCTATGTATCTCAGACTGTTTCTGATTAGTTCATACATTTATTCTTTTCTTTAGATTCCACATATAAGTGAGATCATATGGTATTTGTCTTTCTCTGTCTGACTTATTTCACTTAACATAATGTTCTCTAGGTCCATCCATGTTGTTGCAAATGGTAACATTTCTTTCTTCTTTACGGCTATGTAATACTCCATTGTATAAATGTACCACAGTTTCTTAATCCAGCCGTTCATCAATGGGAATTTTTGTTGTTTCCATGTCTTGGCTATTGTGTATGGTGCTGCAATAAACACAGGGGTGCATAAAATTTTTTGAATTAGAGTTTTGGATTTCCCCGGATAAATACCTAGGAGTGGAATTGTTGGGTCATAAGGTAGTTCCATTTTCAGATTTTTGTGATGTCGGTAACCACAAGATTGCCACGGGAAAATGAAAGTCAATTTGGGGAATGTAATCAATAATGTTGTAAAGATTTTGTAGGGTATCCAATGGATACCCTACTTGTCTCATTGGGGAGACCACCTCAGGGATGATGTAGATGCCTGATCACTGTACTGTACACCTGAAGCTGAAGTTGAACAATAATGAATGCCAAGTCTATCTATCTATCACCTATCTATCATCTATCTATCTATCTATCTATCTATCTATCTATCTATCTATCTATCTGGTTACAAGAAGAGGAGTACAGCATTAGGAATAGAGACAATGGAAATGTAATGTCTGTGTGTGATGTCAGAGGGGTAGTGGATGGGGGGAGGAGGATTGTCACTGTGTGAGGGACATAAATCATAAATGTCTAACTAAAAAAAAACCTATTTGCAAGTAAATAAAACCTAAATAAAAAAAGACATAGGGCGTTTGAATGACAAAGAAAACAAGACCCTTACATATGCAGTATACAAAAGAAGAACTTCTGATCAAAAGACACACACACACTGAAAGTAAAGGGATGGAAAAATATCCTTTATGCAAATGAAAATGAAAAAATGCTGGTGTAGCAATACTTATATCAGACAAAGACTATAAAACAAAGTCTATAATAAGAAACAAAGAGGGACTTTACATAATGATAATAGGATCAATCCAACAGGATACAACATTTGTAAACAATTATCCACCCAAGGTAGGTACATAGGAGTACCTACACTGTTTCCCGAAAATAAGACCTAGCCATACAATCAGCTCTAATGCATCTTTTGGAGCAAAAATTAACATAAGACCCGGTATTAGATTTAGATTAGATTACATGATATTACATTCAGTCTTATATCATAGTAAAATAAGACTGGGTCTTATATTAATTTTTGCTCCAAAAGATGCATTAGAGCTGATGGTCTGGCTAGGTCTTATTTTTGGGGAAACATGGTAAACATATAAAGTGAACACTGACTGACATAAAGGTAGAAAGCAACAGTAATACAATCATAGCAGGGGACTTTAATACCAGCAATGGATGGATCTACCAGACAAAAAATTAACAAGGAAACTGCGGCCTTAAATGGCTCACGAGGCCAAATGGATTTCATCGATATTTTTAGAGCATTTCATCTCAACGTAGCAGAATATACATTCTTTTCAAGTTCACATGGAACATTTTTCAAGATAGACCATGTGTAAGGCCAGAGAACAAGACTCAGTAAATTTAAGAAGATTGAAAACATATCACCTGTGTTCTCTGACCACAATGATATGAAACTAGAAATGAATTACAAGGAAAAATTAAAAAACACATGGGAGCTAAACAACATGCTGCTAAATAATGAATGGATCAACAATGGGATCAAAGAAAAACAATCAAAAGATATCTTGAGACAAATAAAAATATTAGGTTGGTGCAAAAGTAATTACAGTTTAAAAGGTTAAAACTAATTGCAAAAACTACAATTACTTTTACACCAATCTAATAACACAAAGACCCAAAATCTTTGTCACACAGCAAATGCAGTCCTAAGAGGGAAATTTATAGCAATACAGGCCTACCCGGAGAAGTATCTCAAATAAACAAGCTAAACTTACACTTAAAGGAACTAGAAGAAGAACAATAAACAAACCCAAAGAGAGTAGAAATAAGGACATAATAAACATCAGGGTGAAAAAAACAACAACACAGTTTTAAGAAACAATACAAAAGATCAATGAAACCAAGAGCTTGTTCTTTGAAAAGATAAACATAATTGATAAACCTTTAACCAGACTAATCAAGAAAAAAAGGGAGAGGACCAAAATAAAATTAGAAATGAAAGAGAAGTGACAACAGACACCAGAGAAATACAAAGGATTATAAGAAAATACTACAAACAATTATTTACCAACAAATTGGACAATCTTGAAGAAATGGATAAATTCCTAGAAACATACAGTTTTCCAAGACTGAAACAAGAAACAGAAAATATGAACAGAGCGATCACTACAAACAAAAGCAAATCAGTAATAAAAAAACTCCCAACAAACAAAAGTCCTGGACCAGATGGGTTCATAGGTGAATTTTACCACCTATTCTCAAACTATGCCAAAAAATTCAAAGGAGGGAAAGCTCCTGAGCTCATTTTATGAGGTCACAATTACCCTGATTTTAAAACCAGATTAAGACATTACAAAAAAATGAAAATTATAGGCAGATATCCGTGATGAACACTGATGCAAAAATCCTCAACAAAATATTCGCAAACCAAATTCAATAATATATTAAAAAGATCACATAGCATAATCAAGTGGGTTTTATTCCTAGGATAGAAGGTTGGTTTAATATCTGCAAATCAATAAATGTTATAAATCACATAAAGACAATGAGAGATAAAAATCATTTGATCATATCAATAGATGCAGAAAAAGCATTTGACCAACCAGAATCCATTTATGATAAAAAAACTCTCACCAAAGTGGGAATAGAGGGAAATAGCTCAACATAATAAAGGTCATGTATGACAAACCTACAACTAACATTATATTATGCTCAACAAGGAAAAGCTTAAAGTGTTCTCCTTAAGATCAGGAACAAGACAAGAGTGTTCATTTTTACTACTTTTATTAAATATAGTATTCAAAGTCCTAGCCATAAAAGTCAGACAAGAAAAATAATAAAGGCATCCATATTGGAAAAGAAAGAATAAAATTCACTATTTGCACGTGACATCATACTATATATATAGAGAACCCTAATAATTCCACCAAGACTATTAAAACTGATAAATGACTTCAGTAAAGTAGCAGAATACAAAATTAATATTCAGAAATTGGTTGCATTTTTATACACCAATAACCAACTATCAGAAAGAGAAATTAAGAAAACAATCCCATTTACAATTGCTTTAAAAATAAAATAGCTAGGAATAAATTTAACCAAAGAGGTGGGAAAAAAAATAAATAAAAGACCCTTTCTCAGAAAACTATAAGACACTGAAGAAATAAACTGAAACAGATACAAACAAATGGAAGCGTATACCTTGCTCATGAATAAGAAGAATTAAAATTGTTAAAATGTCCACACCACCCAAAGCAATCTACAGATTCAAAGTAGTCCCTATCAAATTATCAACAGCATTTTTCACAGAACTAGAACAATAATCATAAACTTTATATGAATCCCCAAAAGACCCTGAATAGCCAAAGCAATCTTGACAAATAAGCGTGAATTTGGAGGTATCACACTACCAGATGTGAAACTATGTTATAAGACTATAGTAATCAAAACAACATGATACTGGCATAAAAACAGACACGTAGCTCAATGAAACAGAATAGCAATCCTAGAAATAACCCCATGTCTATATAGTTATTTAATCTATGACAAACGAGGTCAGAATATATAGTAGGTTAAAGACAGTCTATTCAATAAATGGTATTGGAAAAACTGGACAAATACATGCAAAAACAAAACAAAACAAAGAAAACAAAAAAAGGAAGAAAGAAAGAAAACAGACCATCTTTGTTCTCTGTATGCAAGAATTAACTCAAAATGGATTAAACACTTAAATGTAAAACCCCAAACCATAAAACTCCTAGAAGAAAACACAGGCAGTAAGCTCTCTGACATTGCTCTTAGTAATATTGTTTCTGACCTATTTCCTCAAGCAAGGGAAACAAAAAAAATAAATAAACAAATGAATTACATCAACCTAAAAAGTTTTTACAAAACCTTTTGCAAAGTAAACCACCAACAAAATAAAAGGAAATCCCACTGAATGGGAGAAGTTATTTGCCAATGATACATCTGATAAGGGGTTAATATCCAAAATTTATAAAGAACTCATATAACACAACACCAAAGAACAAACAATCCAATTGAAAAATGGGCAGAGAACCTGAATAGCCATTTCTCCAAATATGACATACAGATGGCCAATAGACATATGAAAATTTGCCCAGTGTCACTAATTATCAGAGAATTGCATATTAAGACCAGGATGAGATATCATCTCACACCTGCCATTCGGCTATCATTAACAAATCAACAACAAGTATTTGAGAGGATGCAGAGAAAAGGGAATCCCCAGGCACTGTTGTGGAATTGCTAATTGATGCAGCCCCTATGGAAAATAGTATGGGGGTTCCTCAAAAAATTAAAAATAGAACTACCATGAGACCCAGAAATTCCAGTTTTGAGTACTTATCTGAAGAAATTTAGAACAGTAATTCGAAAAGATATATGCACCACTATGTTCACTGCATTGTTATTTACAATAGCCAAAATATGGAAGCAACCTAAGTGCCCAACAATAGATGAATGAATAAAGAAGAGTTGGTACATATATACAAAGAAATATTACTTGGTCTTAAAAAAGAATGAAATCTTACTGTTTGCAACAACATGGATGGACCTAGAGGGTACTTTATCAAGTGAAATAAGTCAGACTGAGAAGGACAAATGCCATGTGATCTCACTTATATGTGGAATCTAAAGAATAAAACAAATGAGCAAACAGAGCAGAAAGGGACTCATGGATACAGAGAACAGACTAATGGTTGCCAGAGGGAAGTGGCTTCGGGGACTGGATGAAAAAGGTGAAGTGATTAAGAAATACAAATCTGTAGTTATGAAATAGTCACAGGATGTAAAGTATAGCATAGAGAACATAGTCAATAATATTGCAACAGCTATGTATAGTGCCAAGTGGGTACTAGACTAATCAGGGGAATGGATGCATAAATTATATAAATTTCTAATCATTATCCTGTACACATGAAGCTAATATGAAATAATATTGAATGTCAATATAACGGAAAAAAATAAATATGTTTTAAAAAAGAAAATATTCCAATTCTAGCTGCAGAAATTATCCACTGCCATGATTATTCAAGGATAATCCAGATAAATGTTGAATACTTTGGGACCCTTTTAGCTTATTTCCAGTGACGTGAGCTCTATCTAATAGACGTGTATGTGTACAGTGTATCGGTCAGGGCACTATCTATTATAGGAGGCACCTCTAATGTGAAACGAAAATTGTCCTGATCCAGAGTAGTTGAAGTCGAAGAATAACTGTAAGTTTTTTCAAATAATTCATACAGTCAGAATATATTTTATACAGAGTGGTGCCATTTTATAAATGGGTCCTCTATAACATGGTGATTTTTCAACAGAGGTTGGAAAAATTCAGGGAGCAGCCAAGTATATGTCAGAGAGATGAGTGCTCTAGGAAGACAGAGAAGAAAATATAAGTTCCATGAAGCTTGAGCATGTTTTGTATGAGCAAGGAAAGCCAGCTGACCAATGAGGATGAGCAAAGTGAATGGTAAGGAGAGCATCAGTGACCACGTGGCCAGTGGTAGGATCCCTCTAAATACTAAGTAGTGACCTGACTAAGGGTGACACAACGGGAGAGATAAATCAAGGGATGTATAGTGTGGCCTAGATAATGATGATAATGGTTGAGTTTAGGTCAGTTGACAGAGATAAAGGGAAGTTGTCAGATTCAAGACAGATTTTTAAGAGAGATCTGAAGTTATTTTTATTTAGAATTGACATGAGGTGTGAAAGAGAATTCAAAATGATTTCACAAATTTTGGCCTAAGCAACTAGAAGAATTCAGTTTACTTTAGAATGGGGAAGACTGGAGTAAGAATAAATGTAGGGGTGGAAGCAGAGGAGACTTAGAATGAGATTGAACTTATTGTCTGTGATTCCTATTAGTTTTCCAGGTAGAATTTTGAGTGTAGTGTAGTCAAATATATAAATTTAAAGACAAAGGAATAGGTCAGGAATATAAATATGAAATGAGACCCCAAACAGAAATTCAGATTATATTGATTATGTCATAACAATAATGTTTAAAAAAGAACACTGGCATAATGTAATGGAAAGGAAAGTGGATTTTTTTTTTTTTTTTTGCAAAACTTGAGTTTAAATCTTAGCTCGACAACTTCAGAGCTAAGTTATCTTAAGCAAACAACCTAGCCTCCCAAACATCAATGTCCTCATCACTGAAATAGCGATAATAATGTCTAACTTACAGTATTGCTGTGATAGGCATTTTCTCATGTGTGTGCTTATATGATCTCATATTAGTGTGTGTGTGTGTGTGTGTGTGTGTACACACATGCAATAAGGATCGAAGCAGAGTGCCTTACAAACAGACCCATGTCAGATACTCAATAAATGGCAGCCATTATTGTTGCTGTAAATATTAAATAACTTGTTGAATCTTAAAATACAATATATTTTTTTTTCCATAATGGACCCCGAATATATTCAGTATTTTTGTTGGATGCATTGAATAACACACTCCCAACAAAACTTTTCAAGTATCTTCCTATTGGCCAGATATATATCTAAATTATCTCTGGTTTCATGATTAACTCTTAATCTCAAAATGTAGTAGGTCCTCTGGCAATCCCAAGGATATGTGGAAAAAGGTGACAAAAACACTTTCAAATAAAATATACAAGAAAGTTTGAAATAATTGAGAATTAACACAGAAATTAAAAACTCAAATTTCTTCTGAGATACACCCATAACCCTTTGTCTTTTATCTCTATAGAAATCATCACAGGATGTGGTACTTAATATTTTTTCCTCATTAATTGCATTGTTTCCCACAGACCACACTCTCCTTGACAGCAGATGGCTTTCATATTGAATCTCCAGGGCATATAACAGTTTCTGGCTCAATTTCAGGCCTGAACTGGTTGAATGAATGAGAGAAGCAATCTTTTTAATTGGACGTTCAAGTACGGCTGAGAAATAAATTTAGAATCTTATTTATTTTTATACATATATATTTTTTGAAATAAATTATGATTTGTAAACATTAATGATCGTTAGTAAATTAAATTTCTGGTGGTGTTTATTTATGCCAACAGTGGTTAAGGCATACCGTCTAATTTAATCTAGCAAAATACTTTAGTTAAGAATAGTAAATGCCAGACCTTGACACTTCATCACTTTTAATAACGATTTCCTTGTGCTTCTACTTAGATTTGTTTACTACTTAGACTTCTAGCAATCAGGAATTCTGAAATTTGTTGATGCTATTTTAAATCCTTTACCCAGCTATCATTTACAGTGGTAAAAGTGTTAATTCGCACATGCCAAATTAAATAACAGAACAGAACTATTTGGGGTCTTAAGTGTTGTTAAAATGTAAACAGCTTGTTTCATTTTCTATTATAAAAGTTTTGCTTTTGTAATATATATAAATTCTATGTCATGCAAAAAAGTTGATCTCTATCCTTTTCATATTTTTTCTAATATATTCTGTATGTTTCATTCAGTGATATTAAATTGATATTATGTATGTATTGAGATATAATATTTTCAACATATAAAAACAGAGTTTAAACTAATACAAACAGAAAAACAGGAGACATTCAAATAGTGATATTCCTTCCTGGAGGTAGCTTGGTATGACGCAAAGTATTTGGACTTAGAAAATTGGGAAGATATTGGTTTAAAAATCCTTATCTCTGCTAATAAAACAATGGGAGTGCAGTGAGTATTGACACATATCATGGAGAAACTTTGTGGGCATTATATGAAAAATCCTCAGCAAAATAGCTGACAGCACATGCTCAGAAGTTGTCAAGTTTTCTTCACCTTCCATCTAGCTCTATTTTATAACTGGAGAAAGAATGATTCAAACCAAAAGGCTTCCAAGACCATGATAAACCCAAATTGCTTGTATTGAGGGTGAATTTTCCATCAAATTTCTAAAATTAGGGTAGACATTGTAAGATGAAAAATCATTAATATGTTATCTTGACAAATTAAATTTTACAAGTTTTCAACACCTTCCTAATGACTGAAGATACAGAGTTTGAAAGAGCTAATGGTAACCCTCAATCAAGAAGATTATATGGTGAAAAACAGTTTTGAACACTATCTTTTCAAGTGCTCGTACAAATCTGCACTTGAAAAAAAAATTGTAAATTTTACTGGAGAGAAAAATCATATCAATTTTGAAGTAATGCTATTTGGCCTTTGAAAAGTGCAAGTAGTGCCTGTTAATAAGGTTACTGATTTATTTAGGCAACATAAAACCTGTAGCTGGCACTTTCAACTGTCATTTAAATTGTATTCAGCTTCAGTATAACTTGTATTCAGCTTCAATATAACTTGTATTCAGCTCATTTGTAAACCTTAGGAAACCAAATTTAATACTGTTTCAGAGATTAGAAAGAGTATATAATCTCTTTCCAACTCAAATCTGGCTGACAAAAACAATTGCTTGCTTTCTTAGCCATTCAAATTAATTGTGAAATCAAAATAAATAAATGATGATTAACTGGCTTGCCATTTGAACGTTGTCCCTCGCTTTACTCTGTCTACTATAAATTCTCATTTAAAATATACATTAAAGGCAAAATCATTTTTTTTTCATTGGAAGGCTATTATTTTTGGAAGTACACTAGCATTAACTCAATATCAATAAATAAATACCAATATTCAATCTTCTTCACTCCCTCCTTTACTGTCTCTTTTCCTCTCCCCGTTCCTTTTCTCTCTTTTCTTTTTCCCTTCTTCCTTCTTTCATAATCCTTTCTTTGTGTATGATGTACCAGATGAAATAAGACTTTTAAGTAGTTCATGTAACAGTTGTTCATTGTTAAGTTTTATCACACTAGACATAAGACTCTTTGTAATAAAAGTAAGTGAGGGTACTCTCAGTGAATTTATAGAGTAACTCCACTTCTCGCAGGGATTACTAAACTTTATCCCAAGAAAATAAGTATATTAAGTTTACAAAACCTGCAACATGAACTGACTAATTAGAAACAAGAAATAACTCTCTTTTTAGCTTTCTAATATGTTTGTAGAGCCAGAAATATGCATATATGTTTGTGTACATATGGGTAATTTATGTATGTGTGCAGTTTATATGTGTATCTTCCTTGTTACATAATTACAGATTTATCTATAGAAGTATTGAATTACTTTATAGGGTTAGCTTGCTTAACACATTCTTTTAAGACAGTTTGGGAGGGTGGTACAGATCATTAATGTAAAATTAACTGTACCAATCATGATAAATTTATGTGCTTCTCTCATATTCCCCCCATTTTGGGATGTTTTCAATATTATTTATTCTTATAACTGCACATAAAGGCTTTAAAATATCTTTCTGTCTCTGTTTCTCCATTTTGGCTGTTTATTTAGCTGTTAATTATTTATTTTGGTCATCAATGTATGCCTTGATTGCCCAACAAGAAGTATGTATCTTGTGAAATCTTCACATTTTTAAATGATTTTAAAATGTATAGAACTATACTTTGAACATAGAAAGTTTATGACTTACGGATTAAAATAATAGAGTCACTTGCAAATATACTATATAAACTTATCAACCACAGAAAATAATTCAAAGCCTATTAATGAGAAGCATTATATGGATATATGAAAAACAGAAAATAAGTATGTGCACATTCTAAATTACCTATATATGGACAATGTATTTCAGAAACATCATTTAGACCTGCATTTCTCCATCTCAATCACTGCTTGTAGCTGAATGCATTTTATTCATAATTTCCTCAGCTTAGTTATCAAATCTCAGTCTGCTCTTTGAATGCATGCGTCTAGTCAGCCAGATAATTTATATACAGAATCTGGGTCTCCCCACCCTTACAATTCACTTTTCTAAGATCCCTCTTCACATTTCAGGGGCTGTGGTTATTTCCAAGTTGGTATCCTGGTTCATCTGGCCACAAGACTAGGATTTTTATCAGTTTTAGATGCAGTGTTGGCCCTGACTTCATCTTATCTGTCCTCAGGTTAATGCCTTAAAAATAAATAACTCACTCTGTGCTATTCCTTTTTCCCTAGTTTCCATTCTCTTCTAGATTTTTTTCTTCTTGGTTTATCTTGTCTTTAGGGCATTCAGGTGAGTGATTTCCTAGTATTTTTTCAGACTTTTTTAGTTAATATCTGTGGGATACAGGGGTTGGGTCCAGTAGTTTACTTGTCCACATTAGAAGCAGACCCTCAGGATTCTACCAGTGCAAGAAAGTGGTTGTAATACTGAAAAGGCAGAACAAGGATACAGGGAGTTTGTTGGTGACAAATTCTAATCTCCAGAGAGGACTATATTTGGGATCATGAGGACAGGAAAAGGTGTGAGAAATGTCATTTCAGGGCATTTTAGGGCATTATAGAAATAAGCATAGTTGATGATGACTTGGGAGGCTTGATGCCTTTGGTGTGGGGGTTCTTTGTAGGCTCTTTGTAGAATTAAGATGGATAATGTCCTTTCTGTCTTTGATTCCTAATTTATTTGTATTTTAATGTATGAAAACACTGAAAATGAATATAGTATCTTTTCATTGTATTCTGCCAGTTTGTTTCTGAATATATTCATATATTATGAATATATGCATAATATTCATGCCTTTTAGATTTTCCAAAAAGCTACACTATCGCAAGTTTTTATTTTTTTAAGCACAAATTAGCTTTGGTATGTCTATTGATAATTTATGTAGGTCAATTACATAGGCTGAGACAAATTGAGTATAGACAAGAGTTTTGGTGATTACAATTACTTTGTTTTTCTGTCCTAGAATGTTTATCAGGAAAATGTGTTTTGTAATGAACAGATTATCGCTTGTTAAATGTTTTACAAATACTTAATATTGAATTCACATAAAGTCAGTTGTGAATGTTTTTACCCTTCTGTCACTGTAGATTTTGCACAGTACATCAGTTCTTTCTTTTTCACCACAGCTAAACAGCTTTGTCAGCTCCAAACTTTCTTCATTGTCTTCCTTTTCAAATCATTTTTGTCTTACTATAAAATATGTTTGGTCAGTGGAAATGCATTTTGTTAGATCACAGCCTAGGTGCATTTTTGCTCTCACACAACACATCCAGCCCATCTGTTCTTGGCTCCATAGGCAACTTGGATAACATCTGTTTTACTTGTTTGTTGACATATATCAGCATTTGGGATGTGATTGCAAATAGAAATCTGCACATTCATCATTCAGTTGATCCTTGAGAAACAGCCAGCATTCTTCCTTAACTAACTTTTAAGATTTAAAGCACTCTTATATCTCCTTGTGTTTGACAGAATAACTGATGAGTTAGGTTGTTGGCATTGTTTAGTGTTGTCGGCTACGCTTATTCTAGTCAAATCAATTTACATCGCCTTACATTTATTTCTTTACTTATCAATAACTCCTTTCAGTTAAATCCTGTCAACTCTATTTTTGAACATATTAAGCAATTAAAAAGATTTGTGCTAATATTCACTTTAAATAATTTTGCTTTTTACCTGTGTATATGCATGTATGTGTGATGGAACAAAATATTTCAACTCTACGAAAGACATTAACACAATATATAATATGTAGATTTTTTAAAGAGTATCTAGTCATTCTCACATGAAGAATTATGGTGAGCTTTGACCAAACATTTCTCTGATCAACTCTTAAAGGGTCTAGATGCACTGAATTATTCAGACTTCAAAAGTTAAATGATAACCATGAATGTATTACGCGAAAGACACCAAAATCTGGGGGGAATACGCCTATCGGGACTTCAACAAAGAGTCTGGTATTTGACCAGTGCCAGCTTCCCAGGTATGTGACCTATGTTGTCACTCAGGACATTGCACTCAGAAGCATCCATCACTTGCCTTAATACTTTGTAGTTATCATATTGAAATTCTTAATTATTTTATCTTTGAATTTGTATCCTGTAAGTGAAGACTGACGTAATGATAAATCATACATGTGAGCAGAGGAGATACGTACAATTCACATAACCACCTTTCCTTCTCATCCCATTTACATATATAGTGTGTGATGTTCCACGAGCACAGAATTCTGGAGGACCCAAGATGCATGGGAGTTTTGTGTCACTCAAAGCAAGTCAAAGTAACTGTGTCTCATCTACATCCATGTAAGTGAGAGCAATGATAGCCCTGAGAGCCACACTTTCCATTTGGACCAAAACTTGCTTTTGAAGACTTGAAGAAGGCCATGGTGTCTTAAGAAACATAGTCAAAGGGTCCTATTATGTCCTTTCTTATTCACTTTACTTCACTGTACTAGCCAAATACGTACACTGAAAATGATGACATAAAAGAAAGGGAAAAGATGAGTTCTTCCTCACCTATCAGTGAGCCAAAGATAGTGTTGGTAGAATGTACATGTATCAAGAAGTAAAATAAAAGCAGTTGAATTAGATTCCTGCAGTGTTTCCTCTGTTCATATGAAATACATTTGGCTATGTGAGCTATAAAATATAAATTGTGTAATTCCAGAGATTTTAATACTGCCAGTACACAATATAATGATGATGCTAAAACTCATGCTAATGATTTAAAATTTTATTTTTCTTTACCTAAAGTGATATTAAACAGGAAACAAAAATCACAATGACAATTTGAGAGACAGATCATGAAAGAATGGAAAAAGCTTTATATTTATTACCATTAACAGCAATTTCCCCCTGCTTTTCTAACAAGGAATCTCATATTTTTATTTTACACTAGGCCTCACAAATTAAATAGCTTGCCTTGTATTTCACCAACCATTCTAAACTGTGTAGTATTACAATATGATTTGAATATTAATAATGAATTTATGATTACTAAAGCAGCAGCCAGACAGTTTTTCTAGTTATGACCATTGAAGGGGGAAAAAGGGCATGAGACGAAAGTTAGGCTAAGATTAGATCTGTTAGAGCTCATCTAGAATATTCACTTCTATCAGGTTATTCATAATTATTTTGACCTGCACAGACATGTGGAAACTGAGAGATAGGTGACACGTTATAATATTGACATTACATTTTTGACATGTATATGACATAGAATATGCCTCCCACACTGGAGACAGCTTCATGTATTTTAATTTGTGCCACAAATAGATATTGTCAGGCTATCTTATTGTCACAGTTTCACATTGCAATAGAAATGATCAGCTTGACTACGCTGGGAGCAATTATACAAGTATACCTGTGTTCAAATTAGCAATGTCTATAAAGAACGAAAATGTAAAACTAACATGACATCAAAAAACAGATATGGGAGGTGGTCAGCTTTACATTACATCCTTAAGATGTCCAATGCAACCATACAGATTTGCTTTACCTTACCAAACATTGTACTAATACCTAAGTTTGTGCTAATTCTCTCCTCCTCATTTAATATATAGTTGACATTATTTTATCCACATAGTTTTCAATGCACTAGCGTGATCATAGTCCAATTAATTCATCCTAAATTTGGACATCATACACTATATATCTCTCAACCCTTTCTTTTCCTCTGTATTCATCCATTATTTTTATGTCTTTAACCATTTTTATTTTATCCTTTTATGATTTATAAAATACAGTTCTCCACTTTTTGAGTTGAAATTGAGATTACTCGCTTTAAATGGATATCTGCCCCTTTGGCATCGTCAAGTTCTGAGCCGCTTTGCTGAAGTAGGACATTTTTTTTTCCCTTTCTTTTCTAACTTTGTTTCTGCCAGGTTTGTTTGACAGGTAGTGTCTTTCAATCAATCAAAATCATATTAGTTATGTATCAACAGCCATACAGTAACTACAGGATGACAGCACATTAAATGACTTTAAGAGATACTAATTAACTGATTTGACTGGAAATGTTTCTATTATGTGACAAGATCCACTATTTTAAATAAAACATTTAAACATTTCATAGAAAATCAATTTTTTATATTATGATATTGACACATAGATATGCAATTTATTTCATACAAAATATTTTCCTTCCTTATGTAAACATATTTTCCATTTGTATAATTATTCTTTAACACAAGAATAATTATACAAGAATAAATTAATAAAATATCACTAAAACAATGAACTGTGAAAATATACAAGTAAAAATCATGTCATGAAGAAATATTAACAATTTAATCCTGAAATTTTGTGCTAAATATGTAACTATTTTAATAATTTTCAGTTGTTCCAATGATGTCGTCAAACTTATTAAGTCCTCAAATAATATTTAAGAAATTTTAAATTACTAAAAACAACTAAACATAACTGGAGTTTGTGAACCTCAAATTTCTAACATGTCATTTATTAAATGCATAAAACTGCTTTGTTTATTAATTTTTTTGTTACTATATAAAGGTAAGCACCAAATAGCATCATATAATTTTTCCCACCAACTTGTCAGTAAATTTGATTTGAATTAATGATAATTACTTCACAAAGTCTGTAAGTTTCTGCTTTGAAATTAAGGAAAAGTATGCATCCCTCACATGACCCACCATTATCCAGATGGTTAAAACATATGGTGTTGCTAGAATTGTCACTTCTAGGATGTCATATGCTATAGCCTCTTGATGAGAGAAGGAGCATACTACAAAGTTTTCTGATCATGATGGAATGAACAGAATTTACCTGTGGTATTTATTATTTATTGCCATTAGCTAATTAAATTCCATTTAAAAAATTCAAATTTTAACAGCATTATTCAGTTAAGCAGAAGTTTCTATTAAACACTTTGGATGAAAATATCTGAAGGAATTTGTGAAATGCCACATGCAAATTTAATTTAATTATATTTTGGTTGTTTATTATATGCTATTAAGTGAATCAATTGGGTGTTTTATGTTTTTACTTAAGGACAATGTTTTGATTACATGTAGATAGAGTGATTTGCAATCCCTATTAATGCTGAAAGGAAGGTAAAGAGAATTAGAGTAAATAAACTTAATGCTAGAATAATTTAACCAGAAGTTTGTCTGTGCTTCTTCACGCCTTTTTATGATATCAGTAATGATATGAAATAGTTTACTTGTTCTTCTGTATGTTTGTGTTGTTTTCACTGCTTCATGAACAACAACTTTGGCATACCCAGGTGTTCTAAATTATTTTATATAACAAAAAAAAAGATGGTAAGACTAAATGTTTGAGAGGCAAATTTAAAATGATTAGTAATTTTCAATTAAGCAAAGTACAAATGCCTTCTTTGATATGAAAAGGAACACTGGTTTGTAAACTTGGAGCAAAGATTATATAGTAATAATTTATACACATCAATATTGATTCTAACACCAAGATGCAAAGGCTTTGCTAGATACAGAATAGCTCAATATATTTCTTTTCACTTAATTTCTTAAATCCATAAATTGGAAATGAGATTCATGTTTGTTTGTTTTCAAAAATGCCTTCTAAATTTAACATAGAGAGTCCATTTTTCTACTAGTGGGAAGGAGTGAGTAAAATTCTCCTGCCTTTCAGAGCTCCTGGATTATTACCAAACAATTCAGAAATAGGAAGTGAAAAAAATTCTTATTATATCTGAATTCAGAAATCTGCCTTTAGATGGAGGAAAAGATTTAGGGAGACAATCATCAACTAAATTTTGACTGTATGCCAAAAAAGATGCTAAGAGAAATTTTCTAATAGGAAGTCAGATATGACTTTCCAGACACAGAAAAAAAAAAGTCTGTGTTAAAAATAACAGTTTGCTACTAGGAACTACATTTTGACAAAGAAATGGTTTATGAAATGAATCCTTTTGTGATACCATTATAATACAAATAGCTTGAGAGGGAAAAAAAGTCCTAATCTTTGCAGTATGACAGCATGTACAAGGAAGGCAGTAATATTCACTTCTAATTTTATTCTTTCATCTACACCAATGGGAAAAAAGAAATTTAATACAATTATTTAAAAGAACAGAAGCATATGAAAACGATTTCTTGGAAGTTCAATTTCTACATGGTACCAGTATATCTCTATAGAATATATTATACATATTTTATATTTATTTAAATATTTAGTTTTGTTAAACAGTTAAGTAATATAATTGTTATTGGAACAAACAGAACAGTGATTTACTATTCACAATTCATGAAGTTTATATTTAAACATAAAATTACAAAATTAATAGAGCAAGATTTTTACACAGAAAAAAAAAGATTTTGATAAATCAATGTTTAAGGGAGTACCTACAAAGCAGTGTCTTTGTCATTACTGAAAATTTAATTTACGTTGATTGAAAGACTGAGTTAACCCTGTGGGTGTTCTCTATTGAGTCTTTGATTATTATCTTTAAATATAATTTAATAGCTTAACCATATACTTTTTTATAATATGCACAAGAATATATTTAAAAAATTAGAAAAACATGCCAAGTATATAGTAATGCTGCTATACAGAATGAAATTATACAAAATCAAATTGAGCAGCAAGAAATTCAAATTATGTATAAAAATAATCTGCAAGTGGTGACATCTGGTCAAATATCAGGTGGCAGAGAAGGGGTAATAAGTGAAAAATAACACCTTCAAATTTTACTGACAATATGTTTGAGTTACACAGCTAATAAAATGATTAAAATATGTATTAGTACCAGTTGATTATAACATCCATATTAAGAGAAGGAACAGCCTTACTGTACAGTCAAATCTAATCTAATCACATGACACACTGTCTCTGGTTTTAAAGTTCATACTTTAAGAAGGGCATGGGTAAGTTAGAATGTGCATGAGAGATAAGCATAGTAGTGAGAGGAGTGGGACAAGCAGCATGTAATACTTGAATATTAGGAAATAGGGTTTTAATATGGGAAGGTTGATGTGTGTAGAGGAAAGTATAAAACTCCATATACATATTCTAACACTTGGAGTTGCAGATATTATACAGTGGCAGAGTCCATAGTTTTATATCAGTCCCTCAAACTGCAATACCATTTTTGTTTCTTCATTTCTTTCTCCAGTGAGTAATTAAAATTTCAATGACGCTTTTGAAATTACCCTCTACAACTATCTCTGCGACATGCCTCCTTACAGGGTGTCTTCCTCTTCTTCCCTGGTCTCCAAAAGAACTTAGTACATTGGGGATCACATTCCTCCCTGTTAGATAATAACCTAGAAGTTTATTTCATCCCCATAGAAAGGATGAGAATGTATATTTTTCAACCATATAACTCTCACTGTTTTTGGTACAGCCTAAAGGATACTTAACAGAAACATTCTGCTAATTAAATATCCATTAATATTATATTCAAAACAAGATTATTCATATTTTTTTATAGAGAGTGAAATAGACACAGTGCAAAGGAGAGAAGAGATGCATAATTGTATTGACAGAAGAAAATGCTGGAAAATATTAAATTGAACATATTCTAGAAATTTAATGATCATCTAAAGAAAGTAAACTCCTATCCATGAATGCATAAGATCAAATTAAAATTAGCATTGGTAAAATGTATTTAGAAATAAAGGAAACACTTTCAGAAAAATACAGATCAAATAATTGTACAAATTGGAGCTGAAATATCCTTTTGTAATGAGGAATAAACCTTTGATAAATACATATCAAATTTTAATGATTTGAATAAATTTGAACTATCATGAAATAAGTAATAAAACTAAAGCAGCATTAATATATATTTTTTTATACCATGACCGTATATGTGTGGGGTATAAGGTTATGTGCATTATATAATTTTTTAGTAATGTTTTTCCCTCCAACATATATGTGTAAAAATGGACTTTTTCATTATATAAAGTGAATAAGTAAATATTTATAGATATATTCATTTCATCTTTTTCATATTAATAGTAAATCATTTTATGTTACTATTAGTTTACACATTTCATTCTCAATTATAAATAACTGGTTGAAATCAACTTGGATAACAAATATTCACTCTGAATTCCTTATAAAGATTAGTAGTCATTGATCTTATACCTCACTTACCTATGAAATATTTAATTAGGTAGATTTACTTTTGGAAAAGTTATTATGGAATTTCTGTTAGAAATTAGTGGAAATACAAAAATTATGAATTATTTTTGAAAAATTAGTATTCTGATTTTTGGTGAGCATACTCTGACTAGAATTTTAAGGAAATTTCATCATGGCAAAAGAATTTGGGAAATTATAGTCTTTACACAAGACCATAAGATGTTCTATATCAGAATTTGTTCTGTAATTGCAAACTTCAGAGGTAGTTATTTTTCTTTCTCAACTCAGCTATTTTCTGTTATTGCAAGTTTTGTTTGATGCTGAAAAATCATTAGAGTGGTGAGTGAGATAGAATATTCAGCTAGTCAACATTTTAAAAAGTTTCATTCCATAAAGTAGTCACACTGTGAAATTATATTTATACTTTGGATGTTATTTTAAAGATTAAACATGTTTTTGGCATTTCCATCATAGTGGAATTTTTTTTTATTATTGAGTAACATTGGTTAACAATGTTATATAAATGTCAGGTATATATACATTATAATTTTATATCTGTACACTGTACTGCATGCTTACCACCAAAAGTCTAGTTTCCTTCCATTGCCAAATATTTGACCCTCTTTACCCAATTTTCCCTTTCTCTTCCCATCTGATAACCACCATTCTGCTGTATCAATGGGTTTGTTTTTGGTTTGTTTTGTCAGTTCATTTCTTACTTTTTTGTTTTATATTCCACATTAGTGAAATCATACAGTTTTTGTTCTTTTAAATCTGGCTTGTTTCACTTAGCATAATACCCTCTAGGTCCATCCATGTTGTTGCAAATGGAAATATTTCATCTTTTTTACAGCTGAGTAGTATTCCATTATGTGTGTGTGGTTATTATAAAAATTAAGAATAGAACTATCATATGATCCAACACTGTTATTTATCCAAAGAATATGAAACCACTGATTCAAAAAGATATAGGTATCCCTGTGCTCATGGCAGCATTATTTATAATAGCCAAGATATGGAAACAACGTAAGTGTCCATTGACTATATATATACCAAATTAGTATTTTGAATTTCTTTGGATGGATAAATACCAAGAAGAAAAATTGACAAATCATTTGGTAGCTGTATTCTTAAATTTTTAAGGAATCTCCATACTTTTTTCCACAGTGGCTGCCCAGTTTACAATGTCACTAATAGTGTATGAGGTTTCCCTTTTCTCCACATCCTCTTCAACACTTGTTATTTCTTGTAATTTTGATAATAGCTTTCTAATACATGTGAGCTGATATCTCATGTGGTTTTGAATTTTGAAGACTGATTTATTTTTTGAAAAAGCAATAGGTCTTTTGGTTCCAAATGTGAATATAGTGCATGATCACTGAAAGTTACTATTTGATGTCCAATATTGGGCCTCACTATAAGGTGAGAATTTCAACTTTATTGCATAATTTCTGTAAACTGAAAGGACATAATCAAAAAGAGGATTCTTTGTTTGCTTGATTTTATTTTTGGCAATAACAATATCTAGATTTATGCTATAATTTAATTTTTTAGCATCTGAAGTAAAGTAGAATTATAGTTGGGAACTATAAAAGAGAACCAGGTAAAGACAGCTCTGATTTAGATTCTCTTTTTCTGAAAAAGACACAAGTTTGCCCTTCCATGACATCAGCAAGAAATATTCCTTAATGGTAATTCAAAAGGACAGCTGCAGCATATTAATACTCGGTTACAGCAAACAGATGGCAAAAAAACCTTTTGGTCTTTATCAAAAAAGATACAATTACTGTTCAATCTTTAGCAATATGGGTACATTTGGCATAGTCGAACCATTTGTTCATAATGCACCTTTTCTTTCTGGCATTAATTTTAATGTTATTCACTAAGGGGAAAAATGCTTGGCACAAACAGCCAACTATAATCTTTCAAAAAGAGGTTCTTGCATGACACTATTCCTGAGAGATTTGCTTCAGTTAAAAGCATTCCTCTGTCCTTTGGATATTTGTGTACATGTCTGATTGAGTGGAAAAAACTGCTGGTGAAAAATGAGATCACAAATGTATGTTTTGGCTGCCATCAAGTTAATACAGTAATGGATTGGTGAAAACATCAAAACACAATCAAAGCTGACTTCAGTGTCTGAGTGGAGAATTCACTGGGCAGTTAGCCAGTAAAGGTTATTTTTTTCCTCATCACATCACTAATCATGAAGGAAATAAGAATGAAGATCATGGTTTTGTAAAAAAGTACATCACATTGCTCTACAGAAGATAGTTTCTGAATACTCTTATTGAGTATATGTGTTTGACTAGGTTGGTAAACTGAAATGCTACAATGAGGTATAGACAACCAGGTGAATTTGTGTTTGCAAATGTTTAATGTAGAAAAATAGAAAAAAACCTTCTGGTCTTTATCAAAAAAGATACAGTACTTATGGAAATTGACACATATTTAATATGTCAATGCTTGGAAAATCCTCTGGTACATTTTTGAACAACATAAAGGGAAATACAAATATATCTGACTACAAAAGAAAGGTTGTAATCAGTCCTTTCATGCTAATGATAATAATAAATCTTAATAAAGGATCTATGTAATCAACAAAGTAATGATGTTTCAACAGTAACATCAACGTATAAATCACAAAAGAAAAAGCTAATATATAATATGGTCCATGAAAGTTTGAAATCCTCTCTCTGACTATGTTGAAAATGTACTCTTTTAGTGCACATTTTAATTATACGCCTTATAGGAGACAACAAATTCTAATGTATGAAACAATAATACATTACCACCCATTCATATGTTAAACATTTTACTAATTTCTAACCATTTGAATCAGAAACAGTGTTTGTGTCTATAATCTAGGCAGTGATATAAAAACAGAAGGTTTTGATATTAAACCATGCTTACATTCAAAGCACATTTTATACTAGGCAGGGTGAATGGCTTGTATTTTAGAATAACTCAATTTATTTGGTAATAGTATGTGAGATAGAAACCTAAATAGATATAATGCAATGTCATAATTATTATAATTAGATTATGAAGAGCTGTGGAAAAACAAAGAAGAGAACAATCAACTGTTTATATTATTGGACAAAATATCAGGTGGTAAGTATTTTGACTAAATTATGATTGCCTTAATATAGGCCCTTCATATTATTTATAATAATTATGTGGGGATAGTAGCAGAATATATTCTATTCTATATATTCTCTATATTAATTTCTAGTATATTTAAGAAAATATACTAGAAACATTTAAGAAATACTAGAAATTAATATAGAGAATATATAGAATATAACATATCAGAATAAATCACATATAGTATTGTTTTCTAATGTTTTATTTAAGTTATGTACACACATACTTACATCCTGGTTGACCAAATTAATTATTCTTTTTAGAGGGGAGAACCATATAATTTCACTCATATGTGGGAAATAAAATGAAAACAACAATCAATCAAGACAAACAAACAAAACTCATAGACACAGATAATGGTTTAGTGGTTACCAGAGGGGAGGGAGGGAGGAGGATGGTAGATGAGGGTAAAAGGGATCAAATATTTGGTGATGGAAGGAGAACTGACTCTAGGTGGTGAGCACACAATGTGATATATAGATGGTGCATTATAGAAATGCACACTTGAAACCTATATAATTTTATTAACCAATGTCACTCCGATATACTTAAATACAAAATTATACTTTTTAAGATTTTTGCCTTAAAACTTTGAAAAGCATGGTTTTATTCATCTAACAACCTATGAAGTGGAAAAAGGAAACTACATAAAATTAGATGTCCACATCCCCCTTTCATCACAAAGAATTTTGCAATAGTGAATGTTAGTGAATATTATTTCATAAAGTAGGACTATCTAATGTTAACTGAATGTCAAAGCCAAAATACATCCAATACTAAGAACTGTGAAAATAATTTCTTATATTAACACTAAAAGATGCATTTACCCAAATCTATAATAATATCATTCATAATCATCATTATATTGATTGTTTTGTTTGTAGGCCACTCTACTAAGAGTTCAAAAATATTAGTTCTTTGATCCTTATTCTTTGATTCTTATTAATATTAAACATATTAATAAGGATTCTTTAATCCTTATTTATATCTATCTTTGATATTATCTTTAATATCCCTCTTCTACAAATGTTAGAACATGTGGAAGATTCAACCATTTGAAGAATCCTACAACATGCCAGATCAGGTCCAAACATTATTCTGCTAATCACTACACTGTGTGGCTTTAGATGTTTATTCTGCTTTACACAAAAGATCTATCTCTGAAAGTTTTAGCCTGTAGCAAGGGCATGAGTGATCACAGGGAGAACAGTTTATTTCAATGTTTCTCACACTTTCACATGCATTTGACTCATTTGGAGAGTTCTTTTTTTCTTTTCTTTTTGTTTTTTTTTTTACAAAGAAAAATACACACATGAAAAGTTATGTATTACAAATTAAAAAATAGTTGTGTATATACATATATATGTATATATGCACACACATACAGAGACATGCATGCAAATGCAAATCCAAAACAGAACTTAAATCAAACTTAATGTCTAATAATAGAATTGTTTAAGTTATAGTTATCAAAATGACAAAATAACATGCAACCATTTAAAAATAGTAACTATAAAGTAACTATATTATTTATAGTTCTAATAAAATGTTTAAATGAACTTTATATGAAAATAAGTAACAAACTCATTTGTACATTTGCTATGATAATCACATAGTTCTTAAAATACAGATTGCTGAACCCTATCTCCAGAGTTTCCTAGTAGGTATGATGTGGAACCTAAGAATTTGCATTTTAAAAATTATCAGGTGATACTAAAACTGCTGGTCTAAGGACTATAATTCAGATCCACTTCTGTAGGTGTTTCTAGTATGCACTTAAACTGGAAAACTCCTGACCTAGGCAAAGGGAATCAGAATTTCTCTGCACCAGAACTAGCCATCCGCGTGGGAGCAGCCTTTCCTGAGAAATCTGACGT
The DNA here is from genome assembly GCF_036562045.2 of Rhinolophus sinicus. Classification (NCBI taxonomy): domain Eukaryota; kingdom Metazoa; phylum Chordata; class Mammalia; order Chiroptera; family Rhinolophidae; genus Rhinolophus; species Rhinolophus sinicus. The sequence goes on along the minus strand of NC_133751.1, from coordinate 83,079,302 downwards.
AAAGTTTTAGATCTGTTGGCAATTAGGTATATTTAAAATTCTGAGGGTGAAAATATAGCTGTTTGAAAAAAAATTTTTAGTTTTATTACATTTTTAAAGAAAAGCTTGATGGCAACAGGTGAGGACTTAGGCAATTTTAATAAGAATGAAGCTACCATTTAATCTACACTGTCCCCCAGCATACATTTTTTTTTCTCCTATCAATATCTACTTTCCCAAATACTGCAATGAGTAAAGAAATTTAGTAAACTCTCACCCTAAAATAAAATATATTCTAATTATAAAATTTAATAAAATGTTATGGACAAAGAAGCAAATCTGATACATGTACCAGAATATTTAAAGTTCTTCTAAGTTTATAGATGAGTTGTAAGACTAAACTTGCTTTTATATAAAGTATGAAGAAGTATTAGATTATGCTAGGTATAGTGGAGGGGCAAAAAAGGCTTTATTGATGGTAAAACAACAAAAGAAAAACAATAATCTTGAGATTGAAGTAAAAGGAGAGGATAAACCAGACTCAGAGATTTAACAAGGTTCTTTTCAGATGAGCAAACATAGTTAGTTTGTATTGGGGTAAGTGGAGTCACTTATCTCTGAGAGTGAGAATTACCAAGGAGAAGCAAATATGTCTTTAGGGTTTGAAATCAAAAGTTCAGAACCAGGCACGTTTTGGTACTGTCAGCTTTGGTGTACCCATAACATTGACATTTTTTGTTTTTATTTCCATGAGGGAAATCCTTTTCAAAACAATTGCCGAAAGCTTGATATCTATTTCCAAAGACTCTATAGGGAATCTTCTGGTCTTTATGCATTCACAAGGAATTGAACTCTTTTAGATGCTTTGTTTTTATATAACCTTCAGTCCAGTTTTAAGGGTCATTTATGCCAAATAATTCTTTGTTATTACTATCTTAAGTGACAGCAAAAATATTATTTAAGAAAGAAAACGGTAGCAACTAACCCATAGATTGTCTATTTTTATTGTTATTATGCTATTGTTTGGAGTTAATGGCAAAGGCATAAATTAAGAACTGTGTTTGCCTATTTAGCAGGAGAGCTGAGATTAAAATACAAGATAGTATTAATAATGGCAACAGGCATACAAATGACAAAAAAGAGTCATAATTATAAAATTAAAGGATTTATATTTCATACACGATTGCTCAAAATCAGATGTAAGAAGCAGCGACTAATATGACTTTCAGTTGAATAACATGTAATCATTTGGGCAAGTTAATGTAAATTGTATAGATGGAAGATACCTAACATTTTGGTTTGCATATTATTAAAGTTGTACATTGCACTGACAAAAAAATGTTAGGTTGCTTATTACTAATATTGTGTTACAAGTATTTTAAACTGTGAATTGTGAAACATAGCATATATGCTAAAGAACTTGTAAAAGAAATGGGTGTGGTATAAAGAATAAAAATGTCGACATCTTGTGTATCTAATACCCAGATTCAGATATAAAACATTAATATTCTCGAAGCCTCCTCTCTTGTCAGGCTTTGTCTTCTATGCCCTGATGTGGTCAACACAGCTCAAATTTACGTGACGTGGCCAATACAACCTCAGTTTCAGTGCTCAGCTTGCCTTTCCTAGTTCTTAGAGTCACCTAGTTTTTGAGCTAATAAATCTCTACTTTCTTATCAGCTTATCTTTACATTTATGAGATTTCCTTTTAAAAATATGTTATTCCAACATTATAATTATTTACAATAGGAAGACTGATGAGTGTACCATAAACCTTCTTGAAATATGAATTAGTCAAATATGTTTTTTTATTTGAAACATAAGTTGCTAAATACCAACCTGATTTTAGTTCAACCAGGGTTATATTTTATGCATGCAAATGGACTTGCTGATCATAATAGTAGGTAGCAGGAAGAAGGCTGAATCATTTGTTGGTTTTATAAAGAAGAGGACAAGTGCTTACTTCTGCAGAAGTACTCTTTTAAAAATGATCTGAGACGATATTAACCAAAGCATCGTAGAGCATTTTTCATGCAAATGTAGCAACAGAAAAAGTCCAGGGCAAGAAAAATTGTGTTTTAATTAATGTGGTCAGACTACCAATGCTGGTAACTATTGAGATTTCTGTAAAGAAAAAAAAATAATATAATGATTTAAAGAGATAAACAATTATGATGTCTTTGTTTCAAGGACTGTTTTCTCTAGCAAGCAATTTCTGAAAATTTAATACAAAAATATAGAAAATAGATAACAAAGGCAGAATAAAACTATTTCTATCACAACAGATGTTTCAGGCAGTTAAAATGGTTATTGTGGCAATAGGTCAGCAGTAGTGGGACAAAGAATAAAATATAAACGGCTGCATTATAGGTAGAAGGAATGACAATTTGCGCTAAACCAGTATCATGGGCTAGTCAGAATGCATTTGTTAGATTATTAGTAAAGTATTTGGGGAAATAGATGATAGGCAGGTAGATAGATGGATGGATGGATGGATGGATTGATGGACGGACGGACGGACGGACAGACGGATGGATAGATAGATAATTTCACCCTGATAACCAGATAACCATTCTCTGAAGGAATATCTAAGAAAATCAAAAGAATACTGGAATTTGACATGTTTATCTTCTTTACTTAAAATGCATCTATAATTATGAAATTTGACTGACAAAAACAATTCTGTATATCTTTTTACATCATTGCTCTATTAAAATGTAAATCATTCCAAAAACTTGAATAGTTAAGCATTTTTTGTTTAGTCATTTTCTCCCCTTTGGAAAACTAAACTCAAAATCTCTTTTCTTCTAAAGCGTAACTAATTTAATTGTACCTGGCATATTGATTGTTTACATTTTTATTTCTGTCTATGCATATGTTTGAAATTATCCTTGAAGTATTCAGGAGGCAGAATGTAGGTTGGAGGATTCCACCTATATCACTCCTCTCTCCAGAACTTCTCAGTTTTTAGCTGTAAATTGGTAATTCTGCCTTAACTTTCATTTAGTTATAGTTTCTGTGAAAAAAAAAAAAGTTCTGTGAACATAGGACTGACAGAGATTGTTTCTGTTCTATTTTAAACTTCAATATGGTTTTGAGCAATTAATTGTTCAGTCATTCCCAACAGTCATGAATATGATCAAACAAGGATATCAATCTGAAAGTATTTATAAAGTAAAATCTCTTATTCAAGGTCTTGTGAAACTACTTCCATCATTGTGTCTATATGTGACAGCACTTTCAATATAAGACTTGTTTACTAAGAGATTAATTAGCCTTGTTTTCCAATGTATGAAGTCTGACAATTAAGTTTGTGAATTCATCCTAGAAAAAGTGCTACATACTTCATTGCTGAGTATCACTATGGTCATCTTCAAAGTACTCCCCTTGGGAAGCTATGCACTGATGCTAATGCCTAGTCCACCCTTCAAAGCAATTTTGGAACTCTTTGTCTGGAATGGCCATCAGAGCTATCGTTGTATTACCCTTGATGTTCTGAATGTCATCAAAATGTCTTCCTTGCAATATTTCTTTTATCTTCAGGTAAAGAAAGAAGTCACTGGGGGCCAAATCAGGTGAGTAGGGAGGGTATTCCAATACAGTTATTTGTTTACTGGCCAAAAACTCCCTCACAGACAGTGCCTTGTGAGCTTGTGCATTTTTGTGATATAAAAGCCACAAATTGTTGGTGAAAAGTTCAGGTCATCTAACTTTTTCGTGCAACCTTTTCAGCACTTCCAAATAGTAAACTTGGTTAACTGTTTGTCCAGGTGGTACAAATTCATAATGAATAATCCCTCTGATATCAAAAAAAGGTTAGCAACATCGTTGCAACAAGTTCGTGAACTAGCTTGTCAGATGTATGTTCAATCTAAAATGTACTTTTGGAATAATGTTGACTGTATTTTTTAATAGAGAGAAATACCTATTTTTCAAATATAGAAATAATTTTCTGAAGCTTTTTCTTGTATAAAACACTCTAAAAATGGTTACCAAGTGTGAATCATTGCTGACAAAAAAAGTTAGAAATGTGAAGGATTTTCTAAGTACCTCATTTTTTTTAAAAATGTATTTTTTGCTGTTCACTTTGTTATTCTTTGGTTGATATTTTCAGTGGTGTGAATTCAGTGATGTTTTGTTACAATTCGTTGTTAAACTGACATGGCCTTTTATTTTTTATTGTGATGTGTTATAGGTAGGAATGAACGCACATACAGAATTTCTAACTGTTAAGACCCAAGAACAAAAATTACCATTTTTAATTATTTTAGAGTTTAAAAGTATCTCCAACACCATCTGTAATAACAACATATTTTTAAAGAAACTGAATTAAAGCACATGGAATACAAATATATAACTTTAACCCCTTTCTCCAAATGTCATGGTCATATATAGCTCTTGTGAGTGGAAATTTCCCCACTAAGTGTTTAATATATTTTCAATTCTTAAAGAATTTCAGTATTTTAATTAAATTATCTCAATAATTCATATTTTGTTTTTGCTATCTACTAAAATAGTTTACTTGCCTCAATTTCAAAAAAAGAAAGTCATACTAAACATTATATTGAATTCCAGTGTGTGATATATATGATATATATTTTAATTGGAAATAATCATTCAAAATCATGTTCTCATTTCTTCATATTAGTGCTGACTATTAGTTTCATCAAATATCTTTGAAATACCTTAAGAAAACAGCATTTTCATACACCTTTGCAAATATGTATATTTTGTTGTTGTTGAACACAAAAATTTCCACTGCTCCAGAGATAGCAGATGATAGGTTAATAGTGAAATGCTAGTAGCAGTGTAAGTTCTATATTTACCATACTGTCTGCATGGATCACTGCAACTATCCCACCAAATATCTTTGTTAAAGATGCAATAAAACTGAGGAATGTAGAAAATAAAGAGTATTAGCATCAGCTGATTATTGGTGATGATGAGCATAAGGAATATTATTAACAGAAAAACATTTTCTTGAGGAGTGGAAAACTCTATAAACAAAAAAGGAATGTCTCAAAATATTGAATAAGAAAACAGTGATAATCATGGCTGTGTAAAAATCTGGTGGTGTAGGAAAGAGAGTTTTATATCAGCTTAAAATGGCAGATGTCAGTAAAACACTGATATTTAAGAAGACTATTCACATGTTGCATAACTATTGAAATGAATACTGAAAAGTTGAATAAAGCACATGAGTACAATCGTATGGCCACTTGCAATTGGTTATGGTTACAGCAGTAGTGAATAGTTACCACTATAATTTAAGAAACATTCTATGTAGGACCTGGGATCTAAGCAACTTCAGTTTGGTGAATGAGACAAGTGATAAGTTTAAGTCAGTATATAAAGTGTGATAAAAAAATACGGTGAATATTTAAATGAAAAATATATATATTACAGTAAAAGACATATTGCCATTAATCCCTCTCAAAATACTCCCCCTAGCTTCAAAACACAATTGTCTCATCATTCTTGCCACTTTCTGAAGCAGTTCTGGAAGTCCTTTTTGTGAGTGTCTTTAGTTGCACTGCCGTGACTGCCTCGATGTCCTGAATTGATTCAAAACGTTTTCCTTTCATGGTCATTTTGACTTTGGGGAAGAGCCAGAAGTCACACGTTGCCAGATCCAGTGAATAAAGTGGATGAGAAACACCATAATGTTTTCATTTGATAGAAATTGCCATACCAGTAGTGATGTGTGACATAGAGTGTTATCATCATGAAGAATGAAGTAAAGACACTCACGAAAGAAGTTCTTCCAGAACTGCTTCAGAAAGTGGCAAGAACAATGGGAAAAGTATCTTTGAAGTGAGGGGCAGTATTTTGAGGGAGATTAATGACAATGTGTCTTTTACGGTAATTTTTTAACATTATTTAAACATTCACCATATCTTTTGATCACACCTCATAATAATGGCTAGGAGTGTCTTCAGGGATATACTGAGAAATACACTTGGGAATGGATACGTAAGAATAGTGTTTATACCTAGGACAAGGGGAAGAATTAGGTTGACTTAAACACATTATTCTAAGAGAGCCAAGAACTAATCAGAGGAAAATAAGATAATTTTTGAGCAACTAGAGAATAAAGTGGTAACAGAGTGAAGTTTGAGTGGAAGATGCTACCTAAATGTGTCACCCAGAGACTGCTGAGTTCTTCCTTTTTTTTTTTTTTTTTAATATAAATGACCTCCAGCAACATAAAAAGGCCAAGAAAAAAAAAAAGTTGTAAGTATTATTTGTATAGTTACTGAGTCACCTGATAAATTTTGCACATTTTTATTACTCTATAGTGCTTAAGGAAAAATTCACTGGATGACAATTTTTCTTTATTTGTTTTCTCAGCCAGTGCAGAACTTCAGCTTGATGACCATGGATGTCTATCTTCATTCCATGTCATGACTTAGTATTGGACCAAGGGAAGGTGTGCAGGTGGTTATTGAATTCTAGATCAATATATACACCAGTGAGAAATCTGGTGTCACTAGATAAACTATTAAATAAGGATATCTCTGTATATCCCTGTAATGTTTCCTTTTTTAGTACCCCTGGGAAATTAATTCTTTATTGAAGAAAGAACTCTTATTAGCAGTGTTGTGTATTTTTTTCTTTGTGATCAATGAATCTCCAATGTGAAGCTTAGTAATACAGAGATCTCTGACTATAGCAATAGCAAAATTTAGCATATTAGTAATTAAGGAATAATGTTCTTATGTCTTCTTGCATTGTTACTCCCTGATGTGATTCATATGCTCCTAAGGTATATACTTGGAGAATATTGGTGAAAGAGATTTTCCAGTATGTCCTAATCATAGGCATTCTAGCAAAGCTAGTGAAAAAATACAGTCATAATAGATATTAATGTCAGTTAACCCTGGAAAGAAAGTAATACACATATAACACTAAAAGTAAAGAAGACATAGATTAAATTTCTAAGCATTTATTTACTTAAGATTCATAATATAGTGTTATAACAAATTAGTTAATAGAGCAAATACAATGTGAGGGAAATGTTAAGAATGAATAAAGACAGAAGCTAAGACTCCAGCCCACTGAAATCATGGTCAGATTCTTTATGGTTAAAGACCACAAACTTGATTTGTGTTCCTCAAATTTCTAGAAATGTGTTGTCATATTCTAAATGTTGTCAAGGAGCATGCTATATTATCTGCTAAAAATGACCTCATCGTATTCTTAAGGATTGCTACATGTCTCTTAATTTTATCTAAAATGTGAAGCAATATTTGTGGTGCCTATTTCAACCAGTTCACTAACAAAATAATTCAGAGAGCTAAATTACTTTTTTAGATGTGTTTCATTCAAATTTTATTAGATTATTTTTAAGGTATACCAATGTGTTTTACTCTGTTTGATTTTTCAACTCTAATTGAATATCATTTAGAAAGTCTCCTTCAACAGATGATTGGATAAAGATGTAGTGTGTGTGTATGTATGTGTGTGTGTGTGTGTATATATATATATATATATATATATATATATATATATATATATGTATATATGTGTATATGTATATATGTATGTATATATTTGTATATACATATATATATATACACATACACACACACAATGGAATATTACTCTGCCATAAGATAAGATGAAATACTGCCATTTGCAACAACATGGATGGATCTTGAGATTATTATGCTAAGAGAAATAAGTCAGACAGAAAAAATTGAGAACCATATGACTTCACTCGTATGTGGGATACAAAACTGAAAGCAAAAAACATAGAAGACAAAGAAACAAAGAAACAAAAACTCATAGAGACAAAACAGTTTAGTATTTACCAGAGGGTAAGAGGGGATGGTAGAAGATGGTAAAAGGGGTCAAATGTATGGTAATGGAAGGAAAACTGACTGGGTGGTGAGCACACAATGTGATATATATATATATATATATATATATATATATATATATATATATATATATATATGATGTATTATAGAAATGCACACTTGAAACCATGTAGTTTTACTAACCAATAAATTTAATTGTCACCCAATAAATTTAATTTAAAAATATTCAATATCTTCCTATAACCATTAAACTAGAAATTTTTTGTTTTGTTCCATTTTGCATTTTTTTAACTAGTCTCTTTTGAACATGGTAGTTTTATGCAAAAAGTCATTTCCTAATTTGGAAAAAGAAAAGCGTATAATTACAGAAGGGTTGTATTATGGGTTGAACTGAGTCCTCCCCTAACTCTGTCAAATTCACATGTTGCAGCCCTAACCCCTAGTATCTCATAATGTGACCTATTTGGAGATAAGCCCTTCAAAGAGATAAAAAAAAAAAAAATAATAAGTTTAAATGCGTTCATATGGATGAGTTTTAATCTAATCTGCTGGTGACTTATAAGTAGAGGAAATATGGACACAAAAAAGAGACATCAGAAAAAGGGCCATATGAGGACATAGTAAGAAGGTGTCCAAAGAGAGTGTCTTCCTATGCCATGGTACATTTGATCTTTCATCTGGGTGGGTGATGAAGGTCTATCACAGATTTTCAATTTAGCAATAATAGTGAACTAGAGAATAAGAGGCTTAAATGGTGAAAGAAAGATTTTGTGTCCAGTTTTATAAAGGATATTTCGAGGATTATTATTCTTTTTTAAAGTTTATTGGGGTGACAATTGTTAGTAAAGTTATGTAGATTTCAGGTGTACAATTCTGCAATACATCATCTATATATCACATTTTGTTTTACCACCCAGAATCAGTTCTTTCCATCACCATATATTTGATCCCCTTTACCTTCATCTACCACCCATGTCCCCCCTTACCCTCTGGTAGCCACTAAACTATTGTCTGTGTCTATGAGTTTTTGTTTTTTCATTAGTTTGTCTTGTTTTGTTGTTTTCAGTTTTATATACCACATATCAGTGGAATCATATAGTTTTTGACTTTTTCTGTCTGATTTATTTCAGTTAGCATAATAATCTCAAGAACCATCTATGTTGTGGCAAATGGCACTATTTCATCTTTACTTATGGCAGAATCATATTCCATTGTGTATATATACCACATCTTCTTTATCCAATCATCTATCGAAGGACACTTTGGTTGTTTCTATGTCTTGGCCATTATAAATAAAGCTGCAATGAACATTGGAGCACATATATCTTTACAGATAAATGTTTTAAGATTTTTGGGGTAGATACCCAGGAGAGGGATTGCTGGGTCATATGGTAATTCTATTCTTAATTTTTTGAGGAACCTCCACACTGCCTTCCCTAGCAGCTACATCAATCTGCATTCCCATCAACAGTGTATGAAGGTTCCTTTTTCTCTACAATCTCTCCAATACTTATTATTATTTGTCTTGTTGATGACAGCCATTCTAACTGGTGTGTAATATCTCATTGTGATTTTTATTTGCATTTTTCTGATGATTAGTGATGTTGAACATTTTTTCATATGTCTATTGACCATTTGTGTGTCCTCTTTGGAGAAATGTCTCTTTGGGTCTTGTGTCCATTTTTTAATTGGATGGTCTGTGTTTTTGTTGTTGAGTTGTATGAGTTCCTTATATATTTTGGATATTAGCCCATTATTGAAGGCATTGTTTGCAAAATTCTTCTCCCATTTGGTTGGTTGCCTATTTATTTTGTTGATGGTTTCTTTTGCTGTGCAGAAGCTTTTTATTTTGATATAGTCTTATTCATTTATTTTAGCTTTTACTTCCATTGCCTTTGAAGTAAAATTCATAAAATGCTCTTTGAACCCATGGTCCATAAGTTTAGTACCTATGTTTTCTTCTATGTAGCTTATTGTTTCAGGTCTTATGTTCAGGTTTTTAATCCATTTTAGGTTAATTTTGGTATACAGTGACAGATAGCAGTCTAGTTTCATTCTTTTGCACTTGGCTTTCCAATTCTCCCAGCACCATTTATTGAAGAGGCTATCTTTATACTGAAAACTATAAGACATTTTTAAAAGAAATTGAAGAAGACACAAAGAAATAGAAAGACATTCTGTGTTCATGGATTGAAAGAATCAACATAGTTAAAATGGCTATATTACCCAAAGCTATATACAGATTTAATGCAATACCCATCAAAATCCCAATGGCATTTTTAAAAGAAATAGAACAAAACATATCAGATTTGTATGGAACCACAAAAGACAGCGAATAGCCAAAGCAATCCTAAGAAAAAAGAACAATGCTGGAGGTATCACACTGCTTGACTTCAGTTTGTATGACAGATAACAATAATCAAAACAGTATGGCAATGGCAGAAAAACAGACACACAGACTAATGGAATAGAACTGAGAACTCAGAAATTAACCCACATAAATATGGACAGATAATTTTTGACAAAGAAGCCAAAAACACACAATGGAGAGGATTATTTTTATGTTTATAAATAATTATGTGCTATCTTTGTCCTTGAGAAATCTAAGTAACAAATCTAAAATGATTCAACGTTAGTTATAAACAAATAATTATGAATATTTTTAAAAATATGACTAGGTTTTTAAATACATTTGGCAGAAGAAGCACTACATGAGTTTAATATAAGATAATTAATACTTTGTGAATTTTTGCTGTCCCAGTCAACCAATAATATTTATTTTATTTTGAGCAGTATTTTCTGAATAAATTTGACTGCTGTTCAGTGTTTTTCAAAACAGGAAGCCACAAATAGATTCAAGGAATCCATTTGTTTTGTCTCATTTGAAGAACAGTGAAGTACAGACAAGCTGTTAAAAGTCTGAGATACTTTAGAAATCTTAACTTAAAAATAAAATCTAGTGGGAAAAAACAAAACAAAACAAAAAAACTGCTTACCCTGACTGAAATTTGCCTGAAATACCAAGATATAGAAGTTGTTTGTGATATAAAAGTACCCGTAGCTCAGAGAATCAGGAAAAAAATAAAACAGTAAAAAAAAAAGACTTTGATAGATGACCAATAGTCTTCAGGTTCCCAGGCATTTGGATTCCGTATATTTTTCTCCCTTTAGGGCTGTTATGTAATCTGCCATTCTGAGTCACCAAAGCACTGCTGATGTAATGTTTAAGTATGCCACCCAGCTCTGAGTCTTGCAGAGTTAATTATGGGGGAAAATGTAGTATTTAAGAGAAATGTAACAATGAATTACCTACCTGAAATATCCTTTCAGGTTTATGATGCCCAAGATACAGAAATATCTGGTTTTAGTTTCTAGTGGTATATGTGATGTCAAGATTTAATGTAAGGATTCTCTCAAAGTGACATTTATATTACAGAAAGATGCCAAGACCAAGGTATCTAAAAAAATGGCTTCACTATAAAGATTGCTTATGAAAGAAATAGAAAAATGTGTGCAATTGTGGAGGGAGTGTAATATACTACAATGAGACAACAGACTATGGTTGAGCCTTCATTTAATTTTATTTTTATTTGTATTAAATTTTGTATTAGGGTATTTGGAAATATAAGCTGTATACTCCTAATCGGGCTTGTATTTATAGACTGCTTTATGAAGAGACTGGCTGAACTGATGGTCATAACAAATTCATGATAAATACTTAAGGGAGAACAAAATCTCATTGAGGCACCTCTTCTTTGAAAGTAATTCTGAAGGTGACTGAAAAACTATGCTAGGTGTCTAGATTCTCATAAATCTCCATAAAGGCACAGAACTATCACAGGCATCGTATTTCTAAGTTTTAGGGAAGTGAAGATGTGGATTTCAGCATATTTTTACAGTGTAATTCTTTTTTAAACTAAGAAAACAAAGAATAAAAAAGTCAAGTGTCATTTTACAATAAAGAAGCAAGCCTTGGATTGCAAAGATATGTTGGTTTTGTTATTGTTGCTGTTAATATCCTGCTAGAAAACCTCAATTTCTTGCAAGCACATTTCTATGGCTTTTCAAAGGGATATGTGAGGGGGAAAGAAATTCTCATGAATCATTTTTTGTCCTACAGGGAAGATATTTGCATGCTCACCTCTTCCAACTTTCCCCTTTACACTATACAAGGGAGCATCTATGCAGCTTGAGTAATTTTTTTTGTCTAGATGTCTGACATTTTCAGGTGACCCTTTGTCAGGGTCCATGGAAAATTAACTAGTGGTAATGTGAGTCAGAACTTCCTCTTGGACTGGTTATTTAAAAAATGTCAAATTTCAACTGTAAAATACTAATAGGAAATAGGAAAATATACTTTACCTTATGAGTATGTTTGATATTTGAGTGGATTCTACTGTGTCCTTATTTTTGTTTTCCCCAGTCTCACAACTGTCACAGCTATCAGTCACTCAAATTGCTTTTACATGTGGAATTTTGAGGTTCTGATCGCATCTAATTAGTTTGAGCACATTGCCTATTTCTTAACTGTGTTCAAGCAACTTAATGATTTGAAGGATTTAAGTAATATACTCTGAATTAAATTAACATTTGATTTTGAAATGCTGTTTTTCACTGGAACAATAGTACAGAACTCAGAATTATATAGATAGATTAATTTCAGGATTCTGTTTCATTTCCAAAGCAGAGCCTAAGCAATTAAATAATTAATTGTATCCTTGGGATGGGAAAATGAGGAGTGAGTGTGTGTGAGAGACAAGTAAAATTCCCAAACAAATGCAATTTGGGTCTATCTAGATTGTTTTTCTCCATGTATTTCACTCATAGTTACTTATAAGAGCCCCATGAATCATGTTTCTTTATATTCTACTAAGCATATAATACCCTTTCACTTATTTGTTCATTTGTTATTTCATTCAATGACTATTGAGCTGTACTCTGGGACTCATGCTGGGTACCAGAGATACAAAAATGTGTAAATTAAACTTCATGTTTTTATGTAGGTTATTAGCTGGTAGTGAGATATTTCAAAAGAAATATTTTAAAATGTTAAGAATAAAAATAGAAATTTGTTTTATTTTGTTATGTATCATAGATTCATTTTACTATATGATAATCAGTTTTATGATGCTGTCCCTGACATTCTTTATACTCATATTGTCATGTTCTGTTACTCACCCTCATTTTTTATGCTACATGCACATTAAACAGTCTTAGCTTTTCAAAAATCCTTATGTTTTACCCTTATTTTGTATAGTGTTTTCTCTTGTTTTTTTTATCTTCATTATGATCATTTTTGACATGGTCATTAAATTAAGCAGCACATCAATTAATTCTATTAATGCTGACAATTAAGAGTTGTATGTTTTTAAGTGCTACTTTTTAAAATAACATTTAGAATACACTCTTGCACTCTTGTAAATATCCCTTGACACATATTATTAAAATTGTGTTTAAGAGTTTGATTCTCAAGATCCGTCCACTCAGTTTATGCATTCATTGATATACACATAAATATTGGAAAATTATATCCTGAATACTTTGTTCAAATTAAGAAGTCATGTAAATTAATTGCATAAATAAGTAAATGTCATATTGGGATTTTATAATTATTCCTAGTTTTGTCTTTCTGTGGAGGATGAGTTAATATTTTAAACTCTATCTCACACTTTGTGTGCATATGTTTTACTATTGTTTTGTGTTGTGATTTTGATTTTTTCAGCTTTTTTGAGGTACAAATGACAAAATTGTAAGATATTTAAAGTATACAATATGAGGAGCTGATATACGTACACATTGTGAATGACATCCCCTCATCAAGTTCATTAACATATCCATCACCAAACATCCTTAAGTTTTTGTGTGTGTGAGAACATTTAAGTTCTACTCTGAGCAAATTTCAATTATACAATACAGTGTTATCCACTGTAGTCACCTTATTCCTATGCAATTATTAATAATAATAATAATAACTTTGTGTAGTTTATGGTTATTCATCTAATTATAGCTTTTGTTTTCATACCCATCAGCCCCATAATAAGACCCTACAATCTCAGTGAAATGGTATATTCTATTGCTTGTCTTCTCCAGTTAGGTTTGTCTTCCAATTATTCAACAGAGAAAAAAATCAAGTTCCATTAATGTTGAATTATCTGTTCTTCTCAAAATATGCCACATTTTCCTTGAAACATTTGTTTCCTACAATCTTAATTTTCTCCACTTCTTAGTTAGCTGAATAAGTTGATTTCAAAAATTACTTGTGCTAAAGAACCTTTACTAACCCAATAACCTGGGTTTGTGACCCTCTGATACTCCCCTGTAGCCCCTGCATTGATTCCCTTCTATTGTTTTATTACATTCCTTATTTCAAACTTTCTCAGCCAGTAGACAGTGATGTGTTTGTAGGCATGCACTCTTACCTTATTTGTTTCCCTAGCACTTAATGTAGTGCCCAAAATATCATACCAACACAATCAATAGTTATGGAAGAGAATGCTCATTTAGCTGTATATCTGCACTTATGAATTTAATAAGTTCAATTACAATTTCTGGTATCTCCACCTACCATCACATGCATATAATTGGTTGGCTAAAAGTGAAACCCATGATTCTGATTAAAACTTGGTAAAATTACGGTGATCATCTAAAACAAATTATTATAGCACTAAATATTATTGAAATCATCGACACTCTCACTGCTCTGGAGATTGGAAAGTAAGCAGTTCACTCAACTGAATTAATTAGACTTTGTCAAATTGGAAACATAAGAAACTAGAGATGCATTCCTACTCATTCTATAATGTTTAAATAAAAAGCTGAGCATATTACTTTACTCAGAAAAACATGTGGTCAAATGGTTAATCTTCACTGGGTTAAGTGATGCTCACATAGCTTGAAAAACATTACTTCTAGGTGTGTCTATGAGAATGTTTCCAGAAGAGATTAGCGTTTGGATCATCAGAATGAGTAAAGAAGATCATCCTCACCAATGTGGGTGGGCATCATCCAATCTATTGAGGGCCCAAATAGAGCAAAAAGGCAGAGGAAGGGTGAATTTATTCTCTCTGCTTGAGCTGGGACCTCAATCTTCCCCTGCCCTCGCATATCAGGGCTCTGGTTCTGAGGTTTTTGGACTCAGACTAGGACTTACACCATCGGCCCCCAGTTCTCAGGCCTTTGGGTTAGGACTGGAGCTATACCACTGGTGTTCCTGGACCTCCAGCTTGCAGATGGCAAAACATGGGAATTAGCCTTCATAACTGTGTGACCCAATCCCTTATAATCTATCTATCTATCTATCTATCTATCTATCTATCTATCTATCTATCAATCATCTATCTATCTATCTATCTATCTATCTATCTATCTATCTATCTATCATCTATCTGACTATTTATCATCATCTATCTATCACCTAGTCTATTGGTTCTGTTTCTTCAGAGAACACCAAATAATACAAGTGGATTCCCTTCTATGTCCAAATCATTCTTACGTACTATGCCTATCCTTATTCTCAAGCTTTTCCTCAATCCTAATTTTCTTCGTTTATTAGGGTTTTCACATATGCTTTCCCAATCTGCCTAATTGTTTCCAGTACTGATGTAATTTTGTCATGTTTTTGTTATTATAAAAATCATGTCCTTCTGAGCTTTTTTGAATCATGTTGTTATCTGTGGTTATATCTCAGAAGACATATATACAAAAGGTAAGACAATTATGTGCACGAACTTTCCACTGTGTAAGTGCACAGTAGCAAGTTCACAAACATAATTGTCTAGCTGGTGTGTGTGTGTGTGTGTGTGTGTGTGTGTGTATACACACACATACTTACACCAGTTGAACAATTACATTTGTGAACTTTCTTAAAATATGTATACACTTTTTTGGCTATATATATATATATACATACATATGTATATATATATATATATATATATATATATATATATATATATATAATATATATATATATATATACATACATATGTATATACACACATATGTATATACATTTTAAGAAAGGAAAAAAATATTAAAATTGTAATACTCAATATATACCGATAACAAAAGAAGAATACAAGTCATGTTTGACTTCTGCAATTATAAGAGGTGCTCAAAGTGATTACCATCAGTGTCCAGACACTTTGACTACGGTGAGCTACTACTTGAGCAACGTTGACCAAAGTATCCACTTGTGTACTTTCTTTTGGCACCCCAGCATATATATTCTGATCCTTCTTGAATCATGTAATACATATCACAATTGTGTCTTGAAGATTAAGAATGTCTTTATAGTGAGGAAATTACATATAGGTGATGAAAATAACATGTGTATTTTTTTTCAAAAATGGACTATCTTAATTTGCACATTATTTTTCTTTTTATCTTTCTTCTTTCATTTGCTCACATTATTTTGTGAACTTATACCATGTAAAAATATGCTAAACTATACTGAGTAGAAGAGAAAATTGACAAGAATAATATTTTTCAAACCTACTCTTTGATTCAAGAAAAAGATTACTGATAACTGGCATCAAGTTGAGGTTAAAGAGAGGAGAAAGATTACATTTATGCACTTTCTCTACACACACATAGATATTTACACATATACATACCTACACGCTTATAAATATACATATATTTATATATGTATGCATATATTTTAGATTATGAATCCAGCAGCTATACATCATTCATGTAGCATTCAGCTATTTATCATTCAGGCATCTTACATACCTCTATCAATTCTCACTTTGCAAATGGTAATTGGTAGAGAGAGAAAAAAAAAGGAGGTCACGTGAGATTACAATTGTTGGTTATTTTGAATATGAAGAACTAAGAGAAGGGAAGGAGAACTGAGAAGTTTAAACAATTCTTGGTACAGACATATGTTTAATGTCTAGAATAAGTAGGGTGGACATTAAAGAATGAACTGCATTTATGTTTTAAAGCCCCCCAGGTCTAAAGTCAACAAGAAGATCAATACATATATTTTTCTGTAACAAAATGTGTATTTTTTTAATGTAAGAGATGTGTGCACACTACCCCAGTAATGTAGAATTTTATCACCTTTTGGATATAACTGATACAAGAATAGGTCAAATGAAATGCATCAACTTTAAAGTGAAGACAAAATTTAATAGTAGATATATATTTGAGATATTTATCTTCAAAATGAAATTAAATGGAAAATGGAAATTTAAAATCGAAATACTTTAACTTTTATTTTGAGGTTTGCAAAATTAATGGTATTCCAATTGGTATCAGAAGTGAAATCTCCTGTTTTACTCAAATTTTAATTCCCAAATTTTATTTGGTAAATATTTTTGATAGCAAATATAGGCCAGTCTTCCCTTCATATTAGATTTTTTAGCATAATTAAGAAATTGATTACTTTTCCGGACACATAAAATGAATTCATTAGAGTTTTTAAGACTTTTTCCCATAGGTATATCATGTCAAGTCCCTAATGTCCATCTTCTCAAACACCTGCCATGACCAGGGATGTTCCTCTCTCTGTTGAGGGGCAGAGAATCTTCCTCTCCCTGCTAACTATGAGATCCAGCAAGTACAGGGGTTTTTGTTTGTTTTGTTCCAGCTTTATTTGTAGAAACCAGAATGTCTGGGAAATAATAGAAACTGGTTCAGTATTTTTTAACTGAACCAATTAGTCAATGAACCAACTAGTTAATTAGCTAAAAATTCTTAATGACAACTTATGTTTATATACTCTTTCCCAGATTCCCATTTGCACAGGGCTGTGCATATCTTCTCAAACCAGTAGCTTTCCAGCAGTTTCATCGAGTTTCAAATATTTGTGTCTCATTTTGAAATTAATTTATATTGCATTATCTTATATGAACAAATTCAAAACAAAGGGAAGTGGTTAAGAGATAGATAGGAAACCAAGCCATTGACATACTGGGGATTATTGGGATGTAAAGTTAATTGGCAGAGATGAACCTTTGTGTGAAATGGTGCTTTTTTTTTTTTTTTTCTTGAGATCCCAATGTTAATAGTCATTCAAATATTGCAAAATTCCATTAAAAATAAATCATGTCTAAAAGGCAGTATTCCTTTAGCATTTGATCTTTGAACAAGCCCAATAGAATTATCAGCAATGAAGGGATGGATGTTCTATAACCTGAATGTTCAATATGGTAGCTGCTAGCCACATGTGGCTTTTGTGCATTTGATATTGGCCAGTGAGGCTGTAAAAAACTAATGTTTTAAATTTTATTCAACTTGAATTAATATAAACTTAAGTCTATGTAGCCACATGTGGCTTGTGTCTAGTCTACCATACTCAACAGCACAGTCTGTTCCAGATGTTGAAAAAAAAATATTTGGCAAGGTAGAAAACAGAAAGGATGGTTGATTTAATTCAGGTTTTATTTCATCATTCAAACTATCATTCAACATCAGTACTTATTGTGTGCTCATTATTTTCCAATCATTGCCTCATAAGAGGGCATTCAATCATGAAGACATGTCATATGCCAGAGAAAGGCTCTAAGGTAACACACCTTCAGCATAAATAAAAATACTCATAGAGGAAAGGAAAACTCAGGCATGTGTGTATGTGTGTATATGTTTGTGTGTTTAAGAAGTGGATATGTCTATATATGTGCACATGTTTGTATGTTTCTGAGTCATTGGTCAGATTTCCTAAGGCAAAGACTCCAAGAGAGAGATTTGTGTGTAAGAAATTTATCAAAGAATGTCTTGAGATTGGGGAGAGAAAAAAACTCGAATTGAAATGTAATTGTGAAAAATACCTCAGTTGATCCTACAGGGAGCTTTGGAACCCAGTTATGAGAACTTGGTTGGGGTGAAGCCAGCAGCCACTAGTTATTAGATTGGAGCAAGTGCCTCAGAGCCACTCAGCAGACAAGACTTACAGCCTGAGGAGTTGGGAAAAGGAATGTGCATGCCTGTGAGATAGGGAAAGCAACAGGAAAGTGGGGGAAGGGATTAGCAAGAGATTAATGGGAGAAAGTTAGAACTGTAAAATGAGTTCCCTTTTTCAGAACATTTTTTTTATTTTATCATCTTAACTTTCTCTTAGTAAAGGATGATTTGAATTAATAAACAAGTAATTTAGTATTCTTTGGTTTTATTGCATTATCAGTTCTTTAATTGAATGATCATTTTAATAATTCTGAGGATCACAGTTTTCTTTTTAATATTATATTTTTCACAGAAAATAAATATTTACCAGATGCTCTATAATTTTAAGAGACCCATAAAAACCATGAAGTCCTCACCATCTGACATTTTAGCCTAGGTTATTTCAAACTGAGTCAATTTTGGGGCTTAACTCTTTGACAGTAAGAATCTATCTGGTCTGCCTTTAGATCCTCAGTAGTTCTATACAGATATGTTCTAAACAACAACAACAACATAGTCAAGTGAATTAATGAATACACAAACTCTTCTTTGGGTCTATGTAGAAATTGTCATCAATTCTGCAAACACAGGGGAATGTTTGTAAACATAGTAGAAGTGGATTTCTTTTTCTTTCTTTATATCCCAGTATGTGGCCTCTCCAGTCACCTTGATAAAGTGCAAAAGTGATCATGCCAATTGGTCATATAAATGTAAAAAAAATAAACCTCAAACCTATACAAAAATGAACTCAAAATGGAGGCCACTCTTTCCAATGGCCTCAATCACCATGGAGACAAAGTTAAAACTCCTTTGCAGTTTGTGATATGCCCTTGTTAACTTTCCTGAGGATTTCAAAATCACTTACTGTGTTTCCCCGAAAATAAGCCCCAGTTAAGATCTCAGCCAGATGGACACATTTAATACTACTTTATGATGTTCCAGAAGAAGATGACATGACTGAATTTGAATAAATGTAGATTATTTTACATGAAAAGAATAAGACATACCCTGAAAATAAGCCCTAATGGAGCAAAAATTAATATAAGACACAGTCTTATTTTCAGGAAAACATGGTATGACTGTTATTCTTTTCTTTTCCCCTGACATGCAATGTACACTCCAGTTACACTAAATTTAATATACTATATCATGCTCTTTCATACCTTTGTAGCTGTGAACATTCACTGTGTTATGCTCATAATGATCTTTCCAAATGCATCACCTGGTAAGTTCTTACTTAAACCTAAAGAAAAGGCACAAATTAACCTCACTCTTAGTCGGTTTTCCTAAACCTCTAGAGTTGAAAAGAATCACTCCTATTATTATTTTTAATTTTTTAAATTTCTTCTTGACTCCTTATATCTTATGTGCTTTTGCCAGACACCCTTGTCACTAGATTTTTGGGTGTTCTTTAGGTCTTTTGAAAAAATACACTCAGAAGAGATTTGGGAATGGAAGAGAGGCAGAGGCTTTTTTCTTCTTGCAGCTGGGGTGGCTTCTGTGTAACCCTTATCTGACTTGAGTTGGCAGTGGCCAGAATCCTTCTTCACTTTTGACTGTGTTGTGGCTTTGGGACAGCTAGGGGTCAGCAGTGGGCCCCAGGTACTTTTTGACCTCTGAGTGGCAGCTGCGTGGCATCACCTCAAAATCTACAAACCACTCTCTGGGTTCTGCTTTCTCACCTCTTCTAACAATTCTTTAAGCACTTTGTCTGTGTATTAGGCGCTTTTCTGCTTGAAATAATTATAATGGGTCCATTCTCTCCACTGAACTCTCAATAAAGCTCTTACCCTGCTGGATGAACTCATGGATCAAAATTTAACAAACACATTGAAAGGACAAACATTTCCATATATATATATATATATATATATATATATATATATATATATATATATATACACACACAAACACTCACATACATAGATATATACATATATATACACAAATATATGTATATATGTATATATGTACATATATATGGCTGTATAAATATATATAAAACATATCTATATATATGGAGGGACATATGAAGTATTGTTCTTTAGTGTCATTTTAAATTGTCACCCTGAGATGCAATTACATATTATTTCTTCTTACCTTGGAAGAGATATATAGATAAAAGGCTTTTATATATAAACCATATATAAATAGATATAGATGATATATAGATTTTTTTTGGAAATGCCAAAATATAGAATTTATTAAACAGAAGCAATAGCTGAACTAGTTTGAATGCTTGTAAAAATAGCCTACATCTGTACATATAATAATATTAATACCTCTAGCAAAGTTAATTGCTTGACCATTTGATAGTTGTATGTAAAAAGTATAGAGTCATAATTCCGTAATAAATATCATAAAACTATGTATTTATAATATTATTACATCAAGCAGTGTTTATTTTTTATTTAGAGCAGCTATTACTTTTCATAATAATTTATAGCAGTAGTAGTAGTTTGTATTCTAATATTTTCTTAGCATATTTAAAATTAAATTGCCATGATCAAAATAAAAACATGCACACAACTTCTAGGACACAGCTAAAAGATAGGGTAAGTGACACCAGAATTGTACTCATTCTGGAAATAAACAAAATCAATAAGATATGATTAATAATGATAATAAAATATCATTGGTAACAGCCAGATGTGAGAATTTTATGCCCTTGAAACTCATCTCTTCATTTTTCAAAGACAATGGGTCTATCAGTTATTTGATAATTACATATCAAACCTCAGATATCCTACAGTTTGCTTTAATGAGACTTCTTACTGAGGTTTCAATAATCATTATAAAATTCTTGTATCTCTTCCAACCTAACATGTGGCACACTGCGTTATTCAGAAACAACAGCAAGTCATTCTTCTTTGCCTTGATGGAGTATTTCTCATTTTTCAAAATCATACTCCAGCACATGGTAATGCAATTATCATGCTGAGATTGTCCAGTAATAACCCTCACAACTCAAGTGGCTTCTTTGAACAGCTGCTCTGACATGATTTTAAATTCCATATTACTTTGAAGGATAACAAATAATGACTATGACTATATTGAAATCTTTTTTTTTTTTTAATTAAAGTTTATTGGGGTGACAGTGATTAGTAAAGTTACACAGGTCTCAAGTGTACAATTCTGTGCTACATCATCTATATATCACATTGTTTGCAACAATATTTGCAATCTTAAGGAGATACCAGATAAAGATATTTATGTGGCAGAAGCAGTGTGTCAACACAAAGTGCCCATTTCCTTACATCAGGCACTTATTTTCTTTGAAACTTTTGGAAGCATCAAAGATATATTTACTCCACATATGACATTAAAAAAATCTGAAACTTGAGCATATCGATCTATAAACATCCAGCACATTTTCCTATTCAATATATCAATTCAATTCTTCATGCCTCAGTGTTTCTGACATAATACATTGTTATAAAATGATGCTAATCATGAAAATCTATATTATGAATTTGACTTATGTAAAAAATTGTTTTATAACTGGTTTACATTTAATATGGTTATTCAAGGACAAAATTATTAGAACCATTCATTTTTGGGGAAAAAAAATCATAGATTTAATAGCCTGATCAAAATTTTTAAAAATGGGAAAGATGAAAGGAAAAGAGAAAATATTGAGGAATATGAATGGAAGTTCAAGAATCTACTTTATATTAGAAGATAAATATAGTAGAAAATTATTTCCAGTATTTCACTCATTAATTCAAATCATTTCTGTGTTGGTTTGATTTGATCTGACCACATTATACCTTTGTTTAATAATTATGAATTATTGCAAACATACACAAAGAGGAGATAATTGTTTCAGTGTTGACCAAAGGACTTGGCATCCTCTTCTAACTTAATGTTTTGTTGCAAATTTCATTTCCTTGTCGTTGGATAAAGTTCAGACAGTCTCTGACTTCTGGCTCTTACCCCTATGCCCTCTTTTGTAGATTCACCTGACGTGATCGGGCTCACAAAAGATAAACTGATTACAGAGCTTTCTAACATCTGCAAAGTTCCCTCACTTTTGTCGTGTAACTGAACAGAAGCATAGAAATAATATTCCTAAAAGTTGCTATATTCTACTGGTTTGAAGCAAGTTTTAGTCATCCCAACACTCAAGAGAGAGTATTATACAAGGATGTGGGTCGTGTGAAGTCATATTAGTATTCTGCCTAACACAACACATAATGAAATTTATTCAATACTACTGCAATGTCTTTGCAATTATTTCACCATTTATTGCCTGGTGGAAGTTGTCTTCTAATAGTTTCATCAAGAAGGATTTCTTTGAGTTCATGAATGTTTGACAATATAGATTTGTTAGCTTTATGTTCAAATGACAGTTTGTATGCTCATAAAATTATTGGTTCATATTATTTTCTTTGAGGGCTTTGCAGGCATTGCTACAGACCTTTTCAGGGTTTATTGTTGATGTGGAAAAATCTTAGGCCAGACTTTTGTTTTGTATTTATAAGTAGAATGATATTTTGCTACACTGTCAATGGATTATTTGATCAGCTTTGAAATCAGCAGCTTTATTGAGATATTTCTAAGTTGATGACTGTTAATTTTTTCTAAGGCCCAGTATGTCCTTTCACTTGGTCATTTCAATATTTTTTGATTAATGTTTGAATTTCATGTCTTGAATTTCTTGTTTTAGTTCTTTTTACACTTATTTTTTATTTTGCAAGTTTTTTTTTTCATTTTTCTTTTTCATGTCCCATATTGCATTCTTTGTGCTACTTCAATGTAATTTTTCTTTTTTCTCTGAGATGGATTTTTCTCTTATGATTCTTCTCAGAGGTAAGTCAGTTCATAGTGTATTCCTATAGTTTGATATATTATTACGTAGATTTTTGTATGTTTTATTTCTGATTTCACAAAAGTAAAATTACATATTGATTTATCAATGTTTTTAATGTAATGACAAAATTTTTAGACACAATTACATTTCACTGTAGTAATTTTTTTCTGATGAGTTTAAAATTTAACCATTTGGCTTTTCTTCTTCTTCTTCTTCTTCTTCTTCTTCCTCCTCCTCCTCCTCCTCCTCCTCCTCCTCCTCCTCCTCCTCCTCCTCCTCCTCCTCCTCCTCCTCCTCCTCCTCTTCTTCTTCTTCTTCTTCTTCTTCTCCTTCTTCTCCTCCTCCTCCTCCTCCTCCTCCACTTCTTTTTCTCCTTCTCCTACTACTTCTCCTTCTTTTCTTTTTCCCTTACATCTTGTAGATCCTATGCTTGATATTTTGCATTGTACTTGTGTTTGAATGGTGTAATTACTTCATGAACCTGCTTTTTTCAGGAGGACCAGGGTCATGTTATAGTATAGCAAAGATTTTATTTATGAAATAAGAGTGTCTATTTCAGTATAGCATCTTAGTCTAGATTCCTCCAGACAATATCACCTGCTTATCGGCTACTCACAGTGCAGCATGGTTCTTTTCCACCAGCTTATCTCACTGAGGAACCTACCATTTGGCTTCTCTAATGGAATTGCTCACATGTAGCCATCTTCCTGCTTCTTCTTCATGCCAAATGAGGTTGAAAAGTGGAAATTTTTGCTGCTAGCCATAATATACAGCCCCTATTCCAAATAAGCAAGTTTGACTTTGAATCTCAAGCTGTGTTACATAATTTGGAGAATTCCCCTCAATCATAGTCATGTGAAGTTTGCAGCCATGGTTATCTTCTGTTGACATCTTTCCAAACCATTATCTAAATCTGCCTCCACTTAACAGACTTTCCTCATATCATGTAGTGCGAGGATACATAAATTTCTTATTATTGTTGCACATATATCGATGGCATTTCAAATGATTTAGCCTTTTTAATTTTGAGAGATTTCTGAAAGGGCAATAAGAAAGCTATAGTCCCCTTGCAACTTCTAAATTATAGTTCTCTTGAATTCTATGTCTACGTGTAATAATTTTAAAAATCTATTCAGTATTTCTATCCATTTTTATTCTTGCTAAAGGAGAACTTACATACTACTTTTGTTTTATAACATATCAGTGGTTGTTGTTAGACCTTGGTCATTGCATAGGTCAAAATAAGGTCTTAATTTTACTCTCAGTTTTAATTTAGAGTTAAGCCAAAATTCTAGATTGTTAGTCATTTTCTTCAGCATTTCTCCAGATATTCTTTGTAGCTGGTTTAAAAAATCTGGTATGTCAATTTAGTGAAAAGCTGATTTCATTTCATCTGCCAATGAACAGTCTTTTCCCAATTGTACCTCAAAACAAAACAAAACAAAACAAAACAAAAAAACCTTTATTCTTTTTTTCCGCAATACTTGATATGATGGGCATAGGTAAAGATATATTTTATATACCCTTTATAGCATAAATGTAAGATAAAAATAGAACTCATTTTTCCTTCCATTATCAAAAGTTTACAATTATCAAAAAATTGCAATTATCAAAAAAATTACATTGATTATATCTTTAAATATTGTCAATCTGACATTCCTTATATTTTCTCATTTGAAACCTAAAATTCTATTATGGAGTCTCTACATGTCATACAATTGATATTCTTGGCATTATGCCAATGCTAACATCTTAACATTTTGGATGCAATTAGTGGCAAATTCCTTAGTCATATCTGACAAGTTTCTAAGACTTTCCTCATTTGGGTCTTACCTAGTTTGTACTATCTATTGTGTTTCCATTTCATACATATTTTCAATTTTTTTGCAAAGTAATAAACTTATTCTTTATTTCATAGTGCCTTTTTCGTTTATTTTTTCATATAACTAAGCATCACAAACATGCTGAGGTTAATATCTTCATTTTATAAAATCATTTTATAAAATCATTTTCATTTAGGTTTATATACTACTTGTTAATTTGTTTTTTTCACTTTGCTAACATTCATTTTTCTTTTATATTTTGGAACTTAGTATATTGTATCATATGGGAAATGAGTTTTCTTTTTTAATATATACATGTTTTTTATTTTTGCTATGATTTTCTTTCACTATCTCCTAACCAGCAGTTTGCTAGTACCTGTTCCCTTTCCCATTAGTCCTTGGGATGTGAAGCTTATGATGAAATTTTATAGCTTTACAATTAATAAAATTGTGGGACTTTTGACTCTATGGTTGTATAGAGAAATTTAAACACAGAGTTGTCATCATTTTTTTTTCATTTTTTTTTTTTTCCAGTTCTGAAGCTGTACACATCTCTTTAAACTGTAGCTTCAGGAGTACAGTTGCCATAAAAAATACAGTTAAGTTTAAATTTAAGATAAACTGGAAAATATTTTAGTATAAATGCACCCCAATATATTGGCATTTCTATTTGCTAAGAATGGCAATCCTGTTAGAGAGATGGTTCTTTAATAGTACTGCTAGCCTGATTTGCTGAGATTGGTAGCTTGACAGCCAATGCTTACATTCAAGTGGTGAGCCTGACTCTTATTCCCATCTCACATGGTACACAGGTTGTCCCTTTATCATGCTGGAGCCAAATCCTTGGTCCTTATCATATAATTATGGGTCAATGGCCTATGGCTTTCAACACTGTGTACACATTTTGTCCATTTTTACTTTTTCAACCTGGCTATGCCTTTTTAATTATCTATGTTTATAATGTTTCATTTTTATATTTTTGGAGCTAAGAAAGGGCACTGTCACATGAGTATACTGTATCATCTTGACCAGAAATTCACCATCCTTTTAAGAATTAAATGCTTAAGAAGTGAAACCTTACAGTATTTTTCAAAGGGCATACAGTTATCTATGTAAACATGTCATATACTACAAAATGTATTCTGCACCTATAGAGTGCAGAGAAAGAGAATAATAACTTCACAACTAAATCTAAAATAAGTCTGACATATTATTGAAATTTGAGTATCAATATTTTTTATAAAATCAAAATCCCAGTAAATATTCGGGGGAAACTGACATGTGTAGTCTACATTGTGTTTAACACTGAACTTCTATGAAGTGTTTTATTATTAAGGATTAACTATAACATTACCTTTTAATGGAATCATAAATCTTTAATTCCTGTTCAATATGTTGCTGACTTAAATTGCTTTTGAACTGAAACAGTTTTATTACAATATATAGTATGAAGAAAGCTCTTTTCATAAAATAAATATTCTAATTTCTAAACATAACTTGTTGCATTTTTCAGTACATACCATATTTTCCTGAAAATAAGACTGGGTCTTATATTAAGTTTTGCTCCAAAAGATGCATTAGGGCTTATATTCAGGGGATGTCAACCTGAAAAATCATGCCAGGGCTTATTTTCCAGTTAGGTCTTATTTTTGGGGAAACAGTGTCATTATTCTAGGGAAAATAAGAGTAAGACATTATCTTTCCTAGCAAAGAGATGCTTATCTCAAAAATATGATATTATTCATATCTTTACTAAATGAGAGAAAATCAGAATTGGAGGCGGAGACTTTAAAGATCATTAGTTTAAACTGCAAATGGAATGAAGATTTATTTTCATTGTATCCATAGTATTAACACAACAACAATAATAGCAGCAGCAGCAAATGTTTCCTTGAGCATGCTCTATTAAAATAGTATCTAAAAATGTATTTAAAGTCATTTTTATTTTTAAGTATGTATTTAACTTAATTCACATGCATACACACACATGCATGTGTGTTTATTTGTGATTTAGCATATTTAAATAAAAATACTTGACAGTTACTTAAGTGCAAATATAATAAAAACAGACCCATTTAATCTTAATGCTTTCAATCTAACACAGAGTAGAAAATTCTTGGGTTTGAATAACATCGTCACATTAAATTTCTTAGTTTAACCTTTTCAAATAATAAACTTCTCTCAGTTCCATTACCCTACATGAAATTGATAATACTAATAAAAAGCTAACAATAAAAATTGATTAAAATATGGGTGTACCATGCTTAGCATAATGCCTTGGTATAGTAAATGTACAAATAATAGCTCATTTTCACGTTCCATTCATATTCCAGTTAATATTGTGAATATATATAGTGAATATTTATTTAAAAGTGTATTATGCTGGTATTTATCCTATGCAAGGATGGTTCAATATTCAAAAATTAATCTGCAGGCTAAAAAAAGGAAATCATGTGTTCCTATTGATAGATACAGAAAAAAACAAAAACAACAACAGAAAACAACAACACTTGACAAAAATCCAAATCCTATTTTTGATAAAATCTCAGCAAACTAAGAATAGAGGGGAACTTCTCAACCTAATGAAGAATATTTACACACACACACACAAAAACCCATGTATAACAAATAACATATTTAAAAGTGAGAAATTCAAAACTAGTCCAGTAAGATCAGGAATCAGGCAAAGATGTCCCTCTAACCACTCCTTTTCATCATTGTCCTGAAAGCTCTAACTAATGCAAAAAATCAAGTAAAGAAAACGAAGTGTATATAGATGGGGGAGGAAGAAATAAAACTGCCTTTGTTCACAGATGGACTAATAATTTTGTAAAAATCTGAAAGCTTTAACAAAGGATCTCCTGGAACCAATAAATGATTATAGCAAGACTGCAGGATACAAGGTTTATGTAGTTAAGTCAAGTGTGTTCCTATATACCAGCAATTAACAAGTGGAATTTGAAATTAAACACACAACATCATTTTCATAAACACCTCCCAAAATAAAATACCTTACATATAAATCTAACAAAGTATGCAAAAGATTTGTAGGAGGAAAACCAAAAATGTTGGATGAACAAAAATAAACAACTAAAAAGATGGAGAGATATACCATGTGAAGGATAGAAAGAGTTGATATCGTCAAATGTCTGTTATTCTTAACTTGATCTATAGATTCAGTGCAATACAATCAAAACCCCAGAAAGTTATTTTATGATAATTGACAAACTTATTCTAAAATATGTATGGAGAGGCAAAAGACGCAGAATAGCAAACACAGTATTGGAGAAGAACAAAGTTGAAGAACCAACACTACCCTACTTCAAGACTAACCATAAAGCTAGATGTATTAAACAGTATTATTTTGGTGAAAGAATAGACAACTATATCAACGAAATAAAATAAAGGGTCCAAAAATAGACTCACAAAAATAGAGTCAACTGATCTTTAAGAAAAGAGAAGAGGCAATATAATGGAGCAAAGACAGTCTTTTCAACAAATGGTACTTAAACTGAACATTCATAGGCCAAAAAAAATAAATAAATAAAGAATCTAGACACATATCTTACACCCTTTACAAATATTAATTCAAATCGATCACATACCTAAATAGAAGACACAAGACTGTAAAACTTATAGAAGATAACAAAGGGAAAAATCTAGATGACCTTGGATGTAGTGCAGACTACTTAGATATAACACTAAAGACACAATCCATGAAAGAAATGATTGATGAACTGGACTTCATTAAAATTAAGAAATTCTGCTCTGCAAAATGCAATGTCTACATAATTAGAAGACAAGTCACAGACTGGGAGAAAATGTTTGTAAAAGACACATTTAATAAAGAACTGTTATTCAAAATTTACAAAGATTCTTAAAACTCAACAATAAGAAAATAAACAAACCAATTAAAAAAAAAAATAGACCACAAACCTTAACAGACACTTACCAATAAATATATACAGATGGTAAATATATATATGAAAAGATGCTCCACATCATATATCATCAGGAAAATGCAAATTAAAGCAGCAATGAGATACTACTACATAACTATTAGAATGACCAAAATCTGTAACACTGACAAAGATGTAGAGCAATAGGAACTCTCATTCACTGCTGGTGGGAATGTAAAATAGTACAACCACTTTGGAAGATAGTTCAGCAGTTTTTATAAAATTAAATATACTCTTATTATATAATCTAATAATCATACTCCTTGGTATTTAACCAAAGGAGTTGAAACATATGTCCATACAAAAATCTGCACATAAATATCAGCTTTATTCGTAATTGCCAAAATTTGGAAGCAATCAACATGTCCATCAGTAGGTGAATGGATACACTGTGGCACATGCAGACAATAGAATATTATCCATTGCTAAGTAGAAATGAGCTATTAAGCCATGAAAAAAAAATGTGGATGAGCCTTAAAAGCATATTACTAAATGAAAGAAGCCAAATCTGAAAAGGCTACCCACTGTATGATTCCAACTATTTGCCATTCTGGAAAAGGCAAAACTATGGAGACAGTAAAAAGATCACTGGTTGTCAGGGGTTAGTGGGGTAATGTTGGGGGTAGTATGAATCAATGGAGAATAAGGGACTTTGAGGACAGTAAAACTATGCTGATACTATAATAATGGATACATGTCATTATACATTTATTCAAACCCACAAAATGTAACAATGCTAATAGTGAACCCTAATGTAAATTATGAACTTTGTATGATAATGATGTGTCAATGTAGGTTCATCCATTGTAACATAGGTATCACTGCTGAAGAATTTGATAATTGGGGAGACTATGCATGTTTAGGGATTGGTGATATATGTGAAATCTCTGTACCATCTTCTTAATTTTGCTGTGAACCTAAAACTGCTCTAAAATATAAAAAGTATATTATGTTACATGCTTCTGCTGTTCATGTAAGTATTGATGTCATATATATTAAATATATGTAACATATACATATCTGTAACATATATGTAACATATATTAAATATATGTAACAGATAAAGATATTAAACATATCGTCTCCTTTTTGAACATAAAATTCCTCTTTTACTTATTTATGAGTTCATCTTTTTTTATGTCCCTCTGTAAGCTATTTCATATTATTATTCATAAAAGGAAACCTCATTTGATTCTGAGGAATATGGTATAGAGACTACCATTTATAAAACACTGAAAGAGAACTTCCATAACAAAAGTCATTTAGATGATCTATTATTATATGTGGTTAAATCATATTGATGAAAAAAAGGTTCCATAGAAGAAATACAAAAATGCAAATGTTTTTTTAAAATTGATAATTAACTTTAAATATTAGTCACCAAATGAATAAAATAAGGTAGTCTTTAATTATTAGGTATTCAATATATGCAATATATGAAAAAGTAGATGCTATCCTGTTTTTATTATGTTATAGTGTCCTTTGTTTGATTTTTATCAATAATAAACATAGTAAATATCTACTGTTTAAAAACAGTTATATCAAAATACCAAAATAGTGTAAACGGTGTTTGCTCCAAAATAAATTCAAGCAGGTATAGTGCCCAAACAAGTAATCATTAATTGTAATTGGAATAATCAAAGAAATAGGATATATCTGATTACCATCTGTACACATAAATTGAACTAGACCAGGGTGGTATTTTTTATTTAATAAAATCTATATCAACTACTCTAAACCTTACTAGGGGATGCAAAGATAAGTAAGACATAGACTGATTTCTTATGAGAAGGAATGCGTACTTATTAGAGGAGAATGGCAGATATATAAAGTAAAGGGAGGGAATGGCTTTCTAAATTAAAATGAGTATTATATGGAAAGTCCATATTACTATGACATTTTAAAATCTGCCTCCAATACTCTTGTAAAAGAATATGCAATGTACTCAAAAACATTTTTAAACATTCCATGGCCACCTAGAAATTGTAACTTCAGTGTTTCCCTTTGAGGTAGAGAGTAACATTTACAAAGGAAATATTACTGCAAAATCTCAAAATTTTAAGTGAAAGTATATTCTGAAATAATATCTATTATATTAGCCTAAATAAGTTGACAACTGGAATGTGTGCGTGTGTGTGTGTGTGGGGGGGTGCTCACATGCATACATGTGCAAACAAAACATATTTTCAGGCAGTTAACTGTTATTACTTCTCAAATGTGTTACTGCTGAACTCTATTCTATTGTTTTATCTTATATTCTTTGATTTTTGGTCCTGATTTTATAAATATGTATAATGTAAAATATAGTTAATATTATTGTTATATGCAAAATATTTTATAATACATAAATGAATATATAAAATATATGATTATATATTATTTTATAATTAGGCCTATTAAATGCTAGAAATCAAAGCTCTCCTCCAGTATTTAGAAGGATAAATATTTTAAGGTATATTAAATAAATTTTAATTCTCTACTGATGGTAAGTAATAATCAGTCATTGATACTGCATAACTATTTTAGTATCAAGGTAGCCACAAATGTCTATGGGTCAGATCCAAGGCAGGAAGTGAAGAGGAATTAAACATGCTCAGAATACAATAGACGAAAATAGAAAACTATGAATTTTCTAAGGAATCATATCTGCAAAATAAGAAGAAAGAATCTCAATAAAATATTCATTAAATATTTAAAATACCTTATATACAGAGTCATAAAGTATCCTTTGGGCATCACTGTATTTTAAAGCATGACAGCACAGACAGATTTTTAAAAATACAGGAATCCTTGACACATTTATATGATATGGAGAAATCTACGAAAAGTGAAATTTGAGTCAATCCACCAGATGGTTTGTCTGCACGATACCAAATTGCCACCTAGTTAATAACAGTAGCATGATTAACTATTATTTTTATTTTTATCCACATGTTTGGCAAAATATGGAAACAATCATTATTTTACATAATATTTTCCTTAAAGTATTTAATGTCACCCATATCTGACAGAAAAAATCTTTATATTTCATAAAAATAACACTCTTAACGACATAACACAAAAACACAAAAGGTACTGTATGGCTTAAGTGTTGATATCATTGTCATATCATTGCAATTTTTATTATTTCTAGAAAATAATTTTAGACTCAATAATTCACATATCTGTTACTACAGTTCCTTGATTATAAAGATCTGAAGGAGAACATTCATATTGAATTTCATAACTACAGAACTGCTTTGCCATGCTACCTCCAGAAATTTGATTGGTAAAGTAACTTAGAGAGATGATATTTTGTTTCTTTGTGTAATTTATGTTATGAATTTAATTTATACAAACATTAGAAAATTCAACATATATTTTCTTTGTTTGTCAGTACATTTTAATAACCCAGTAGAAATCACACAACTCTGCCTATTTAGTGATAGCTATTTTAATACAGATCATAAGCACAATTCATATGCTGTAAACAAATAATAAACAAATATATTACATTGTGATAAAGTGAAAAACCATTTTATCTTTGAGGATAAATCATTGCATAGGCTTTTTAAAGAGACAATATATAAAAATGAAATTTAGAAAGTAACCAAGTTAAATTTAATTTAATAGATTCTTACAATGTTCATCATTAATGTATACTTAAGTAAAGGTTTTCTACATTTTTTCTCTTACTACACATCATAGTAGTGAAAATACAGTGCACAGTAATTGCTATATTTTTTTTTTGCTACTTAACATCTATTATGTATGTATTCATGAATGCTGTATGAATGTTACCACCATTCAACAACTTTTTCTTCCAAATTAAACATTTTAATTATTCAGAATATTTTATATTAAGACAAGAAACAGCAAAGATCTTTTTCCCCAATCAAGGATGTTTGATAACTATGACATTTGACATTTTAGATTTTAAAAATTACTACTGTCACAATAGAAAATGGCATCAGATATTTCTTGAGACATTTTAAGTGCATGTTGATTATTAATGCTATTTTCAAACATTTTTTCTTCAAAATAATTTTTCAAACATACCTTAAATATTTTCTCCTAGTCTAATAATGTGCTTAGAATTATTTCTACATAGAGGAAAAATGAAGAAAGTGGTACCACTCTATGGAAAGACTAGAGAAAAAAAACAGAAAGAGAATATTGTATGTAAACATTTTCATTTATGTGTGTGTGTGTGTGTATGTCTGTGCACATATATGTCTATTATGTATTCTGGGCAAATCACTCCCCTGCCTTTCTGAAAATTTAGATTGTATAAGAGATTTAATGTTTAATCCCTTTCACAGTTTATGATTGTAATTTTTGCTTATAGCATCCTTTGCCAACTTTTAGAATCACTATACTTCTAAAAAGTGATAGAATAAGCACATTCATTCTACACATTAATCCTTATGTTTTGAATAATTTTTGTTTGAATACCATTTTGGGGACTAGTCTTTAAAATTTTCTGAGTAATTTTCTGCCTTTGGAATTGGGTTTAAAATGGCACAAACTTTTTTCCAAACATATTTCTATAGAATATATTTTTATCTTCTAGAAGAAAAATACAATTAATAGGATTGTAATTCATTATACTATTTTGAATTAGATACTGAGTATATTTTGGCTTAGCATACAATAAAAATTAAAAAAAGACACACAAGAAGGTAAGTTGCATAAAAGTCCCACTATTATCCTTTGCAAGAAGTAAATGCATATCAATATTAAACATTCATAGAATAAAAATGGTTTGTCTTAAACTGTGCAATTAATTAAAGATAGATTTGTACTTTGTGACAGAACCTGATTAAATATGTGTTTTAATTTCTGATAGTTCTACATCTGTGGAGAGAAAAATCTCATCCTCCAGATGAATAGACTCTGGAGTAAACAGGTCACTGCGAGTATAACCTGAATCTGACGGATAAGATGTGGAAGCAGTGAAATTGTAGAGTGCCTGAACTTCAGGAAAGGATCACGTGTCTTGCTTATCAGATATTTGATACTCAACCACAAACCTCTTAGCTTTCCTAGAAAGAACAACAACAAAAACAAAAACTATCCCCAGAGTAGCTAGGTCTTTGTGCAAGTAGATACATTGATCAATATCTTGATGATGCCCAGTCAAATTTTTGCTGAGGAAGAATACCCAGGCTCTGAGAATTTAAATTTTGTATTTGTCTTGAAGTTTAGAGTATTGAGCACTGACAGCATTTCTTTTTGTCCTTTATTATCTTCCACACACCCAGCATTTCTTACCCATTGTATTCAGTAAAGTTTATGTCACTGAACCATGCAGAGAAAATACAATTAGTCTCTCTGAAGATAAATTAACTGTGGAAGCCAACTTAAAAAGTAACAGAATATTTTGAATATTTCATAAGAAATTGTTTTCTTCTAATATGTGTTTGTATCTCATGCCAACTTAGTTGTATATTTATCTTGAAAAATAGTCATTTACCAGTGCGCTTTACCACTTTTCAATTTGCACTACCTCCCTAGGCTACTTATTCTAGTTTTGACTTAATCTACCAGTACTTTGCCTGTAAGGTTACCACCGGATATATATATCATTTATTCTCTGCCTGTTGTGTTGGCACATATTGTCTATACTCCTAAGAAATTTACCTTCCAATTAGCAATGCCAAAAGCAACAAAAAAGCATCCTACAGACTGCTAAGGGTAAAGTTATACACTGTCTATGTGTGAGAATAATGAAAGAAGAGTTAGCAAATCCAGTTTTCATTGCAAGTAATATAAATAATTCTTTCAAAATCTGTGTGCAAAATTATATGGGTTTTCTGAATAATAATGAGGGGAGAATGGAGTTTATTATAAAAAAAATTTGT
The DNA here is from genome assembly GCF_036562045.2 of Rhinolophus sinicus. NCBI lineage: Eukaryota > Metazoa > Chordata > Mammalia > Chiroptera > Rhinolophidae > Rhinolophus > Rhinolophus sinicus. The sequence continues at coordinate 83,044,172 of NC_133751.1, read as the reverse complement.
GTGATTCTCTGTCTATATAATGCACAGACTTATACATATGGATAAGAATATATGTAAGGCTATCTGAATTAATGTATGTATATTATATATATGTGTGTGTGTGTATATATATGTGTGTATATATATATGTATGTATGTATGTATGTATGTATGTATATATATATACATATGGAGAGAGAGAGAGAGAGAAATAGATATACTTCTGTATCATATGACATTGACATTTTAAAACTAGGATCTTAATTATTAAATACATTTTTTCTTTTCCTCACTTAAAAAAAGACCCTCTTACATGTGCTAAGAAAATGAAAACAATATTGAGTGACATTAAATGTAACATTCTAAACTCTTAAGGACCGATAAGGTAATTACTAAAGTGTTCAACTAAGTTTACATAAAATAATTATTTCTTTTTTCTTCTTGCTTTTCTCCCACCAATTGTTATATCCCCTTTTACCTCATCCTCATTAGTCTCCCTCCCTGCTTCATTTTCCTCCACTGCTACCTTTTTCTTCCCCACTTTCTCCCTCCTTGCCTGCTATCAACATTGCCAGTATCACCAGCCTCATAATTATTTACCTCCAACACATCACATAATTGAACATCACACAATGCCATTCAGGGATCATTTCACAATGTTATCTTTTATTTCTTGTGGTTATGGGTTTTGAATCCATAACAGAAAACCTCATGGGCATCTGCTGTATATTTCTAATTATATTCCCAGTAGTAGAGAAGGTAATTTTATGGTTAGTATTCACTTAAAGAGATATCCCTACGGGTTGTAATTTCCTCTTTCTATGTAGAGGTATTTTAATATTCTCCATTTATTTCTTCTTTGGTCAATTATCACATTAATATAAAATAATTATTTAAATACCTTTGGAACATTGGAAAATACGAATGTGACAGACAAAATTTTCAAAAGAAAGATATTTTATAAAATGTAGATATTTCATGCTTTTTGACCAAGAAAATCTCTAACATACCCTATATTGATATTCTGCCCTATAATAGGTTGAAGTAAAAATTAAAAAAAAAAAAATGCTTCAATCCAAATGAAATCAAGCAACCAAGTAAATTGCAGCCTTGCTCCTTTCTTGCTGTCGCCTTCTCATTTTATGAGTATCAGTGCCTACAATTTGCTTAGATAAATTATATTGATTTGTAGCTTGAGAACCATGTAAAACATATCAGTATTGCTCAAGTAATAAATAATATGAAAATCTATCTATCTGCTTAAAAGATTTCTACTAGAAGTTTTAGTCAAATTTTTTCTCTTTAACCAGATTTTACTACTGTTCAACAAAAAATTAATCAAAAAATATTTCATAAATCCCTGCAATACACAATGCACTACATTCCCTGTTCTTCAATAAAACCAGTATCTCTAGTGTATCTCAATATGTAGTTTTTATAGAAACATATTGGGAAGAGAATAATATGTTTTAAAAAACACAGAAAACCTTTACTAAGATATAGCAGCTTAATAATCAAGTCCTCCACTGTCACTTTAGATCTTGTAAACAGAGTGAGATTCAGGTACTCCCTGGTGGTGAGGTGAGTATGTAACTCACCCTCCTCACCTCCCCATGCATTATGCAGAGGGAACACTTTGTAACAGGAAATGACTTCAGTTTGCTATAAATGAAAGAAGACATAAGTTTTCATGAGAGTCTTGGTACTCCAGAAACACTTCTTCCAATAAAATTTATTTTTATTTTAAAACTTATATGACTATAATTGTAACTTTTTTTTTTTTTTACTTTTAACTGGGTGATTCTTGTAGAACCAAAGAAGATTTTCGTTTTTTTTTTAGGTTAGATTATATCACTGGGGATCCAAGGATGAATATTTGTGTGTAAGTAATTGATTAAGAAGCCATCTAGCAAAAATCAGAAGGAAAGTAGGGAATGTGGGGCAAGAGACAGTAGCAAGCAATGTTCTCTGTAGAGCAACTTTGATTCTATCTTGCAGGTGATCTCTAGATATACGAAGTCTGACAATTAAAGTCACAGACTTGTTTGCAATGATGGCGCTAAACTTTTTTAATATCAGAGGAATTATTCATTATTAATTTGTACCAACTGGACAAACAGATAACCAAGTTTACTATTTGGAGGTGCTTAAAAGACTGCATGAAAAAGTTAGACAACCTGACCTTTTCGCCAACAATTCATGACTCCTGTATCACCACAATGCACCAGGTCACAAGGCAGTGTCTGTGAGGGAATTTTTAGCCGGTAAACAAATCGCTATATTGGAACACCCTCCCTACTTACCCAATCTGGCCCCCAATGACTTCTTTCTTTACCCAAAGATAAAGGAAATATTGAAAGGAAGACATTTTAATGACATTCAGGACATCAAGAGTAATATGACAACAGCTCTGATGGCCATTACAGAAAAAGAGTTCCAAAATTTCTGTGAAATGTGGACTACAAACTGGCATCGATGTGTAGCTTCCCAAGGGGAGTACTTTGAAGGTGACCATAGTGATATTCAGCAATGAGGTATGTAGAACTTTTTCCAGGATGAGTTTGCGAACTTAATTATAGTGTAGTATTGACTCAGAATGACTGACAAGAAGTAGCGGAGCTAGAATATTTATATTTATATTCCACACATATCTGTGAGTCACTGGGTATCAGAAGGATGAGGGGATGCTGACTTTCCCTGGAAGAACAGATTAAACATGAACAGGCATCAAAAAACAATGCAATTAAAAAACTGGCAGAGAACCTGACTAGACATTTATCCAAAGAAGACATACAGATGGCCAAAAGACATATGAAAAGATGTTTAGCATCACTAATCATCGGAGAAATGCAGATCAAAACCACAATGAGATACCACCTCACACCCATCAGAATGACTATTATCAAAAAGTCAACAGACAACTAGTGTTTGTGAGGATGTGGAGAAAAGGGAACTCTTTTTCATTGTTGGTGGGACTGTAAATTTTTGCAGTCACTATGGAAAACAGTGTGGAGATTCCTCAAAAAATTAAACAAACAAACAAACAAACAAGAAACCAACTAACATACAAGCCAGCAATTCCATTTCTGGGTATTTATCCAAAGAAAATGAAAACACTAATTAGGAAACATATATATATATATATACCCCTATGTTCACTGCAGCATTATTTACAATGGCCAATATATGGAAGCAACATAGGTGTCCATCAATAGAGGAATGGATAAAGAAGATGTGATACACACACACACACACACACACACACACACACACACAGAATATGACTCCGCCACAGAAAAGAATGAAATATTGCAATGTGCAACAACATGGATACATCTAGAGGGTATTATGCAGAATGAAATAAGTCAGACAGGGAAAGACAAATACCATTCATTTATATGTGGAATCTAAATAAATGTATAATAAATGAACAAACAAAACAAAACAAAATCTGACTTAGAGATACAAAAAACAAACTGATGGTTGCCAGAGAGGAGGAGGTGGGCGGATGAGGAAAAAGTTAAAAGGAAATAAGAGGTACAAACTTCCAGTTATAAAATAAATAAGCCATGGAAATGTACAGCACAGGGATGATAGTCAATAATATTATAATAACTGCACGGTGACAATTCATTACTAGGCTTATTGTGGTGACCATATCACATGGTGTATAAATGTTGAATCATTATGTATTCACCTGAAATTAATATATTTTATGCCAACTATACTTCAATAAAAATATTTAAATTTAGTGGTTACCAGAGGGTAAGGGGTAAGGGTGTGGTAGATGAGGGTAAACGGGATCAAATATATGGTGATGCAAGGAGAACTGACTCTGGGTGGTGTAATTGTCTAATGTGATATATAGATGATGTATTACAGAATTGTACACCTGAAATCTTTGTAACTTTACTAACCATTATCACCCCAATAAACTTTAATTACAAAAATATTAAAAAATTATTTTACAGAAATTAGCTAAAAATACAAAACAATAAAAACAAACAAACAAACAAACAACATGACAGGCAGACTTAAGTGTACAGCTTTTGATAAGATGTGATTGCTGACAGTTAGGTGGAAGCATACCAGCAGCCAATGTACATGCAAATGGTAAAAGAATAAAAGAGAGATAAGCATCAAATAAAGTGAGCTTCAATTTTTGCAAAAGGAGCATAATCTCCAGTTCTGAATGTATGAACTTTGTCTGAGATGAAAAACAAGTATTAAATTATAAAAAATAAACTAGACTAAATTTCATCCTTTTAAGTATATGGTTTGATGATTTTGACAATTGTGTATAGTCATTTTCACCTCAATCATGATATAAAAAATTTCAAACCAACTAAAATGTGTCATTGGGTTCCTTCTCAATCCATGCCTCCTTTGCCCACCCCCCCACCCCCCACTGATCTCCTTTCTGTCCCTATAGTTTTGCCTTTTCCAAATTTCATATAAATGATATCATAATATTAATTTTTTGTGTTTGCTTTTTTATAACAGCATATGTTTTTTTGGAATTCATTCATGCTTTTTGATGTATAAATGTGTTGTTTATTTTTATTGATAAGTAGTAGTCTGTGATATTGGGATATCACAATATGTTTACTTATTCATGAGTTTAGATGGCTGTACATTGAGCATTTCAATCAGAAATCTTTCAAAGTTTAGTTTGTTTCACATCCTTACCAACACTAGGTATTGGTATTGCACTAGGTTAAGCATTCTGATGGTTAGCAAATCTAGTAATTGTATATTATTATCTCATTATGGTTTTAACTGGCATTTTCTAAGTGACTAACGTTGAGCACATTTTCATGTGCTTGATAGACATTGGTCATTCTTTTGTGAATGGTCTATTCAATTCACTTGCCCATTTTTCTGTAATGAAGTGCTGTTTTTATTTTTTTTCCACAGAAATATTCAATTTGTCAACATCATTTATTCAAAAGACTGTCTTTCCTTCATTGAACTAACTTGGTGCTTTCTAGAAAATAAATTCATCTTATAAGTCTGTGTTTATTTCTTCACTCACTATCCTCGTTTATTGATTTATGCATCAATCATTACCACTATGCACATTATGTAAATGATTTATTTGCAACTGTGTTCTGTTTTTCAGTGTTTATAAATACCAATTAATTTTGTTGCAAAGTTGTCCAGATATTCTTTAAACTCATTGATTTTTTTACTTCTCCCTTTTTTTTTTTTTTAACAATTATTGATAGATTAGATGTTGGAATTCTCAAATAACATTAGTTTAGTCTATTTCCAGTTTAAATTTCTCAGCTTTTATTTATTTTCTTAGATCTCTATTATTAAGCTTTTTAGGATTGTTATGTGTTCTTGATGATTTTATCCTTTCCTCATTAAGCAATTTACCTCTCTATCTGTGATAATTGTCCTTAGTGTTACTCTGTCTCTTTTACCTGACAATAATATAATCAATAATACAATTATGGTAACTTTCTATTAGTGTTTGCTGGTTTATATTTTCTTATTCTTTTACTTCATCTGTTTTTATATTTAAAATGAAAATATTTAAACACCATACAGGTTAGCTTTACTTTTGGATGTAAATGAAAACTTACTGCATTTTATTGAAATGCATGGTCTATTTAAGTTTAAAATAATGATTGATCTTATTATATTTAAGTACACTATCTTTGTTTTATATGTGTCTTATTGATTTGCTGTTTCTTTTTTTTAATTCATTTCTGTTTTTTTAGGAATAGTTAAATTTATTTTAAATATTCCATTTATCTGTTAGCTGTACTACTTTATTTGTTTGGGTGCTGCCTCTAGGAATTAGTTTCCAATCAACACTTATCACAGTCTACATAAAATTAATATATTTCTTCATTTAACATTGACAGGTTTTGTGACTTTAAGTGAAACAACATGTAATGAACCAATTTTACCCTAACCCAATTGATGTAAACAAGAGGTAAGTTCCCATGGCATCTTATCAATGTTATAACATTATATTGAACTAAACAAAATTAATTGAAGACCTGCTGTATAATAGGAAAACCTTCAAAAAGCATACATTCATTAACCCTTGCCTTCTTTTGTAGATTTACATATATTTTACATTTTGTTTACAAACATATTAAAGCCTACACTCAATATATTACTATTGCTTTGCTTTAAGAGGTCATTAAACAGTGTTCATTTTTTTTCCTACATCCAAATTTCTTTATGGGATTTTCTTTCTGCATTAAAAAATTATCTCTAATATATTTGCACTCCAGGTTTCCTGGTCACAAATTTTGTCAGTTTTTTTTTCCCTCTGAAATTATATTTATAATTCCTTTACTTTCTGAAGAATATGTTTTATTGTATGAGGAAACCTAATTGACAGTCTTCTTTGACCCATGAAACATTGTCTTCTGGCTTGCATTGTTTTAGTTAAGAAGTCAGTGTTATTCCTTATTTTTGGTTCCTAGGTATGTAATGTATCTTTTTTCTCTAGCTGTTTTTAATATTTTCTATTAATATTGTTCTTCAGTAATTTGACAATAATCTGTCTACATATTTTGATTGGTTTATTAGTTTGTTTTTAACTTGATTGGAGTTTGTTGAGCTGCTTAAATCACTAGGTTCCTAGATTTCACAAAATTGGGAAAAAATTGTCCATTATTTCTTTTAAAAAATGTTTTTGGCTAGTATTTCTCCCTATTCATCTGGAAATGTAATTGTATATATGATAGAAGTCTTGTCATTGCCTAAATTCACTGATGCTTTGTTCAATTTTTAAAGCCTTTTTGTCCTTATTTTATTTGGATAGGTTTTGTTTCAAGTGGTTTCAAATTCAGTTTTCATTTATTTTGAAATAGCTCATCAAAATTATTTCATGTGAATTTATGTATTTTTTAGCTCTATATGAACATATTTTCAGCCCAATCATTTATATGATTCTTATTTTATATTTTATTTACTTTTCTGTATTTATTTGTCCTCTCATTTAATTCCACTTATATTTAAACCCTTAACATAGTGTAGAAGTATTATAAAATCTGTATCAGCAAAATCTATCATGCTCATCATATCTGACTCTGTGTCTATTGATTGGCTTTTCTGCTTTTTTAAAATTCAGTAATTTGCTATTTTGTGCTGGACACTGCATATGTTAGATTATTGATATTTGGATTTTGTTGTCTTCAAAGAGGGTGAAGTTTTATTCTAGCAGTTAGTTAACTTGCAGATGAGTTTTATTGTTTTGATCTTCTTTTTATATTTTCTGAGATGGGTTTATAGTCACTTTTCCTCTAGGACTACATAAGTCTTATTCTTAAAGCATTGCCTTGATGGGAGTTTACTGAATGCCTCGGGGGTAAAATAAGGTCTCTCTACTCTGGCTTATGGGAGTTGGAATGTCTAGCAGTTCTGTCCAAACCCAAACAATCATTCGGTTCACAGCTTTCCATTATCTCTTCTTTCTGTAGTAGTTTTCTTTCCTCTCCTTTTCTTTATTTCCCTTTTGGTTGTGGGGAATTGCTCTTGTGGAATCCCCTCCTAGAACTTCTCAGCTTAATATTTATCTCAACAGTAAGTGTGAATCCTGTGGATATTTCTGGGGCCCCTTTATTGTACAATTCCTTCTACAGTACTTTGTCCCATCAAGTCCAACTGCCTCAATAACATGAACATTGATCTTTGTGGCCTCAACTAGTGTGATTTCTGGTCTGTTTTGTCTTACTACCCTCCAGAAAGTATCCCTGGCATAAAGTTAAGATTATAGAGCCAGATGACAGTTTTTCCTTCTCTCAGTGATAACAGTGCTGCTTCGCCTGTTAGGAAATATTTGGAAATAGTCACTACAGTTATTAGAAGAGGCTAGTTGCTAACAGTTTCATCCATTGTAATCAGATGGATGTCCCTAAATGTTTAACTTGAGTTTTTTTGCTAATTATTTTTACAAAATGACAGGTTTTCACAGTTTTTGAACAGTATTTTTTGATAGTTAGGCATCTCTGAAAAATGTCCTTCATAATTAATGACAATTTCCAACAAGGAAAAATGGATAGTGTCTCTTTTTATTAGATTATCCTAATCTTATGATTAGGGTTTATAATATTCATTACTGAAAAAATTAATAAAACTTTCAGAATACTTTCTATGTCATTTCTCATTAATGTAGTATTACAATGATCATAATAGTAAGTTGGCCATTCATATTAAGTATATTGGGGAAAATTAGTGCCATGTCCTTGATTTGGTTGGTTATTTTTGGAAATGAAGTAGTCATGAATAACAAAACTTTATAAAGTGGGTTATTGAGTATATCCATATGTAGGTAAGAAATAGTAAGTAGTTGCTTAAATCTGAAAGTTGTATACCAATTTCTATTTACTTGCAATATTTTTCATAAACTAGCTAAACAAAACAGAAAAGAATGCATGGAGTTATTGTGATGTTCATTTTGTGTCAGATTGGCCAAAGAACCCAGATATATGGACAAATACTACTCAGATGTTGCTGCAGGTATTTTTTAGGTGAGATTAGCCTCCCGAGATTTTCAGTAAGCGAATTTAATCAATCAGCTCTCATCACCATGATTGGCATCATGTCATATTTCAGATTGGTTTAAATAAATTTGAAAATAAAGAGAGACAATATCCAGTCTATTTTAAGTATAATTATACCTTTGTCCCCAAAGTGAAGAAAGATTGGTTTACTTTTACTGTCAGTTTTTTTTTCTTTTTCTTTAGATTATCTCACTGACAACTGCGTAGGATATTCTGATTGTTGTCAAGTCAGAGAAATACAGTCTACTTCATAATTTACTTCTACCTCTCTACCTCAAGGAATATCCTTTATTTTTTAGAACCTTCATTTCCTCTAATAAATGATATAAATGATAATCTTCATTCATCTTTAAAGTTTTAAGATACAAAGACTAACCAAAAATTTATATTCACCTATTTTGTTTTCATGGGAATTATTTAAGAGACACAGAACACAGTGTCTTTTGCTTTATTATTGGAAGTTTAGCAATTGAAGCAAATCAAATAAATTTATAATTCTTATGAAGATAAATAAATAGGAATTCACTGAAATACATGTAGTTAATATTTATACACTCTGCACATATTGTGAACAATTTTTTGCTCACATGCAGCTGTCTTCTCCCATAGCCATATGTAATGCCACCGAAGGTATCTGGAAGTTTAGCAGTCCTCTTTTTATTTTTCTTTCTTTTCATTATTTTTACTTTCTAGTAGTCTTTTCTTTCCTTTTAATCTTATTTTTTTGTTTCCACTCTCTTCAATTTTTATGTTTTTTGTTGACTCCACTAAGCTTCTCTTGAGCTTTCTGGATTTGACAAAGTTGTTCTTTGGTACGTTTTTCCAGCTGCTCTTAGGGCTCATAGTACAATTTAAGCCTCTGTTTCACACTATTATAAAATCCAAGTAATGAAAGCCACAAACTTCTCATTGCATTATGAAGCTGACATCTATCAATATAAATATTATGCAGTCAGCAAAGAGGAGATGATTTAGATGGCTCAAACAGTTAACCTTTATATTTCCTATTAAAATGCTTTAGACACCCCTTTGAAATATGACAGTTTTGCATTAGTTGATGTTATATAAAATATGCAAGTGAGCATTATTGTTCTCAATAAGTAATAGTTTAAGTATTTAAGAATCTATACAGGGTGCCAAAAAATGTATACACATTTTAAGAAAGGGGAATACTGTATTAAAATTGTAATACTCAATATATACCAATAACAAAAGATGCATACAAGTCATTTGTATAGATTTTTTTTGGTACCCACGGTATTTGTATTTTGAAGTAAAAGGATGCATTATTTCCTCAGCTTATTATTTAAAAGAATTTTGTATGATTTTTCTACCTATTATATTTTTATTTACCTATTATATTTCATTGTAATATTATAATACCTATTATTTAAATAAAATATACACTATAGGAAAGTATAAAGATGAGGAATATCACAATTATTTTTACCATCAAACACATCTCAATGTTACTTAGGTATGCTTTATAACATTTTAATATATATTTTTAATCTTTATATTGAACACTATATGCAAATTTACATCTTATTTTTCAGTTTAATTTATGTCATGAATATTTCCATGTTAATCAAGTTAATCCATTGCTTTCTGGCTATTACTGACAGAAAGAGTTCACAGAGTGCTTTAAATATAACTAATAAAACAACTACCATAAAAATAAATTCTAACATTGTCCATTTCCTAATCGTCAGACCATGTGCTAAGTGATGCATATGTATTATCTCATTGAATCATAACAATCATTCTACTCCCCATATTATCATATAAATATAATTGTAATACATAAACTACTATATAAATATAATAACCAACAGTCTATTATATTATTTCTATGTGGTAGACAATGAAGCCAAAGATTAGAATGGTAAAATAAAATGGTTGAGACAATCTATCCAGTAAGGAGTAGAATTGGCCCTTGAACACAGTCTTGTAAACATTTATAGAATTATTTCTGGTATTATGCCACCATATTTAGCATAGTGTAAATGATAGGAAAATGAAGTTTGATTTTTAGTTACAACTCACAGGTAGAAGATTGTTCTCACCCTCCATCTCATTCTCTTAGTATGGACAAAGAACATTGTAGAAACAGAAGGATGTGGATAACTTTGCAAAGAATACAGATGATTATATAAGAATAGAGTCTTCAGTTGTTCTCTTTCAACCCATAGAAGAACTGAAAAATTTGCTTTGTGCTAAGGTATAAACAAGATCTTAGAAATAACAATACTGGAAGAATTACATTTGTTTTCTCACAAGACAGCGAAACATTAAAGATCAAGAGCAGACCAGAAGAAATATTTTTGACATAGATATGCTTTTTATCATTATTTCTTAAGGAAGGGTACACTGAATACTGATATGGAACCCACTATATCATTTAGAAAGTTTTCATACAAACATGTATATAATAATTGTGACCCATAGTATATGTGTGAGTCTTTTTTGTGTACTTCTGTATATGTATACTTTTTTTTTAAACAGTAACTTAACTAATGAAAGCCCTAATTATTCTGGTTATTTTTATAGGGAGATTGGGAGTAAAAGAACAATTATGCCAGAGTCTAAATTGTGATACGCTCATATACACAATGAAGTATCACTCTATTGTGAGAAAGAATATGGAAGAATTTGATGAAGTCAGATTGAGTTACTTCTGAGCTGGAGGGGGTGGGGGAGAAGAGCCAATATAGTACTATGTTCTACTGCTTTCTTTTCTGTAGGAAAGAAGATAAATTAGATTATATAGGCATATTTGATATTTGATTAATTTCTGAAAAAAACAAGAATGAAATATGAACTATTTAATTTTATAGGAAACTTAGAACAAGGAAAATTATACAGAAAAGCAGATACACTTACACGGTTTTAACTTTGAATCATATTTGTTTTACATTTCCATAAATAAAATTCACTTAAAAAATCCCTTAAAAAATGGGTAAAATAAATGCAAAATTAAGCACAAGCACTAAAAACATAAATCTCTCTCTATATTAAATTGATGATGAAGCCATGAAGAGTAAATAATATTTCCTGTAACTTTTACATAGTTCTCTGACATATATGGATTTAGTGGTATGTATTTAAGAACAGAATGAACTACAAAGGCATTTTAAACTTCATTCAATAGGTTTATTATTAGTAGTAATGTTGATAATGTAATTTTAAGATACATTAGATGGATTATTTTAAACTGCATTAAATATATTATAAATACATCTCAAATTATCCTGTAATGTATATTGTAGGATAAAGAAAATATATAAATATATTACATTTATTGGGAACTAGTTTTTATAGCATAAAACTGTTTAATAAGTGAATAATGGCTTTATTGCCAAGTTTGACTCAGAAGTAAGACTATGAAGTTATAATTTAAAATATCTATTTCTATTTTTTCATACTGAAAATAAACTAGAAACAATGACCTCTCAGGAGTAATATGTACACATAACACCCATATCTTAGTTCTAAAAACCATTCTCCAACATAATGACGAGATGCAACTTAGAGAAATAACTATTTCCAAGTCTGAGAACAGGGAAAATATAGAAAATGCAAAATACACACAGGGAACTGATTATTAATGTGTTTATATATCAAAATGACACAGGAGTGAGGTTGCAATTTGGGAGAAAAAATGACTTTTACTGATATAAAGTTTTTTATTCCTTTCAAATCTATACATCATGAAATCTTGATTAATTATTCCAAGATAGTGGAATAATATAATATCCACTTTAATGTTGGTATATGTATTTGGTGTATCTTCCCATTGTTTATTGTTAATTTTTGGCATCATTTAATTTTAAAATCCTGTCCTGCCAAGAACATACAGCCTTTGAGAGGAGACAGTAGGATTCCAGCAAAAAGCTTTATCTTTTAATTAGTGGACTTAAGCCATTCATATGCATACTACTTATATCTATTTTTTTGTTTTCTATTGTCTATTTGTCATTATTTCATTTGTTTGTTTTATATTTCCTACATTTTGGTGGTTTTAGTTTGCTTTGCTTCATTTTCTTAAAATATCTAAAACTACATATTTTGGGGAGAGCTCTAAGTCACTATATTTGAATTTTATCCTTTTCAGTTTTCTTTTTTTTTTTTTAATTAAAGTTTATTGGGGTGAAATGGTTAGTAAAGTTACACAGGTTTCAAGTGTATAATTCTGTAATCACACAATGTGATATATCGATAAACTACATATTTGACTTTCAAATTCTCTGATTAATTTTCTGTATATATTTAACAGGTAACTTTAAACTTAAATTTTATAATGAAGCTGAAGCTTAATAGGACATTAGTCACCTATTTAATTTTACCTTTTTTCTCAGCCCCCATCTCCATAAGCAAGTGAACACATATATATACCACCACACAAAAACTTCTTCTCTTTTTAAATCTAGATTGTAATTTAACTTGTTAACCAAAACACTATTAAAACAATTACTACGTATACAGTTATACTGATATATACAGGTGTGTATACAGATGTACACATACATACAAATATACACATTGTATTACTGTAGACTTATTTGTGGTAGTAAATTACAGAAATGTAGTGTATTAAGATGGGATATTTTGTTGTCATTAACTGTAATGTGATTTATCCATATCAGCACACGTTTAAATTACTCACATTTTATTGTAAAGTGAAAAATTAACTTATATAAACATATCTGTTTTAGGATACTATTTTATTCAAACTTTTAGTATGTATATCTAGAGAGTTACCTAAATTAATAGATACATAAACCTGCTTCTCATTTCTGGAAATATATACCATTATTTTGTAAATACACTTGTCTTTATTGAGGGGAACTGGTATAATCTGTTACATACACATTTGTAATGTTGAAATTTTGCCATGTACATGTAATATGTAATGAAAAAAAGATTCAAAATAAATAGTGACAAAGTGACAATTCTAAAAGAAGTTCTTGAGATAGTGATGTAACAAAGATGTTGATATAGGGCATTCCTGATTTCTCTCCTTCTCACAAGATCCAACAACTATTCAAAAATAGAAGACCACGGAACAAATCCTGGAACATGGAGGTGAGGATGAAATGTTCCCCTGCACCACAGAGACCAAGATAAAATGCATCAGAAGGATAAGAGGAATAGCTACACATTGAGGCATTGCCCCTCGCCCAGGCCAGCACAGCACCATGAGACATTTCCCCTGAGCATCCTTCTCCTCCAGTGGAAAAAGAGAACCTGTGGGAACAAACCTCCCAACACACAGCATTATAGGTTTCAAATGTGTTTGACTCAACCACTGATAATCTGACTGTGACTGAGAAGATAGCAAGGCTTGCATCAGGCCTTGGAAGACCAAGTTCATTCCTGCAGCACCCAAGTAGAAATTTCAACCACTAGTTTTGCTCATCTGCAGAATCAAGTCAGTGGTACACTCTGACCATGGAAATCAGAGGGGTGCATATTTGCTTAATTCAAATCCTCAAACAAAATGTTTTGCCAGTTCTATAGGTATGCTTATCCACGCAGGCAGGGGGCTACTGAACAGCCTCCTCTGCAGCAGAGGCACATCTGACCAGAAGTAACGTCAGGAGCACCTGGAAGCTGTGTAACCCATCAGATGAGTTTAGAGAAGGGCAGGCAGAGATGATAGTTTGCAGAGCAAAGCCAGTGTACAGGTTCAAAGCCAGTGTAACTGCTCAATGGAACTCGAGACCCAGCTTGGTTTGTGTTAAGATAATAAAAAGTGTTACTGACCTTCCAGCTGCTTCTCCCACTGTGCACAGGCAGGAAATGATTAATAGACTGGCTCATTAGTAGCCTGCCTGATGGAGTAACCTAACCGGAGCACATAGGAAACTATGCAGCCCACCCAACAGAGTGGCATTTGAACAGCCTATGGCATCCACATCTGCAGACAAAACTGGGGGCCTCATCTGACCAGGAAATCCAATGCACACTCAGATTTGATTTGGGTCTCTGAATAATGACCTGTATAGTTCTAAGATACACCACAAGTTAGGCCACAAAACAAGTCTTCGCAAATTCAAGAAGATTGAAGTTATAACAAATATATTTTTTAACCACAGAGACTTGAAACTAGAACTCAATAACAAGAGGAAACCGGGAATATTCACAAATACGTGGAAATTAAAGAACACTCTAATTTATTTTTGCCATTTTTGCACTTAACTAAATGACTTAGCAAAGAAATAATGTGAAAGTACAGTGCTGATTAAGTTTATCTTTAAAATAATCATTACAATTATTAATCTTTACTATTTGTTTAATGTTTGTAACTGAAATTTGCCTGACTTCTTAAAAGAACAGTATGTGAAATAACTAAATGTATTTTAAAAGTGTTGAAAATATGCATTTAAAATATAACATACCTTACATATCTCTTGGTGATAATAAAATTTTTCATTTCTCCATAGTGTATAATACATGGTAGAATAATGATTTATGACATGTGTAAATGTCTTATAATAAATGTATTACAAGTGTATTTACATAGTGATGTACCAGTTCTTAATCTACATTTACAGGGAAGGACAGAGACATAATTATATTTAGTATGAGTACTGTTCAAGCATATATGAAGTTCCCTACTTTGTAATTAAGTTCAGAACTTTTATTTGCTTGACACCCAATGAAAATGACAATACAAAGGTACCAAAAATTATAATCTATATTCCCTCATCCGTAAAAATGAAAACTGCTACTGATTTTTTTTAAAATAGATTTTACAAATAAAGGTCCAAGAAAGTAGGAAAGTAAAGAAAGAAATAATAATACACAGGGTTATTCTGAAATTATTTACAATGTATACAATGCTGTATTTTACCCACAGTTTTGTTTTATTATGTACCATAGTATTTAAAACACACTGGAATTTCTTTTTTCTTTGATTAAATTTACTGGGGTGACAATAAATTAGTCAAATTGTGTATGTTTCAAGTGTACAATTCTATAATATATCACCTATATATCACATTGCGTGCTCACCACCCACAGTCAGTTCTCTTTCCATCACCATATATTTAACCCCTTTTAAACTTTTCTACTACCCCCTTTCCCCTCTTACCCTCTGGTAACCACTAAACTATTGTCTGTGTATGAGTTTTGTTCCTTTATTTGTTTGTCTTGTTTGTTTGTTGCTCTCAGTTTTATATCCCACATATGAGTGAAATCATATTGTTCTTGACTTTTTCTGTCTGACTTATTTCAATAAACATAATAATCTCAAGACCCATCCATGATTTCACAAATGGCAGTATTTCATCTTTTCTTATGGAAGGATAGTATTCCATTGTGTATATATACTACATCTTTATCTAATCATCTATCGTGGAATGACACTTTGGTTGTTTCCATGTCTTGGCCACTATAAATAAAGCTGCAATGAACATTGGAGCACATATATCTTCATGGATAAATGCTTTCAGATTTTTTGGATACATACACAGGAGCGGTGTTGCTGGATCATATGGTAATTCTACTCTTAATTTTTTGAGGATTTCTTTTAATTAAGAAAAATAATAAAGTTTACTGTTTATATTAATAAGAATAGTCTGTGTTAATAAAATAAAATCAACTTAGTATTTAATTATGTTTATATTAAATAAAAGGAAAATAAAATCATTAGAAATATGTTCCTTGTAAGAGAGGGCAGAGTATCATTAAATATATTACTTGGAAGTTGTTTCAGTTTGATAAAACTCTTTATCAATAACTAACTACACTGCCTTATACCAACTGATAAATACTCAGAAATGAGCTTACTGCATTCTTCTTGTCCCTTGTTATAGCCTTTGTTTTAAAGTCTATTTTGTCTGGTAAAGTACTGCTACTCCAGAGTTTTCCATTTCCATAAAATATATTTTTCCATCCTTTTACTTTCAGGTTGTGTGTATTTTGATCTGAAGTGAGTCTCCTGTAGGCAGCATATGTAAGAGTCTTGTTTTCTTATTCATTCAGTCACCTTATGTCTTTTGATTGAACCATTTGATTCATTTGCATTTAAAGTATTTGTTGATAGATAGTTTATTATTCATATTTTTTTTATCTTTTTTACTTCTTCATCTTCTTAAAGATGTCCCTTTAACATTTCTTGTAATACTGGTTTAGTGTTAATGAACTTCTTTAGTTTTTTCTTGTCTGGGAAGCTCTTTATCTGCCTTTCAATTCTAAATGATAGCTTTGCTGGGTAGAGTAATCTTGATTGCAGACCCTTGTTTTTTATCACTTTGAATATTTTATGCCAATCCATCTGGCCTGCAAAGTTTCTGTTGAAAAATAAGTGAACAGTCATATGAGAACTCCCTTGTAGATAACCAACTGATTTTCTCTTGCTGCCTTTAAGATTCTGTCTTTGTCTTTAAACTTTGGCATTTTAATCATGATGTGTCTTGGTGTGGGCCTCTTTGGGTCCATCTTGTTTAGGACTCTGTGCTTCCTGGGCTTGTACATGTATTTCCTTTGCCAAAGTTAGGGAAATTTTGCATCATTATTTCTTCAGATTTGCTTTCAATTACTTTCTCTCTCTCTTCTCCTTCTGGTACCCCTATGATACAAATATTGGTAGGCTTGATGTTGTCCCAGAGGCCTCTAAAACTATCATCATTATTTTGGATTCATTTTTCTTTTTGCTGTTTTGTTTGTGTGTTTTCTACTACCCTATCTTCTAAATTGCTGATTTAAACCTCTGCTTCATCTAATGTACTATTGATTCCCTCTAATGTATTTTTTATTTCAGGTATTATATTCTTCATTTCTGACTTCTTCTCTCTATGTTTTTTATCTCCATCATTATGTTTCCTATCTCTTTGTTGAAGTTCTCACTGAGATCATTGAGCATCCTCGTAACCAGGGTTTTAAACTATTCGTCTGGTAGACTGTTTGTCTCCATTTTGTTTAGTTATTTTTCTGGAGCTTTGTTCTTTTCTTTCATTTGAGACATGTCTATTTGTCTCCCCATTTGGCTGCCTCCCTGTTTTTGTTTCTTTATAAGAGGTGGAGCTGATATGTCTCCCTGTCCTGGTAGAGAGGCTTTATTTAAAAGGTGTCTTTTGTTGCCCAGTGTCATATTCTCCCTGGTCACCTGAACTGAGTGCTCCATGTGGATCCTTTGGTGGGATGTATGTGCCCTCCTGTTGAAATTGAGGCTTGGTTGCTGTTTGTATATCAATAGGAGACATTGATTTGTTGTAAGGACTGGAAGTGACTATAATAAAGGAGCTGTGGTGCAGGGGCTGACCCTATGGAACAGGATTCACTATAGCAGGGTTCTGGTGTGTTATCCTCAGAGGCCGCCAGGTTGTGCTCCAGCTTGGTCTGAATAGGCCACTGGGCATACTGACCCTGGCATCTTCTGGGAGGGACTCTGCCACAGGCCAAGTTCAGCTGGAGCCTTTTTCCTGGCACATGGAAGGAGCCACAATGCAATCTTTAGATAGATGCCAACTGTGCTGTGATTGGAGATGTCTGGCAGACGCTAAGCTGACAACTGAGGTCAGCTGCCATTAGGGCAGACTTGGGGCTGCTTAGCAAGAGGTATGGGGCATGTTGAGGCCAGATGTTCTTGTTTGAGTTTTGTGAACTTTGAGACATTTTAGGTAAATCCATGGCATGAGCCAAGACAGGCTGTTTCTATGGATAAGCCACTGGAAAAGGCTTGGATGGGCCTGCAAGTTGGGAAGGTCAGGGTCTCAGGAAATCACCAGGATGGGACAAACAGTGTCAGTCAGCTAAGTTGATGGAGACTCAGCAATAACTGCAGTCTGCGTTTGCACATTGGGTGACAGAAGGGCACAACAAAGCAAGCAACAATGCCTCCTGCCAGCACTTCTGTCTGAAAGAGAGCTGCCCCTCCAGTTCTTGCCCTGAAACCATACAATTTGTACCTCCTCATATGTCCCTGGTGGTTTTCAAGCTGCTGCACCAACAGTGGAGCTCAGAGCAACAGAGTCCATCATTGACAGGCATTTTAAGAGGAATGCCTGGGACTTCTGTCTCATGCAGCCCCAGTCTCCAGAATTTATGAGGACTTCCCTTCCCAGCACTCAAGCCTTGGGTTGGGGAGGCTGGGGGGGCTGGTACCACTTGCTCCTCCGGGGGACCTCTTCAGCTCTGATTTCCCTCCTGATTTTTAACCTCCATACTACGTGGGTGTGGGACTAGCCTAGTCTGCACCTCGGCCCCTCTACCAGTGTCAAGGTGGCTCTTTCTGTATGTTGTTAGTTGTGAGTGTTCTGTTCAACTAGAATTCAGGCAATTCTCAATGGTTGTTGTGTAGTTTAGATGTAATTATGAGGTGGTCATAAGAGAACATAAGCACAGCCTTTAACTTTTCTGCCTTCTTGACTGGAAAACCTACAATTCTTTTTTTAAGGCTCTGTTTTTGGAAAAACCTGACTCACAATATGTGTATTCATCATTTACTTACTGACTCAATTGTATTTTTAAAACCTACTTCTGCCCATAGAAAAGTTATTTATATATAGTAAAAGAAAATGAATAATACATGATCTATATCTATCAATATATCCATCCATTCATATAATTTATTTATATATATTCACACACATTTATTATCATCTGCTTTACTGTGGCAATAATGAATTTTTAAGCACTTGATTTATAAGAATGGGGGACTATTGAGAGCTTTTCCAATAAATTGTTTTGATTTTTTTCTTTGAGACAGAAAGGGAGAGAGTATAAAGTAAGATAAAAATATAATATCTGCCTATTTTAATCATCTTACATTTGCTAGAGTAATTTCTAGCTGTATTCCAGAATCAACATTCACAAATACAATAAGAAAAAAAATCATGCTAAAGAATAATGGAATTAAGGTGAGAGATTAAGAAACAGAACTGATACATCAAATGTTGAAAGTTGGTATTCCTGGTAGACACTGAACACCTATAAAGATGAACAGTGTGTGCTGACAAATCTAATTAACACATATAGAGATACGTTCCATTCATTTCAGTTTTATTGTGATATCCAAGGTGAAGATGTTGTCTAGGGAGTTATTTTTAAATTTGTATTTCTCTATTAGAATTCTGCAAAACGCAACATGAATTTTCACAACAAAATAGCTCAGCTCCCCTTTCAATTCACTATTCCTAGGGTGTCTTAGCAGAAGTGTTGCTTATTTTCATAGAAGAGCAATTTCTGCTTTATGAATCACTTTCTACATTGTAAACCCTGCTAAACTGTGAAAGTAGAATATTATATACAGAAAATATTTCAGCTGTACATTATTTTGCTCTTCCTTTACCTAAGTTCAGTTTTCCAAATCCTTATTCTCTTATTCTATTGCATTATTACTGTTTCTAGTTTGACAAAGCATGCAAGATATCACTATATTACAATAACACTAAATTAGGTGGTGTGTAGACATACATACATATGCACATACACAGATACACTATATATTCCAATATTTGTAAACCAGGAAATCATTGGCTTTGCTTACCTTAGAAGTATTAGTTGAATGACATGGAGCAATGAAAAACTCTGTACTCTTGAAAAATGCCGAAAATAAGCTTAAAAGCAAATACATGACATGTGCCATTCACCATATTCCTAAATGCTTATGCTTTTATACCATCATTGCACTTGGTTGTCTTTGTAGTCTTAATCTAAAAGTATCTGACAGTAATATACTGCCCACAAAATCCTGTAATCTATCAGTAGTCTGAAAACTGCACAGTGTATCAATAATTGCTATTCAATATTTTAAAATTTCAATTTGATGTCATGCTTTCAAGTAAAGATGTGAGTGAGAGGAATAACAACTTTGTATTCACCCTGAATCTAAATGGTTTTGCTGAAAGAACTTTCCGAGGTAGGTGTTTCTAAATAGGGAATATAAATGGGAAACTTTTAGCTGCTCTCAGCATTGGGGATATATTACAATGTAAGCAATAACTGTTTTCTTTTTCATTCGCCCTACCTATAGAAATAATCTCCTTATTCTTGAGCTTCCATTAGTTTAATACATGAATCTCAAAAAGGAAAAAAAAAAAAAAAAAGACACTGGCCTTAAAGTCATGTGACTTCTGTTTTAGCTCCTCCTGCAAACTGAAAAGGATTTATCTGGTTTATTTCCTCAGTTATCTTTTGGCTCCTCCAAATCTCAAAGTTCCAGAATGAGAATTTGCTTCTCCGTGGAGATGAAATAATATTATATGTACAACCACAAGGAGAATATTTTACATTACCAGCCCAGACATTTCTAAATAAAGTTTTAATTACTGGCACCACGTATCTCAATCATATAAAATTGTCACCCAATAAACTTTAATTAAAAAAAAAAAAAGTTTTGACATTCTTATGCATACCACTGTTTTTACTTAATGAATGTTAAGGAGCAAAATGATCTTGCTTTCATACAGATCATAACAAGAGAATTATCAGTTTTCCAGAGTTCAGTACATTCCTTAAGATCAAAGCTTTGAAGGCAGAATTCACGAGCCTGCATCTGGAACAGTGTTCTACATTTATTATTACTTTACCTTCAAATTAGAGAACTTTTAAGTCAAATCACTAGTGGAGGAGGGGATTTGTTCTCAGAATTTTATGAAATATGTGTTTAATTATATTCATTTACCAGAAAAGAAACTGCTATTCTCAGCCACACAGATACACCCACAGAGGTAAATACTGCAGTTTTACAAGTAGGTGTCCATTTACTTTCATTTGCTCACTTTCTAGGTGATTTGGATATATCAGTGAGCAAAACAGACAAAGATCTCTGCTGTAAAAGAACTTAAACTTAAAAGAGAAAGGAAATAATCAATGAAAAAAAATTAAGGAAGTAAATTACATATTATGTAGTAAGAGGGTAGGTGATAAGTAAAAAACAAAAAAAAATACATGTAGATTAGGCCAAAGGTATGGCAGTATGTATAACAATGTTACCATTTCAATTAAGATTTACTTAAGAAAGTAACATTTCATGAGAACTTGAGTGAGCCATACTCATCAGGAGGAAGATTATTTAGATTTTGGGGATAGACAATGCAAAAGATCTAAAGCCCGGAGGTGGCCTATTGTGTTTGACAGACTCAAGGGAGATGTGGCTGCTTTGGAATAAGAGAAAGGGAAAGTAGCAGGAAATAAAGTAGCCAGGTCATAAGGATCCTTAGAAAACATTTTAATTACTGTGCCATTACTTTGAAGGATGTGAGGAACCATTGCAAAGATTTAAACAAAGCAGTGAAAGAATCTAACCAATATTTTCAAAAAATCATATAGGATGGTGTATTGAGAATATAAGGGCAAGGACAAAATCCTTTTAAATTATTATTTCATAAAGGAAAGAGGTATTTTAAACATCATTCTAAGAGGTATGTTTTACTTGTTAAAGTCTAGATGATTTATTCTGGAATGAATATCATAAAAGTAAAGATTTAAGTACTATGGACCTATATATGTGAAATTACAAGGCTTTTCTTCTAAAATATAAACACTTTGCTTATTGGTATAGTCATCCAATTAAATAAATACCATATAGAAACAAAATGTAATACTTGGATTTCTGTGTTGTTATTTTATCTATCATCTTATCTTTTTATCCATTCCATTAAATCCACACTCTTCTTTTTGTTGTACACTTCTGTGAGTTTGGACAAGCACAAAATTGTAAAACCATCAGCAACATTAGGATACAGACACTTCTTTCATCGCTTCCCCCAAAAATCCTGTGCTACCTCATTGTACTCAAAAGATACTCCAAACCACTGATCTGTTCTCACTGCTACGGTGACTTTTGATGAATGTCAAAACTAGAACAATGCAGCATGTATCCTTTAAAGCCTGGCTTATTTCACATGGCATGGAGTTAAGATTTATCCATGTTGTATATGTTAGTTCATTTGTTATATTGCAGATGAGTATTCCATTGTATGGATGTTCCTTAGTTGATTCACCTACTGACAGACATCTGGAGTGTTTCCACGTCTGGACTATTACAAACAAGTGTGTGTGTTCAGGTATTTTGTGAATAAATTCTCTGTGGACATTTCTCCAGGGTGAACTCCTAGGAATAGGATTGCTGGGTCATATGTGAGTGAGTGTATAACATTTTAGAAACTGCCAAACTGTTTCTACCATCTTTCATCCCTATCAACAATGTATGAAGATTCAAATTACTCTGAGAGTACTGTTGTTGTCGGTTTTATTTTATTTTACTTTTAATCATTTAGCCAGTCTAATAGGTGTGGCATCATGGTTCTTATCTGCATAGTCCTAATGACTAATGATTTTGAACATCCCTTCATATGTTTATTTGCCAACTGCATAAATATTTTCATAAAATATATGTTCAAATCTTTTGCTCAATTATTCGTTGGGGTGTTTTCTTACTGCATAGTTCTAAAATTTATTTATATAATTTGATATATAAGTGATTTGATACATATTCTCCTGCTTGTCACTTTTTTCATTCTCTTAATAATGTTATGAAAGAGCAAAATATTTAAGTTAATATGAAGTCCAATTTTTATATTATTTTCTCATATGGATTGTGCTTTTATTTTTGTTGAAGAACTTGTTGCCTAACCCAATTTTACAATTTTAGTCCTCTAGGCTTTTAATAAAAATATTACAGTTTTATATTTTATGTTTAGGGATGTGAATTTATGTAATGAGGCTCTTTAACACCATAGCTGGGGTGATGTCAGAAAAGGCCAAGTACATGTTTATGCAAAAATGTTATTTTTAAACAGTTACTCTAGCACAGTTTCATTAGAAGACTATCCTTTCTCCATTGAAGCATATTTGATCTTTGTAAAAAACAAATCACCACAGATTAAAAGATAAAACACTCCAAAAAAAGCATGCAGCCTATGAAGACAGAAAACTTTTAAACAATAACCACTCTACTCTTCCAAACACCATAGATAAAAAACAGTATACCAGGTTTCATGTGGACCACAGAAGGCTAAATGGAAAGCCTAGACATTCACCCTTATGAAGCTGTAATGAGGCTCTTTAACACCACAGCTGGGGTGATGTCAGAAAAGGCCAAGTACAGAGCCAGAACTTTAATCACCACCACAGACCCTCTCCCCCATGCTGCATAGTTATTGGAGACTATGAGGGTAGCCTAGAAATCCAACCCAAACTGACACTAAAAAGGCATCCTTTACCTTCTATCTTAAAGTAGTGTCAGAGGAGACTTAGTGGATAATTATGACTTTTAAAATTACCTGGTAATAAGTGGAAACAAGACCACTCTACCCACAATGTCAGAAGAGACCATGGGAAGAGCGGTAACATTCACTCCATCCCAGCAATAATGAGGAGACTCCTTTCAGGTGTTAACTGAGGTAACCTGGCAGTAATGATATAGTCCCCTTTTCTCTGCCAGGGTGAAACTAGAGACAGCTAGTTTAAATGAATATTTAAATAAGACTCATAATCTCATAACAATATAAAACTGTGCAAATTTCCTTAGAAAATCACTCATCATACAAGAACCAACAATATCTCAAACTAAATGAAAGAAAGACAATAAATGCTAACACCAAGATGGCAGAGATGTCAAAATTATCTAACAAATATTTTATAACAGTCATGATTAAAATGCTTCAGTAAGCCATTACAAACATGCTTGAAACAAAAATAAGTGTTGGGAAAGAAATAAAAT
The DNA here is from genome assembly GCF_036562045.2 of Rhinolophus sinicus. Lineage (NCBI taxonomy): Eukaryota > Metazoa > Chordata > Mammalia > Chiroptera > Rhinolophidae > Rhinolophus > Rhinolophus sinicus. Next base: position 83,019,989 of record NC_133751.1, on the reverse strand, counting down.
GTCTAAATACAGAAATAGAAAAAAATATATAAGAGAATCAAATGAAAATTTTAGAACAGAAATATACAATATCCAAATTAAAAAGCTTAATGAATGGGTTAATATCAGAAGGAATGGCCAAAAGAAAGTATTAATGAACTAAAAGATAGGACACTAAAATTACACAATATGAATAAAAGAGGTAAAACTGACTACAAAAAAATAAAGAGAGCATCAGAGACTTGTGAGAATATAATGAAAGATCTACTATTTATTTTATCAGAGTCCCAGGAGTAGAGGAGAAAGAGTTTCAGGTTGAAAAAGTATTTGAAGATATAATAGCTGAGAACATAAAAAACTTGTCAAGGCATAAAAGTACAGATTCAAGAAGATGAAAGAACTACAAACAGACTAAACATGAAATAATCTATGCCAAATAGATTCTACTTAAACTAATTACAAAGAAAAGAATCATGACAACAGCCATAGAAAACGGTACAATAACTATAGAGGGTAAACTATATGATTGAAAGTAGATTTCTCAACCATGAGAAAAGAAGGCAGCAGCACAATATGTTTCACATGAAACAAACAAACAAACAAAAAACAAACAAACAAAAGCCACTGTCAATCCAGAGTTTTCCTATATCCAGTGAAAATATCCTCTGGGAATGAGGAGAAGTCAATAAATTCTCAGATGGAGGAAAACTAAGGCAATTTGTCCTCAGCATGTTTATCCTAAAAGAATGGCTAAAGAAAGTTCTTTAAGTAGAAAAGAAACAATATGAGAAAGAATACTGGGATCAGAAAAGAATACAAATATTATAAGCAAAACTTAGGGAAGCTTTCCTTTGTTTGAATTTTATAAATTCTGATTCATGTTTAAAGCAAAAATGTAATAGAGTCTGGAGTATTCTAAATATTTGTAGAGGAAAATATTAAGACTTATGTTCTAAACTGGGAAGAATAAAGAAACATAAAGGGAGGTATGGTTTTATATTCCACTTGAACACCATTTTCTAAACTTTAGCAGATACCAACAAGCTGAGAAATGTATAATTTTAAAATCTTGGATAAGGGACACCTGCAATTTAAACCAATTTTGAAATAGCAAATTTAGTGTGTGTTTGTGTGTGTGTGTGTGTGTGTGTGTGTGATTCTATACACTTTGTAATGGTTAATTTTATGTGTCAACTTAATTTGGATAGGCAATGGCAGATTATTCTGGATATTTTTGTAAAGGTCTGGGTGGTGGTGGTGGTGGTGGGATTTGATTAACATTTAAATCAGTGGACTTTGCGTAAACTATTTTAACCTTCATACTATGGGTGGGTTTCATCAAATCACTTGAAAACTATAATAGAACAAAGACTGCCCTCCACCAGCAAGATGGAATTCTGTCAGTAGTCTACCTTGTACTGAAACTGCAATTTATTCTTCTAGTCTGCCTCCATAATTACTCAGCCAATTCCTTAAAAAAATGTTTTCTTTCTCCCTCTCTATATATTATACATCTTGTTAGTTCAATTTCTCTGGAGAACCCTGATAAATACACTTTTGCTAATTATGCCTAGTTCTATTAATTATTGACAGAGAGGTGTTGAATATCCAACTATAAATTTTCATTTATTCACATTTTCACTTATATTACTTTTGCTGTGCATATGTTGCAGCTCTGTTGTTTGGTGCCAATACATTTAAAATTTCTATCTCTTGGAGGATTCAGCCTCTTATCATTATAAATGATATGGGAAAACTTTTTACTTCTGCTTTTACCCAACTATTAGTTATTACAGAGTAAGTCGAAACAGTCAAAATCTCCATTTCTGAAGCACCTACTAATATACACTAAACCATGGACCATTTAAAAAATTAAAATAATTGAAAGCATAAAAATGATGTTCTCAAAATCCAACAAATTCAAACTTAAATAACAGAAAACTAACAACAATAAAATAAATGTCCAAACAATTAGAAACAAAACAAAAAAAACTTCAAAAAAACCCATGGGTTAAAGAGGAAGTCTCAAAGGAAATAAAGAAATACATTGACTTGAATGAAAATGGAAAACAAAAACAAAAACAAAACAGCAAAACTTATGAGACAACGTTAAAGCAGTGATAGTGGTATACGAATAATTATAGCAGTAAATGCAAATATTAGAAAAGAGTGCTCTAAACTACCATCTCAATAATCTAGAAAAAGAGAAAAATAAATCCAAAACAAGCTGAATAATATAAACAATATAAGAACACAACTCAATAAAATTGAAAAGACAAATGCAATAGAGAAAATCAATGAAACAAAGAAGTGGTGATTTGAAAAGATCAAAAAGGTTGACAAACCTCTAGTAAGATTGATACAAAAAGAGAAGAAATAGACATCCAATATTGGGAAAATCAAGAAAGAAACAGAATATCAGAAATGAACTAGAGAATATCAGATACTGAAGGTATCATAAAAATAAAAAGGGAGTACATTGAGTAAATTAACATATATAAATTTGATATCTTAGATAAAGTTTATGAGTTACTAATAAATCACAAACTCCTTCAACTTACCAAATATGAAAGAGATAATATGAACAGTGCATAAACACAGTGCAAAAAGCAGGGAAAACAAAATAAATCTACTATCCCTTTGAATTCTTACCAAATAATAGCAAATAGAAATCAACATTATATGAATATAATTTTATGCCATGAACAAGTGGGTTTTATTCTAGTGATGCAAGACTACTTCAAATTTCAAAAACAGTCAATGTGATTTATAAAATTAACAAGCTAAAGAAAGAAAATCAGATGATCATATCAATTGAAAATAAACAAGCAAACAAACAAACAAAAAAGAACGCTCAGAAAAACCGTAACAAAGGGAATCTTTCTCAAATTAATAAAGAACATCTACAGAAAGACTACAATTATCACAATATTTAATGGTGAAATACTAAATGTTTTTCCCCTAAGATCAGAAACAAAGCAAGGATATTCACTGCTAACATTTCTTATTTAACAGCGTTGAAGTTCTAGCCAATGCAATATGGCAAAGAAAGGAAATAAAACACACACACAGGCCAGAAATGCAAAAATGAAACTGTCCCCTATGTTAGGAAATAATCCAAAGAAATCTCAAGGAAGGAAAGAAGGAAGGAAGGAAGGAGAGAGAATGAAAGAAAGAAAACCTAGAAACAGTACGTAAATTCAGTTAGATTGCAAGATAAACATATTAAAAATTAACTGCATTGCTATATACTGGCAATTAACCAGTGAATATCAAAATTAAAAATCCAGTATTATAATTTGCATTAACAATTACTTCAAAGACAGTGAAATATGTAAGTATAAAACTAGCAAAATATATAGGAGACCTGTATGCTGAAAACTATATAATAAATACACAGGAAATTAAAGTAGATTAAAATAAGTGGAGATGCATATCATACACATGGGCTAGAAAACTCAACAGTGTAAAGATGGCAATTCTCTCAAAATTAATCTCTAGTTTTAATACAATTCATGTAAAAATCCTTGCAAGGTTTTTATTATATAGATGGAATTTTCCTAAAATTTATATGGAAAGACAAAGGAACTAGAATAGCTAAAACAATTTTGATAAAGAGATTTAAGTGAAAGAAATGATTCTACCTGATTTTAAAACTAATTACAGAATTACAATAATCAAGACTGGTGGAAGGATAGACATAAATCAATGGAACAGAACAGAGAACACAGAAATAGACCTACATAAATATCATCAATTGATTTTTGACAAAGGTCCTACAAATTTTAATGGAAAAATGATGTTCTATTCAACAAATTATGCTAGAACAATTGAATAATGATAGACAAAGGACTATACTTTGACTTAAGTTCACACCTGATACAAAAAAATAATAATTCAAAATGAATCTTAAATACAAAATGTAAAATTATAAAACATTTAGGGTAAAAATCCTGGGAGAACATCTTTCAGATGTAATGCTAAGCAAACATTCTTAGACCTGACACATTAAAAGCATGATCCATAAAAGGAAATATTGATAAACTCTGCTCTGTGAAAGATTTTCTTAATTTTTCAAAAAAATAGATAATTAAAATCATGAGAAAAATCTTTGGAATATAGGCATAGTCAAAGACTTCTTGGCCTTTGTCATGTGAAAGAATCCATTAAGAGAATGAAGAGACAAGATGCAGATATTGAGAAAATAATTTTAAGCCTCATATCCAACAAAAATTATATCCAGAATATGCAAAGGACTCTCAAAGTCAACAATGGAAAAATCTCCAACAATTGAATGAGAAAATGGGCAAAAGCCAGGAACAGATATTTTATTGAAGAGATTATACAGATGTTTATACAATTGTACATGAAATGGTGCTTAACATCATTAGCATATGGAAATGCAAATTAAAATCATAATAAGATATTATTACGCACCTGTTAGAATAGCTAATGTAAATAATAATAATAATAATACCACCACCAAATGCTGACGAGGATTCAGAGAAACTGAATCAATAGCACATTGTTTAACAGAACATAAAATGATATAAGCACTCTGAAATAATTTTGGCAGTTTATTATAAAACTAAACATGCAACTACCATATGACCAAGCAATTGCACTCTTCAGCATTTATCCCAGAAAAATTTAAAAACCCTTATTTTCAGACAAAACCTTTACATTAATTCTTATCGGATTCAAAAGAACAGAACAATGGAAAAAATAATGTCCAACAGGTGAATGGTTAAACAATGGTACGTTCATTCATGGAATACTACTCAGTAATAAAAAGGAAGAAACTTTTGATAAAGTGACAACCTGGATAAATCTCCATAAAATTATGTTCAGTGAAAAGAAATCAATCCAAAATAGTTAACATACCGTATGATTCCATCTATGTTGCATTTTGAACTGACAAAATTATAGAAATAGAGAAATGAATAGTAGCTGCTAGGAGTTGAAGAATGGGTCGGGATGGGAGGGAAGTGGATACAACTCTAAAAGGAGAGCATGAGGAGTGCTTATGGTGATGGAAATGTTCTGTATCTTGACTGCATGGATGTCAATAATATGGCTGTGATATTGGACTATCATTTTACAATACGTTATCATTTGGGACAACTGGATTAAAGATATACAGAATCTCTTTGTATTAGAATCTACAACCATTTCAAAATTAAATGTTTAATTAAAGATAAATTACCCACATGTATGTAGTTCCTTTGCTGGGTACTATGTTCTATCTTATTAATTTGTGTGTCTAAACTTTCAGTAATATCACATTGTCCTCATTACAATATTTTTATAGTAAATCTTAAATTCAGATAGTGTGAGTCCTCCAGCTTTGTTCTCTTTTTTTAGGAAGAGGAAAGGATATGAGATTTTACCTTACTTATAAGCTAAAAATATTACCTGCCATACTTTCATATATGTCAGCAAAAGACATGGTTCTTGGGGACAGAGACAAAGGAATTTATTGTTCATAGAACAGCAACCAGCATGCGCATATATTTACCTTGTCTCCAAAGTCACAAGGGGTGAGACAGAGGCAGACCCAGATAAATGCTCAACAGTCAATGGATTTGCTTGACAGATAAGAAAACCTGAGCGTATGAAACTGACAATCTTATAAGGGTGTTGCTAGTAAATCTGCTCTATCTTTGTCCTGAAGAGGATAAAGATTGAGGACAGTATATATATATATATGTATATATATACTGTCCTCAATCTTTATTATATATATAATCTTTTAAGCCTGTGTGTTATATATATATATAATCTTTTAAGCCTGTGTGTTATAGAAATGTCTTTGAAAAGACATCTGAAACAAAAGGTGCAGAAATCAAGTCATGCAAAAATCCAATAAAACAAGGATAACTGTCCCCCAATAATATTTATGACTCTTTCTACACCATCTTTGCTTCTTGCAAATTTCCCTCTACATCTGCCCCTGTGCCAGTCTTTCTGAGAAATCTGACCAACTGGGCCTGGCCCAAATCCATTCAATTTGTCATATGCAGCGTTTAAGGTAATGCTACTATCAACAGGAATCCCAGCTGCAGGATGAGACCATTCTGCAGTATTTACTTTGTCAATTTCCTCCAAAGTCTCAGCTATCTTTCCATAAACCATCAAGGGCTACCTTAGAATACTGTTTCATTCTCCACATGTTTTTGTATTGACTTAGGCATTTATTCAGGTAGAGCACAAAGTATTAGTGATGGCAGGGACTCCCCCTTCCCTTTAAAAAGGAAGTTTGGGGTATTTCTATCTATTTTAACAAACCTGACCAGTCAATAGGAATGACTTCAAGGATACAGTTGGTGTTTGCTTAAACATTTAAAGGTTTCTTACAAATAGGTCAGACAGAAAAAGCAGAGCACCACATGATTTCACAGATATGTGGTATATAAACCAAAAACAAACAAACAAACAAACAAACAAACAAAAAACACAAGAAAAACAAATGAGAAACAAACTCATAGACACAGACAATAGTTTAGTGGTTTACCAGAGGATAGGGGGGAGGGGGGTGGAAGGTGACGGTAAAGGGGATCAAATACATGGTGATGGAAGGGGAACTGACTCTGGGTGGTGAAGACACAATGGGATTTATAGATGACGTAATACAGAATTGTACAACTGAAATCTATGTAACTTTACTAACAATTGTCACCCCAATAAACTTTAATTAAAAAAAAAAATAAAAAGGAAAAAAAATAAAATAAAAGGTTTCTTACAACCATTCCCTAAGGTGCAATTCACCACATTTTTAGGAAGGGCACAAGTTAATGCCTGGCTTTCACACTGAAGTATAATCCTTAAAATGCACATGGTATTTCTGGGGGGAAAAAACAAAAGTGTTTTACAATTCTTGTGCTCCCCAAGTCATGGGTAGTTCTGAAAAACAAGAACTCTTATCCCCTGGATCTCTTGGGATCTAATGTGTTCCCACCCAAGAACCAGGATATTACCCTCCCACTAAATCTTCAAGTTCTGGATGTCCAGTCATTTTGTCTGGAAGCATCAGTTACAAGAAGGATAAGAGCATCTTTATAAAATGTAATCTAAATTGTTTGAATCCTCTAGAACCATTCTTGCTGAGTGTCATTTAGAAGATGTATAAACCAGGTTAGCTTAGAGTTGTCAGCAAAAAGAACAAAAGCATCATAACCAGGAAGAAATAGGAAGAAAATATGAATGTTCAAACTAGATCCATATATAATTGCTTTAACCCCTATCACCTCTACGTACTAAAGAATTTAATCTTACCCCAAGAGAGGCCTGGCCTTTGTCCTCAGCTCCTGAGAGTTAATCTCTAAATCCTTAGAATATTATGCCTCATTAAAGTGCCTTATTTGCCTAGAGGCTGTGGGTCACACTGGACAGTATAACAATGTGATTTAGGGTGGAGGCTGGCATACCTTGTTGTGACAATGTTATTTATGATTAGGGTTTGGATCACATAGTGTGAGGAGCTCTCTGGAGATACTGGTGACTTGAGACTATAATCAGCTCGGTGGGCAATCAATTGTGCCCACATGATGGTATGGCAATAAAAAAATCTGGACACTGAGACTCAGGTGAACTTCCCTGGCTGGCAGTACTCCATATGTATAGTCACATATTAATGCTGGAAAAGTAATGCTGTCCTGACTCCACCAGGAGAGGATGACCAGAAGCTTTCATATTTGCTACTATATTCCTGGACACTGTCTTAAATGTTTCTTCTCTCAGCTGACTTTAATTTGTATCCTTTCCCTGAAATATACTGTAACTGTGAGTAAAACAGTTTTCAGTGAGTTTTGTGAGTCTTTCTAAAAAATTATTGAACATCATTGTCATTTTGGCACTTGTAACCAGAACTTGTAGTTAGTGCCAGAAGTGAGGATGGTTCTGTGTGGACTGTTTCCCTAAATTTACAGTTGAAAATATATCTTCTTCCACCCCTCTGTCCTCATCATTATCCAGGAAGTAGTGGAGATATCATCCCTGGGCAGTGCATTCAATGACCAAACTCCCTTGTTTAAGATCAGGAAAAGATGAGGGAGGTAGAATCAGACTTTCAGACTATTGTTAAGTAGCTTTTGTGATTATGACAGAGTGCAAATGATCTAGAAAGTGAAAAAAAGAAAGAAAAATGACATGGATTAGTTCTGATGTAGTCAATCTGCCAGGACCTTGTGATATCGTCTCCCCCACTGTAGGATCAATGGATTAACGTTCAGCAGGAGTCATAGCCTCTGGATCAAAACCTAAATTAAGGCTCAATTAGCAGCTGATCTGTAGTTGGTGTCATTTTAGAGAATGGAACATTACCATAGGAATATGGGTGACTCCGACACGTCAATCGTCAGCTCAATTTGTTTCTACATTTGCAGCCCTGGACAAGAGTGTCATTCATCTTGTAGTCAGTAGTTTTCCAAGTGGTACACCAAACAGCTGGGCCACTGGAATCAAAGTTCTGCCTTTTGAAGGGAGTGACAATGTTCTCTTTTTTGTCCTACATAGCTAGTGTTGAGGCTAAACAGCCCGAGGAGTCCAATAGACGCCATCAGGTGTCAGCTTAACCAAACCATCAAAGACCCAGGCCCAGACATGTATGTGATTCTTGGAGAATCATGAGCTAAACTGAGGTGGTTGTTTTGCTTCAGACAGAGTACTAGGTGTACGGATTAACTTAGTGGGAAAGCTGCTATACAGCTTTGTTATTGAATATACAATTACCAATTTACAAAAAAACTAGGCTTCTTGTGGTCTTAACTTGATAATCATTGAATTCCAGCTGACCAACACCAAAATAGTAATATCAAGCTAGAGAGTCATATAGCCTTCGTGGGTCAGGCATTGAATTTTGATAAGAGTTCAATAGTAAGTTAATAATTGCTATTCAAAGGTGGTTTCAATCATATCAGAGAGGCCAGAAGCCCACATTTAGGAGGGATGGCTGTGAGTTGGCTGCCTCCTGGTAGCAGTGGAAGTTCCATTCTTTCAAAGGCTCCAGTTACCAAGAGCATTAATCACAGAGAATTGTAGTATCTCCAATACCCCCCAAAAAGTCCAAAATGTGCCAAGTAACCTTTTGTGGTAGGAGGCCATGGAGAGAGCAGTATTTTTCTTGATTGCTGGAAAGACTGACCATTTGAATCTGCCCACATTGTTCCCAGAAAATTTACTTGGCAAGCAGAACCCTGAATTTTGTCTGAGTAAATTTTGTCAGCCATCCCTGAAACTGTGTTAACACCACCGACAAGGCTGCTGAAACTGAGATTTCTGATTTTCCAACAAAATCATCTATATAGTGAAATCTCTGGACTCAGAGGATAGAGATGCACTAAATCTTTACCTACTCACTGACAGCAAATGGCAGGTGAGGTGTTTTCACTAGCACTTCCCTATTTGCAGCCTTTCCCTGATCAGAATTATCCCATCTGGCAGTTCTGGAATAGGAAATACAAATATATCACACACTAATCCCCAAAGTACATTCAGATATAGAAGCAAAAACAACACATTGAATTAGGCCAAATGGTGCAACCCACAAGGTCACATTAGCTTCCCTTCCTTCTCCAGCATGCACCATGCTCACACGCTATCTTACATGCACTGGAGTGAAGGGAAATACAGGATATAATGGAAGGATATTTTACAAGGGATAGCTGAGGTAACTTTTACACACACACACACACACACACACACACACACACGCACGCACGCGAAAGTTGGACAGTTGAGTTTGTGAACTTTCCACAGTGCTCTTACACAGTGGAAAGTTCGCAAACTTAATTGCCAGACCTTTGTGTGTCTGTGTGTGTATTTGCTTCAAGGTCCATGCTGCCTCCTCTCCTAGTAACTCCAGTTCCCAAAGAATGCCTGAGCTCAGGTGCCCCTTTCTTTCTGTCCTTTATACACTATTGTTCTCTCTATGCCCCCAAATCCTCAATTCTTTCAGCCACTCCTGCACCTATTTCTCCCTCCCTCTTCTTACCTGGGTGAAATGACTTTGGGGCCAACATTCCAAAGCCACTCCATTTCACAAAGAACTCCAGCACACTTGGTATTTCCCTTAATGTGGCTGAGATTGGGCTGGACCAGGAGTAAGGGGTCATGGAATATTAGGTAAAGTATTGTTCTATCCTAGCAAGTAAGACATTACCCTTGCTTCTAATATTAAATGGCCCAGCAACTGCCCAGGGTCAACTAAAAAAATTGTCTTTTGTCACCCAGAAGTTCTATATTCTATTTATTTTAGTTTTGGGGATATTTTAGCAGCTATACTCATTTTGCCTTTGGCATTTGCCCTCCTATTGTGTTCTGCCCACGTGTGCCAGCCAGGAGCCAGTCTCATCCCTGGTTAATGGCCAACAACATAATTCTCTTTTCACAGTCCTTGCTATGCTGCCCCCTCCTCACCATGATTCTATCATATTCTCCTGCTGCCAGGGTCTCCTTTTCCTGGTTCTGAAAATAGGGCTTATCTCCCCCTCCCTGCCTTGCATGTCCCTCTATGGATCAGTGAGGGAAAAAAGAGGGGAAAAGGAGGTTTCATTCAATATTCTTCAGACCACAAGAGACCCTTTTTCCGTTTCTTCTGGACAAAGAGAAAGATTTCATTTCTGAGTTTTAGTACTTCCATGGCCCTCATTGTCACCATAGCCATTGCTACCACCATGCCACTGTAGCCACTATGGGAGTATACTTTCATTACTGGGCCTTGCCTGGAACTAAGGCCAGAAGAAAAGAAGGAGAAGGAGGAAGGCAAGAAGAGGGAGAGGGAGAGGGATGCTTCTGTGTCAGTTATGGAGCTTTGGGATGCAGGCTGTCTGGCATTAGGTATGGAATGAAAAGGAAAAAAAGAAGAAAAAAAACAACAACAAAGAAAAGAAAGAAAACACACACACACAAAAACTAGAACAGGGAATTTATCACTGTTTTGGTTGTTCTTTGAATTTTGATTTCCCTTCCAAGTTTGCCTGCAATTATTTGCTTTTCAGGGTCTGTAGATAGTTGCTTCTATATTTGGCCTGAGTTCTGCAATTGTTGTAATCATTGGGAAAGAATGGATGGAGGGTGCTTACTCCAGCTTAGGTGAATCTGGATATATGTTTTGTAATTTTTTAAATTAACAAATTTTATTATTTCATTACAAACACGTAGTGACAGCTGTGGTTATATTTCCTCATGTCACATCTGCATGGAGTTTCCCATAGTTAAAATGAAACCCATGTTTAAAATAAAAGAGAAAAAATAATGCTAGGGACAATTTCCTTTCCATAATTACTCATTTAAAAAACTCTCCTTTTCTTTTATTACAATTCATATTTTAGTCAATAATAATATTGGCATGCTGGATTCATATTTCATTTATTTACTAGTGTGGTAGTTACCATGAAAAAATTGAACATTATTAACCTTTCTTTTTGGAGTCTATTGATGCTTGGCAGAAAGCTTTTACTTGTATTTCCTATACTTTACTAAACACTGTACTAAGAATGATTAATTTTGGAGTCAGGCAACAATTTTTTCTGAGACTTTTGAACTTTGTTTATTGTCTTAAAATACTAGAGTAAAAATGCAGTGTTTTAGCCTATGAATAAGCTAAATCAGTCACAAAATTATTTCTAAATTCAGTATTTCTACTGACTCTCAAGTTATTGCACATCAAGTTTAACTGACAGAAAAACCAAACACCTTATTAATGCATATATAGATATATTCCCATTTGATTGCTTGTTTGTTAACTAATAAAACCTACTTCTCAACATATTTTAGTTTGTGAGTACTAGTAAATCTCACTTAAAGTTATAAATATTACAAGTAAAAGGATTTTGAGTTCAAATTCTTGCTCTAAATATGTTTTATGTACTGTTGAGACTTACAGACAAATTATTTTATTTATCTAATTTGCACATGGGCCTTGTTAATCAAATAAGAAATAATTTATTACTAATTTTGTTACTCATAATTTGTAAAATATTTACTTGTTTATCCTTAGAATACACATAAAATAATTTCAAAATTGCTAACCCACAACCCTGTGAGAAGCATACATAATAGAATTTGTGATTAACTCTCTTTTTGCTGTTAGACTTATAGTAAGAAGTCAAAATATTACTTTTCAAAATTACTTATGTTAGTTTTCTGTTTCTCCGTCATATTGTCATGTGACTCATTTCTAATAATGTTAGATTAATCTGTCATAGTATGCATTATGAGTATACTCTCCCCACATATATCGCGGTTGATCTTTTTTTAATTACTATACATTAAAATTCATTCCTTATGGTATAGAGTTCTATGGGTTTTGACAATGACATAGAACTATATATCCACCACCACAGCCATCAAAAAAACTGTCCTATTACCATAATATGCTCAGGCTGTCTCTAGGTAGCAAACCCCCTTGGCCAATAACAACCTCTAGCAAATACTGAGATGTATTCCATCCCTGTAGTTTTACCTTTCCCATATGTCATATATGTGGAATCAGATAATATATCTGCTTTTGAATTTGGCTGCTTTGACTTAGTGAAATGCATTTAAGAAGCACCAATATGTTGTTTTGTGAAACAGCAGCATGTCTCATTGTACTGTTTAGAAATCTACCATGGTTTATCCGTTTACCAGTCAATGGAGAGCTGGGCTATATCTTATTTTGGGTGATTATCAATAAATGCTGCTGTAAATATTTATGAACAAGTTTTCATGTAAACTGACTTTTTATTTATCTTGGGTAAGAAGGTTTGAGGGGATTGATAGGTTATATGGCATCTCTACTTTTTTTGGGAGGGGAGGGAATCACACTGTCTTCCATAGTGGCTGCACCAGTCTGCAGTGTGAAGGTTCCTCAGACAATTAAGAATAGAATTACCATATGACCTAGCAATCCCTCTCCTGGGTATCTACCCAAAAAATCTGAAAACATTTATCCATAAAGATATATGTTCTCTGATGTCTGTTGCAGCTTTATTTATAACGGCCAAGACATGGAAACAACCAAAGTGTCCTTCCATAAATGATTGGATAATGAATGTTGTATATATACACAATGGAATACTATTCTGTCATAAGATGAAACAGTGCCATTTGTGACAACATGGATGGATCTTGAGATTATTATGGTAAGTGAAGTAAATCAGACAGAAAAAGTCGAGAACCATATGATTTCACTGAAATGTTGTATATAAAACTGAAAACAACAAAAGAACAAGACAAAAAAATGAAGAAACAAAAACTCATTGACACAGACAATAGTTTAGTGGTTCCCAGAGGGTAAGTGGGGCAGGGGGGTGGTAGATGACAGTAAATGGGATCAAATATATGGTGATGGAAGGAGAACTGACTCTGGGTGGTGAAAACATAATGTGATATATAGATGATGTATTACAGAATTGTACACCTGAAACCTATGTAACTTTACTAACGATTTTCACCCCAATTAACTTAATTTTTAGAAAAATCAGTAATTTATTTCTTTATGCATTCATTTATTTATTTTTTTACTTTTATAAATGTTCTGGTTACCACTAAACTGTCATCTGGATCTATAATTTTATTTCTTTGTTTGTCTTGTTTATTTGTTGCTTTCAGTTTTATATCTCACATATGAGTGAAATCATATGTTTTTTAGTTTTTTCTGTCTGACTTATTTCACTTAGCATGATATTCTCAAGGTCCATCTGTGTTGTCACAAATGGCAGTATTTCATCTTATGGTCAAGTAATATTATATATATATATGTATATATATATGTATGTGTGTGTGTGTATATATATATATATATATATATATATATATGAAGAAGATGTGATATATATATATATATATATATATATATATATATATATATATATATGATAACTAGGGTGGGCCCTACACCAATATATATATATCACATCTTCTTCATCCATTCATTTATGGAAGGACACTTCAGTTTCCATGTCTTGGCTGCTGCAATGAACATAAGGGTACATATATTTTTATAGATAAATGTTTTCATATTTTTGGCATGGATACTCAGAAGAGGGATTGCTGGGTCATATGGTACTTCTGTTCATAATTTTCTGAGGAACCTCCTTACTGTTTTCCATAGTGGCTACACCAATTTCCATTTCCACCAGCAGTGTACAAGTGTTCTTTCAGGGATCATTTTTGTAGTTTTTTATTTTTAATTTTTTAAAGAAAATTCTTGTTAGGAGTTAAACTGTATCCCTAAAAAAGATGTATTGAAGCCCTAATCCCCAGTACCTCAGAGTGTAACCCTATTTGGAAATCGGGTCATTATAGAGGTAATAAGGTTAAAATGAGATAACTAGGGTGGGCCCTACTCCAATGACTGGTGTCATTATAAAAAGTGGAAATATGGACGAGGACATACAGGAAGAGTGCCATATGAGGATGGAGGCATGATCAGGGTGATGGATCTACAACCCAGGTAATGCCACAGATTGTGGGTAATCACCAAAAGCTAGGAGAAAGACATAATGCGTATTTTCCCTCTCAGATCCCTCAGAAGGAATCAACCCTGCCAACACCTTCATTTCAGATCTCTTACTTGCAAAAGTTTCTCAGACTGCCCTTGTTTTTCATTATCTTGATAGTTATGAGGAGTATTTCTCAGGTATCTTATAAAATGTCTCCAAATTGGTAATTACATGATGTGTTTTACATAAGATTGGGACAGTAGATTCTTTTGAGGAAGATAACAGGTGAAAGTGTCATTTTATCACATCATATTAAGGGTACATATATGAATATGGTTATGACTGTTGATGTTGACCTTATTTCCTGGCTGAGGTGATGGTTAAATTTTCCCACTTGTAAAGTGTTCTTCCTGTCTCTTCTATACTGTACAATTTGCCCCAGCTTTGCCTATTGATAGTTCTTTCAGTTGGCTCCTGTGTCCCTTTGGCACGCACCTATCATTTTATTTGTATTAGAACCTTCAACATATTAATATAATTATTTTTTATTCCCTTTCACAAGGCAATTCCATTCTATGTGTCATATCTGAGTCTAGTCCATTGTTGTCTCTTGTCAGTATGGTACATTTTTCTTTTCTTATGTACTTAAATTTATTGGAGAAATATGGACATCTTATGTAGACTAAAGAATGAGATAAATAAGTTTACACTGGAAACACATTTCTCCTACTAATTCTTTATTTTGGCAGGAGCTGATTTGACAGAGTTTTTGTCAATGTCTGTTTCACACTAAGGTTTAGGTCTTCCCTTTGCAATGCTCTTTTGCTCTCACTTGTGTATGCCTGCTAGCCTTATGGTATGGGTGTAGAGCAAAAGTCACATCATTCCCCATTTTTTGCATGGAGAATTAGTATGATATAGACACTGTGCCCCGGGGTCACCTGGCTGTAGCCTTCTCAGTGCTCCTTCCATCTGTGAGCTGGAGTTTTAGGCCTAGAATTATTTCTGCCTGTATTTAGGAATGGAGGTTTATTTCTGTCCCATTCTTCCAGCTGCAATGGGTTTTCAGCAGTACCTGGAAAGGAGCAGTTTTTGTCATCTTAGCCACTCTAGTTTGATGCTTTTATTTTATAGAACATTAGGAATAAGGGTCACTGATAAAGTTTTGTGTCTATTGTACCTGTTTTTCTAGCTCATGCCTGCATCACGATGATGTTTCTCAGAATATTTAGCTGGTGCATTAAAAAAAAAAAAAAAAAAAAAAAAAAAAGAACAAAAAGATTCTTGGAAGCTGATGAGAACACCCTTATATCTGAACATCCACATAGTCCACACTCTCTTGTCAGTACACACTGTACCTATTTCTTGCTGCTTTGATTGAATTCTTACTAATTTTGTTCAGCTATATCTTCCCCCGATCCATGTTCTCTTCTCCTATAGAATTCTGCCTCTCTTTAGATAATAGGCTAGTTTGTTCCCCTGTGGCCTCAGCCATTTTGAGAAGTTTAAAAAAAAATATGGTGTACTCACAGTTTTCCCAGCTGTGTTTTAAGGTTTGGAGATATAATTTCTGATTTAAAAAAACAAAAAACAAAAACTATATATTGAACAAAAATTGGCCATAACTTTGGATGGCATAGAGTAGACAGATATATAAATATAGAGTGTGCCAAAAGATGTATACACATTTTAAGAAAGAAAAACTGTATTCAAATTGTAGTACTCAATATATACTGGTAACAAAAGAAGAATACAAGTCACATTTGACCTCTGCAATTACAAGAGGTGCTCAAAGTGGTTACCATCAGTGTCCAGACACTTCTGATTATGGTGAACTACTGCTTGAGCAACGTTGACCAAAGTGTCCACTTGTATGTGTGTATATATATATATATATATATATATATATATATACACACACACACACACATATATATATATATACATATGTGTGTGTGTCTATATATATATATATATATATATATATATATATATATATATGCACATTAGAAAGATTGAATGAATCAGTAGTTGTGGTTGGCTCTAGGCAAATTTAGAATTAAGAGAAATGCTACTTATCATAATGATTGTAAGCATGTGTCTAGGAAAGACGAAAGATGCAACTAATTCTACATTGTACTGCTCACCAATGTGATTATCTATATATCGTTTTTTAAGCAACTTAGGTCTAATCTGGGAATGGCTGCTTTCCAATGGATATGATCTAGAATGTTGGTATCATATCAGGAGCTATTTGAGAAGCATAGTTATCTTGTTTTATGTATTTATAAAAATGTGTTTTATGGGAGACTGTTTTGGGTATAAGTCAGTCTTGAGCCAGGCTCTGAAGTAGCAGAGTACACACGTTAGATACAAGGGGTTAGGGGGAAAGGGCAGCGGCAAGAGTTGAAAATTAAATACCAGAATAGTTATCTGTGATTTATCACATAAACTGAATGGGCCTCTGGACTATAAAAGCAGAATTAAGGCAAATACCTGGTTATAAAAACGAGAAAAACATAAGAAGGGTTAAGGGGAAATAATGCTATTTATTAAATGCACAGGCACTCTTTACTACATAGGTTTAGAACAGTAGTCAGATTTCAGATCTTTTTTTCTGGTAATTACAGATGTGTGCAGTTCAGAGGAAGCACACTATTTGTATATGCTTACCACAAAGGTGCTTAGACACCAATGTATAGGAGTATTTGAATGAGATTTCTTTTGTTTTCTTTTGGGGGTATTAATATACAATTCAATTTTGTGTGTGTGGGTTATCCTACATGTCAATTGTAAGAGTATCATCCCAGTCTCTCTGTCACTCATGAGTACAGCATCTCACTGATGTACTTTGAACTTATCTCCAAGTTAGTGTATTAGGTGAATTTCCACTCTATTCTTCATTTACAGTTTCTTGTTCCACACCCTCTCTTTTGACTGTTTTATCTGCTTCTGGAAGAGAATATATTCTGGAAAAATGTTTGAGTGGCCACTTACTTCCTCCTGAATTTGGATGCTTAAAGAATGGGGGTATAGAGGAGGCACCCAAAACAGGAACACTGTGCAGGCTGCATTTTAAGACCTTATCAAATTTAACTTTGCACACAATGACCCATCTGGGTACATAAATGTCTGGATCAAACTGGGTGTACCAAATCATTATAAATTCTACAAAGAAAAATAAAATATAAGAAATAACTTTAACATATAATGCATTTTAAATGCAGTTTTTTAGTTTAATTGAAAGCTATAGATTTTGCATCAAATACAGTTATATAATTTTATATGATATATATATATATATATATATATATATACACACATGATGTGTCAAATATGCTTATTAAGGTAATTTTGCAATAAATTCATCATTAAATACATGTAGAGCATATTTTGGCTTAATATTAAAATGTTTCTCTTTAATCTGTCTTACCCTTGTACTACAATTGCTGGGTAATAAAAAAATTGAATGAATTCCCTGATAATTCTGTGAATTATTTTGAGGTTCACGAGAGCATGAAATTTAGTCATGACCTGTTCCTCTTTTCCCTCACATTACAAGAATCAAAGCTCAACAAGAATGTGTGGCTTTCTTTTACAAATTTGAAATTTACTTACCATTCAAAGAGAATGTTGATTATTTTCAAGCAGGGAAAATGATTGTCTAAAATCATTTAAATGTATTTAATAGTCCAAGAACAGAGATTAAATCACACAGAACATCTAGGCCAAACAATACTTTAGATATAATAATATATGTACATATATTGGATCAGTTGCTTTTTTAAAACCCACTCTTTCAGAATAAATGTTCTTGTCTACTTTGCTTTAGATATTTACAGACTACCTTTGAAATAATATAATAACAATTCTCTTGTATTCAGTTTCTTTCTTTTAGAATGTGGTGAATTACTTTGAATTGTAAAATATTTCCTGATAAAGAAATGAATAAATAACATAGTTTAAAAGAATACCTTTATGGTCAAGATATATGTAAATTGGTATTCCATCATCATATAACACTACACTGAGATTCAGAAAGTTAGTATCTCTCATCATCAGGAAGATATGTGGATGACACCACCACCTCTGTTTTAGAGTTGGACAAAGGGGGTTTCTATTGTTTCCAAAACCTTTATTATTTTGATCATCATCTTCTAGAAATACAGTACTTAGAATTGATCATAACACTTGAATCATGCTGATAAATGAAAATCATTAATACATACTTGTTTTTGCAATAAAGATCCTAAATTAATGGATCTTGGGATATGCTAGCCATTTTAACAGCTGTTCAACATTGTTGACTTGTTTGGCTTAGAGTAAATTAAACTTCAAAACTGAGTGAAATACATGGTTCAGATGTTGCAGTCATATATATTTTTTAATTCCCAACAGGTTATTTGTTAGAATTGCAGTTACATAAATTGCCATGGGAAACAATTTTGTGCTGTAAATTTAATCAGGTAAAGCTGTAAACATATCAAAGTGCACAAACTACTGTCGTATTAATGTGATTTGTTTACTACAATTTTTCATATACATGTAAGGGTAATTGGAGATATATCCATATTTCCTATGAACAATGATGTGTTCTCAAAATAAAATGATATTTATAGATTGTTTTTAATTCTATGGATAGTACATAAAGTCTTCTATAATCTATGGAGGTTGGGATTATCTATAAAAAATTGTTAAAGCCTTTCAAACATAATTGGACATATCTTAGTATAAGACTGGGGTAGAAGGAAAATAAATGTCAAAAGTTACAGCAGAAGTTAAAAATATATCAAATTAGAGTTCTGATCTTTAAAAAATTTTCCAGGGCTGGCCCAGTGGCTCAGGCGGTTAGAGTTCCATGCTCCTAACTCCGAAGGCTGCTGGTTCAATTCCCACATGGACCAGTGGGCTCTCAACCACAAGGTTACCAGTTCAGTTCCTCAAGTCCCACAAGGGATGGTGGGCAGCGCCCCTGCAACTAAGATTGAACATGGAACCTCGAGCTGATGTGCTACTGAGCTCCCGGATGGCTCAGTTGGTTGGAGCGCATCCTCTCAACCACAAGGTTGCCAGTTCAATTCCTCGACTCCACAAGGTATGGCAGGCTGCGCCCCCTGCAACTAGCAATGTCAACTGGACCGGAAACTGAGCTGTGCCCTCCACAAGTAAGACTGAAAGGATAACAACTTGAAGCTGAACGGCACCCTCCACAACTAAGATTGAAAGGACAACAACTTGATTTGGAAAAAAAAAAGTCCTGGAAGTACACACTGTTCCCCAATAAAAAATCCTGCTCCCCTTCCCTAATAAAATCTTAAAAAAAAAAATAAAATTCCACACTATGAAAAGACAAAAACAAACAAAAAACAGGGTAATGTGACCAGGAAAAGATTATTGTAGATGGAATTCCACCAGGACAATTATATGTTGGTCTTATTCACCATTGTGTAACTGTCCCTAACCGATTTTGGTATTCACTAGATTCTCGAGAAATATTTAAAGAGAAAATAAATAAACTAAAAATTTAAAGATGGAGGAAAAATAACGAGTGGAAAGTCCATGTATTTTGTGAAAACTTTTAATAAATATTAAGTATCAATGAGAAAAATGACTATCCAAAATTAGAGCAAATATTTATTGAGTATTTGATACATATAGCATACACCAAGTGTTAAAAGAAAGGAGAGTAAAGAAAACGTAGTACCTGCATTTAAACTCTATATCACCTTATAAGGAGCACATGGTTAGTACATAAAAACAAAACAAAGAGAAATGTAAATGTAATAATAGAAATCCTGGAGAAATTGAAATCAGCTTCATTTTAAAATAAGTGTTCAAAATTCAGATATTAATATTTATATACATTGACATATATCAGGTATTTTTATGTGAGTTATGTCAATTGTGTAACCTGTATACTCATCATTCAAAACAAGGTATGGTATATTTCCTTCACTTCGGATAGTTAGTTCTTTTTTCCCCATTCCATTCTCCACGGATAATCACTTTCATTTGTATCACCTTCAGTTATTTTTGCCAAGCCATGGAGTTTCTATAAGTGAAACCATAAAGTGAGTACCTCTTTGTGTCTGACTTTTATGCACATTTCTCAGATAAAATCATGTTTAATATCATAACCAATATGTGCATTAAAATCTGAAATATATAAGAAAACAAAATAAGATGTATTCCCCTTTTCCAATATCTTGAAATATCTCTTGTGTTTTCTGCCTTGTGTTTGTTGAATGAATCTGGAGGCAGACATCCTGGAAATTGGAATGATGGTATTGCGAGAAACCCACTTTTCCTGTATTACATAGACAAAGGATGTATATTTGTTTTGTGAAACCATTGAGATTTTGGAATTGTTTGTTACTGCTGCTAGCATACCCTGACTAACACATAAGTAGGAAGATGTCCTGTGTATTGCCATCGTACAGGAAAATACAAATTAAAAATAAGAAGCTTAATTTTCCCTAGTAAAAATTAGGAAAGAGACCGCCTTCTCTTAGAGCATTTACTTTAGAAAACTTGTAATGGGTAATGGGAAGTGCTTATTTGTCTCTCTGAAATATATGCAAATCTTTTTAAGAGCTAAGTGAGCCTCTTGCCAGTTTTATGACCTTTTTTATGACCCAGGGATGTCTCTCTCAAAGACCTGAGAGTCATCTCTTTGAAATTTATTCAAGAAGACAGGGTCCCTGTCTCACACTTTCTTTGGGAGAGGAGGACCCTAACTTTTGTGAGCACCTTGCTCTAAGCTGCAAAACTACCTCTTGTCAGAAAGAAATGAGAAGTTTATTTTCCTTTTGGATAAAACCAGCTCACAGATGGTTGTTCCAATTATGATGTGGATTTAGGAAAAACTATGTGTGACAAATGGTGCTGTCAAGTCCTCTTTCTTGAGACTAGTTATTATTTATCTTGAAAACATGTATGTAATGGGTTATGTCTGCTTGGCAATGTTAAAGATGAGATATCGCTTTGTCTTTACAATCTCTTAGAGAATTGTTTATGATGCATGTTGCGTCCTGGCTTAGTGCTTGTTCAGTAATTAAATTGTTTTATTTCCCTTCTGTATTTGTGCAGGGGTTTCCTGGATTGAGAGAAAATTTTGTTTTTAATTATATTTCCCCAACAATTATGGTGATGAAGATGGATGTCTGACAATCCCTGAACCGAGCAGACCAGTTGAAGATCTGTGGACACACAACAGTTAGGTGAGATTCCATAAATTATAAAAAGTTTCCCTTCTAGCTTTCTGCTCTTTTGGAATACTAGCTGGATGAAACACTCTCCAAATTCAAGATTTTATTCTTGAATAAGTGTAAGTAATATAGTTTTTAAAACGCCATTAAGATCATCATATGGTTGAGAAATATGAACAACCAGGAATGTTACTCATAGGCTTTCTCTTATAAAGCTATCTTTCTGTCGTGTTTTGAATGAGTATATGAGAATCTGGTCTTTCAGTGGCATTAGGACAATTCTTTTAGTTTGGATAAATTAATATGTTTGCTGGGGTCTTAGAGTTCATTGCTAGCAAATTAATTACTGATGTTTATAGGAGATCATTCTAAAAAGAAAACTTTAAATGATTTGGATAAGTCAGAAGAAAATATTGAAAAAATGGAAGAGAAAATATGAGAATTAAATGAACTTTTCCTTTCACAGACCTCTCCTTTCTCTACTGTCTCAGTTCCCTGCACTCTACCATCATATCTGTCTCTCTTTATTTCTCCTTGCCTTAAGCTGACTTTTTGAAGAAGGTGATGATGGTCTTTTAGACAAGTAGTTGCCCTTCATTAGTGGATTTTCCTGAAAAAAAGGGATGAGGGCACAGTTTCTTTACCTGGTAATGAATTACCTGCTCTGTTTGATGGCACAAGTTTTTGTATCTCATGGCCTAGCCCTGAGTCCATTTCATGCCTTAGCTTAGTTTCCACTTCCCAGAGTTCCCTGTCTATACCCTGTAGTAGGAAAGCAAACTTGATCAAGAGACCTGATCAGGGAATAACAGAAACTAGTGAAAACAATATGAAAGCAATAGGATGGAAAGTAGCTGTACTGGTCACTTGGGAAAAGGTAAGCCAGCAAGGTCTTAAGCTGATAAATGTCAACATAGGAATGGAAACCAAAGTGAAACATAATTTACATTTTTCTTGTCTAATTGCAAGAAAAGACAGCCCTTTCTACTGTTTGAATTGATATAACACCTGATGCCATTGAGTGCCAAACAACTCCTGGGTCATCCAAATGCCTTAATTTAAAGGCTTCTTTTCCCTAAGCCCCAGAATATTGCAAAAGTACTCTGACACATGTTTTCAGGTTACAGCCCCATACATGGAGGTGTACACAGGTAAGAAATTCTTCATCTGGCAGTTGCATGGAATTCTGCAGTTGGCAGACTTTGTTCCATTGATGGAGCAAAAAGTCACGGTCCAAAAGATTACCATAGCCTGAGGTACGGTGGGCAAGGGGCAGTGAGAAACAGATTCAGTAAGATACATAGATACATATAAAGATATAAATGTAGATTATAGATATAGGTTGATATAGATATAGATACAGATATAGATATAGATGCATATATAAATAAGTACAAGCAGAAACAATTGCATGTAGTACTTTAGTCCCTAATGAATATTGATATCAGGTTAATTCAAGATATAGACTCAACAAAGATGTTTTACCAAGAAGACCTGCCATAGCAATATCCTTTGTCAAGAGCTCAATTAAAAGGAATAAAACCAGTTATAAAGAAAAATAAAAGGAGAAAAAGAAGAGAATTTTAAAAGGGTTTTCACCTTATAATACTTCCATATTTCCAGTAAAGAAGGAAGGTACATTTGATAAAAATGGTCAACCACTACATGGATTTGCATACGCATTTAGAAGAGTAAGTACATTTGTTGTTCCATTAATCCCCATAGACCATGACCCTACAATTATTCTGACTTCTCACTTGGTACGGTTTTCTGCAAAATTTTTCTCTGTAACTAATCTATATTCTGTAATTTCTTTCTCTTTCTGTCTCCTCTCCTCCTTCCTCCCTCTCTCTCTCCTTCCCTCCTTCCTTCCTTCCTTCCTTCCTTCCTTCCTTCCTTCCTTCCTTCCTTCCTTCCTTCCTTCCTTCCTTCCTTCCCTCCCTCTTCTTGCATTCCTTGAGTAGCCGAGACTAAATTCTTCTTTGCTTTGCTTATAAACAAGTCCAATATTTATGATAAAGAATTTCTCAAGGGTTTTAAGACTGTTCTATTAATATTTTCTAGTTATTTAAGACAAACTTAGAGAAATTTGTTCCATCAGAGATGTCTATAATTAGTCAGAATGTAAAGGCTTTTCATAATTTCTCTCTGGCTGCTTTCAAAATGTTTTTTTCTGTAGAAGTTAAATTTCACATGTCTTGGGTTACTCTAGGCTTATACTCTTGGAGTTTTACTTAGCCTCTTGAATCTATTCATTCATGTCTTTTACCAAATTTAGGGAAAGTTTAGACACTATTTCTTAAAATACTTGTTCAATTGCACCCTCTCTTTTCCTCTCCTCTTCTACTCCAGTGTTATGAATATTAGCTCTTTTGTCATAATTCCACAGATTCCTCAAGATTGTCCACCTTTTTTGGGGTCGGGGGTTGTCTATTATTCTCTTTTACATATATGGAATAAATTTTATTGATATGACCTCAAGTTCATTGATTATTAAGTATGCCACCTCCACTCTATGATTGAACACATTCAAGGAGTTTTTCAGTTACTTTATTTTATTTTGTATTTTTTATAATTTTTGTTTATAATTTCTATTTATTTGCTGATTTTTAAAATTTGTTTCTCAATATTTTAAATAATTTCTTGCTAATGCAATGTGTATTTATTTAAATATTTTAGGTAGGCAACTCCAATTGAGGTTAGCATGAGGGCTTATGGGTATGTATACTGAGTTTCCCATTGGGCCCTGCTAACACCACCCCAGCAAATGTGGGCACTGAGTCACATTGCCTTTTTACAGAATGTGGGGTCAAGGTACAGCAAATAAGTAAATATATTGATGTTATTGAATAGCAAGGTTATCACTGTTACTATGGAAAATACAAATATGGAGAGAAAAGGAGGAAAAGAACATGATGTTTGGCTTGAATTGGAGTTATTACCAGTAACTTCCATTAGCCCTGTCCACTGATGAGCCTGGCAACAATCCTGTCCCAATATAATAATTAGATCTGGTTACTCAAAATTTGATTTCTAAATACCATACCACTCTAAATGTAGAGGTTTTTTTTCACCATTGTTGAAAACTTGGAAGATCATGTCAACTGACATAAAAATCATTTTAAAGAAATCCCACTTTCCAAATTTTGGACAATTAGTTGAAAATAATGATCATGTTAGTAGGTTATAACATACTGTATAAAAAGTAAGCAATAAGTCCATGTGACTTACACACACACACACACACACACACACACGCATACAAAATGCAGAGGAACAAAAGCTCTTCTATATAGAAAAATGCCCACAATTTAAGTATAAGGAGTGATATATATATATATATATATATATATATATATATATATATATATATATATATATATATCATCGGCATTTTTCCAATCATCAATATATTAATTGGTTCACTTAGACATAATCAATGATTTTAGTAACTACATATTTAGGAATCTGATTACTAAATACATTACAAAAATATACATTTGTAATGAAGAAATCTGGAGGACTCCACCATAAATCAAGTAATCAAATGTAAGATCTACAATAATATTACAAAATAACTGTATGATCTCACTCATATGATGAACTGAAAATGAAACATCATTTTTATAGTACTCTTGACAAAAGATAATTAATCTGAACAAGGAGATAATAATCAAACAAATTCAATTTAGGAGATGCACCACACACAAAATCCTGAGCTCTCTAAGGTGTCAGTGACAAAAAAAGACAGAGACCTGAAGAAACTGTGCTGTTTTAAAGGATATTAAAGAAAACAGAGATTCAAATAGATTAAAAAGAGATATTTAAAGATAGCAAAGGAGAAAAAAAAAACAACTAAATAAAATTCATGGTCCTTGGTTAGATTTTGAATTCAAAACAAAGAACCATAAACCAGGCATAAAGAAAAATTTTAGGTTAATTATAAAAATTTAAATTAACTGTTTATTAGATTCTTTTATTGTTTTAAAATAAAATTCTTGAGTATATTGTGGTTAAGAAAAAGAATGCACTTTTCCTTTAGAGATACATATTAAGATAAATAAAAATGACATGTCACAATGTTTGCAACTTAATTTAAGTGATTCAGCCATAAACAAGTATACAGCTATACTGTAACCAGAGATATATTTAGAAAAAGAGAAAGAGGGATAAAGTTAAGATAGCCAATGTTAACTGCTATATCAAGGAAAAGGTATACATATGGTTACTTATTTTAATGTTTTCACCTTGCCTGTAGGTTTTATGACAAATTAAAAGCTGGGAACAAAATTAAACCAATCAAAGAACAGAAAATAAAAGACAAAAGATTATAACTCATTTTTGACTAGCCGTAGAATTATATTAAGTCCCTTGAGTTATTTTTATAATCTAGGAAAATTATAAAATACAGGCTATTATTTAACTTTTGTGTACACATGCTACAAAGTATATTTTAATTGGTTTAAAATATGTGTAAGCTTTCAAAGGAATGAAAACACAAGAACATCTACACCCAAGTAATCTAATATTTACTGTAGAGTTATTTTTAAGTAAATAAGTAGTGACATAATTAAGAAGAAAAAATTGCCATTTACCATAGAGAGAATCATCTTTAATCTTTATAAGTTTTCTTAAACAGAAAAGTATGTGTTTTATAAATTGGTACTATAAAACCACTTGCCTTTTTTCTTTTCAGTGTTGTCTATCATTACTTATTCAGTTTGAATAAATATTAAAGTTTATTTTTGGAAAAATTACTTGTGGGAAGTCTTTAAAAAGTTCATAAAATTATATAATTTTAATAATTTACCATAATCTAGAGGAAAATTTACATGATTATAAGAAGATGAAATTATCATAGGGAGTCATTCCTAGGGCAAAACAAAGAAGATTCCACAATAAAATCTGGCTTCTTCAGATGTGTATCCTCCACGTATATTAACCCATTCAGGTTGGGTATATAACTTTGCTGAGTCTCAATTTTTCATTGTAAAATGGGAGTAATAGTATTTCACCATAATATAATAAGAATTTCAATAGAAAATAGAATATGCTTAAAATGAATATAGGCAAGTAGGTTATTAGTCAATAAATAAGCAGTTATTAATATGTTTTTAATGTTAGAATGACCCGTTCTGCTTCACGTGAGATTCACATGAGGCTTACTACCTTTTACATCAATTTTTCCCAGGATTTGTAAAAAGTGAATATGTACTATTATATGATTACCTTCATTCTGTGTGCGTGTGTGTGTGTGTGTGTGTGTATTTTATCTAAAGAACAAATGGCAAACATATTTTAAAATTTTTTCTAATTTAAGTTTCTCAATTTCTCTATGACAATTTATTTTAAGAGAAATAAAGTTAGGATACATTTTATAAAATAAAAATGAAAATATGATCAAATTAATGTATAAGCATGATTTAATGTGAAGATTCACATATCTATTTAACAAAAATAGTTTTTTTCTAAATTCTTACTACTCTACTCAGTAAAAGAATTTGACACATTTTTTGGAAACTTTATAATATACATTAAAACCTTTCATGAGAGTCTGTAGATGAGTATGTAAATTATATATATATTAATTAAAATATAAATTAAAATAATCTAAATATATGAATTTAATAATCTGAGAATTTGGAGAATTTGCTTAAAGTGCTTACAATCTTGTGTCATTTCAATATATCTTTTGAAATTTTATATATTTATATAGAAAATAGACCAAAAAATTAAATTGAGGTCTGCCAATTAAGTTTGCGAACTTGTTGCAACTATGTTTCTAAACTTTTTTGATGTCAGAAGGATTATTCATTATGAATTTGTACCAACTGGATGAACAGTTAACTAAGTTTACTATTTGGAAGTGCTGAAAAGGCTGCATGAAAAAGTTAGGCGACCTGAACTTTTCACAAACAATTCATGGCTCTTGTATCACCACAAAGCAGCAGATCAAACAGCACTATTTATAATGGAGTTTTGAGCCAGTAAACAAATAACTGTATTGGAACACCCTCGCTACTCACATGATCTGGTCCCCAATGACTTCTTTCTTTATCCAAAGATAAAGGAAATATCAAAAGGAAGATATTTTGATGACATTCAGGACATCAAGGGTAATATAATGGTAGCTCTGATTGCCATTACAGAAAAAGAGTTACAAAATTGCTTTGAACGGTGGACTAGGTGCTGGCATCGGTATATAGCTTCCCAAGAGGAGTACTTCTGAGGTGACTTTAGTGATATTCAGCAATGAGGTATGTAACACTTTTTCTAGGATGAGTTTTCGAACTTAATTGTGCGACCTCATGCAGTCTGTATCATATTTCAAGGGAAAGCATTCATATTAAATAATCAGTTATTGCAGAATAAAAAGTTTATATAATGGATAACATTCCCATATAAATCTATTTTTATGTAAACTGTTATGTAAAATAAGTTGAATTTTATTGTTCCAGAATTAGCTATTATCTACATAAATTATCCTTTAAAGAAAGCTCAAATGCATCCTCTATCTTTATCCAATCCTCTACTCCTCTACAACCTGAGAACTCACTCCACCTTCCATGAGGAGGTGAAAGGAAATTGACTTTAAAAACAGAGCAGCATTGTATTATCAATGGTGGAGCTTTGAGTGTGTAGGTGCTGGCAATTATCTTATAAAGTAGTTTTAGGCAAATTCTTCATTTGGAATCTTTAGAAATTACTTTTGAAGTTTTCCTCTCTTTACTTTCTTTTATCTTCTATGGATGGAATTCAAAGGCAAGCCCAGTTGCTGTCTACAAGATGAGACTTCCCTCTCCAACTTAGAGTCTAAGTCAAACTAATTCAAAATATCTGTGGTTTGTCTTGTTCCTTTGTTGTTTTCAGTTTTATATACCACATATCAGTGAAATCATATAATTAAAAAAAAATCTCTGTGGTAGGAAAAATAGTATTGAGATTCCAGGATGTGCATTTTAATACAGTTCTTCAAGAGAGTCTTTCCTACTCTAAATTTGAAAGTAAAAGTTCTAGGAGGTGCAGGAATGTAAACAAGAAAGAGACTTCTCTTACATGACTTACTGAGCCTGACCCATGAATTCCTTTCAGATCACCCAACCCAACATAGCAAAGAAAGAGGTGTAACATTAATTTGGGGACCAGTAGAGCTCAAATATAGCGAAAAGGGATGTTCCAGTGTGTGTGTGTGTGTGTGTGTGTGTGTGTGTGTGTGTGTGTGTGTGTTAAGAAGGTGAGAATAATATGTGGGAATAGTATTAAAGGAAAGAGTCAGAAAATTGAAATTATACATATCACACTTAGAAATTATGCCTACATACAGCCAAGAAGGGGTTTTGAGAACCTGAATCTAGACACAGGTAACAAATGTAAAGAAATGCCCAAAGGGACAGATTCATATGCAGTCTTTCTTCTTCTTCACTATGTTTATGACCAAAGTGCTATATAGCAGAATGGAACTGGGATACATATTTCAAACATGGACATGATATTTTCAAATTAAAATTTAGTTTACATAAACACACACACATATATATATATATATATATATATATATATATATATATATATATTGCACAAATATACTCCTTTAAAATAGTAAACAAAATGAAGTATTAGATATTATTAATATTACTTTTTTATAACCCAAACTACAACACTAGAAGACCAGAGAAAGTTATCTTTTAGTGTTTAAGTGAGTATGTGTGTCATCTGTGTGTGCATATGTATATATTTATTGTTGTTTTTGTTTTTTTGATGGCAATATTATTGTTATGACAGATACCTGTTCCTTCAATGTGACATGAGCCACAATACTCACACCTTTTCTGCTTTAAACAACCTTTGGCACAAGTGAAAGAAACGGTGGCCAACAAGATATAAGTGTCAGTCATAAGGTATAGTTCCTAGGAAAGCTTCTTACAGAGATATTACTAAGTTGACAGATATACAAGTTTCCCACTTCCTCCTTTATGTGTCAGTGAACTGATATCAGAAGCAGTAATAGCATGTTGGAGCAGTCAGTGGAAAGCCAAGAGAATAAAATGATATCGGGTTGTCGATTTAAGCTTTGTAACGATTATGAGCATTTTTATGGGTAAGAATACTTATAAATAAAAACACAAAAGTTCAAAAGAAAATTGAACATATTATAACAGGAAAAACAAGGAAAGAACATTGTTGGGAAAAAAAGATGCTCATTCTCAATACTACTGAGGGAAAATGCAAATAAAAGAGAAACACTCATCAGATAGTGTGGAATAGGGGTTTAAGATGAAAGTCAATAAAATGTTTTATGCAGTTTTAGTGGAGTATTCTTATGCAAAGTTCATTTGTCAAATTGATTATAGATAGACATGAATATTCAAATGCTCAACAATTTTATTTGTATACATCTTCTCTACAGACATCGCCACACAATACCCAAAGATACAGGTGAAAATATGTTCACTCCACACTGAAAGTAATGGTAAAAAAAAAAAGAAAAAGAAAAAGTGTGAACAAAACCCAGAAACACTAACAGCTCATTTGTGGAATGGATAAATAGTATCATTCAAATAATGTAATACTTTACAAAACTTAGAATGAATATACTAGATTTCCACATGTTAACATGGAAAAAAATGAAAAGCACAATGTTGAATTAAAAATATAAAGTACAAAATATGCCCAGTAGGATAGCATTTAGGTTCATATTAAATACACACACATACATACATTCTTTTAAATTTTTTTCTTATATGCGTAAAGCTCCATAAAAATGAAAATGTAAACATATGTGTTCTTGAATACACACATACATGTTTACACATATAGTAAGATTGAAAAACAACATTCATGGGTGTAAAATTTTCCAGGCTCTGGATAGTGTTTGTACCTCAGGATGGCTAATGGGTTGTTGGATAGAACTTTAGATTTTTTATAATATATATATGTATTTATATTAATACATTAATGTATTTTTATTTTGCAATAGTGTTTTTAAATTGAGCAATCTGAAATGTTGCACAATACTTTAGTCAGTTTAATGACAGCTGTAGGTATATAACATTTCCCTTGTCAATTTATATTGCTATAAATATTAAATATTTTATATTTTACATTTTAATAAAATAAATTCCCATAATAGAGACTAACATAGAAATGGTGATTAATAAAAATAAAGTCTACCTGATACAAGCCACTTACATTTTCTCTTGTTATCAGAATAACTGATGTGAGCAGTATTATATTTTGATTTTAAAATGACCTTGAGTGATTATTTTCATATACTATGGCCAACTATCCATTGAGAATTTGTCCTCAGGGAAGTAATCTTCCCAATTCAGAATACCAATGAATGATGCTTTGGCAGGAAAATTGCCAATAATATCATTTAAGTCTTTAGAAATTATGATATCAGCTAATGAAGTCTTGGAGAATAATACTCAGACAACTATCAAATTGGTTCCAGGCCTTGAGCGATCTGAATGTTCATTAGCAGGAGGGTCATATATTAATACATACCCATTCATTCATCTCAGGATACTGAATTAGGTTGAAGAAAAAGAAAACAAAAACCTCTCTTTAAAGATATCATGGTGTTCAAGGTAATATGAGTGTGACTAGTGTATAGCTGTCTAAGTCATTTTGCCAGATGATTAGATGAGAACATGGCTTGAAGCCTTGCAAGATGTGAATTCCTCTTCTAAAACTCAAGTCCCCTCTATGAAACTAATGTTAAACTTTTAGAAAACAAAGACATTTGGATTTGCTTCGTTACCTTTTACTGTTCCAGGAAACAACTGAAAAGTAATGGGAGCTGTGCTCTAAAATAACTTCAATATAAGAATTATGACACTCCTACTTGTTAGGATTTAGAATTAATGCACTCCTTTTCATTGTATCGTGAGCATTGGCAGGTTATAGCAGACCTAATTCCTCTGATTCGGTACACATAATACACCAAATTGCTAAGCAGTCCATTTGAGATGAAGGAAGGAAATTTCAGTCTCAGGATTGTACATTCTACAACTTTCAATCCTAAGCCCTTGCTTGTTTTTGTTCATAGCAAATTTTGTCATAGCAAATTATTACACTTGGTAAATCACTTTTGATTTATTATCATATTTTGATTTAATATTTTGTTTTCACTTATCTCTAGAAAGAATTCACTATTCAGGGGCCATGTACCTCATTTCACATTTGTATTCCCAATCCTCAGCATAGTATCAAACAATAGTAAAGTTCATGAAATATCAAGTGACTGAATGAATCAATGAATGAATGAAACAGAAGTTATTACTGTAATTAATGTTAATGTGGCTAGGCAAAAGGAATGTATCGGAGACAATCTGGGAAAGTGTCCAAGAGGGAAAAAGAAGCAAAACACCAAAAATCTTGAAAATAACACTAATGGTAAGTAGAGTGCGAATTCGAATGTTTCAGTTGTTGGCAATTCTAAAGGATCAGATCCCATTTACAGGAGATTACAAAAATATAAATTTTTGTAATAAGAATAAAGCAAAGAAACCAACTCTTGTGAAGGTTGATTATTGAAAATAATACCTAACATGGTTCCAAGCAGAGAATCAGGGATAAGTTCTTAGTCCTCTGTAATAACCACCACAACACGCAGTACTATCACCGTAAGTGATAAAGCCTTAACCATTCATTTTCATTTGGGTTTGTTGTTTTTATCAACTACTCTTGCACCTGGCAGCATAAGTCTCTTCAGCTCAGCTGAGCTCCTGACAGATAAGTGCACATATAAACGTGCAATAAATATTTATTGATAAAATAATATATGGATTAAACAATATATTGAATAAAGTTATTATGGAGACTTTAATACATGAGAAATATTACATAATATATTAAAGAAAACATAAATTAGCAAATAAAATTATTTAGGATGATAAAAGTAACATTTATACAAAGTAAAATGCACAAAAGTAACTAACAGATACTCTGAACAACTAAACAAGGTTGGTGGGATGCCTGAGGATATTATTTGGATAACGGGAACAACCTGTGGACTTGCTTTTCATCCTGTGCCATAGTTTGAGCCTGCCAGGTGTGGTATGTGGAGAGGCTCTGGTTAAACAGTCAGGTTCAGTTTAGCAGCGTCTATCATTTTTATTAGACTTTAAAGGAGAATTAGAAATATAAATTTTTAAAGAACCAATGGTCGATATTAATAAAATACTTTTCAAAATTAAATTGTCAGTTACATGGAGATATCCATTTGCTTTGCAAATAAAATATACCAGTTATTCTTTTATTTTCATTTTTATGCAGGTGATTTCCCCCGATGAAAACTTGCTTTTATTGGGCGTGCCAATCTGCCTAGCCTTCTGTGATGTTTTCCTGGCCACAGAGATCAAATTAAACACTCCCATTTCTCATTTCACAGCATTTCTATGACAGTATCTAGATATTGTACAATAAGTTGTCTATTTTGAAGTCAGTTTCTCTATATAGCCTATCATATCTTCATGTTCTCACAAAGTACTCAATAAATGCATGTTAATGAATAACAACATTGAACCTTCATGCTGATATGACTTTACCTGTTAAAAATCATATTTAAGATGATATATATACTTCAATTTTTTCTTTCATTTATGTGAAAGAAGAATTTTATAACTACTTGTTTCAATTCCCATCATGAAATGCATATTTTATGTGAGTTTTCGCTGTCTCTGCCAATGTGTGAACGAAGACGTTTGCACTACAGTGTCAGCAGTACTGGGAGATGTTTTACACTAAATTGTGAAAAGGTTGTTGTTGGTTTTGGCTCACATTCTATTTCACAGTAATGGAAATAGTCAACAAACTAACATTAACAAGTACATATTGTGTTCACCTACTCTTAGTAATATTAAAGAAATACTCAAAGGGAAATTTTGGAAGCTAAATTATGTAAGAATGTTTTCTAAGTAGTTTAATTTTCACTTTGTCAGTACTGCATTTTTCAAGTGCATTTGAGACTTTCCTTTAGAATTTCCATCTTATGTTTCTTGTCTACTATTGTGATTCTTTGGCTTGTATATTAAAATTTAAAAGTGCAAAATATTTTAACTTTTTTTGTAATTTAATGGAAATTATATATACATATATATGTACATACATATATATGACTATATTTCTCCTTAAATACTGCTTAACAGTAATCATTTTTATATTAATTTATGGTGTGTATGATCAAGGTAATTTTATAAGAATGAGGAAGGGACCAAGAGAATCCAGGGGTTAGCCTTAGCTGACTCAGCATTCTATAAAACCCATGAATGTACCGGAAATTAATCTAGGAAAAAAAGTGAACAGAATTGATACCAAAATTGCTAATTTTGGAATTAATTCTAATTTCTGTAATATTATTAATTATATGGAACTAATTTCAATTCCTGCAATATTCCAGGCTGTTTCTTACATCTTTCTATACTTTCCTTTCTATCTGTATCCTTCACCTTTTTTTATACTTAAGGATAACATTAGTCCTTATTTATTAATATATTTTCTTTAATGTGGCCTTTCCTAATCCTTCCAATGCTATGCTTCTATAACCTTTAATACTTTCATTTTTCTGATAAATATTGTGAAACATTAGGTTTTTTTACATATCGAAAAAAGAAAAAAAATCCACTGCTTATAAATATGCCCCTAGTGTCTAACACATTTTCTACTGCATGGCAGGTGCTTAAATTGCTGAATGAGTGTCTTTCCCACTATACTTTAAAGCTCAAAGGATTCAGAGAACGTGTCAACTATTGCATAACCAAATGTTTCGTTATGTAGCCAAAGATGATAATGGGATGAATTGCTCATAATATTGGAAGACGAAATAAATAATCTTTATCATCCAAATCAGATATCAATAACTGAGCTGTTGGTCAGGAAGAAGGGAATATGAGAAGGCAGAGTCTATTCAGTGTAAATCAAGTAACTCATGACAACTTGTAGCTTGCTTTCTGCATTTTGATTGTATATAACGATGACGTTGATTGCTGTAGATGTGTTTATGTTCTTGTTGGTGGTACATATACTTTTATGCATTGATAAACATGACTTAAAAGATAACTCAAAACCTGTCTTTTTTTTAATATTTGGAAATAATTAAGCCCTTGGAAAATACCAACAAAGTGAATTTACTTCCAAGGGGTTAATCATTTAGCTCCTTGGAAATAAGATACTACATGGTCTGCACACTTATTTACACACATGCTTATATGACTAATTCCCAAAGTGGTTTAGGTCCATTAATTGCACCGTGTGAAATTTAATAAAATATAAGGCACACTAGATAAAATGCAATTTTAGCCATCAAGATTACAAATTATGTGCATGTGTATACTAACTTGGAAATGAGGACATTAACTCAAAATATTTCATTAAGTCACTCAAACTTTAATTTTAAAATAGTGTAGCTGTAATGATATACTTTCATTCTTAGAAAATGATTACACCTTAATAACATTATAAAATAAAACTTTTATAACCTGAACAAACACCCTGGTAATAAAATTATGTTTGGGAAAAAGTGTACATTTTAAAAGTAGAAAAGATAAATTTGGCATTATGATATTCAATGAATGATATGAGAATTAATGGTTTTGTTTTTGGGTTTTTCCCTATGTGGCCTTGTAAAATGAGAAAAATAATTTTGAAATATTTAATGATATATTCAAATGTATACTCTCTATTGTTTATTTGTTTGAAGCAGATGGTGGTGCAGTTTAATTTTGTGATAGAATCAATCCTGGAGGGAAGACTTAGATAGTTTAACAGATGGATAAAGAAATACTCTAGATACAGAAAATGAAAGAGAAAGGTAAGTGGAAAGGTGCCCAGAGAACATAAATGAGGTAGAAACACCAAGATACACAGGTTATTATGTTCAATTGTTTGATGAGAATTTAAATGGGAGATGAGACATTATAGTCAGGTTTTAAAATGTGATAAAAATATTTTGAACCTGATGAAAGAAGAAACAATACAGTTAGTAAATGGGCCAAAAGAGAGAATCTTAACTAAAAGAATGGTAAATAGGGGCAAAATTCACTGCTAGGAAGTTTTCATCTATATTATATAATTAAACAACCCATATTATTTTCTTATCCCAGAACCTGATACAGTGTCTA
Source organism: Rhinolophus sinicus (assembly GCF_036562045.2). Lineage (NCBI taxonomy): Eukaryota > Metazoa > Chordata > Mammalia > Chiroptera > Rhinolophidae > Rhinolophus > Rhinolophus sinicus. The sequence goes on along the minus strand of NC_133751.1, from coordinate 82,984,253 downwards.
AAACAAGAATATATTCAACAAAAGATGGCTTTTAGGTAATAAATGCCAGTCTATATAACTTTCATTCAAAGTCATCAGCTATATTTGTATAGTTTCCCAGAAAAAGTGGTCAACTGTGGAAAATAAAATAAATTGAATAAAAGGTATGGCTATGTGGTTTTTCAAAACAAATAGAGTAGATACAACATTTATAAACTGAATCTCGTATATTTTTTTACCATTAGCTTTCCTTTGTTTAAAGAAACTAAAAACTAAAACCAAGTAATGACAAAAACCCTATACACTGAATTTCACATGTTCAGAGCTTTCCAGAACTCATGTATGCTTTTTGTAAACACAACCTAGTGATTTGCCTGCCACCCCACACATTGTACTGAAAATAAATAACAATAATTGTCAACTGTCTAATCATATAAGAAGTTCAGAGAGTTGGTAAAAGGTTTGCGTATGCTCCCAGAACTGTGGTATAAATTTAATTTACAAAATGGTTCTTTTATAGCTTTTTTAATGAATCTGTAATATGCATCCAATATAATATACAGAAATGTTTCATTTGATGAGTTTAAACAATTGTATGCACCTGTATAAGCACCTCCAAAAATTACATATAGAAAAATTTCCATCACCCCAGAACACAAGCTCCTCTTAAGTTGATTCTATCTCTCCCAGAGTCAATAGCATTCTGACTCCTTTCATTATTTGCTAATTTTGCCTGCTAAGTGAATAAATTCTGTGTTTGTTTTGTGTGATTCCCCTTTTTAAAAATATTGTTTTTTTTAAAGTTTATCTATGGTGTTGAATTTATCCATAATTTGTTTTTTACTTAAGTAATATTCCATATCATCTATATACCATAATGTTTTTATTCTTTCTTTCATGAAGATTTGGGTTGTTTCCAGTTACTGGTTTTCATGAATACATCTGTACAAATATTTTTGTTAACTCTTTTAAGTTTATGTGGTTAATACCTAAAAGAGTAATTGCAGGGTGATAACTAAGATGTATATTTAACTTTAATTACAACAGATTTCCACAAAGTGGTCATGTAACTATTATCCCACCATCAATATACAAGAGATCTCCTTTTGTCAATCCTTGCCAACATGTGGTTAACACCTAAGTACTTTGGGTTTTAGCTATTCTAGTATGTGTAAAATAGTCTCTTATTGTGGGTTAATTTTCATTTCCTTAATAAATAATGATGAGCATGTTTTCATATTTTATTGGATAGTCATATCTTTTTTTGTGAAGTGTCTATTCAAATTTTGCTAATTTTCATTATTGTTGCTCTTTATTGAAGATTGATAAGAGCATTTATAGGAGTAATTCTGGGTACCAGTTCCTTAACAGAATATATGTATTACATATATTTTCTTCCAGCCCGTGACTTGTATAACAGATTTCTTAATGATGTCTTTTAAGTAGCAAACATGTTTTATTTTTTGATATTAAATTTATTTTTTAATGATTAGTGTTTACTATATACTATTTAAAAAAATTTAACCCAATGTCATGAAGATATTGGACTGTTTTCTTCTAACATTTTTTATTGTCTTCTATAATGAAGTTTATTTCAAATTGTTTTTATAATGTACAGATGATATAGGTGACATGTTTTATGTTTTTTCCATGAAAATACCTAGTAGATAGTTTTAATTGCTCAAAAGACCCTTTTTAATTGATTTGACTTGACAACTGGGTAAAAGGTGTCACTTGATATGTGTGTGTGTGTGTGTGTGTGTGTGTGTGTGTGTGTGTGTGTGTGTCTTTAATTCTGGGTTATTTATTATGTTCTATTGATCTATTTGTTATCCTTATGACATCGTAGCATTATCTTTTTTTCTTCAATAAAAACACAATCTTGTAAACTTGTATTCTTACTTGACAAAGGTAAACTAAATAAAACATGAATTCTAAAAAATTACTTTGATTGCGCTATCTTTATAGAAAAACTAGACAGCTGGTATTTTTAAGTCCTCAACCTTTTTTCATTTTTTGTAAAAATCTTAGCATTTCTACATTATTTTTTTGTTTTGTTTTGCATCCCCATGAAAGTTTAGAAACTACCTCTCCATTTTTGCAAAATACTTGCCTGCATGTTTAAGGGAATTGCATTGAAATTATAGATTCATTTAGCAGAATGGTATCATACAAATTTTGTCTTACAGTCCATGAATTCAGTATATCTCTACATTTATTTGTCTTTAAGTTTTTCTCAGCCATACATTCTTATGTTCTCTCTAGAATACTTGTATAACTTTTATCAGATTCCTTCCAAGCTATATGTATTCTATTTAAGTGGTGATGGTTTATTGAAGTCATTTTCCAGGGATGTGTGTGTGTGTGTGTGTGAATTTATAAAGCTGAGTTCATATATTGACCTTGTATCCTACAAATTAGTAAATTCACTTAATTAGTTCTAATAGCATTTTGAGGATTCTATACTAATTTCTGCGCATATGGTGATATCTGTATACAAACAGTTGGAATGTCTTTCTTAAAATCCTTTTGCTTTATATCTCTTGTCTTATTGATTTACCTGAATAACACTGATGTACAGTATAAACACAAAGGTAAGCTTAAAAATTGATCATTATCCTTCATAAATTAAAATATATATATATTTAAATGAAATATATAATATATTAAATTATGTAAATTCAATACATAAAATGTATAAACACATACACAGAGGGTGCCAAAAAATGTATACACATTTTAAGAAAGGAAAAAACTGCTTATAATTACACTGATGTAACCACTTATAATTGCAGAAGTCAAACGTGACTTGTATTCATCTTTTGTTGTTGGTATATATTGAGTACTACAAATTTAATAGTTTATTTCTTTCTTAAAATGGGTATAATTTCTTAAAATGCATATACATGAAGAATATATATAGAATAAATAGAACCACTCAGGCATCATTACTTGTGGAACTATGACTCACTGGACAGTACTTATGAATCACGAACAACCACAAATTCTAAGCAGAAGTCACACAGACATTGATTTGCTAAATTATGCCATTGATGAACTGTCCATAAAATAGTAACCACTCCTAAAGTTCAGTCTCATTTGTGTGAAATAGCTTCTAAAGTTGGTTTCTGTTTAACATATAAGTATGTGAATTATAGAAATGTATCTATAATACCTAACCGCAATTCATTATATTTCCTTTGTGAGTATAGAATTAATATGTAACTCTAATATGGATTCCCCAACCAATCTGGGAATTCAGTTTATAACATTCAGAGTAGATATAGATGGCACTTTTCAATAGCTAAGGGTCAGGTCCAGCTTGTGACATGTTTGCATTCTGGAAGTTGATTTCGGGGAATATAACTACTGCTCTCTTCTCCATGGTATACAATCAGATATCTGACTTTTAAATTACTACAAACCCTCCTTTTTATGTTTCACTGGTCACCAGGAGCACTATTTTTGAAGTACCACTAGAAATTAAAATGAATAATTTTTTACTTCTGTATAATATTAGGCTGATGCAAAAGTAATTGAGGTTTTGCAATTCTTTTAGACTGCAATTACTTTTGCACCAACCTAATATCAATGATGTTAATATATTTGCAAATTCTTACAGGAAGCCTGTGGTACAAACTTTCAGGAAACATTTTCTTTCCCCACTTCTTGTTCTCAACAAGACTTTCCCTGCAGCCAAGAATGGCAGTCAGTAGTAGGTTCATTTCTGGTTCACAATTGCTCTTGACAAAGTACCCTTTATTTTACCTGATTAATGGTGGAGTATGTCCTGCTTAGCTGTGCACATTGAGCATCAAGACAATTCATTAATAGAGTAAATAATTGGAAAAACCTTCACTCAGATGTGAAATGGAACTAATTTAATGCATATATCTAGTAAATAAAGGATGTTGAACAATATATCTTTTTATTCAGAAGGATATTAATTTTTGTATTCCAACAGTTTTAGCATACCACAATCCCTTACATTTTGCTTTACAATGCTTTACAATTCACCTTTTTAAATCACAATACATTAAATGACTTTATTGTTTAAGTAATAATAACTAAAGCTAATCAACATTCTCTGTGCTCACCTATTTTGGGGAGGTTATGAAAAATAGCAGCTCTAAATTATAGTATAGCTGTTCAAACACTGGAATCACCACACAGAAATCTATCTTTAGGCTTCAAAACAAATAACATCATGAAAATTCCTCGTATGTTAGTTTAGGCCACAAGGAACATACTATCCCATGTACAATAATAAAATAAATAAAATTCTAAAAGATCCAGTTCAGGTAATCATAGAGCAGTTTTGTAATGGACTCAAGCAGCAATTATAAACTCAAAAATACATACATTAACACAAAAAAAAAGATTTAAAGTCATAGTGCCAAAAGGCCAAAACCAGGAAAACCTTGAAGATGATTTAACTCTTGAGAAAGGAAACCAAACTCATTGAATTAGATTTATCTTTAATTATATTTCTCTTGATAGCATTAAATTCAAGAAGGAGCCACTATTTCACTGTCTAGAGATATCATAAGATATAATTAGGGATCTCAGTATTACTCAAATGTGAGGAGAGAAATCCCAGAAGGAGAAAGCCATGTAGTAAAGGAAGACCCTGAAATATGTCTAAAAAACTCTCCTTAAATATTTGCCTGACACCAAAGGTTTACTGTAGTTCAAAAGAAAACAACATTACAAAAGGACAAAAGGATGTATCAGTATAAGATTCCTTGTGATAAGTTAAAGTGATAAACATATTACAAAAATTGTAGAATGGAAGAAAGGTAAAATTATCTTAGAATTTGGGATGCTGGCTGGCTTACTATCTTCAGCAGCTTGTCATAAGAGAAGCAGAAGAATGGAACAGAAGATTCTATTTCAAGTATCTTCCTCAAAACATTACCTTCCTAGTGTGGGGAGAAGGAATACCCACTGTTGAAACACATGTAAAACTGCTTCAATGGTTCTGTGTGATCACCCTTTTTTGATTTGCTTTACTTGAAAGTCCTTTGTAGAATCCACGAGATATTTTTACTGCTTAGAATAAACTAAAATCCATAGTGGCCCAGATATTGTCCTAATCAAAAACCTGGGACTTCTTCAGAGTTCAATTCCATTCCAATTTTGATAGGATTTAGATATATAATCAGAAAATACTTTCTAAAGTTAAGATATATGAATACTTGAAAGGAATTAATCTAATGAAATAATGTTTTCTTAAAGTGATTAAATGTAAAAAATGCAAAGTAAAACCCACATCAAATATAATGCAAAACTCAACAAATTAAATTGCATATTTTCAAGGACTCCTAGCTTAGACTATCTGCATTTTTTAACCTTAAGTAAGCCTCATATTAAATATTTGCTTAGAGTTTCCCTCAGTACCACTGTGACTATAATAGGAGAATTCATATAACCACCTAGTTAATAATTGTTCTTATATTTCTAGGAAAGTAATCATGACTTGATTGTCCTTTATGATTAAAATTGTACATATATGTATATAGATATTTTTAATATATTTTAAAGGTTTCTTATGAATTTACAGTCAATTTATATTTTGAAAATTTTTCTCGATTCATTCTACTATAGTGTCCTATATGTGTGAATACAACTAAATTGCTGTTAAAATGATAATAGGCAAGAAACACAAAATATATGAAATAACTCAAGAAACTTTTCATTAGACAATGAAAATTTGTACCTAATGCGAAACAAATTAATTGAGCCCAACAATGACCTCTGCTTCCTGCCTTTGAGATTGTTTTCAGCATGCAGTACAGAAAAGAGAAGCCCAGGAAAAGACTAACAGGCTCTCTGATTGAGGATATTAATTTGATGAGTGCAGAGAGATCACAGTATTGATGCACAGAGAGACTCAGGAGATCTGCTGAAGTCACCCCTGGAGCATTTCATTGAGTACTGATAGTGCATATAAGAGGGGAACTAACCTTAGGCTGGGGATAGGACCATCCAAAAGAATTAGGGGTGGGAACTATTCATTTCCATAAGATATACTGGAAAACCTCAAGATTCATGGTATAATGGCTCAGCAGTGGGGAATAATAAGCCCTAGACTGAGCACTGCTCTATGAATATATACAAAATCTTAAAAGTAAGAATTAAATACCAAACTTGTTCCATATAACTTCACTGCATCACAGACAAAAGCTCAAAAATATATGTAGAAATAAAACACATCTAGCACTGAACAAAGTAGAATTTATGACATCCAACATCCAATCAAATTTGTCTATAGTGCCATAAAACCAATTGATAGAAACTGACCTAAACTTAGCATAGCTGTTACAATTACCAGACAAGGACACTAAAAAATCAATTAAATTAATTAATAAAAGAATTATTAAAACTGATTTCTATATGTCCAATAAGAAAAGACATAGAAGATACAATATTATCCAAATCGAACTTCTGGATATGGAACTCTAATGTGTGAGTAGAAAAAATATACTAGCTGGGATCAAGTAAAGTTTAGACTGTAGAAAACAAAATTAGTGAACTTTAAGTTGGAGGAATAGAAATTTTTCATAATCAACACAGAAAAGAGAATTTGAAGAAAATGAACACAGCATCAGTGATTTTTGGGACCACATCAAGTGCTTTAATGTATGTGTAATTAATGAATTACACAATTAAGGAATTATAAAATAGGAAAACATTTGAAGAAATATGAACGTTTTAGAAAATTTATGAAAATTTGAGCTGACACCAAGAAAATCAACGATAAAAATCAAGATATAAGAAGAAAACTACACCAAGGGACATTCTAATAAAACTCATCAAAAGCAACAGTAAATAGATTATCTGAATGCAATCAGAGCGTACATTATGTACTGAAGAATAGAAATATAGAAGAGTGTAAAATGTTTCATTAGATATGATGCAAGTGAGAAGACAATGATGCAACATCTTTAAAGAACTGAAAGAAAAGAAGACTGGGGGAATAATGTAACCGCCTATAGTATAGCCAGGAAAACATATATTTCAAACAGAAAGGCAAAATGAATACTTTTTCAGAATTAGTCACCAGCATACCATACTCTCCAAGAATTTACAGAATGTCTTTCAGATATGGGAAACAAAAATTATAATATGGATCTTCACGAAGGAATAAAGATTAGAAATGGAAACTAAATTAGTAAATATGTCTAAAAGGTATTTTGCTAACTTTGTATCTCTTCAAATATAATGTATTATTTAAAGAAAAATAATAACAGTATAGTGTAAAGTTAATGAAAATGTAAAAATAAAATGTATGACAATAACACAAAAGATAGGAAAGGTAGAAAAGAAACTAATCTATTGTAAACTCAATCTATATGGATAGTTCTATTATATTAAAGTAGACTGCGATCAATTAAAGATGCATGCTATAAGTCTTAAAACAGCTACTAAAACTAGCAAAGCAAAGAGTTATCACTAATGTGTGAAAAAAATTAAATTAAATCATAGAAAATTCTCAATTAATACAAATGATAGCAGAAAAGAGCACACAGAAAACAAAAACCAAATGGGTCATATCGCAATAAATAGCAACATGGAAGGTTTAAACAAGTTATAATAATAATTGCATTAAAATGAAACGGTATATAAATACCCCAATTAAAATACAGAGGTTGTAAGATTGGATATAAAACAACCACCAGCTAATTACATACTGCCAGCAAGAAACACGTCTCAAATATAAAGAAAAAAATCAATTAAAAAAAAAAAAAGGATGAAAAAGGATATATAATGCTAACATTAATCAAATGAAGCCAAGGGATGACTCTGTTAATATCAGACAAATTAGATTTCAGAAGAAAGAATATGACCAGGATAAGAAGTTTACTTCATAATAACAAAGAGGTAAATCCATTAGGAATACATCACAATTCTAAATTTTCATATGCCTATTAACAGAGGTTCAAAATTCATGAAGAAAATCTGAAAGAACTGCAAGGAGAAACTGAAAAAGTCATAGCTATAGTCAGATAATTCAATATTTCTGTCTTAACTAACAGAACAATTAGGAGGAAAACCAGGAAGGATATAGAAGATTTGAAACACTCTATTAGCCAACATGACCTATGTGACATTAAGAGATACTTTACTTAAATATAAAAGAAAACACATTTTATTAAAGTGGACATAGAAAATTATTTTCAATTTTGACAAAGTTTATTACTTATCTCCTGTTGTTGTTCACTTATCATATTGAACATGTCATGAAGTCAACTGGTTTGTCCAAATTTACCTGATAAGTTACACATATGAATCAGATAATGTTAAAAAAATACTAAATTTCAGATAAAACGCATCTTTCTCCTTTTCCCTAATGAAGAAATTAAAGTCAAAAATACATATAATATCATCTTTCTTGCACAATTATTCTTGAGTTCCTTACAGTCTCATGCGAAATAGCTTAATGTGTTCCATTAAGGGAATCCTGTATCAAGCAAGAATAGTTTAGTTCTAGTTCACTCACTGTGTTCAGTCATTGGTAAGAAGTAGTCTAGGAGAAGTGCACTCATATGAATACACAATAAATAGAATGTGCTAAAGCTAGAGAATGTCACTTAGCTATGTTCCCTATAGCAGGATCTCTTGAAGTGAGATCTGAGAGGTGAATCTCCATGGTTATTTTGTAGGTCAAGGACAGCCTCTCTAGGGAATGGACATCTGAGCAGTGTCCAGAATAAGAAGGGATCAGTAATTGACTGAACTGAGCTGGTCATTTTCTCTCTTCAATGTATGAAAAACACTACTGGACTGTGAATACTAAATTTTAAAGTCTTTATAATTATTATTTCCCCTGTATAACTCAAATGTCAAAATATGGAATTATGTAGTGCTTCCTTTCTACATGTATTCCCTCACAATTCACCACCTTTACAAAGCATATTTATGCTGGAGGTCCACCATCACCATTTACTATACTATACCAGGAAAGTGGCATCTGCCTAATGTATCACATAGTAGAACCAGTGGCTCCTGTGGTCATATGCTCACCACCTCACCTCTTTTGCCATAAAGTGGCTCAAACGAGCTAAGGTGATGTTATGCAGGATCCCTTAGGTCAGACGTGTTCTTTTGGCTTTGTTACCAGAAAAGAAAATGATGTCCACCTTGCCTCTACAGTTTAAGTGCTGCCATCTGATGTCTATTCAGAAATCATATCACCTTCAGTTAGAATTGGGAACCCAGTACTACAATAGTATCTCCTCCTTTTCTTATCATCTGTCCAGAACATCCACTACTGAGCTCCTCTGTGACATCAGTGTTCCCCTCAACTAGGTTGTCATTCTAGCCATTGTAAATGAAGTTTCCTACTATTCCTGGCTAGGAAAAAAAAAAAAAAGCAAAACAACAGGTGGTTTCTTGTGCCTTACATTCCAGTATATCTATTTCTCTTTGATTTTGTGCCCTTCTTCCATTCTCTGCCTCCACATTTCTGTAAGCTTCATTTTATTCAATGTGAGCTACTGTTTTTCTAGTTTCCAGGGGTGATCCCAGTAGTGTATCAGAACTGGCTCTAAAGACTCTTCCTAGGGCATTAAATCCCAAGTCACAGGAGAGTGTTCAGATATTGACAAAAACCATTATCCAGTTTTAAAGTACACACACACACACACACACACACACACACACGCCCCTCATTCAGCACCCGCAGAATATCCACTCTCAGTTTGGTCATGCTGAGACTTGGCCATAGTTATTAGTTTGCTGGCCAGGAGAGAAGGTGGGGCATAGCCGAAGGGAGAGAGAATTTTCCAGCCAATAAATTACATCAGTTAAGACTTTTCCATAATATTTTAGCAAAGTATTGTCATTATCCTCTAACGAAGGGCACCAAGGCATTAAAGGATCCTTGTACATATCTCCTTATATATCTATCAAAAATCTCCTGTCTCCTTCCTTTCCTCTCACGGTGTTCACTCTGAAACAGGTAATCCTGATAGACTGAGAATTCAGTCATCTCTGAATTTCTACCACTTATACAATTATGCCCTGTCCTATGCCTGATTATCTGGCCATCTGCATCCTCTAGCTGCAGGAGATAAGGGTTTTCTTAAAAACCGCTAAGGAGGCATTCTGACTTCCACAAATTGCTTTAAATTGTTGATCAATGGATCTGAGACAATCACTTTCTCGGATTAATTTATTATCCGCATTTAGCAATAGCCACTAAATTCTACTGTCCTTATAATTGTTATCTTTCTCGTATCTCTCAAACACCTGAGACATTGCATTGCCAGTGCGCCCTCTTTTTACTGTATCCTATTCCAGTCCATCATGGATAAGGCCTTAGCAAATACACTATTAGAGCATTCCAAAGACTGTCAGTACTCTACTTGCAACCAGTGATGAGATCCTCCTTGCCATCCAGAACCACATTCTCCGGGGCTATTTCCTAGGATGACTCCTGGTATGTACTCTCTCAGGTCAAGTTTCTTAGAAACAGAATCTAAGATGGAGATTTCTGGGTTTCTACCCCCCCCCCCCCCAGAGGCTTACTGGAACAAAGCTCTCAGGAGGAGGGGATAAAGTGATCCAATAAAGGTCAGGACACAGATTTTAAGCAAAATAATGTCATCTTAGCTGGAAATTAGTTTGTCTAACCCTTTGTTGAAGCTGTAGAGCACAACTAGCACCAAAAAGTCAATGCTACCTTACAACAAGTGACAAATTTGTTATCACCTTTAGTACTTTGTATATGGCCTACAGCTACACAATGAGAAGGAACTAATTGAAAGGATGTTGGCAGATGCAATCTCAAACACAAACTACATTGCAGCAGTGCTGCTACATGATTTGTTGTGGATAAAAGAGAAATACTTTCTTGAACTCAGTTTACTTTGATCAAATCAGTGACCTGTAGAATGACTCAATGAGATATGCCGCTATCAATCTATACATCATTCAATGAGATACATTATTATACCACTCACAGATTCAAGGAAAAATACATTTCTTAACACAAGATTCGTGACACAAGACATTTCTTGAAAGTTTAGTTTATCTGAGATTTATCCTAATATTTTGTAAGTTTTATAAAACAGAAGCACTTGATCAGGCCAAGTTCATGAAAAATCAGAAAAAGCTGAGAGAGAGGAAAAAAAAACAGCTAATAAACATCAATTTCAAATATGTAATCTGAAATAATAAAAATGTCAAAAGGAAAAACAGTAAATATAATATCTACTCTAGCAAAGAATATAAAAATCCTGAACTCTCAATAGTAACAATCTAATGGCTTAATAACATATTTTGTACACTGAGAATGACTGTGACAAGAATGATGGCCAAAGTAAAATTATCTTTAAGCTAGGATACTTAAAAATGCCATGTTATCGCTTCCTGTTACGTATCCTAAGAATAGAAGAACATCGTTTTTGTGATATTTCTGCCAAAACTTCATAACCTGAATCTAATCATGAGTGTACATCAGACAAAGCCAAATTGAGGGATATTTTACAAAATAAGTGGCCTGCAATTCTACAAAATAGCTGTCCTATAATTTTCCAAGATGTCAAGGTTCTGAAAGACTTAAGAATATCTGAGAAAGTGTTTCAGATTAGAGAAAACTAAAGAGACATGACAACTACATGCAATGTGTTATACTGGATTGGGTCTTGGACTAGAAATATAAAAAAAAATACTGAAACATTTTGTAAGAAAGAACACTATTGGAACAGTATGTGACATCTAAACAATGTCTCAGTGATTAGATAATAGGATTGTATCAATGTTCCTGATTTTGATCTCCTCAGTGTTGCTATATAAGAAAATGTCCTTGGTTTTAGTAAATGCCAATTTAATTATTTAGAAGAATAGGGGTATCAATCTACTCTCAAACTGCTGATCAAATAATAACATATATATATATATATATATATATATATATATATATATATATAGAGAGAGAGAGAGAGAGAGAGAGAGAGAGAAAATGATAGAGGAAATGTGAATGCTAACATTTGGCAATTATAAAAATTATTTGTATTTTTATTGCAAATGTTCTCAAAAGCTGAAATTATATCAAAACAAAACATTTAAAAATAACAAATGGTATCAGAAAAATAAATAATAAAAAATAGAACAAATAGAACGCACATTAAATGCAAAAGTGTTTTATTCATTTTTGGTTAAAATACTATGATTTTGTAAGTGTCTTGACCTAATAGCTTTTGGAAACTTTTGTGTAAAGCACTTACATCAGAGCATATAGTAACATAGGAATGTAAAAAATAAATGGTGACATAAAGAAGGAAAACCTCTTTCAAAACACTAATACACTCACACACCAAATAATAGTTTTTCCACATCATTTCTTTCTTAGAATATAGAACTCTTTAAGCTGATATTTCAAATGCATGAATTTATATAAGCAGAGCTACAGGTGCAATGATGTTTGTTGGGGTTAAATTTCTCTGCACTTTCCCATAATTAACTAGTAGTAATTTAATGCAATTGGGAAATTTAGGCCTCATTTTTAACTAACACCAATTAAGATAATTATATTGTACAGATAAATTCACTTTTTGGTTATGATATGATGAATCATCCATTTCATCTTCATTTCTATTCTTGAATTGTTTGAGTCATGTCACTTTGTACCATACAGATGTTTCTTTTTAGTTTCAGTTCAGTGGTGAATGAAGTGATTTAAGCAGTCCATCAAATATTGTGTTTCTGTCACACAGAGAAATTGCTATACGACAAATTCATGAATTGCAATTCTAAATCTATAATATTTACAAACTTCAAAACTTTCAAATCAGTACCCAAAATCATTGCTTTTTTTTTTTTTATCTTAATACTCTTTTCTCTAAGTTTTGGTGAAGCACAAAAATATGTCAAATTTATTTTTTATTCTACTGAGTTATGATTATGATATATACTATCAATTCAAGTTATTATTATATCCTAAGTGTACAGGATTAAATGCCTTTATAATTCAAAAGCTAAATATGGTAATTTAAGGAGGTTAAGATTATCACTGCCTCAAATAGTTACAGGTAAGCAAAATATACCATGAGCTATAATTCAAAAATCATCTTACAAATATATGGTCTAAAATAACTGCAGTGTTAAAAATCATATCAATTATTTCCTATACACGATAAGTAATTTCAGATAGAAAATAAACTTGTAAATTAAAAGTTGTTTGAAGAGCTACTGCTGGAAATTGTTCTAAATGTCAAATGATTAAGCTCATGTTATTTCTAATGAAATTATACTGCTTAGAAACTTTAAGGTTATAGTTTCCAATAAGTGTGTTGTAATATAAATCTACTATAAATAATATGACACTAATCATTCTGGAACTCTCACAACATTGTTTAAATTTGGTTCTCTGTGGTTATCGATTCGACTTTATTTTTGCCATAGTCAGTTTTCACTTTGTGGTAATTTTAAGATATTATACATACTAATAGTAATCCAATCTGACTAAATGTAAGAAAATTTATTTAACTATTAACTAGTTAATAGTTAATGACTATTTAAGAAACATCAAATAGAAAACCAAATACCTTGAAGTCCAAGTCATAAAAAAAATTCAGAATCTCATTCATTCTCATTTTGGCCTAGTGCATACACCACTTCTATAGCTGAGAAGTTCTAAATCTATTATACTATAAACTAGCTTTAGAAGCAAATGAGCGATTTCAACCTTACAATTTCTGCATCTTGATCTTTAAAATAAAGCGGTTAGGCTAGATGACACACGAAAGTCTCTTCCATGTAAAAGTATCCTTGATTTTTTTATTTTTTTATGAAAACAAAGAAACTTGACATCTCTTCTTTTTAAAGAGTTATTTTCTATTATTTTGGTTCGGTTCTTAATTGTTATTTAGTTTAAAATATGCTTTTGGGTTCACATACTTTTATATAACTTTAGCCTATTATAATAACTCAGAGTAACAATAGCCTTAATTTAGAAAACTAAATTTCCCATGGAGCTGTATTCAAACTAGCAAAACTTTTAATCACAAAGGAAAACAAAGTGTAATTATTTTGTGTTAGTTATTACAATATCCTTTAGTATAATCTGACTAAATTTATTTGAGGATGGGTCCTGCTATACTGTATGATTTTTTCCAAGTGATTTTCACTAACATAGAAAGACCAATGGAGATTGAATATAAAGAGGTGAATTTAAGAGTTAGATTTCACAATTATACCAAATTACATGTATAATTACATGGACTTCAACCAAGTCCCAGTTCCTCAGCTGGAAAGAGTAAACAACTGCCTGATATGTCACCTATTAATATAGTAAGAATTCAATTAGCTAACATTGAAAAAAATATTCATACATTTTAAATAGTAAATCACAATATAAATGCTGACAAAAAGTTTTGTTTATGCAGACTTTAAATAACATTTACTTTCCAGAAATATAGCTATTTGCTCACTTGAGAGCATGTATATCTAAAACGTTTATTATAAATACTGCCCAAAGTTTTGCTGTCCTTGCTTTCACTTCTTTTATGTGTTTACTATCACCTGCTTTATAATAATAGATTTTGTCATTTTATTTATCTTGGTTTGAATTTATTTCCATTTAAATCTTGATTTGGTGTCTACTTATACATCATAAATTAGAATATTAGAAAATATATATCTCATGGCATGGCAAACCTTTGATTAAAATAATGGGCTGTTAATAACTTCCTTTTGTAGATTAGTGAAAATTAGAGCATTTGCATTTTTCTCCAAAGTTTCATCTGAATTAAGGTGAATGTTTCAACTGTTTGCAAAGACAACCAGACATAATCCTTAGCTGTCATCTAAACTGACCTCAATTACTTTTTCTGCTCTTTAATTTTCATTTCACATAGATCACTGTCGTAAAGTTCTTTGTCATCATATTCCATCAGGTCTCTTTAGATCTGTCTAGCGGTTTTCTATGTTATGTTTTGTTTATTCTTATATGCACAGAAAACATTCTGTAGTTCCCACTCCGTGCTGCGATACACAGAATGCTACAAGGGTAAGATCAGCACCTCTTACTTTTTGCCCACAGGTGCAGAGAAAGCTTTTTTTTTTAAAAGGATACACACCCAAGAAACTCAATAACTCTTACCCAATGTCCTGTACTAGCACCACACAGCATTTTGTCCTGGAGCCTTGTACCTTTCTAAACATACACATAAATTCCTCTGCTTTTTAATCCTTCAAATCTCTCTGGAGATTAGGTCTCTGCCTCTCTTTAGGGTAACACTTTAGAAGAACAGACATAATCCCTCTTCTCACAGAACCAATTGCTAACTGTCCTTAGTTCCCTTCTAAGCTCTTTTCATCCTTCCTGCCCAAGGAGTCTCTGTCTAGTGCCTGGAGTTCTCACATATGTAAGGGCCTTACCAGCTGTAATGTTATGTGTTTTAGGTCAGCTTCTCTGGATGCAAAGCCCGTGACAGTATTTTTTTTTTTTCTTCCATCTATTCAAGTGATTTTTTTGAGCGAGTGCCCTGAGGAGCGTGTATGAAGGATAAGGATGAGGGAAAATATTAACCAAGCAACATTTGTCTCCTCTGAACACTAGCTCTACTCTGATACCACAAAGAGGCTCAAGAATACAAATTATAAAATAGAGTTTGTCCTACCTTGAAGCCAGGTCATTTGCTGACGTCTAGGGTGAGGGCAAGTTGGCTCCCATTTGTTGGGAGGAGAGAGTGGAAAGGCTCCAAAGGCAAACAGCTGTAGGCTGTTAGCAACCAACCTAAATAGCAGCTGGGTGAGTCGATGCACCAATACTTAAAGGGGCCCTGGACATTCATTACAACATAGCTAACTATTGTTACCCAACTCTTTATTTGAGTTCCCCCCAAAGACCCTAAGATATAGCAATAGATGAAGAAAATTTATTTGGGAGGTGATCCCAGAAAGCACCTATGAGGAAATGAAGAGTGTGAGACAAGGAAGGGAGAGATGGCTATCATCACAGTGCATTCATGTGCAGCTAATGTTGTGTGGGAAATGAGCCAGGGCTCTCTAACACTCCTGGGGAGCTAACACCCCTCACTGTGGATTAGTACACGGTGCTGCTAAACAACCTCTCAGTTCAAAAAAGTTCTTAGGAAGAGGAGAAGAGGCATGCTCTTAAGATGGGAAGCTGTTTATATGCTGGGAAAAAATCTATCACAGTTACCCATGAACTAGGGTGGGCTATGGGACATCCATTCTATATGCTATGACATCCCTTGTGTTATCCCATTCCACTGATGTTCCACACTGAGATCTCAATGTGGAGACTGAATCCATACTCATGCTTCCAGGTGATAGCACCAACCTCTAAAAGATCTTGGAAATATGATGAGAAAAACTATTCCTATAGCAGTAGCTTGTCCCCAAACCATATTTTGTATTCATCATTTTTTCTCCTGTGTTGCTTTAAAGTCCCATTTCTCCTGGCTAGCATTCTATTTACTGGCTTAGGGTACCTTGCCTGGTGAGGTGATTTAGGCCTTAATCTCTGAGGAATCTGATTTCCTGATGACCCTGTTTTTATTACAGGTTGGCTACTTCACTTGCCAATTCACTGTTATCACAAGGAATGGAAGTACAAGTAAATGACCCAATAGTCCTTGGATTCTAGACAGTCTATTTCATTTCCCTGACTATGTAGCCATAACTTTATCATATCAAGTAAATAACATTTGATTGACTCTTCCAGGATAGAAAATCTTTTCTTTGGCTTCTGACCTATCAGCTTGAGAAGCTGACACTGAAGAGACAGGAGTTAATAGTGTTTCATGTTCTGAATTCCTTGTTGTGTTCTCTGGTGAAAATGTTTTACCTTTGGGAAGCAGTTACTCTAATTCCACAAACTCTATAATTGGATGGATGAAAACTCCAAACTCCCCAATGTATCTATGGGAATGATGAAGAAAAGGGGCGTTCCTATTTCTACGTTTTTGGTTCCCAGGCTCATGTATTTTAGTTATTGGAAACAAACAAAC
The DNA here is from genome assembly GCF_036562045.2 of Rhinolophus sinicus. Taxonomy (NCBI): domain Eukaryota; kingdom Metazoa; phylum Chordata; class Mammalia; order Chiroptera; family Rhinolophidae; genus Rhinolophus; species Rhinolophus sinicus. Next base: position 82,967,289 of record NC_133751.1, on the reverse strand, counting down.
AAAAAACAACAGCATGAATAGTTGTTAGCTTAACGTACATATCAGGTACCCCATCTCCACACTGTATTCTCATGAAGATAATGTTTTATTCTGAACCTTTAAAAGGCCACCTCAAAGATCCATCATATGGAAAGAAATAGTCGATCCCATGATCGTGTAGCCTTCATTGTTTCCTCTTCATTGTAAAGGGATTCCCTTGGTCTGAGGCCATGGTTATTTGTGATCCCATGACCTCAAGTCCTCAGGGTGGCATTGGCAAAACCAATGTGAACAACCAAGGGAAATTCATTTCCAGAATGTGTGACAATCCCAGTAAATACAAATTGTTGCCACTCCTTTCGAGTAAGAAAGAGCCCAACATAATCAACTTATCTCAATGTGACTGGTTGATTCTCCTGAAAGACAGTAATATATCAAGGGTTAAAGATTCAGAAGAATAAACTCAAGATGGGTCTGAGGATCACTGCATTCAAAGTTTAAAAAAAGAAAAAATGTGGACCAGAATGATATGTATCATCTAGTCTCCACATATTTATACTCCAAGAGGGTTGTGGTAGCATTTGCGTCTCAGGAATAAAACCCTGAACCTACAAATTCTCAGAATAGCTGGATATTCCCTTTCTCAGTGTTTCCTTACTGTGGTCAATATTACATGACTCTCTTGGCAAAGACTTGGGTGAAAAATGCACACACACACACACACACACACACACATTTGTGGTAATATAGAAGATTCTTCCTCAAGAGAGCCAGATCTATTCTTTAGTTGATGACCTCTGGGTTTGAAAACAAGCTCAGTATTTCAACAGAGTGAGGGATTGTGATTTTTATATATTCCAATTTATTATATTTCAATTATTTCTTTTAGAATTTTTATGGAGACACTTCATCTGCAAAAATAACTTTTGTATTTCTTATTTCTCAATAGTTTGTAATTGGATTTACTAGAAACTACAGAATACTTCTCTCTTCAAAACTTTAATGATGTAGTTTGTTATTAGTTGAATATTGACACATTATTATGATATCAAATGCATTGAGTTGTGGCTGTATTCAAATTTAATCAAGAATGGATTTTGAGTAGAATAAAGTATTTCTTCCTGATGTATTAAGATAATCACGTGCTTTTCAGCCCTAAATTATACTATTCATTTGCAATGTATTTGCTTTCAGATGGTTTCAGTCTAGTAGAAGATTGTTTTGATTTATGTCATGAAAGTATTGCCCAAAAGAATTAGCATAACCATATCAAAGTTAATTAGAAATGAATTAATTTTTATAAAGACTGAAAAATTCATACATAATTAGCAAAACCTTCCAATGGTGTTCCAAAAATTATCCCTCCCCCCAAAAGAAGGAAAAGAATATGGCAAAACAAACAGACAAACAAACAAACAAAAAAACATATCTAAGGCTACAAACATCCAGTTAAAAGTTAGTTTCCAGGGATGTAATGTAGAGCATAATGACTATAATTAATCTTGTACTGTATATTTGAAGTTGCTGAGATAGTAGATTTTAAAAATATTCACCATATGCACAAAAATAACTGTAACTATGTAAGGTGAAGGATGTGTTATCTAGCCTTATTGTAATAATCATTTACCAATAGACAATAGATACATATATCAAATCATTACATTGTATACCTTAAGCATACAATGTTATATATTAGTTATATCTCAATAAATCTGAAAAAAAATAGGCTAACATTTTTTTGTCAAACTGTATGAAAAAAATTAAAAGTTTGCGAACAAGTGACTGGAAATTTTTCTTTTGTGAGCAATTATTTTATTTTACATCCAGAGCAGGTAGGATATCTTGACTGGTAGGATACTCTTATCTGTTGAAACATGGCCAGGTGGATCTAGTTTCCTTTCCTTCTTTTCCTCATTGGCATTTGCAGAATGTGTATTCTTTGTGAGCCAATAGACCAAAAAAAAAAAAAAAAAAAAAAAAAACTTATTCCTTTTATCACCAGATTTGTCAATCATGAAGGTAAATCATTCCATTTTAAATATAATTGTTTTGTCTGAAAGTAACAAGAAGTTAATAAAAGAATTACCAGCATAACCAGTGCTATGTTATTTCTCACTCTACTGTTGGAGGAGATGTTAAAAGATAAGAAGACCTGACATTTGATGGGAAGCAAAGCAGAAGAGCAGGCCAGGTGGAATCTATCCAGTCTCTGGCTCTCAACAGGCTGGAGAGTGACGACTCTAAACAGAAACAAGAACGTGTTTTGCAAAATGTTGGCAAGGGCAAGCCACCAGGACTGATCCTGTCAGTCTATCCCTGATTTGAAAATGGCATATGCGGATATCCTTTGTCCTGCTCACATTTGACAGATGTCTTTTAACCAGGTCAGACAAACAGAATATGAAAGACACAATTCAGGCTTCTACTAGACACCCGCCTGCACTCTCAAAGAGAAAGCCTCTTTCAGCAGCAAGCCATTTTCCTACTCTTAACCCTAATAACCACCCATTGTCCTTTTTCCTGTAGGAGTATGTTGTTATTGATTTTGTTGTTTTAGGATCCCTCTTTTCCATGATGGAATATATTCAAGGAACTTTTTAAATCACTTCTATAACTTTAGAAATTTGTTTTGATTAACATATCCTTCCTTTTTTCTTTCCTTTCTTCCTTCCTTCCTTCTTTCCTCCCTTCCTTCCTTCCCTCCTTCCTTCCTTCCTTCCTTCCTTCCTTCCTTCCTTCCTTCCTTCCTTCCTTCCTTCCTTTCTTTCCTTTTTTTGTTTCTTGCCATAATATTTTCTTGAGTGCTTATTATGTGACAGGCATAGGTGAAAAATAAAACAGGATCTTTATGTTTACAAAGTTTAAATCCTACTATATCAGAAAGGAAGGTGGTCAGATAATTAAAATCAGGTTAAATCAACTCTACGGTATGACAAAGATACTATGACGATATATAATAGGAGCAACTGCTGAATACATAGGAAGCTTTCCAGAGAAAGTGACTTCTTTCATGTCTGAATGTGAAATAAATGTTAGCCAGATGGATCTGGGAAAGAAGGGAGAAATCCCTATATAAAGAACAAACACAAAATATAGGGTCAAGAGAAAGCAACATTTAACATTGGTTTTTCAGAAATAAGAAGAAATACAAAAGGTTGAGGCTAGAATATAATAAACAAAATTAAGATTTTTGAACTCCTTATAAGTAATGCCAAAACATGAATTATTTTCCACTTGTAGGATGATATGATTAGGGATTTAATTTGAGAGACAGTATACAAACAATAAATAGTGGTGTCTAGCAATATGATGTTAGAGAATTTAATTTTAATCATTTTGCTACATTATGCCTCAAATTTGGTTTACTCAGCTGGGATATAATTAAGAGTCTTAATGGTACATATTTCACATGGTTGCTTTGAAAATTACATTAGTAAATATATAGAGAGATCTTAAAATACTGTTTGGTGAAAAGTAAACATTAAATAAATGATATGTGTATTACAGGACCATTACTCTGGCTGTATTATGCAAAATACATCAAGGAATTATGAATGAGTCAGGGAAAATTGTAAAAAGTTACTACAGTAGTCTATCAATAAGTAATACTCAACTAAATTAACGTAAAGGCAGAGGGGATGAATGGAAGCAGTTAGATTTGAGAGCCATGGTCCAGTACAGTGAACAGTACACAGTGGCTGACTGGAGATCAGGGTGAGGTAAAAGATGTGATTATGGATGACAAAATTAACAAATGACTTTTGAAGAATATAATTATACTGTCTAAAAGTGACAATGTTGAACATTTATAATATACAGGAACTTCTGATAACTAGCAAAAAAAGGACAAGAACACCAATAAAAAATAACTGACAAAGTTAGAAACAGGCAGTTTAAAAATGTGACATACCACTTTACACTACTACGTTATCAATTTCAGACAGTAGGAAAAAGCCAACAGAAACGTAGAGAAGAGGAAACATCACGCCCTGTCATTCAGAGTTTCAAATAAGATTACGTTATTAAAATCGGACTACAAAATTCTACCCCTATATACAGAGCTCAGTAACATTCTGAAACAGGCCTATGAAGGGACATATATTTGGACGTTCATTGTAACATTAGCTGTTGAATGGGAAAATAAGGCAAAAAGCAGTCAACTAGGTATTTACACTGACTACATTGTTGTACTCCAATATTGTCCTCCGTAATACTGTACAGCCTGACCCTCCCAGTTCCATACATGTGTATATGTATATATACATATATAGTCCTGATTGTTGCTGTGTAATTTCATTTCCTTCTTGTGGGAGAGTGCATTGCTTTGCTATATTAACATCTCACTTGGTCTATTATTTGTTGTTTTGGCCAAAGAAATGAAAGCAGAGGTAACAATCTACCGTTTTTGAGCAAAAACTTTAACAGCCATGTTGCTATTTCACCAAGTCTCTGGGGTTGATCTTCTTTATTTTATTTCAGAATGTAGAAGATACATACATCAAAGTTGTGAAAAGTCCCACAGATTCTGAAGAAATGGAGCGACAACGTGAGCGAGAAAAAATAGATGTTTGTTTCAAGCCCTCAGTAACACTGTGATTATCTGGTTATTGATAGTTTCTACCGCTTGTAAACGCCTCACGGTCAGAGAGCATTTTACTCATGTTTGGGTTGCTAATAAATAATAGTTCCTGGTATCTAGCAGGAACTATTAAAAAATAGTTCTATTTTAAAATAGGAACTATTTAAAATAGCAGAAACTATTTTTAAATTTGATGTATTTTAAAATAATTAATATTATCCTGATGTCAGTTTCACTTTTCAGTAATCATCACCTTACGAAGGAGCAAACAGACCTTCAGTATGTCACTGCTCAGCTTCTTCTCCTCCTCCTCCTCCTCCTCCTCCTCCTGCTCCTCCTCCTCCTCCTCCTTCTTCCTCTTCTTTTTTTTTTTTTTTTTTAAATTAAAGCTTATTGGGGTGACAATTGTTAGTAAAGTTACATAGATTTCAGGTGTACAATTCTGTATTACATCATCTATATCTCACATTATGTGTTCACAACCTAGAGTCAGTTCTCCTTTCATCACTATTTATTTGACCCCATTTACCCTCATCACCCACCACTCACCCTTTACCCTCTGGTAACCACTAAACTATTGTCCGTATCTATGAGTTTTTGTTTCTTTATTTGTTTGCTTTGTTCTTTTGTTGTTTTCAGTTTTATATCCCACATATATATCAGTGAAATCATATGGTTCTCGACTTTTTTTGTCTGACTTATTTTGCTTAGCATTATAACCTCAAGATCCATCCATGTTGTCACAAATGTTCCTATATCATCTTTTCTTACCTCCGAATAGTATTCCATTGTGTATATATACCACATCTTCTTTATCCATTTATCTATCGAAGGACACTGGCTGTTTCCATGTCTTGGCCACCGTGAATAAAGCTGCAATGAACATGTACTGTATGAGGTGACTCTCTCTGTCATCTCTTTGTTCTTCTGTTATGCTTTGGTTAATGGAGAAATGATAAATGCTTGGGTAGGTATAGAGGTATTCCTCACCCACACCCATGGCAAAGTGTTTATCTATCACAGTACACTTAGCTCTGATCACAGAGGATGGAGGATACCTTCAATTCAGCATAGTTGGCAAAAAGTATCATCAGATTAGAGTTGGCATCTAATTAAGAATATATTTGTTATCCCTGGTCTAGGGAAAATAATGACAGGCTTGGGATTTGAGGATTACATTGCTCTGACCTACCTCACTTCAACTTCCTGGATTTTGCAGAATTAATTTAAAAGATTACTTAGAATTCCAATAGTTTTAACCTATTTTAAAATATATAACAAATTAACTTTTATTTTCAATAAAATGTGACTTTTTTTTAATCCAACTTTCATTTTAACTTTTAATGCCTCATTTTTTTCACACTTAGAAAAGTCATTTTTGTGAGGGAAGTATTTGAAAGAAAATTTAAATTATAGTAGAGAATAAAAATTAGTGGTTTTAAATAATGAGTTTGTGATGGTTATTTTAATGATATGTTTTAGCTTCTGGCCCTGCATTTATATTATAAATGTTATTATATTAAAGCTTATAAACATTCAAGATAAATGTATTTAAAATAAGGTTTTTAAAAATAGGAAAAAAGCACAGACACAAAGTTTTTGAATCACTAATGCAAACATTATAGTCTTGATTAGAATTTGGAGTACCTTACTATATTAGAAAACAGAAGGGTACATCAGTGCTTTGTTTGTAGGATTATAATTGGAAATGTATTTGAGCATTCAGGTAGAACTCTAATACTATTTCAGTTTTGGTTAGTGAAGAAGCTCACTCTTCTCTGACAATTTAATGAACGGAAACAAAGAGATATCAGAATAATAACAAAGATTGAGTCTTGCACCCCAAACTAATTATGATCTGAAGTCAAAAGGATTTCCAAACTTCTTGAGATTTAAGAAGTCTTGTTTGTGCTAGTTCTCCTAGGTTTCAGAATTCTTTAAAATCTCTTAAATGAATGCTCTAGAGAATTTTTTTAAAAAATACCCCCCTTTTGATGCCCATACATTGTACATATATACAAATTATCCTCATCATACAATTACATTTTCCTCCTCCAAACAGCATTTCTCTAGTGACTACTCACTTCATTTCCAAGTGAGTGTCATTTTTTTCTAATCTATTCAAAGGTCATGTGATATTCTATAGTTATAAAAGAAATATAAATAGATAGATGACTACATTTAAATGTTCATGTTGCCACTGTTATTAAATAATCAATACAGATTATTTTGAATACCTCCCTGTGACAACTGATATTTATGGAGACTTTAAAAATACCTTATTCTAAGAAAGCATATGTCGATTAAAAGATAAACTTACGAAAGCCATAATAAATAAATCTTCAAGTATATATTTGCATATTCTGTGGCCTCCTTAAGTGTATATATATATATATATATATATATATATATATATATATATATATATATATATATATATACGTATATATATATATATATATATATATATATATATATATATATATATATATATATAAAGGGTGTGTGGGGACAGAGCCCCAGAGAGCAGTTTCCCGGTTCTCGGCCTCACGTGGAAAGGTGCTGGCTCGGGTAGTGGATGGCCGTCGGCTGTGGCAGTTGGCCGTCAGCTGTAGCTGGTTAGCCAATTGGCCACTGATATAACTGCTGAGGTTGTGGTAGGGAGTTGGTCGGTTTGCAGAAAAACAGACAGCAGGTCGCACATCGTGTGAATATAGCCTCCAGTGAGACTATAGTGGTGTGACTCCCCTATCTATGGCTCCATGGGTGTTCCTTTTTGGCCTCACCATATCCTGTGTTCTTGTGTGGGGAGCAGGAGCTGAGACCCTGCCTGATACCCTGCACAACAGGGTGTCAAAACAATGTATACACGTTTTAAGAAAGTAAAAAACTGTATTAATTGTAATACTGAATACATACTGATAACAAAAGATAAATACACGTCATGTTTGACTCCTGCAATTACAAGAGGTGCTCAAAGTGGTTACCATCAGCATCCAGACACTTCTGATTACAGCAAACTACTGCTTGAGCATAAATAACATCTTTTAAAATGTGTATACAAATTTTTGGCGCTTCCAGTATATATATCCAGCTACATAAACATAACATGTATATTATGTACACATATTGTGTTAATCTTTTTTTTTTTCTTTTCCCTGTGTTGTATGATGCTTTGACATTTGGGCCTTTGCTGATCCTGGAGAGATTGCCTTTCCCAGGATTCACTAACTTCTGGAGATAGCGAAGGACTATTCTGGGAGTGTGCCCTTCATATGCTGACACTAGCATAGCCCACACTAGGCAACTACCTCCGTTATGGAGCTTTGGTTGATTCAGGTACTATCTCCTGCCCTACTCTCACCACAAGGCCACATATCAGGTAATACAAGACAGCCTTTACACTCCAAAACCCAGTAAAATTATTCAAAAGTAGACGAGCCTAAATCTGCCTGTCCTGCCTTCCCTTGGCCTTTCCTATGGAAACCACAGTAAAGGCTCTTGCTCCTGCTTTCCTGTTGCTTCTTCTGCCTCCTGACTGATCGTGGCCTTGAAACTGGGGATTACAAACTATCATTTTAATAGCAAACTGTCATCTCCTGATCTGTTGACCTCACCATACCAGAATAATAAATTCTACATTTCAAAACATATACAGAGGATGCCAAAAAATGTATGCACATTTCAAGAGAGGAAAAAAATCTGTTACAATTGTAATACTAGATATATACCCATAACAAAAGATGAATACAAGTCAGGTGTACACGTTTTTTTGATACCCCCAGTATATGCATATAGACATGTTTTTTTGTGTGTCTGCATTATGTGTATGTGTATCTTATTCTGAAAAGGTTTTTATGGTACAATTCAACAACTGTATATTCCTTTCTTTCATTAACCAGTAACACCTTGCATCTGTGTTTAAGAAAAAAATGTAGTCTTACTAAGTAAATTAATTTCTTCATTTTGTGAATTTTGGCTTTCTGAAATACCAGTAAAATCCACTGAAAATGATTTCAAATAGGTTTGTAGATTTAAAAAAAAAGTGTGGCATCTTTCTGATGCAGGTTCTCCTCCTAAAACAACTATATATGACTAAAAAAAAAATCATGTTTCTCAGGAAACATATAGTCCTTTTTTTTCCTTGGAATTGTTCATAAGCCTTTTATGTAAATAACTTTACCAATAAAAAGAAAGTAAACCATTTTCAAACTCATTTTTCAAATGACTACATGTGCCACTAAGGGTTAAGTTGAGATTGGGGTCAATAATCAAGTTCCCATTATATGTCTGAGTCTTTCCTAAGAGAAAAATAACTTTAGAAGCTGTGTAATTCTTTTGAGATCCAGATATCTAAACTGATATCTCCACTTGAACGTCAAATATCTTAACATGTCTTCATTTCAACTTAACTTCCAATCAACTGACACTATCATTCACTCCATAGCTCAGGGCAAAAATATTGAAGCAATCCTTCCATACTTTATTTCCACTACAATATACACACAATTCTAAAATATATCTTCTTTACAAAAATATATGTTAGAAAAATCACAACAACTTTCTATAACCTATATCATGTCTACATTTGTCTGGCCATTATTTTTCTCAATGTTTTTCAATGAATGAAATCATTGTAATAACTTCTGTCTAACCCCTGCAGTGCATTACCCATACGGCAAGCAAGAATAAATTGGATCACTTAACTAACTTGCTCAAAATTTTGTAAAATCAAAATCCTTACTAAGGAATAGTAGGCCTTATACAACCATTCCCTGCTTACAATCCAACTACACTATTCTCCATTTCATGTGCTTTGGCAGGTCTGGAGTAGTACTAGTAGTTAAATGAAGCAAGAAAACTTTCAACAAAACCAGCAACCATAATATGAATTATTATGAGATTATGAGATGAGATGTTATCAGAATACCAAGCTGAAATTTAAGTTTCATTGTCAACTTCCTGTGAAGCCTCAAGCAATCCCTAAGAAATGAGTCTGGTTATACCTGAAAATAAATGATATTTTGGTATATTAAAGCAATTATGTTTAATCCTTTTTAATCCTTATCCCTAAGGTCCCCTTGCCTTCCATATCAAGTGTCAAACTTGTAAATTCAAATTCTAGCATTTATTCAGTAATCTAAAAATCATATTTTGCATATGGATTGTATATATCCAGTGGCTACAGAGAATAACAAAAAGAAAACCTTATTTTTCAAGGCTGGGCATGTGTGGGGAAAACATAGAATGCCATAGGTAATCAGAATTATCTGTCCAGTGTTCCTCTTTCTAAGCCGGGTTCCCCAAGAGGCAAGAAAGAAAGGTGAATAGAATGAAGAAGTCACAAGTTGAAGTATTTTGTTTTCTTAGTACCCTTTTAAGAACATCTAAAACCATGAGTTTCCAACATACTGACCATAGAACCACATGACAGAAAATGTTTACTGATCAGGTACACGAGATATCTAGAGAGACCAGAAGGCAAAAGAGACAGCACACGTTTCTTGACCCACCAATGTAATTCTCCGTCTCTTTTGGTGCAGCAGATTACACAAACTATACTCCCCTCAGTCTTCCTCCTCCCCTTGATGTCACACAGAATGAAGTAATTACATTTTCCTTGGATACCTTTATAGTAGAGTACATTTTAGAGTTTCTTGCACTGCTTTGATACGAATTCATTTTGACATCTCTTTCCTGCTCTAGCAATTTTATTCATTCTCAGGGAGGAAAAGGTATATATCTACAATTGAATATAGCTATAGATATAGGAAATCCAAATATTACGTCAATTAAGTATAGGCCTGTAGTTATTAAGGAAACGTGAGGTAATCTTTTCCAATTCCTCACCCACTTAATGATATTTTACAGTTATATAACAGTAGAACCCTTGTAAAAAATGGAGGGCATAAAAAAAGACATGAAGTCATAGGAAGAGAAAATAATGATGGCATGGAAAACAACTGGATGCTTTGAAATTTAATAGAGATTAAACTGAAATGATCTTCCCTGAAAGCACAATGCAATGCAGTCACACGGAAGAATATAAGTTCCCAAAGTTGTGAATATATATATATATGAATATATATATATATTCACATTTCATAAAATATGTATATACAAACCTAATTTTCTCTGATTTTTCCAGTCAAAATTTTAAAAGAGAGCTTTAGGCTCCTAATCCATTTTTCTAGTTTGGCTTCCCTTTCTAGGTTTGTTCTGTGCTTGTTTACTTTCTGCTTCATTAGATTTTATGTATTCCAGAAAATGATTTTATGTTTATGAAATTTAGAAAGTTAATAGAAATTTTATGAAATGTGAATATTTGCTTTATCAATTTAACACAAATCTAATGTTGACTAATTTTAATTAAACTTTGATTAGCTTGCATTTTCAGAATATCCCATGGCTAGGACAATAATGATTATAATGAAATTGTCAGTGTTAAGTTTGGGACCAAAGAATCAAAGGGAATAGAAAAGGTGCCACTTTCACATGACAATATTAATTAAAGTATCAGTAGAGGGTCAATGAGAGACAGAACATTACCCTAAAGTTGATTAAATCTATGTTTTTCTTGCAGATTGAAGAATATACAGTAATTATTGCATGTTGCTCAATGAAAAGAACAGATATATCAAATAGAAGAGTTTGGAAGAACATTGTGCATTCTCCACATTATACCTCAAATTATTGTGAATAAGTTATTCATAATAATATATCAACAATTTGAATATAAATAAGATATTATGAAAAACTAGGTAAATTAATGGAAAACTAGGTGTGTGTGTGTGTGTGTGTGTGTGTGTGTGTATACAATTGAGCTACAATGACAGGAGGATATAAAAGGAGAGAAAAGTTCTCTTATATACAAGCCTGCCTATAGATTTGAATTATATTTTCAATGCTATGAAAATAGTATGATCAACCATGCCAGTTTCATCATCATCAAAACAGTAGTGCTTTACGAAAACACTGCTTATTTCTTCTATTTTCTTTGTCTTACAGTATAATAGGTCAATAACCAAAAGTAGAGTTTTATCTAAAAATTATGAGTTAAAAGGAAATTGAAAACAATGTGAATCGTTTCAACTCAAAATTTATTTGAATCATACTAATTGCTAAATTATATTCTCTTGACCATCATTCAAATGTAATAAAATATTCAAGAACTGTTTAGAATATATGTTAATATTTCCTGACAATGTTCAAACCAGATATTTTCCTTTGTGAAGTAAGGTTTATACTAATTCATTATTGCTATTTTATCAGTTACAATTTGATTTTCTTCCATTTGCTACACAAAAATTGCATTTTAAAGAAAGGGTATTAATGAATGGACTTATCAAGATTTTTAGACATTTCAAGCATAAACCTGAAATAAAAGATTTTTGATCAGTGAATATGTAAATATTCTTAATTCTAAAATACTTTTTTTGCAAATTGTTTACTGATTCAATATTTAACACATTCAATAATTTGTGTTTCACTTTTCTTTCTGTATTAATATAGTTGCAAGCAAAATATGTTTTCTTACTAAAATACATATTGATGGCTCAAAATCTTTGCCAGGTTACCCCAGTGTACATACACTCATTGCATGTTATAATACTTATGTCACCCACATAAAAGTTTGTAAAGCATTGGTCTAGAGGAAGGAAATAAACCCTTAGATCAATAGACATCTGAATGAGATTTTTAAAAAATTACTTTAGGATGATAAGGTAAACATTTCTGTATTTTATGCAATAATTTCAGTTCACAAATATAATTTATATTCTGAGGTAAAATAATAACTCATTATGATATAAACATAGACAAATTCCTTCACTTTCCATAGGATGTTAAATCATTAAATATCGTTATATCTTTCACATTTCTGAGCAAGAAACAAGAGCATATGATGATCCTGTGGCATTTTTATTTACGAAGAAATAAATTTCAGGCTTTTAAAATAAATGTATTTAAATATACATATACTATATCTCCATATTAATTTATGTTCCAAGCTTCAACTAATCTAGTATTATTGTATAATAGTTGATTTGTTCATTTTCTTTTATCCAACCTTTTAATTAGATAGTAGGGATACATTTCAGTGAGGCTTTTTGTACTTAGTTTTTTCTCCTTTTATTAACGCAAACTATATCTGTAGATTGGGGGGAGAGTGTGGCTTAAGATATAAGAGGGCAATTTCTGCAGATGGACTCCCTGGCTTTTTCAAATCCTTGACTCTACAATTTAGTTGGCTGTCTAACTCTGCAAATTAATTCACTTCTCTGAAAAAATATTTACTTCAACTCTTACTTTATAATTGAATATTATTATAATGAATTGACATCCAAAAGCACTTAGACCATAACGGGGTGCAGAAAAAACACTACAAAACTGATAGATCTCATCATGTGTGTTCTGGGTAAAATTCTTTTTGCCCAACACAAAGCTTCACCATCCAGCAGAGTAAAGTAGGCTCTCCACACTTCATTGAATTTCTCTGCCATCAGTGTCATGTTCTCCTTTCCTTTTTATATTGTCCAAGACTTCTGTTATAATTGTAGTGAACTTTATATTAAAACTATGGCTGAGAATGTGCATGTAATAATTGCTCTGGAACTCTGACATTGCAAAACTATAACAGAAAAAATACATTTCTTGACAATAAATATTTCATGTCAGCATAAAACCACATAATATGTGGTTTATATGTGCTTACATCATGAAAAGTTTATTATTTACACAAACCTATTTCTATAAGCTCAGTTATCTGAAATTAAGCTCAGATTTACCAACTATGATACTTGTTTAATCTTCTGAATTTGACAGACGAACTGAACAAGCTAATCTTATACTATTATGTTTATTATAGAAAAACGCTTAGTAGAAAAAATTGAGATGGTTATTTTTTATTAATGGATGGCAGTGAAATCTAAAATACGTATGCTGTGAAACTTAGGGGGAAGGTTTCATGCTGACCATGATGATGCCAATCACTTCCTTAATTAATTTGAGTGCCCTAGAAATCTGAACTTTATTCATAGATCTGGGGACGGACTCCCATATATTACTAATATGTGGTATCTAAATAGTCTACATTTTAAAGACTTTTGCCCTTAAAATATCCAGGCATATTTTGCCTTTCCCCTTAGCTTTTAAAGTATTGGCGATCACTGTTAAAAATTGTTATTTTCACTAAAGATTAATATTAGTTATTAGATAAGCAGATATATTTCCTTTGGTAAGAGGTTAGCTGGCAGATGAGAAATTTAAACCTTTAGTAAGAATAAGAAAACACGTTTTAGATAAAGTTAATTAAATAAAGAGTTGATTGAGAAAATTCATATATAGCTATTTAGAAAATGGAAAAGGTAAACTTTATCAGTGAAAAAATTATTGATTTTTATCAGACAATATTTCAAACCTTAAAATATGTGGTTGATTCTCTGTTGTTTTTTTTTAAAAAAAAAACCTATATAAATAATTCAAAGATATTCCAGAGAAAAGTTATGTTTTATGATAACTTATGTATAGAAATAAAAGATGTCTAGGCTATTCTAATTGGTGAATACGTACAACTCCTCTAACTGATTACATTACACTTTTAAGATTTGATCAAAAGTTATTCTCTGTCTCCATAAAGACCAAAAGTGATGTTTCTGTGATTAACATTAGTATGATACAGTGCTTCTGAACGCAGTTGTTACTATGTCCTTTCATTATTATATACTCTAATGTTGATGTTATTGAACTATATACAATATTTCATGACTATGTCATAGTTTTTTAATTACTCTGAAATGTTTTAGCATACATAGTGTAAGCCTCTAGGCACTAACATCATGAAGGTAACAAAGACATAGTCTTTGTTTAAGGAGCTAACAGCCTAGCAAGGAGAAATTTGTGTGAAAAATTACAACATAATGTAAAAACGAGTTTTGAAATAGATATATGCCTAAGATGTTAAAATTGCAGAGAAAAATCATCTCATTAGCTTAAGAGAAAAGTCAAAAAATTAATCCTATAAAGTCAGATTGACATTACAGTTAGCTATGTCATAAACCAAAGAGAATTTAAGTCAGGCAAAGAGCAGACGAAATACTGCTGTAAAAGATGAGACAGAGCACGTTGATTTCAAGAATTATAAACTCTATAGTCCACTGTAACTAACATAGGATGGAAGGGTGAGACTGACAAGAGTTTAAGCTCAAGTGGTAAGAAAATCATGAAGGCCTTTATGTGATGTGTTAATAAATTTAATTATTACCCTGGGAGTTATAAGCAGTCAATATTAAATAATCAAGAGAAAATTTCAAATTTTGTTTTAGGACATAAAATAAAATTATTTGGAGAATGGATTAAGATTATAAAATGAATACAAATATCTTTTCTTTCTCCTATTGCTAACTTTATTGGAAAAAGAAGTATTTCAAAACGAATAAACCTATTGCACCATTTGAAAAAATGACAAAATGTCACCAGCAAACCATAGTTTTGAGTACCTCCTAAAGATGGAAGGCTAATAAAAATAGTTTTATGTAGAAATAAGGCTAGAAGAAATTACAGAACATAGTGACTGCAGGTAACCATGAGTAATGCTCCAAGCTTAGAATCAACCTATAGGAAGAATTGGAGAGAATTTTTGATAACATACAGAGATTATTCATTAGTAAGAGCATCAAGAGCAGATACAAATCCATCCTTGCTCCCAGGATGTTGAAAGCAGTAGGCAATATTAATATTTGCATCTAGACCCTGAAGCTCTGAGTTGGATATAAATTATGGAAAGACAGGTTATTTCCACCACCCAAGTATTAACTCTCACGAAACAAATAGTGTTTTCCAATATCACTTTTTACTGCAGTAGTTATAAAGAAACAGAAATTGTAACCAATAAAAGCTGAGAGAAAATTTCAAATACAAATAAACACAATAGAATCATTTATTCCCTAACATTTAGAGAGAAGAAAAACAGGGAAAGAGAGCCACAAAACTCAAGTGCAGGAGGAATTTTGAAACACTGCTCAATGCATTTTTAATTCAAAGTATTTATTATTACTATTTTTCCCTGAACTTCTCAAGCTATTAAGCCATTAAGGGATAGGTATTTATTAATTCAGCTGAGTGAAAAAAAAAAATCACTCTTCAGTTTTTACTTTTAAAATAATTGAAAAAAGAACTTTAAACATGGTCTTAAGGAAGAGGAAACTAGTATATTATAACATGCCAAACAGCATAGAATACAGAAAGTTGTCTACTCATAGAATACTCACATGGAGTATGGTATAAAAGAAAATTTACATCATATATAGGGTTAAGGTATTATTTTGTTTTGTCTGGGGATGGGACAATCTGAAGAAATTGAAAGCTTTAGGGATACACTGACATATATGTTAAATTCAGAAAAGGAATGAAGGAATTTAACCCTCTAGAATCTTACAGAAAGGGAAGATCCTGTTGTGAGAATATGGAAATGTGAGATATTTTGAGGGAGAATTATAAACTTGAGGGAGACTATATCTAACGGCCCATATAACTGTGAGAGCTGAGTGCCTCACCAGAGATCCTACAGCACACAAGGCAGGCCACAAAGAGAAGAAATTGTAGTATGTCACGGTTCAGATGAGAGAAGGTCTAGATAGTACCTCTGGTCCTCCAAGCCATGCACAAAATATGTGAAGTTGCCTCTCAGCATACGTAAATCACAGTATATAAATTTTAAATCTGCTTCTCAGACTTAAATGTATTCATCCAGTAAGTTCTTGGCAAATGACTGATGAGAACAGCGGTGTTATAGTTTCAAGTTGCCTGAGGATTCCAACCCAATAACTATACAACTTGACATCAGGAAAATAACACATTAAACACTCTTAGACTCAGTATTTCCTCTGTAAAATGGAAAAAAAATTACAGTACTTGCCTAATAAAGTTATTAAAGACAAATTGAAATAATACATATATTTAAAGTGTGTTCAGTAGAGTTTGGAATACACACTCAACAAAAATAGCTATTATTGGTTACTAGATGTTAGATACTATGTATAGAGCAAAGAACAATATGATATAAAAATCCACAGTCTCTGCTTCCCATATCCACTGCAAACTACTTTTTGGAGGACATCATCTTTCACTTGTGCTAAAACATCTTGCTAAATGGTCTGATTCTAACAAATCGTATCCAATGCATTAAAATACATTGTTGGGTGGCTGGATGGCTCAGCTGGTTAGAGAGGGAGCTCTCAACATCAGGTTGCCTGTTTAACATCCGCATGGGATGGTGGGCTGCACCTCCTGCAACTAAAGACTGAAAACAGCAACTGTACTTGGAGCTGACCTGTGCCCTCCACAGCTAGATTGAAGGACACCAATTTGGAGCTGATGGGCCCTGGAGAAACACACGTTCCCCAATATTCCCCAATAAATTTTTTAAATAAATAAAATAAAATACATTGTTTATGCAACAGAGTAATATATTAAACATATACTCAACATCAAGTCACTCACATATACCAAAGCGTACAATGACTTTCCGTTGCCCTCATAAAATAATCCAAACTGCTTACTTTATGCACAAGGCTGTACATGAACTGGGATTGTCTACTTACCTGACCTCATTTCCTACCCTACTCACTCTCGTCTACTAACTCCAGCCATATAGAAATACCAGATTTCCTTGGTATTCCTTATACATGCCAAGCTTATTCATGATTAAAACCCCTACAATTATTACTTCATCTAGCTATAAGGGTCTGCATCCAAATCATTGTGTGGCTATTCCTTTTCATTACAGAGTTCTCAGCTCAGATCTGAACTAATTAGAAATGCCTTCCCTAATTACATAAGCTAAAGCTATTCTCTTATTTTATTGTCGTTGAAGCACTTAAGATTAAATCATTTGTTTTGTTGTCCTTCCCTGTGTACTATATCTAGAATTTAAGACCTGGAAGGCAGTGATATTTTCCTCTCTTGGTCATTATTCTATGAGCACCACTTAAAATGGAGCCTGCCACATAGTAGGTGCTTAATACATGATTGCAGAATCCATGGATGGAAATTAATTTGGCATGAGTTGTTCTCCAGTAATTAAAGCAAATATCCAGACAACTGTCGGAGGAATACACAGAATGAGCCTTGTTAGATATTTAGAAAGGAGGAGGATTCATACAGAAAATACCTCCTTAACTAGAAAAATAAAGGGATTTGAAACATTTGTACAAATTCTTTATCACTTGAATGTAAAATATGCACTGTCTTATTCACTAACAAGATTAATTTAGAAATCATTTCTTTAGCATCTACTACTTGAAAACACATGCAAGTGATAATGTTTGCCAAAAGGAACTGAGAATATATTTCAACAATTATAATGCCACATAACTATTGATATATAGATTGAAACACTATGAAGTAAATCTCATATAATATATGGGAAAGAAGGTGTGGATGATGCAGAATAGAGGATGGTCTAGCACAGCATTACCTAAAAGAAGTCAGAGGAGTCAAAAATGTAAGTCACATAGTATGTAACTTTACATTTCCTAATTGACACATTAAAAAAGTAAAGGGTGAAAAAATTAATAAAATTTCATTATCGATTTGTTACAAAGTCTTTGAAATCCTAAAGTGTGTATTGTAAAATTACAACACATCCCAATTCAGATTAGACACATTTCAAGTGTTCATTAGAAACATGTGCTAGGGGTTATCATACCGTAAGGTCTGAGCAGCTCTGAGAGGATGTATTACTTCTTCCTGGCATGTGCATAGCAAATGAATGCTTATTTTTCTAAGCATTGAAATCGGTTCAATTTCTATTACATAGAAGTTCCTCAAAGGTGTGTCTTATATATATGAAATTCTAAAATCAAATAATCAAGGCAGCATCGATATATGATCAAGTGCAAAAAGAGTTACTAAATAATAGGATGGCATTAATTTGGATAGCATAAATAATTGTGCCTACTTTTTTCATTATTAGAGATGTGTTTTAAAATTATATTTGCTTTACTTTATTTTGACAGACTTTGTCTCTTTGCCTAACACAAATCAAACCACTTGCAGCATGCAGATTTCTTTCTTTCTTTCTTTTTAATTAAAGTTTATTGGGGTGACAATGGTTAGTAAAGTTACATGGATTTCAGGTGTACAATTCTGTAATACATCATCTATATATATCACATTGAGTGTTCACCACCTAGTGTCAGTTCTCTTTCTATCACCATGTATTTGATCCCTTTTACCCTCATCTACCACCACCCTCCCCGTTTACCCTCTGGTAACCACTAAATTATTGTCTGTGTCTATGAGTTTTTGTTTCTACATTTATTTGTCCTGTTCTTTTGTTGTTTTCAGTTTTATATACCACATATCAATGGAATTACATGATTCTCAACTTTTTTTGTCTGACTTATTTAGCTCAGCATAATAATCTCAAGATCCATCAATGTTGTCACAAATGGCACTATTTCATCTTTTTTATGGCAGAATAGTATTCCATTGTGTGTGTATATATATACAATGGAAGACTATATATATATATATCTATCTCACATCTTCTTTATCCAATCATCTATAGAAAGGAACTTTGGTTGTCTTCATATCTTGGCCACTGCAAATAAAGCTGCAATGAATATTGGATGGAGCACATATATCTTTATGGATAAATGTTTTCAGATTTTTGGGGTAGATACCCAGTAGAGGGATTGCTGTGTCATATGATAATTCTGCTCTTAATTTTTTGAGGAATCTCCACACTGCCTTCCATAATGGCTGCATGAATCTGCATTCCCACCAACAGTGTATGAGGGTTCATTTTCCTCCACAGTCTATCCAACACTTGATATTATTTGTCTTGTTGATGATAGTCATTCTAACTGGTGTGAGGTGATATTTCATTGTGGTTCAGATTTCAATGAATACACTTGAAGTTTCCAGAAAGAAGTAGGGGCAAATTTCATATACCATTAGACAATTTTAAAAAAAGGTTTATTAATTGAGCTACAAAGGACATCATCAAAATGGCGACATTAGGGGAGCCTCTGGAAATCTCCCCTGGAATTTACAACAAATTGAAAAACTATAACTCCACAAAGGACTCCCTGCACAGCAGATAGGCAAGACGAAGAGTCTCACTACTGCATTCACCTAAAGGTGGGCAAATAGCGCGAGCAGGGGAGGAGGCAAGGGAAAAGTGCAGAGACGGAGCCTCGTGGGTGCAGGATGCAGACTTAGCTCAGTGCTCCGAGCTTGCTGCATCCAAGAACTACTGCAGCTACAGGAGAGGGATAAACTCAGACTGCTAGGGATCCGCTTATGTCCCACAGGGCTGAGGGGACAGCATATAACACAGCTGAACCCAACGCTCACGGCAGAGACCTCGGAGAAAAGACTGAGGGAAGAAGGCTGAAAATGGTGGTTTAAGCCCTCACTGCCAAGCAGAGAATGGAAGCCTTAGGCACTGAGACTAGCCGCCTCCTCTTTACCCTCCCAGAGCTCTCCCCACCCAACCTGCCCAGTGCTAGAAGTGGAACAGTAGTGTGTCAGATCAAAAGAACAGAATATTTGCAGTTCTGAGAACTGTGGTCCACAGACACAGATTTGCAGCCCAAATATTTCCCACAAAGGGGAGGGAGCTGTGAAAGCAGGACTGGCTGTAGTGGTGGTCACCACCATTGCTCTGGGTCGATTCTCACAACTTACCTCACTCCTGTACCCACCTATCTGGGTGGATCCCTGGAGGAGTAAACAGAACTGCTGAAACACATGGGCTCTGAATCTGGTTCACTAAGAGCTTTGGAAATTCAAAAGCTCTCCACATTCACACACAGATGCAATGCCCTATAACCTAGGTGAGCTATTAACACAGGAGAAGCCTGCCTTCCCAGGAATCCCCCCCACTGTATGACAAGCTGGAATAGTGCAGAGAAAACATAACACTACAATGTGAGAGAGAATAAAAGGCTGCAGTCGGAGAGAAAATAAAACACTCTACCAACAGGTACTGGAAAACAAAAGAAAGACCACTTCCTATCAACCTGTTGCAGAACCCACTCCTGTAGATGTCTAGGAAAAGAAATAATAAATCATTAACTGCCATGAATAACCAAGGCAACAAGACAGCTCAGAAAAAAAATGAAAACTCTCCAGAAAATTAACTTAAAGATATGGAAATATATGATTTAAGTGACGGAGAATTCAAGATCGCAGTTCTGAAAAAAAGTCAATGAGCTGCAAGAAAACACAGACAGGCAGTTTAATGAACTCAGGAACACAATCAAAGAACAACATGAACATTTTATCAAAGAGATTGAAATTTTTTAAAAAATCAAATAGAATTTCTGGAGACTAAGAATTCAATAGAAGAAATGAAGAATGAAATAGCCAGCTTAGGTAGTAGAGTTGACCAGATGGAGGAAAGAATTAGTGACATCGAAGACAGAAATGTGGAAATGACATAGAGGGAAGAAGAAAGAGATTTGAGACTTAAAAGAAATGAAAGAACACTACAAGAACTTTCTGATTCCATGAGAAAGAGCAATATAAGAATAATGGGCATACCAGAAGGAGAAGAAAGAGAGAAGGGAACAGAGAATATATTCAGACAAACAGTTGATGAGAACTTCTGAAACATGTGGAAATAACTAGATCCTCGAATCCAAGAAACAAATAGAACACTTAATTACCTCAACCCCAACAGACCTTCTCCAAGGCATATTGTATTGAAGCTGTCAAAAATCAATGACAAAGAAAGAATCCTCAAGGAAGCAAGGGACAAGAAGACGGTAACCTACAAAGGAAAATACAGGAGGTTATCATCGGATTTCTCAGCAGAAACTCTACAAGCCAGGAGGGAGTGGAAACAAATATTCAAACTATTGAAAGAGAGAAATTATGAGCCAAGAATAATATATCCAGCAAAGATATCCTTTAGATATGAAGGAGGAATAAAGACCTTTCCAGACATACAGAAGCTAAGAGAATTTTGTAATACACAACCTGCACTACAAGAAATACTAAAAGAGGCTATTCAAACCACCATCAACAGGAACAATTTGTGTCAACCAAAACATAAAAAGAAGGAGAGTAAAGGCCTGAACTGGAATATGGGAATGGAGAAAGTAAGCGTGCTGAAGAAAATGGAATATTCTAAATATCAAACTTTCTTTTACATAAACTTAAGGGTAACCACTCAAAAAAAATCCAAAACTGAACTATATACTGTAATAAAAGAAGAAACAAAGGGAAACATCATAGAATACCATCACACAGAAATAATAGACAACAACAAAAAGGCAAAGAAACAATGGAGACACAGTCTTACCAGAAAACTAAAGATAGAATGATAGGAAATCCTCACATATCAATAATCACCCTAAATGTAAATGGACTGAACTCACCAATAAAAAGGCACAGAGTAGCAGATTGGATCAAAAAACTAAACCCAACCATATGCTGTCTCCAAGAGACACATCTCAGCTACAAGGACAAGCATAGACTCAAAGTGAAAGGGTGGAAATTGACACTCCAAGCAAATGGTACCCAGAGAAAATCAGGTGTAGCCATAATGATATCAGATGAAACAGACTTCAGGGTGAAAAAGGTAACAAGAGACAAAGATGGACATTTCATAATGGTAAAGGGGAGTATACAACAAGAAGACATAACAATCATCAATATTTATGCCCCCAATCAGGGAGCACTGAAATATACCAAGCAACTACTAACAGAAATAAAGGGAGAAATTGACCAAAACACAATTATACTAGGGGACCTAAATACATTATTGACAGCTATGGATAGATCATCCAAACAGAAAATAAATTATGAAATAGCAGCCCTAAATGACACATTAGAATAAATGGACATAACTGACATTTATAGAGCACTTCATCCTAAAACATCAGACTATACATTTTTTCCTAGTGTACATGGAACATTCTCAAGGATTGACTACATATTGGGACATAAAACTAACCTCAGCAAATTTAAGAAGATTGAAATCATACCAAACATATTTTCTGATCACAAAGCTCTGAAATTGGATATCAACTGCAAAAAGAAAGCAGGAAAAAACACAAATACATAGAGATTAAACAACATACCTTTAAAGAATGACCGAGTCAAAGAAGAAATTAGAGGAGAGATCAAAAGATACATAGAAACAAATGAGAATGAAAATACATCTTACCAAAATTTTTGGGATGTAGCGAAAGCAGTTTTAAGAGGGAAATTTATATCATTACAGGCCTAGCTCAAGAAACAAGAAAAAAATAAATAAATAAATAACTTCACATTATACCTTAAAGAACTAGAAAAAGAAGAACAAATGAAACTTTAAGGTCAGCAGAAAAAAGGAAATAATAAAAATCAGAGCAGAACTAAATGAAATAGAGAACAAAAAGTCAATAGAAAAAATTAATGTGAAAAAGAGTTCGTTCTTTGAAAAGATTAACAAAATTGACAAACCCTTGGCTAGACTCACTAAGATAAAAAGAGAGAAGACACTAATAAACAAAAATCAGAAATGAAAAAGGGGAAGTTATCACAGATACCACAGAAACACAAAGGATAACCCAAGAATACTATGAAGGACTATATGCCACCAAATTCAATAATCTAGAAAAAATGGACAAGTTCTTAGAAACATATAGCCTTCCAAGGCTGAACAATGAAGAACTGGAAAATCTAAACAGACCAATCACCAGTAATGAAATTGAATCAGTCATCCAAAATCTTCCCAAAAGCAACAGTCCGGGACCAGATGGCTTCACTAGTGAATTCTACCAAACCTTCAAAGATGATCTAATACCAAGCCTGCTCAATCTCTTCCGTAAAATTGAAGAAGAGACAGTACTCCCTAACTCATTCTATGAGGCCAACATTACCCTGATACTAAAACCTGGTAAGGACAACACACCAAAAAGAGAACTACAGACCAATATCTCTCATGAAAACAGGTGCAAAAATCCTAAACAAACTTCTAGCAATTCGAATGTAACAATGCATTAAAAAGATTATTCATCACGACCAAGTGGGGTTCATCCCCGGGGCACAAGGATGGTTCAACATCCGCAAATCCATCAATGTGATACATCACATAAACAAAATAAAGGACAAAAATCATATGATTATATCAATTGATACAGAAAAAGCATTTGACAAGATACAACATCCATTTATGATGAAACACTTAATAAAATAGGTATAGAAGGAAAATACCTTAGCATAATAGAGGTCATATATGACAAACACTCAGCTAATCTCAAAATTAATAGTGAAAAACTGAAGTCCTTTGCTCTAAGTTCAGGAACACGACAGGCTGTCCCCTATCACCTCTGCTTTTCAACATAGTGTTGGAAGTCCTTGCCAGAGCAATCAGGCAAGAGAAAGAAATAAAAGGCATCCAAATTGGGAGTGAATAAGTTAAATTGTCACTCTTTGCAGATGACTTGATGCTATATATAGAAAACCTTAAAGACTCCACCAAAAAGCTATTAGAAACAGTCAACGAATACAGTAAAGTTGCCGGCTGCAAAATCAACGTACAAAAGTCCATTGCATTCCTATATACTAACAATGAAATCTCAGAAAAAGAAATACAAAAAACAATTCATTTTGCAATTGCAGCAAAAAGAATAAAATACCTAGGAATAAACTTAACCAAGGATGTGAAAGACCTATATGCTGAAAAACTACAAGACATTTTAAAAAGAAATTGAAGAAGACACAAAGAAATGGAAAGACATTCTGTGCTCATGGATTGGAAGAATCAACATAGTCAAAATGGTCATATTAACCAAAGCAATATACAGATTTAATGCAATCCCCATCAAAATCCCAATGGCATTTTTTTAGAGAAATAGAACAAAAAAATCACCAGATTTGTTTGGAACCACAAAAGACCCTGAATAGCCAAAGCAATCTTAAGAAAAAAGAACAATACTGGAGGTATCACACTCCCTGATTTAGCTTGTACTGCAGGGCTAAAATAATCAAAACAGAATTGGCAGAAAAACAGACACATAGACCAATGGAATAGAGTTGAGAACCCAGAAATAAAACCACATAAATATGGACAGATAATTTTTGACAAAGAAGCAAAAAACGTACAATGGATAAAAGACAGCCTCTTCAATAAATGGTGCTGGGAGAATTGGATAGCCACGTGCAAAAGAATGAAACTGGACTGCTATCTGTCACCATGTACCAAAATTAATTCAAAATGGATCTAAGACTTAAGCATAAGACCTGACACAATAAATTGCATAGAAGAAAACATAGGTACTAAACTTATGGACCTTGGATTCAAAGAGCGTTTTATGAATTTGACTCCAAAGGCAAGGAAGTAAAAGCTGAAATAAACGAATGGGACTATATGAAACTTAAAAGCTTCTGCACAGCAAAAGAAACCATCGACAAAATAAAGAGGCAACCAACTGAATGGGAGAAGATTTTTGCAAACAGTGCCTCCGATAAGGGGCTAATATCCAAAATATACAAGGAACTCATGCAACTCAACAACAAAAAAACAAACAACCCAATTGAAAAATGGGCAGATGACCTGAAGAGACATTTCTCCAAAGAGGACATACAAATGGCAAATAGACATATGAAAAAATGCTCAACATCACTAATCATCAGAGAAATGCAAATAAAAACCACAATGAGATATCACCTCACCCCAGTTAGAATGGCTATCATCAAAAAGACAAATAGTAACAAGTGTTGGAGAGGCTGTGGAGAAAAAGGAACCCTCATACACTGTAGGTGGGAGTGCAGACTGGTGCAGCCGCTATGGAAGGCAGTGTGGAGTTTCCTCAAAAAATTACGAATAGAATTAACATATGACCCAGCATTTCCTCTCCTGGGTATCTACCCAAAAAATCTGAAAACATTTATCCATAAAGACACTGTGCTCCAATGTTCATTACAGCTTTATTTACAGTAACCAAGACATGGACACAACCAAAATATCCTTTGACAGATGACTGGATAAAGAAGTTGTCATTTATATACACAACGAATACTATTTGGCAGTAAGAAAAAATGAAATAGGACCATTTGTGACAACATGAATGGATCTTGAGAGTATAATGCTAAGCAAAATAAGTCAGACAGAAAAAGCAGAGAACCATATGAATTCACTGATATGTGGTATATAAACCAAAAACAACAAAAGAACAAGACAAACAAATGAGAAACAAAAACTCATAGACACAGAGAATAGTTTAGTGGTTACCAGAGGGTGGTAGATGAAGGTAAAGGGGATCAAATATATGGTGATGGAATGAGAATTGACTCTGGGTGGTGAACACACAATGGATTTATAGATGATGTAATACAGAATTGTACACCTGAAATCTATGTAACTTTATTATCACACAAATAAAGTTTAATTTAAAAAAAAAGTGAGCTACAAGGGCTTGGTCTATCCTGTATGATACTATCATAAGCATGAGCCTAGTAATTATTCATTTTTGGCCCACAATTAAACTGTATTAACAAATTATTAGCTTGAAAAAAATGCGCCAACCAAAAAATTCATGATAAAAGATTAACAGTTAATGTTTAAAAGTGAAATTAAAAAAAAAAAACTGTAACAAAAGTTCTTTCCTCTAAATTTGTTAACAAATATTAACTATTAACTCTTTACATAATTATAAAAATATTAAAATACTGCCTTCTGTTTATTAACTACACCTGGGATGAATATAGGCACTTCTAAAATGAGAATGAACTTTTTAGGTCTCTTGGATATCATTTGGTAACTCGCTGCTTTAGTGTAATAAATGGCACGTATATCATTATACCATGCTACCCCGAAAATAAGCCCTGACTTACATTAACGTTTGCTTCAAAAGACACATTAGGGCTTATGTTCAGGAGATGTCATCCTGAAAAATCATGCTGAGGCTTATTTTCCGATTAGGTCTTATTTTCGGGGAAACATGATATTACTAACTTGTCTCTTAAGTCAACACCAAAATTTCCAGCTATTAAAGATTAATGTAGCCTAGGTGATTAAAGCTGGAATATCAAATACAAGGCTAATGATGGACAGAGGTTGGTGTGCCCCTGCAATTCAGTTAGGCTTTGCCTTTCCTGATAACTCAGAGAAGGTATGTTGTCAAACCTCTATGGAGGGGATCAGAAACATTTGCTTCAGTGGCACATAAATTACATTATCTTCCTACCCTGTTCTCTGTCTTAAGCATTCTTTAGTATATAATCTGCTACCCACATATGAGCTGTAGCAATGAAGTTCACGAACTCATCCTATTATAGAAAAAGTACTACATAATTTATTGCTGGCTATCACTATGGTCACCTTGAAGTACTCCCCTTGGGAAGCAATGCACCATCACCAGTGCTTAGTCCACCCTTCAAAGCAATTTTGGAACTCTTTTTTGGGAATGGCAATCAAAGCTGTCATCGTGTTACCCTTGATGTCCTGAATGTCATCAAAATGTCTTCCTTTCAATATTTCCTTTATCTTTGGGTAAATGAAGAAGTCATTGCGGGCCAGATCAGGTGAGTAGGGAGGGTGTTCCAATATAGTTATTTGTTTACTGGCTAAAAACTACCTCACACACAGTGCCCTGTGAGCAGGTGCATTGTCATAATGCAAGAACCATAAATTGTCGGCAAAAAGTTCAGGGCGTCTAACTTTTACATGCAGCCTTTTCAATACCTCCAAATAGTAAACTTGGTTAACTGTCCAGTTGGTACAAATGCATAATGAATAATCCCTCTGATATCAAAAAAGGTTAGCAACATTGTTGCAACAAGTTCGCAGGGTTGTCACACCTCGTATCTTCTACAAAATACTAATCTTGAAGGATTTTCATCTTTCCTATCTTTGATATCCAATATATTTAAATTTTTTCTTTATTTTTCTGTAATTATTTTCAGTATTCCATTTTTACATTAATATGTTCTGTATTGCTAAGATTTTCTGGGTGACAGATCAATATTAGGGCCACTTTGAAGAGCTCCCCATTCCAGTCCCCATTGTGCTTTGTTAACATTATTCATTACTGTTTATTTAGTGAATATTCTTCCAAGTCATTTTCTATAACCTTTAATGCATACTATATGCATACATGCATACAAAGTATGTTCTATAGGCTTGGGGAACATGCATTATTGATGCATGTGGTGTGCTTGAGTTTATATAAATGTATTATAAACTGTAGCTTGTCACACAACAAAATGACCTATCCTTGATATTATGTAGGTATTTTATTTAATATTTTTAACCAAGGCAAAAGTTCCTGAAGATAAAGTATAGTTTGTTTTTCCATTGCTTTGTAGATGGACATTTGGATTAGTTGGATTCCTTTGGATGCCACTTAAACAAACAATAAGACACATATCACATGATGAGAAACATGGATGTTGTGTGTTTTCAAAGATGGGTAAACCAGGAACATTGTTACATCATCAAATTTCAAAATTAATTTCTATATCTGTGCTAAACCATCTTCACCTTTTAACATTTCCTCTCATGTTTACAAGATATGCAGTTATGCCTCCTCAGGTAGCTACATTTATAGAAAACTGCAAGTAATTTACATAGGACCAAAATTCATATCAAGTACTGTTTTCCTAAAACAGTTGTGATGGTTTATTTCATGTGCCACCTAGACTGGACTAATGGATGCCCAGACAGCTGGTAAATCATTATTTCTGGAAGTGTTCATGAGTGTGTCTTCAGAAAAGATTAGCATTTGAATTAACGTGATTATGATGTGTCAAAATAGTTTACATCAATTGTAAAGAAAACAAGCCAAGGCAGGGTGTATTTGGAAGTCTCTGTACCTTCCCTCAATTTTGTTGTAGACCTAAAATTGCTCTAGAAAAAAAAGAAAAAAAAAAGAAAAAAAAACTAGATATAAAAGAAGAAATGTGTTATAAAGTTACGGAAAGCCATGGAGGAACCCTAAATGCTTATTGATAACTTAAAGGAGTCAATTTGAAATGGCTGCATACTGTGTGATTCCAACTACATGACATTCTGCAAGAGGTAATCTATAAAAAGCAGTAAAAAAATAGCTGTTACCAGGGGTTCAAAATGAGGGAGGAAGAGATAGATAGGTGGGGTACAGGGGAGTTTTTAAACAATGAAACGATTCTGTATGATATTGTAATGGTGGTACATGTCATTTTAAATTTGTGAAAAGTCATAAATGGACAACATCAAGAATGAACCCTCATGTAAACTACAGACTGTGGGTGATAATAATGTGTCAATGCAGCTTTATTAATTATAGCAAGTATACGTCTCTGGAGCAGGATGCTGACAGTTCGGGAGACTCTGTGTGAGTTGGGGCAGGGGTAAAAGGGAACCTGTGTTTTCCACTTATTTTTCTGTAAATCTAAAAGTTAAAGATATTAGTTTTAAAAAGAAAAAGAAAAGGGCCCCTCATAATAAATAGAAAGCGTTTCTGTGAACTATGGTAAAAAAAAAATAACTCTGGGGTATATATTTCTTGAAAGTATGGATTCAGAGAAGTACTGGCATAATTAGGAAAGAATTGCAACTAGCAAATGCAAACAGAAACAAAGTTTTCCTTCTCTTTCCTAACAGACATTTCTTTTTAATTATACCTATTAATTAAAAAGAAATACACCATGTAGAAAAGTGTAAAGCAGAGGTTAATGTTTTCCCTTTGCCTTATGACTTTTTTATATAAGATTAGGAGGCAACATTGCATGAGCTCCAGTGAACTGTGATAGGAAATTTAAAAGAAAAACATAAATAAGTATAAATATAATAATTAAAAATAGAAAAATTGGAACAAATTCAAGAAATCCTAATATTATTTAAGTAGTCTGTAATATTTGTTGCAGTTACCCACAACAGTATTGGGAAATTATGACAGTCTTTTAAAACATAAAAGAAAGCATATACACTGCGTTTTACAAGAAAAAAATTTAAACACATAAATAGATCAGTGTATAGATAAAAATGTGGATACAGATATAAATGTAGATGACATAAAATATAAATACCTACATAGAGATAGGAATTGAAGAGAGATTAGCATAACATGGAACCTTGAGAAGAATTATAAATCATGAATCAAATTGCAGTCATTTAGGCAAATAGTTAATACCCTCTTATGATAGATAAAAGATCAGATAGACAATGGGAACACATAGAGATAATATATATTGATGTATTTAGCGCTTTTTGATTCTGTATCATGTGAAATCATCCTTGACAAGCTAGCTACCTCTGAGCGTCTGATCGTCGACCATCGCTAGTGGGTGAGTTAATAATCAACTCTGTAATAGGTATCAATGGATCTGCCTCAGCTTTAAGGGAATAACTATATGAGGGAAATACTCAGGATAGGATTATCTTTAAAGGGAACAAAAAGGGATTCTAAATATCACTAAAAATTTTGGGGATAAAATTAACTCTTTAAAAATTGGATAAAATTCAACAAGGAGAAATGGAAGATACATATATTGGAGAGACAATATATAAACATATAATTACAGTAGTTTCCTTCTTACCTGTGGGAGATATGTTCCAGACCCCCAGTGGGTTCCTGAAACCGTGGCTATACTAATCCCTATATATATTATGTTCTTTCTTATCCACATATACCTATGATAAAGTTTAACTTAGAAATTAGGCACAAGAAAAGTTTAACAATCATAAATAATAAAATAGAACAATTAAACAATATACTGTAATAAACATTATGGAAATATGGTATTGCTATGTAAAATAAGGGTTACTTGAACACAAGCACTGCAATATGATAACTGCGACAGCTACTAAGTGAATAATGGGGGAACATGCACAGCATGGAGACTGAATAAAGGGATGATTCCCAGGCTAGGCAGTACAAGGCTGGACAACTCAAGATTTTATACACTACTCAGAAAAGCATGTAATTTAAAATTTACAAATTGTTTATTTCTGGAATATACCATTTAATATTTTTGGACCATGGTTGACTGTAGGTAACTGAAACTGCGGAAAACAAAACCATGGACAAAGGGGGACTACTGCACCGGTGTGACATTTTGAGAAATGAAAATGTAATTTTTTTAAATGATTAACAAAAAACAACAATTAATCAATTGATTCTGTTTAAAAAGAGATACGATAAAAGTGAAATGTTTTCCTAATCTTACATACATGTTTATTGAACCAATTTATCTGTTCCTCTACAGAACAGAGCTAATTCACATAAGAACTAGGCATTGTGAAATCCATTTACAAATTTCTAAACTAATGTATATTACAATATCACTTGTTTGATATTTTATTTAAAATAATATATTAGGCCACCAATATCTGAAAACGTTATGATAGCTTTGTAATTCCATTATGACACAATGCATTAAAATAATAAAAACACAGTATTGCAAGGGGGCCATCTATAATTTCGCAAGATATGGCCTTACTTTCTTGATTTTTATTTAGGTTCAGTGATTTCAGATTGGGTTAAGATGTGCATGTGTATCTTAGTTTTCCTTGCTTATTTCTGGACAAGCCAACTGCACATATTTAATCTCACTGGATAGTGGATCCTCTGTAATAAATCCTTATGAAACAAGTAGATCACCCAAAATAAATCATTGGTGGGTGAGTAAAACAACTTTGTTCAAACATCTATGGTAAAAGAGTTCATTTATCACAAATCAAGGATAGATAAGTGAATCAGCATTGATTTACTACCTCCAACCATGACTATGGTTTTTGTCTTACCTAAGATGTACCATGATTTTGTAAATGGCATCTAGTTTAGAAATATGGAAGAATCGCCTCCTTAATATTGCCTCTGAAAACCTATTTTCCAGTAAAGCAGTAGCATCACAAGTAAAATAAGTTGCTAAATTTTACTGTATTGAATAATTTAGCAATGAGACACTATAACATAAAGAGAACTTTGGAATTATTAAAAACAGGGTCCAAATCTCAGTAACTCCATATATTAATGTAATCTTAAACAAATATTCCCTTCATGTGTAAAATTACACTGATAATAGCCAGCCTTATAGGTATTTTGAGGAGAAAATGACGTGCTCAGTAAATATAAATTTACATTGTTCACATATCTTAGAGCATCTTTGCTGCTTCTGGCACTGGAATATTAAATAAGACATACAATATACCATTATTTTTTTATAGGGTAGGAGAAAAGTAAATTAATTCCAAATTGTATGATAATACTTGGACAGAGCTATGAATAAGGAGTAATTTAAGCAAATAGGGCAGATAAACTGCAATCAATGGCAAAACTTCCAAAAATTTGAATTCTAAGATGATTAAATTTAAAAGATGTATTACAGACAATACAGAGAAGGATATATGTAAAAAGTAATGGTGAGAATATGCTCTGTAGACTGTAAATATATGAGTTGTGTATGTATGTACATACATATTTTATATGTGTTGCAATAAATAACTTCAGCAGATTTAGGTAGGGGTCAAATCATAAGAGGCCTTCCATTATTTGCTAAATACTATGGATTTTATCCTTAAGCCAATGGAGCATCACTGATAGCTTTTATAAGGAGAATGTTTGCATTTTAGGAAAACCGCTGTGGTTAGATAGGGAGAGAGTGGACTAAAAGAAGTTAGATTTTTATATACTACAATATAGGAATGCACAGACACACATACAGACACACACACACACACACACACACACACACACACACACACACGACGTATGACAATTAAGTTCGTGAACTTTGTTGCAATGACGTTGCTAACCTTTTTTGTTATCACAGGGATTATTCATTATGAACATGCACCAACTAGACAAACAGTTAAGCAAGTTTACTATTTGGAAGTGCTAAAACAACTGTGTGAAAAAGACAATCTGAGTTTTTCACCAACAATTCATGGCTCTTGCATCATGACAATGCACCAGCTCACAAGGCACTGGCTGTGAGGGAGTTTTTAGCCAGTAAACAAATAACTGCATTGGAACACCCTCCCTACTGACCTGATCTGGCCCCCAATGACTTCTTTCTTTACCCCAAGATAAAGGAAATATTGAAAAAAGACATTTTGATGACACTCAGAGCATTAAGGGTAATAGGATGACAAGTCTGATGGCCGTTCCAGAAAAAGTTCCAAAATTGCTTTGAAGGGTGGACCAAGCACTGGTATTGGTGCATAGCTTCCCAAGGGGAATATTTTGAAGGTGACCATAGTGATATTCAGCAATGAGGATGTAGCACTTTTTCTAGGATGAGTTAGCGACCTTGATTGTCCAACCTCACATATATATATAATTCTTATATACTTCCTTAAAAACTGGCAAGAGATAAACCAGATAAATGTGTTTGAGAGATTATATGTTAACGTAGCAATTCTTTTATACACTCTTCTTAGTATCTATTTTACTATGTAGAGATTATGTATGTACACATCAGTAGATGTATATATACATCTATACATAGATATATATTCATATGACTTCTATAGAATCAGTTGCTACTCATTATTTCACCTGAAAAATATCACTTTTTTCCATTTGTGTTCTATATAAATTATTGTCCTTCAAACTGCACCATCAAATGCACCCTAGCAAAACATTTCCTGCTTGTGTTAACAAAATACATAAATTCAATAGCTCTCAGTCTCCGTGAATATGATATAAATGCAAACAGAATAATAATGCTGATAATAATCATTTATACCTGTGATGATATTTTTGTTTTGTTTTGCATGGAACAAATAGCATATGTTCTTAAAGGTCTTTACATGGTATATATCTCTTTCACAGCCATATCTCTCTATATAATTGCATTATTGAATTCATCATGCATTACTGTTGTAAAAACAAGCTTTCAGCATTTTTGGCAATCATAGTAACCTATTTATCAATTTTGCAACTTTTTTCTTTATACTTCCAAACGTTCTTTTCATGCTCATTTTAGGTATATTTTTTTAATTTGTTGATTGTATTGCTCATATAATATTCTTAAAAAGATGTTGATTTGAATTAGACTGATATTATTGTTAAAAATATGTTTTTCCCTAGAGAAACAAAATTTCTGCTTTTACTGTTTACATTAGGGAGTTTATGCTTTTTGGAATATAACAAAAAATGCTTTTACTTTCTATTAATAAGCCTAATTTCTGTAGAAGGTCTGCTTTAAGGTTGTTATTTTTGGTTGTTGTTCTGTTTCTGTTCATATGGTATCTCAAAGAATTATTGTATAAGCAGAAATGAACATACGCAGAATCTCTGTTCAAATGGTTGTAGAAAAGGAAAAATAATTTTTACTTCTTTTCCAAAGCATAACCAAAAATATTTTATAATACAAAGTTTACTGGAATACATAATTTAACCATACTATAAATGTAAATATTACTCAGTGTGTGTTTTTTCCAGATATTTTTTTCTAGATATCTTCATAGAAGGTATGATGAAGTGCTAAGGGATTTACATAAATCAAGAAGAGAAGGCGTTTCCTTCTTACACTATTAATTTCCTAGTCTAACAAAATTAGTTAGATGATGTGCAATTCACCTAGATTTTAAAATCCAAAATTTCATGTATAGTAGGAATGAGTCAGTGCCAATTCAATGGCACATAACACATGACAATGGGTATCCTGGCTTTTCTCCCAAGTCTAAAGTATTCTTTATTGCAAAGATGTGCATATTCTATTCAATTCCCCACTCTAGAGAATGATTTTAAGGTTTTTCTGAAATTCTGGGGGCAGATTGAAATAATCAAAACATAATTGTAAACATCAGATGGCCCTAATAGCAAATTTCTATTGATTGTGTCTGGCATACCTATTGTTTTATAGTTTAATTTGATTATGAAAAACATGCTGTACTTCAGGATTATTTCCTGTTCCTATGAAGACCAGGATATCTGTGTTGGGGATAATTGTAAGATTAAATTACAATTTCAGTGAAATCTTCATTATGATTTTATAATTGCTTTTTAAGGAGAGTGTGATGGCTTTAAACTGGTGTCTTTAAACTTTAAACTGATGAAGTAAATTTTTCAAAATTCCTCTTCTACATACTCTTTATTACTTATGGATTAAGTAGGCTGATCTTCTGATGATGCATATAATATGCCTATAATGCAACAACTTCAAAACTTTTTGCGATGTGAAATAATTTTCTATCATGGTCAATTATAATACATACACCCACTAGTTTAAACACCTTCATGAATAGTAAGTCAAAATAGATATCAGGTTTGACAATTTCTCTTCATTATTCTTTCAAAATAAAGTCGATTTCTAATTTCATACATGTGATGTCAATTTTTGTAAATTAGTCTGGTTACTGCTCATAAGTACAATGATATGAATTATATATATATATATATATATATATATATATATATATATACACACATAGATACATATATATGTATACATATTACATTATACTATACAATATATACTAAATTATATTATGTTTATATCAGGTACATAAAACACAAATGGTATATTGACTGAAAGCATACAAATCGGTAGATAATCAAGTGCCCACGTCTTTGAAGCACTATTTCTTCTGCAAGGACTACAGTTGAACTTTGCTATATATAGTTGTTAGCTTAGTGTTTTATGATCCAGATTTTAGTGTAAAATGAAAAATACTTTCAAATATTTATGGATGGATCCAAGCAGGAGCTAGGTAGAAATGCATCTGTGTTCCAGAATTCAGCTCTGTGAACTCTGTCATTGCCACACTCACTGCGCTCTAAAATATCACCTTCTCACTTGTAGAGAATTGCTTGCCCCCTTAATGCCAGAACATTTCCCTATCAATGAATTGCTTGCCCCCTAAATGCCAGGGCATTTCCCTTGCAATTCATTGCAAACCATCATATCTCCATAATTAATCTTCTGGGTGGCAAGCCCTCAGAATAATCTTTACCACTATAAAAAGGAGACTATTCTGTGTAATGTACATTTTGTTAGTTGTTAATGCAAAATATCATCAGATCATTTATTATATCTCCCAAATTGAGGCCACATTTTCGATGGCCTAACTTCTATGATATTTCATGTAGTGATATAACTTTTACAACACTCCACACCCAACATTAGAGTCAATTGTATTTCAGGTCTGTCTACTTGCTCCCCAAATTAATGACAATTTGATGATGCATGAGTTTTATGCTCTTTCATTCTTATACACTGTAGAAGCTTTCTCAGCAACTCTTTTCCACTCTCTGCATCTTCTGTTGTTAATTTCCTCATTTGCAGATTTTTTTTTTTCTACATTTCCTGCCCATACCCTGGAGCTTTGCTGATGAAATATTTTATTTTCCCCAATATTTCTTGAGAACTGTTACAGCACACTCTGACCAATCCTTCTATATTTCTTGCCCTTCTCTTTTCTTCTGTCAACACTCCAGTCCAATGTGCAGTCTTCAATCAGATTAATTTTTATCATAGTTCATATATACAAAGTTAGCTCAACTAACCAGCCTTCACTTAGACTGTGTTTGAAGCAACCTCACTTGTTTGTTTTGATGGTGACTTTTGCCTCATAACTGGACATCTTGTATGCTTAGTATAGTCCCATTTTCCAGAGTATGGTTTTCCAAGATTTATACTCAATCCATATTGTGTTATAAAATGACAGCAGGAAAACAAACCAACAGTAACAACAATCTATCTTTTTGTCAGAAGTTCTCAATTCTTAGCGTGCATAAGAATCACATCACCAGCTTGTTAAAAGATGCATATTCTATTTTTCACCCATAGGTATTCTGGTTGAATATGAGAGGTTAAAGATAAGGGACATACATTTTAAGAAAAACCCCAGTGTCCCAGTGTATTTTGCCATAGATGACCTGAGATAATGTAGCGATAGTAAAATGGCTATAGCTTCTGAGATTACTTATTTTTTTTTGGTCTTGAAATTATACTCAGTATTGTTATTGAAATCATTCCTATCATGTTTGGTCTACAAGGGGACTGGTAAAGACATTTTTATTTCAGTGTCCAGGGAATAAAATTCACTGATAAGAAGGGATAAATAAATTTAATTTAATCTTTCAATCGTAATCTAATTCCTTTAAAAACATTTTTATCCTAAGTCTTTTAAAAAGTATAAATATTTCATTCACTGTTTCAAAAGTATATTCTGGCTATCTTCTGTGACATTATTATCTTCTGTCCCTGAGCTAGCAACACACATAAGTACCTATCCCAGAATGCTTTATGTTGCTTTGACGACCAGTCAGAAAAAATGGTGCTGAAGGAAACCAACCAGTACAATGTTCCTAAAATACTTTCAGGTTTTTAATAGATAGAAATTGTTTTGTAAGTACTATGAATACATCCCCAGTCTCCTTCTTCAAATTAAAAATTTATTGAATAATTATCAAATGCAATATTGTGTTTTTATATTATTTTCTGTTATGTTTTTATTATGAATATCCCTAATTAATTATAATAACAATAGTCCACTTTTATTTTATGCATACTCCTGTAGGAAAACTTCCAAATAGACTATAAATTTCATGATAAAGGAAAATTCCCTATCCTGGTACCTATTAACATTATATGATATGGGAGTAACCCAACTTTAAAGTTTAGGGAATAAACACTCTCCCACCAACAATAATACAGTTGAGCAATGATCAAACTACCACCTCCTCTGACTCGTGGGAATTTAGTTCCTCTTTTAGGGTCCCTGCCTGTTATGTATCTAGGTGTTTACTAATGGCCAGCATGCTGCTCTGTCACTGTATTAAGATACTCTCTCCTAAGGTTCAGAAACAACACCAGTATGGTTACTGATTGGTTAAATGAGCTGCCCTGCTGGCCAGGTGTAAAAAGGGCATTAGTGGGAGGAAAGATTATTGAACGTCTCCCATGCACAGATACTGTGGCTAAAGAAACGTCTCTGTAGCAGCCAATGACCTGGTTTTGTGCTCAGCTGGATGCTCCACATTCACTTTGAGCCCCTGTCATGCGGGAGACCCTGCTTGCTGCGCCATGTGTCGTGCAGGGTGCCAGGCGGGGTTCCAGCTCTCCCTCCCCACCTAAGAATGCAGGATACGGTGAGGCCAAAAAGGAACACCCATGGAGCCATAGATGGGGGAGTCATATCACTATATATTCTCACTAGTGGCTGAGTTGGAGAAGCAGGAAACAGGAGCCACACAATTCTCAACCCTCACTGCTCCGCTTGCAGGCCCAGCCACCATCTTCTTGCTAGCCCCCATTTTCTACTAGTGTAGCCACAGCAGTTATATTAGTGGCCAATGGCTCACTGGTTACAGCTGACTGCCAACTAGCCACAGCTGATGGCCATCCAATCACAGTTGATGGCCATTTACTACCTGAGCCAACACCTTTCTATGTGAGGCCGAGAGCCTGGAAATTGCTTTCTGGGGCTCTGCCCCACAGCCCCTCAAATGTATTTATAGGGGAACATCTTTAACGTGGGAGGAATCTGATATTACCACCTTGTGGACTCAGAAATACCAGGTGATGACCCTGTCCATCCCAGGACTTACCCACTGCTCCCATTTCTCTTCGCCTTATGATGATTTTCACTGATGCTCATTCCTGTTCCTGGCTGTGTATCTGGTTTACTTTGGTCACTTGAAAATCAGAAAGGAGCACCCAGGAAGGCTCTGAGGGCTTGATCTACATCTTTCCCACTTCTCTGTGTCCACTTTCAATTCAACACAGTAATGCGATGTTTGTTTTCAGAAATAAAGAAAATGTTTTAAACCACAACTCACCAGGCACCTTGTTCAAGTGCATTTTCAGAATATATATTTTCCTAATTTACTATGTCGCTTCTATTCCATGATAACTTCCAAATTTATACTTTAATACCTATCATCCTGAGCAACATATGCTCATTTTTGTCTCCTATCCTTTTTCACTTTGCTGTGTACTGATTCCTCATACTAGTCTCCAGAATTTTCTCACAAATCACCTTCCAAACATGTTTCTCCATTTTTGTTTCCCATTTAGGATTCAACATGATCTCCTATCTCACAGAAATATTTCCTTTTTCTGTGTCTCACTCTTTTCTTTCAATTCCAGGACATCACTGTTACCCCAAAATGTGTTTCTTACCTATTCAAAGCATTCTTTCATTCTGTCTTTACTTCTTGTTCTAACCCTTATCATATCTTCCTCTGATCATTTAAATAGCATGAACATTCAAACATTTGCTCAGTCTGACTTTTTTTATCCTCTTATATCCTTTTTTATCTACATCTAGATAAAGTTTATTCACCCTTCAGGGTCAAAGTGAAATATCATGTCCAGTTGAAATATTCCTCCTGTTCTGTGTACCTAAGTAGAATAAAATATGCAACTCCGTATTTTGGTGCCAATAGAGCAACAGTTCTGTCTTTTTTTTTTTTCTTTCTTTTTTTTTTAAGACAGGAAAACAGATACAAGTGAAAGAAGCAAACAGGTACCATTTGGAAGGTGTTTATAATTAGTGCAAAGAATCATAGCTGCATACAAATCCACATAATGGTACAATGGGTGAGTTCGTTATTTATACGAGTGTATCCCACATTAAACCGTGAATTTCTTGAATTAGGTAAATTGCCCTTCATTTAAGTAACTATACCCCTAAAAGTATCAAAAACCCAAATAGAGTTCCAGGTTATTTTTTGTGCTATTATAATAGCATTAATACCAAGCTTTCCTGAATTCAGCCTGCCAGTTATACACATCCTAGAGGGCTCCCAAAGAAACACATACAAAGAAATCTAACAATGAAAATAAAGTATCATTTAATTTATAGCATTGACAATTACCAGTACTCATTTTCACTTTTGAAATTTGGACTGTTAGATAATCTAGACTCTGACTATGTTCAAACTACAAACTCCTTCTCCCAAAGTTAAGAGGAGCTCAGAAGAAGTGGACATAATCAGGCCTGGGCAAAGGTTAGGAGTGAAAAGTTCTCCTTCTCCTAGTGTTAATGGAGGTATGGCATTGAATTATGCTTTGCATCAATGTTTAGTACAGCCTAGAGATAGGTATATGAATAGATAATAGCTATTTTACAAACCCTATCAAAATCATAGATTAAGACACTGACAGTCATTCACAGTATCTAGTTTTTTTCTTCTTTGTCTTTAAATTATTCCCAATAATGAGTAAAGCTTTTGAGCTTTTCGTGTCTTTGAAGGATAATCAAGATACTTTAATTGTATGACATTTCATTGAAATATTGCAGCATGGAGTACAGCTGTCAAAATGACATTTAAAAATTTCTGAGTGAAGGCTACTAAAAAAAGAATGTTTTTAGAATATTTTACATAAAACAGCATACTAATGTAGGAAAATCATTGCTGCTTCTGTGGATGTGTCTAAATATTCTGTGGGATGATTTTAATGTTTGAACAGATTCTTATAATTAAAATAATACTTATGAGTATTCACAATAACAAAATTCACAGAGACAATATTACATAGAAGGAGAATGCTATGAGGAACATCTATTATCCTATGACAAGCAGTTTTGAAATATGACAATTGAATCAATTTTTAAGTTGCTTGTTATAAATAATTAGGATGTCCTGAATAAATATAAATCATAAAATGGGTTTACCATGAGAAAAAATAAAATTATATGATTTGAGATTATATCCGATATCGTCCAGGCATCGGAATTTCTTGGTCCTCACTTTCTTCATTTTGATCAGACCAGTTAAAAAAAAAAGCTATTCTGACTAGAATAATTATGTTAAGAAGTGAAATACTTTTTTGAGAAATTCAACCACAAGAGCACTAAGTTTTAAATCTGATGTGTAAAATGAAACTTGTACTTGTTCATCAAACTCTGAAAGCATGCACAGTATTTCGAACTCATTAAGTTAATAATAGATAGTACACTGTACACCTTAAACTAATATAAAACAATACTGCATGTCAACTATAATTTAAAAAGATATGTAACCACAGAATACAAAGTACAGTATAAGGAATGCAGTCAATGGTATTGTAACAGTTATGTACAGTGCCAGATGGGTAGTAGAATTCTTGGCATTATCATTTTGTGACGTGTGTAATTATGTAATCACTATGTTGTTTTCTATACATAATAAAAAATGTTATTGAAAATAAGACCTTCAATATTAACTTGCTATTTATTTCATTGCCAAGTACAGACATCCGTCTACATTTCTGCAGTTTCTCCCTAAAACTGTTCCTCCAGAAGCAAATAGCCCACTCTAATATACTGTGGCCTTCTAGCACTAAAATTCAAATTGTGTATCATACTCAGTTGGGCTCTTTGTAATCTGACCTGTTCCTTCGACATCACCTCTTACATCTCTCCTCATTCGTTTTCCAGCTATCACACCGGACTTATTTCTGCTCCTCAAACACACTGAGCATTTCCTCACCTCACAATTATTTTGACTGTACTGCTGTCAACACTTTGTATAGCTTGTTCCTTGACATCAGATAAGTTTTAGTTCAAATGTCATTTTCACAGAAAGGGCTTTACTGACACAACTATCTGAAGACGCTTCCTAACCATCAAAATTCCCAAGTCAGAATTTCATCTTCATATTATTTATTTTCCTTTATACATTTACTGTTTGGGAAATTATTGGATTCATGTTTATTTACTTAGTAGTTTGTCTGAATCTTCCTATAGACTGGACATAACACAAAGGCATACACTTTCAATTGTTCTCTTTTGTCTCCTCAGTATTGCAACAGATATTGGAATATGAAAAGTTAACACACACTCACACACACACCAGCTTTTTTTTTTTTTTTTTTATGGAAAACCTTGTACTAGTTTATACATGTATGACAGAGGGAAGAAAATGGTAACAATTCCTTTCCTATAACTAATACAGGAACTTACTACCAGAAATGATTATTTATTGACTATGAAGTTGCAGTTGGAAGGAATCTACTAGGAGAAAATCATAGTTATCATTTATTGTCCGCTTCTTTTGCCAGGTATTATGTGTTTTGTATTCACTTACTTACAGAATCAATTCAATGAAACAATGAAATACGGTGAAATTTTTAAAATTTCAATTTTAAAGATGGGGAAATGGATAATTAAAGAAGTTTCTTTATGGTTATACTGATAGTAACTAAAGGAGATAAAATTCAAATCCAGGTAGTCTAATTCTAGATTTTACAAGATTGCATTTTATAAGATTTATAAGAGGTATTATACTGTCATTCCACAAAAACTAAAGTCACTAATAACAGCTTGAAAGGCTTGGAATATTCAAAACAGTCAATACTTTCCTACAGGGGCTTTGTCTTGTAAACTAGAAAATAGAGCATATTTTAAAATATATAAACATATGTAAGAATGTGTGTCTGTATCTGTTTTTTTTTTGGTATTCCCTTTTTTGGTCTCATGCTATAAAACGACATCCAGAGCCATGTAGAACATGCCTTACTTCTGGTTACTCAGAAATACCTCTATTGTACAAAGTTTCCTTATTTTGACATGATGTTTTCATTTTGCCATCTTGAAATATGATGAACCAATCCCAACCATGTGTCTTTTTTATACAGAATTGTAAAACTTCAGTAGGGTGGCACAAATACAGTCCTCTTAGCTTTTATGGCAAGAAAACAAATGGTCCAAGTCCAGCTCATTACACTACCAACTACTCTACTTCCTTTCAAGGATTTCTCATTTCTCAACTGGGAGTTGAGGTCTGGTAGAAAAGATAGAGCTTAGATTTGAGAAAAATAAAAAGGCACATTTGATGAATTGCCTACTATGAGTGAAGTCTTGAAAGACCAGGTATAGATGACAGAAAAAAGACAAATATAAATAAAGACACAAATAAAACAGTATACTTAGATTACCATTTGTACCAAGTAATATGGAAGGTCAGTTCCAAAGGTAAGCTGAAAACAAACAAAA
Organism: Rhinolophus sinicus; assembly: GCF_036562045.2. Lineage (NCBI taxonomy): Eukaryota > Metazoa > Chordata > Mammalia > Chiroptera > Rhinolophidae > Rhinolophus > Rhinolophus sinicus. The sequence goes on along the minus strand of NC_133751.1, from coordinate 82,924,876 downwards.
GGTACATTTAAGGATTCTGCGTGCGTGTGTGTGTGTGAGTTTGTATGTCTGCGTGTGTGTTTTCAGGCACATGTCTCTACTATTAATCATTCTGAAAAACATTTTTTTTTTTTTTACTAATTGAGCTATTCATTTGTTTTCCTTGAGCAAAAATAGAAATAAAATAGAGAACTTGAGTCACACTTAGATTGTTGGATTAGTTGAAAAACTCCATAATAAGGTTTTAAAGGGGTTTATATTGATGTTTATATTTATCTAAGAAGTAAAATATTACATATTATTTGATAACATTTTTCTAAAATAAAATACAGTGAAAAATTTGCATAAAAGCCATAAATTAAGAGATTGTAGGAAAAAATATTTCAGGTAGCAGAACAATGGATGTACAACCATGGTATTAATATGTATGAAAAACGGATTAAATGATCAATTTGAATTTGTCACATTCTCTCACTAGAAATTTACCCTGTGTTAATTAAAAAAGATCAAAGCAAGGTCACTTTGGTATTTTCCGATAATGAAGAGAAACATTACGGAGAAAAGAGAACAAAGTAAGATACAAAATGTCAGTGGGAATAAAAAGTAGTAAATTAGTGCCATGGGAAATCACAAAGTTTTGCAATTAATTTCAAAGAAAATATTCTGCTCTATCTCCTGGGAGGACATATTAAAATTTAGAATTGTGTAAAGGGTATATGACTAACTTGGTCATTGTGTCTTTTAAGTCTTCTTTTGGTTGTGGCAGTTTGTCAGACTTTCCTTGCTTTGATAACGTTGAAAATTTTTGTAAGTCATGGTAAGATATTACTGTAGAATGTCCCTCAACTGAAATTTGTTTGGTGTTTTTCTGGGATTATGGGTTTGGAGGAATACTACCACAGAGGTAGTGCCATCCTGATCACCTCATATCAGGAAATATATTATTATATAAATATAATAATATAATATTTCCTGATATGATCACCTCATATCAGGAAATATAATAATATATTATTAACAAGATATCACTTTTTGTGTTGACTCTGATCAAATTCCTGATATAGTGGTTGTTTGGTTTCTACCTTACTACACTGCATTTTTAAAAGAAAGTCAATATGTGTTGCCTACTGACTTTCTCCTTACAATACTTAAGTGAGAAGTTATAAATGTAGTATAAGCAAAATTATACAATATACATTCTTTTCATACTGGTATCTTTTACATCACGTTTTGCATTTAAGATTTACTAATGGTTTTGTGTGTCGTGATAGAACACATCTTTTTAGTAACTTAGTAGTATAAACTTGTATGGATAAACATAGTTTATTTGCTCATTCAACTATTGAACATTTTCGTTGGCTTCTAGTTTTTGTCAATTGTGAATAAATCTGCTATGATCATTCGCTTATAAATTTTTGTATGGGCATAAATTTTCAGGTCAACTGGTTGAATACCTGGAATGTGATTGTTCCATTGTGTGCCAAGACTATGTTTAACAGTTTTAAAAAAAAACTGCCAAATTGTCATCCAAAGAACTTGTACTATTTCTATCCCCACCAGAGGTGAATGAGGGTTCCTGTGCTCTGCACGTTCACCACCAGTTGGTATTGTGAGATATTTTGGATTTTAGACATTTTGATATGCCAGTAATGATATCTCATTGTTGTTTTAATCTGTAGTTCCCTAATGAAAAATTATGCTGGGTATTTTTTCACATGCTAACATACCATCTATACACAGGCATACCTTGGAGATAATCATGGGTTTGGTTCCAGACCATCACTATAAAAAATTAACTAATAATCTGAGACTCAATTATGTACATGCCTTTTTAAATTTCACAAAAAAATGCTTTATTTCATTATTCTGAAAACTTTTAGGATAATTTATTTTCTCTAAAGTTATTGAGAAAGATTAAATTTGCCCTAATTGACTATACAGTGATTTTAAATGATCAATTTGCTATTGTCTGTGTTAAATAATCTTTTCTGTGATTGGTGCAATAGCACACACTTAAGAATTATTTTTTTTTATAAATTATCCCATTATAATAAATAAGGTATACCTACTTGAGGATTTTTTTCCTGCAATTATCCCTTCATTCTTCTGCATTATCTTATTACTTATATGAATATTCAATCGTGCTATATCTTCATCTTTAATAATTACATAACAGATTCAATTTCTTCTCAGCTCCTATACTATTTATGACCCTTTTTACTTCTAAAATTATTTGTCTTCTATTGCTCTCTTTCTTTTTTAATCAATGCGACCAGAGGTTTTTGTTTTTTTTAACTTCATTAGTATTTTCAAATAATCCATTTAGGATGGGTTGATCCTCCCTAAGTGCTCCTTTGTTTACTTATATTATTAATTTCTGCTTTTATCTGTATTATTTCCTCTTACTACTTTTGACTTTTTCTATTACTTCATTTCTAGATAAATAACATGAATATTTTTCAGTCTTTTTTCTTTCTACTCTAAATATTAGCTGTTAGAATTTTTCTGCTATAGCTTTATCTCACAATCTTTGATATGTTATAATACTATCATTTTTCATTTCTTAGTCATTCTTATTTCCACAGAATTTCTTCTCTTTTTTTATACATGTTAGTTATTATACTGCTATATAGTGTCCAAAAGTATACTTTTAGGGGAGCTATTATTATTATTATTATTATTATTATTATTACGCATTTCTCATTTAATTGTATTTTGGTCAAAATATAATTTTTAATGTTAACAATCAATAATAAAATTCTTTAGAATTTTTTCTGGCTCTTGGTCAAGTGTAGGGCCTATTTATTAGTTTGTTTGTTTATTTATAATATTTAAGTAGTGCATGGAGATGGCTTCTTTCCTTAAGCCTCATGAACCAATTCCTGCCAGCTTCAGTCTTTTCTTCTGCAGTTTCCTCACCTCTCTCATCCTTCCTAGAATTGAAGAGAATTAGAACCTTGCTCTGGATTAAGCTGTGGCTTAAAGAAATGTTAAGGCTGATTTGATCTCCTATCCAGACCATTAAAACTTTCTCTATATCAGCAATAAGGCCGTTTTGCTTTCTTATACATGGATTAACTGGAATAGCACTTTTAATTCCCTTCAAGAACTTTTCCTTTGCATTGGCAACTTGGCTAAATGTTTGGTACAACTTGCCTAGTTTTTAGAACACCTTGACTTTTGTCATGCCTTCATTACTAAGCTTAATTATTTCTAGTTTATTTTTTAAATTTAAAATGAGAGATATGTGACTCTTCCTTACATTTGAACACTTAGATTGCATTGTAGCATTATTAATTCACCTAATTTCAATATTCTCGTGTCTCAGGAAATAGAGCGGCCAAAGGAGAGGAAGAGAGATAGGGTAGGAGCTGGTCAATGGAGCCTTCAGAACACACACAACATTTAACGATTAAGTTCACTCATTGTGACACCCCAAAACAATTAGAGTAGTAACATCAAATATCACTAATCACAGATAACCATAACAAATACCATAATTTAAAAGTTTCAAACATCACAACTTAGTAAATTAAGCTTGGAATATCAATAATCCCTGTGAAGGTAATCACTATGCATACACTAAATCAGGCTATACTTTCAGAAACAAAAAGACAAATCATTCTTTGTTAACTTTTTCTCATTGGTTATTATTTATCCTTCCATTAAATCGCTAGTGGTTAAAAATGGTCAAAGTGGATAAACATTATTTAAAAGCTTGTTTAAAATTCCTAAATTTTCTTCATGAATGTAACAATTTATACTCATAATGACAATGACTGAGCAAGCCTGTATTCCCACACTTTTTTCAGCATTGAGATATTGTCAATATATATAAACTGCACATATTTTGAAATATGTAAACACCTGTGGAACTATCAACTCATAAACTAACAAGCATATATATATCCCATGAGTTTTCTCTTGCCCCTTTGAAATTCAACCTTCCTTCCCCTCCCCTCATCATCCCCAATTATTACTAAGCCTTCTACACTCTAAATTAGATTACATTTTTGATAATTTTGTATAAAGACAATGAAAATATAGGTAGTATTTTTGGTATGGCTCTTTTCACACATGACTATTTTGAGATTTATGCATGTTTTATGTAACAGTAAGTGATTCATTTTTTATTGCTAAGTAATATTTCTTTTTGTGGTGTACCATGGTTTGTTAATCTGTTCATATACTGATGAACATGAAGATTCTCTACAGTTGGGTCTGTTACAGCTAAAGCTGCTGTAAATATTTTAGTCAAGTCTTTGCATTGATATGTGCATTCTTTTTTCATGCATAAATGAGTGGAATGAATAGCCATATGGTGGGTGTATTTTTTCTATCTCTAACTTATTAAGAAACAAGAAAAATGCTTTCCAAAGTGTACATTTTACCTTACAACCAGTAATGTATACGAGGTCCAGTTTCTCCACATCTTCACATATAATTGATGTATTATTATTATTTTTTTTAATTTTAGCTATTCTAGGGAATGTGTCTTGTACCTCAATGCAGTTTTAATATGCATACCCTAATGTCTAATGAAGTTGAGTGTTTCTTCACATACCTATTTCCCACCTATATATCTTCTTTGATAAAGCATCTGTTCAAATCATTTGCGCATTTTTCGACTAGATTGACTTCATTTCTTTGAATTGTAAGAATTCTTTATGTATTGTGGATGTAAACCTGTTGTGAAATGTATGTTTTGCAGTATTTTTAATTTGATGTATCCAGTTTATTAATTATTTCTATTATGGTTCATAATTTTTGTCCTGTATTCAAGAACTTTCTACAAACCAATTTCACCAAGACTTTTCCTCTATTTTCTTCAGTAATTTTTTAGAGATTTAGCTCTTGTGTTTAGCTCTGTAATCCATTTTGGGTTTATTTTTGTGTATGATGTGAGAGAAGGGTGTTACTCAGTGTTTATTCAATTGATTCAGCACTCTTTCTTAAAAAGACTATTCTTTTGCAAATGAATTGTTTTGGGCACCTTTGTTGATTAAGTGATCATATATTTTTACGGGTCTGTTTAAAAATATCTATTACATTTATTGATCTATCTGTGTACTTTTATGCCAACAGCATGCTCTCTTAATTATTATAGCTTTATAATAAGCCTTAACAATAGGTAGTGCAAGTCCTCAACTTTTGTTCCTCTATTTCATACTTGCTCTGGCAGTGTTAGGTGCTTTGTATTTTCTATAATTTTTGGAATCACTTTGCTAATTTCTACAAAATCCTGCTAAGCTATTGACTGGAGGTGACTTGAATCAAGAGATCATTTCTTGAGATGCTAGACATCTTAACAAAAATGAGATTTTCAATTCATAAACATGATCTAGTTCTCCATAAATTTGAGTCTTTTAAATTTTTATCACCAATGATTTTATTTACTAGGATATAGGACTTGCATATGTTTGTTCAAATTTATTCTTATGTATGTCACATTTTGGATATCATAATATGTTTTGATCATAGGACGGATTCATGACATTCAGTCATTCACCATTTATAGTGAAGTGAGCTCCAAATATTTTCTGGATGATTTTGGTAAGAATGAGTGTTGCATGTTTATATATTCATTGTCCACTGAGGGGTTTTGTTAAGCATTACTCTTGGATATTATCAAATACTTCTTTAGGTTCTATTGAAGTAATCTTTTTATGTTTTTATTTTTTCTCTGTATGTTAAATTTTATGAATTAATGTTTCCAATATTAAACCAGACTTACATTTCTGGTCTGAAACAAAATCGATTATGATGTATTCTAAATTTATATATATATATCTGAAGTGAACGTAATAATATTTCATTAAAAATGCTTGCTTTTCTGATCATGAAGATTTGGTACGTAAGTTTTGGTTTTCCTTCCCCTTTAATGTCTTTTCTGGTAATGCTGGCCTCATAACATGAACCAGGAAGTGTTTTTTCCTCTTCAATTTCCTGTGGAAGTTTGTTTAGAATTTGTATTATTTCTTCCTTAAATATTTCACGGAATTCACAAGTGAAGCAATTTTTGTGGGGAGACTTTCAACTAGAAATCCAATACCTTTCATAGAAGATTATCATGTTTTCATAAGTGAGCTTTATTAGTTTATGTTGTTCATGGAACTTATAGACATACTCTGAGTTGTGAAATTAATTGGCGTAAAGGTGTCCATGATAATCCTTTATAATTATTTTAATGTCTATAATGCCTTTGATCATTCATTCTATAAATATTTGTCTCTTCTCCTTTATAAAAAAAATACAACATTTTATCAATTTTATTGCTACTTTTTAAAGACATAACTTTTGATTTTATTGATTTTCTTTTTCTTTTTAATGAACTGATTTCTGATTTTTCATTACTATTTTTCTCCATATGCTTATATTGATTTAAATTGCATTTTAAATAATTTCTTTAGGTGGAAGCTTAGGTGATTAATATGAGACCTTTCTTTTCTTATAGGGACATTTCTTGCTATAAAGTTTAGTGTAAGTACTACTTCAGATGTGTCAGATGAATTTGATGTCATCTTTTCATCTTAAATTAGTTCTAACTTGTTTTTAATTACTTTTCATATATATTCTCTAATCCATTATTATTTTGTTAATTGGTTTCCAAATATTTGGAAATTTTTCATATTTCTGTATTGATTTTTTACTCTATTTGTAGTCAGAGAACAACCTATTTATGATTCAAATCCTTTTAAATTTATTGAAACTTGTTTCATGGACCAGAATATGGTCTATCTTGGTAAACATTATAAGTAAATAGAAAAATAATATATATTTTGTTGATTTTGGTTAAAATGTTCTGTAATTATCTATTATGTTAAATAAGCATTATTCAAGTCTTCTATACCCTTAATGATTTTTTGCGTACTTGTTCAATTACTTATTGAAAAAGAGGTATGAGAGTGTGGAACCATAATTTGATTTTACCTGTTTCTCTTGGCATTTTTATAATGTTTGGTTCAGAATGTTGAAACTCTGTTATTAGGTGCACAAATATTTATGAGATTTTTATGTTCTATCAGAATTTACTCTTTTATTATTATAAAATGATCTTCTTTATCCCTGGTAGCCCTCTTTCTTCCAAAATCTACTTTGTCTGATGTTAACATACCACTACAGCTTTCTTTTGATTCTGTGGACATTATATATTTTTCCCATTATTTTTATTTAGATTCATTTGTGTTTTAGATTGAAAATCTTTATACTTTAGGCAGAATATAGTTGTAGCTGTTTCTTTTATAATCTAATCTGATAATTTCCTCTTAACTATACTTAGTCTTTAGAATATTTACATTTAATATGATTATCCATATAGCTGTGTTTAAAGCTAATATATTGTCATTTGTTTTCTATCTGCCCCATCTATTATTTGTTTTCTTTTCACTATTTACCATTATTTTTATTAATAAAGTATCCTTTATTTTTATTTAAATCTTTTGTTGATTTATTAACTACAGCTATTTTTAGATTTACTGAATAATTACAGTTAATAGAAAGTCCCCATATGCAGTACATCTAATTTGTTCTATTATTTTCTCTTGAAACTTTTTCTTTTTTATTACTTTCAGGTGTATAAAACAGTGTAATAGTTAGTTACACATTTATACCCCTCACAATGTGATAACCCCCTCCCCCAATCTACTACTTCTCTGACATCGTATATAGCTGTTACAATTCCACTGACTCTATTCCTTATGTTGTACTCCATATCCTGTGAATAATATGTACATAATATATAATTATAGTTGACATTAATTATTATTCAGCTTCAGGTGTACACTGCAGTGATCAGGCACTCACACTGTCCATGAACTGGTCTCCCTAATAAGACAAGTGTCCATCAAATACCCTACAAAAGCTTTACAACATTATTGATTATATTCCCCAAACTGTCTTTCATATCCCCGTGGCAATTTTGTTCTTACCAATTATGCTTTCTAATCCCCAAACTTCTCCCTCATCCCCACCCCCACCCCACCTAGAAACCCTAAGTTTTTCCTCTCTAGCTCTGAGATGTTTCTCATTAGTTTGTTCATTTATTCTATTCTTTAGATTCCAGACTTATTTTACCCATGGCATGTTTAAAAGTATGTTGTATAACTCCAAATAGTTTGTTATTTTTCCAGCTATCTTTCTGTTATTGATTTCTACTTGAATTCCATTGTAGTCTGAAAATATATTTTGTAAGATTTCTGATTTTTTTAAATTGATTTAGATGTGTTTATGGCCCAGAATGGTCTATCTTGGTAAATGTTCTATGTGAGCTCAAGAAGAATGTGCATTCTTCTGTGGTTGGATAAAGTAGCCTATAAATGTCAATTAGGTCTAGATGATTTATGATGCTGTTCAGTTCAACTATATTCTTACTGATTTTCTGCCTGCTGGATCTATCATTTATATTATGAAGAGTTGTGAAGCCTCTAACTTTGATAGTGGATTTCTTCATTTCTCCTGGTAAATCTATCAGTTTTTGTCTCACATATTTTGGCACACTGATGTTTGGTGCATATATCCGAATGATTGTTATGTCTTATTGAAGAATTGACCTTTTTATCATATGCAATGCCCATCTTTGTCCTTGAAAACTCCTCTTGTTCTGAATCTGCTTTAGTTGAAATTAGTATAGCTACTCTAAATTTCCTTCGTAATGTTTGCATGAAATGTCTTTCTTCATTCTTTTATTTTTAATATACGTCTTTATACATAAAATGGGTTTCCTCTAGACAACATGTTTTTTTTCCACTCTGAAAGTCTCTGTCTTTTAATTGTATTTAAAACAATCACACTTAAAGTAATTATTACTATAACTAAATCAATATCTACCTTCTCCACAATTATTTTCTATTTGTTGTACTTGTTCATTTTTTTCTATTTCATCCGCCCCATTCTTTCTGCCTTCTCTGGCTTTGGTTAAATATTTTATATGATTTCATTCTCTCTCCTCTCTTGGCATATCTACTGTACTTCTTCATAAAAATTTTTGTTTCTGTGGTAGCCATAGTGTATTCAATATACATTTACGACTAATCTAAATCGTCTTTCAAATAGTATTATACTGTCTCTTGGATAATTAATTTACCTTATAATGACTGTTCCATCCTTTATAACATTGTATTCATTTCACTTATGTAGTATAATCACAAAATACATTGTTGTTATTATTATTTTGAAATGATCTATTATGTTAGTTAAGAATAAGAAAAATTAACTTTCACTTACTCCATTACTCACGATCTGTCTTTTTTATATAGATCTGAGGTTCTGGCCTATATAATTTCTTCTTCTTGAAAAACTCATTTTAACATTTATCAGCAGGTCTATTGATAAAATCTTTATTTGTTTCTCACTTACAAAGGATAATTCTGCTAGATATAGAATTGTATGCTGGTGTTTCCTTATCTTTCAACATATTAAATATTTCACTCCTTTCTCTTTTCTCTTACCTGATTTCTGATGATATGTCTATTATAATTTCTGTCTTTATTCCTCTATAGATTATGTGTGTTTTCTGCTCTGGCTTTATTTACAATTTTCTCTTTGTTTCTGTTTTTCTGAAGTTTAAATATAATAGGCCTAAGGGTAGTTTTTTTTGTATTTGTCCTGATTGATATTCTCTCTTAGTTCCCTGGATTTGTGGTTTGTTGGCTGACATTATTTTTAAAAACTTTTCCATTATTACTTTGCCATTATTTCTTCAAGTATATCTTCAGTTCCTTTCATCTTTCATCTTCTTCTGGCAATATAATTATACTTACATTACTCTTTAAATTTTTTTCCACAGTTCTTGAATATTCTGATCTGGTTTTATTTTTGTTTTTGTTTTTTAATTCTTTTTTTTTTTTCTTTTTGCATTTCAGTGTTGGAAATTTCCATTGACTTATCTTCAACTCACTGATATTTTCCTCATCTATTCCAAGCTACTAATTAGACTGTCAAAGGCATTCTTCATTGCTATTACCTTGTTTTTTAATTTCTTACATTTTCTTTCTTCCTTTCTTAGAGAAAATATTTTTTCTGTAAACATTAGCATTCTGTTCTTTTATATTGTTGACTTTTTCAACTGGCCTATTTAACGTATTATTCATATTTATTATACATTCTGTCTGATAATTTTGGAATCTATATCACAACTGAATCTATTTTTGATGCTTGCCTTGTTTCTTTGTATTGTTTTTGCCTTATGTTTTAATACGCATTGTAATTTTTTCTTTAAAGTCAGATATACTCTATTGGTAATAGGGACTGATGTAAATAGGCGTTTCTTGTGAGGTTTTATGTTAATCTGCCTAGAGTTGAGTTACTGACTAGGAGGCATGTTTTATGTTTGATATACCTGTAGATGTCTGAGGCTTCATACCCCTTTAGTGCCCTCATTTGGTGTCCCTTGTTGTTGTTTTGGGTTTTTAAGAACTATTTCTAAGATAGAGTCAACACCTTATGGCTTTTTAACCTGTAATCCACTATTTTCATACAGAAATCACAGGTTTAAGGGCCTACTCTCCTCGAACATTAGCTCAACTTAACTAATTATATCTGCAAAGACCTTACTTTCAAATAAGTTTACATTCTGAAGGTGAGCAAATAACTTCACCTAACTGGAGGTTAGGTCTTCAACATATAAATTTTGAAAGGATACAATTCAACCTAAAACACTAACTAAATAAGGCTAATATTAATAAGTAATTTCATATAATATATTTTCAAAATGTACAATTTGTTTTTCTCAAATGCTTTTTTGATAATGAAAACTTGCTGTTACATTTTTTTAACTATCATGAAAAACAAGTTACTCGGATTACATAACAATTAATTTCTAAAGTAATTAAAATATTATAATATTACATCACTGATATAAAAAGGCAAAAGAAAATAATGGATCATGATTATGAGCTATGTTTAAATATAAAGAAATCAAGCAATCTTGTTGATGTGCATAATTTTCTGACAATTTTACTATTGTGCACTTTGCATCCAATACCTCACTAGAAGATCTACTTTCCTTTATTATAATGGAACACAAGTCTTAGGAGAAAACTAAAAGAAAGTAAATTGTATATTTATTTACATATATTTGTATATATGTATGATATCCTAAATTAAGGAAATGAGGGAAAGAAAAAAGACTTGCCATTTTTCTCTATATCATCAGAATTGCTTGAAAAAGTATGAATTCACATCTCCATTATTTTATGAATATCAGTTTTACAGAATTACAGTTTTCACAATTAATAATTTAATACACTCTATTGTTGTTTTATAGCTATCTTTTGTAATTATGTAAATTTGCAACAGTTTATAAAATAGTAAATGTAGAACGATGTCAGAAACATGACAGCATGAGGGGTCTCCCTTGATCTCTCCACCAGAAGTTACAACAAGTTGAACAGCTATAATTCAACAAAGGATTCCATGCCCAACACCCAAACATGTTTGAGAAACCTGTGCAATGAAACATCTGAAGGTGGGCAAATTGGGTGAACAGGAGAGGAGCGAAGGGAGAAGAGCAGAGATGGGTGCTATGGACACAGAACAGAGCACCCGGCAGATCCCAGGAAAAGAGAGGATTCAGGCTGTGGGTGCACTCGCTGTGGCCCCCGCATTCCTGTCTGAGTGATCATCATATAATATGGCTGAAACCAGCCATCAGAGCCAGAGACCTTGGGGCAGACACCAAATACCAAAGTGCATATTAGCTGGAGGCCTTGTAGCTCTCACTGGCAAGCAAAAAACAAAGCCACGGATCCCAGCTGCCTCCCCCAACCTTCTCAGAGTTAGCATTGGGCCCCAGGAAAAAAAAACAAACAAAAAAAAAACTATAGCAGTGAGTATTGAGTTAATGATCAGAGTATCTAAAGCCCTGAGAATTTGCAAGACAGTTCTTTAGCAGCAGATGCACACTGCAGCTAATCCCAGTGACAAGGATGAAGACATAGAGGCAAGGCAACTGAGGTCTGGAAGTTGCCATTACTGCAAAGAGAACAAAGGCATAAACACACCAGCAGCATCTCTAAGCCAACCCCACCCCCACCTTTTGTGGCTGCTTCCCACTGGGTCACCTGGGAAGCTCAGGCATCATAGCACTGAATCTGGCTGTAGGGGCAGCACTGGTATTTCAAGGAATCAAAACCCCATCATCCACCATATTTTCCCATGAGGGTGGTGCCCTGAGACTGAGGTGACCTGGTCCCAGTGCAGAAACCCACCTCCCCAGGGAATACAAGGCATGTTCCACTTTAAGAAGCCAGAACAGTGCAACAGGAAAAAAAAAAAAAAAAAAAAAAGCTCCAATTCCACCTACTTGAAGAAACAAATGAAAGACCTCATCTTATCAATCGGCTGCAGAGGTCATTCCCATAAATGCCTAAGCAGAAAAATAATCCATCAAATTCAATGAACAACCAAGGTAAATGCAGCTCAGAAAGAAAATGAAAAGTCTCCAGGAAATAAACTGAAGACATGGAAATATGTGACTTAAATGACAGAGAATTCAAGATTGCAGTTCTGAAAAAAACTCAATGTGATTCAAGAATACTTAGACAATTTACTGAACTCAGAAAAAAATCCATGAACAAAATGAATAGTTTAACAAAGAGATTAAAATTATGAGAATAGAATCAAATAGAAATTCTGGAGCTGATGAACTCAATAAAAGACACAAAGAATGAAATAGCAAACTTATAAAAATAGAGCTAACCAGATGGAGAAAAATAATTAGCGATGTTGAAGATAAAATCTGAAATATATGAAGATGGATGAAGAGAGAAACTTGAAAGTTAAATGATAGAACTTTACAAAAACTATCCAACTCCATCAGAAATAGCAATATAAGAATAGTGGGTATATCAGAAGGAGAAGAGAGGGAGAAGGTAACAGAGATGCTATTCAAAAAAATAGTTGACGAGAACTTCCCAAACCTATGGAAAGAACAGGATCCTCAAATCCAAGAAGCAAACAGAACACCTAATTATCTGTATCTGAAAAGGCCTTCTCAAAGGCACATTATATTGAAGCTGTTATGTTAATAACAAAGAAAGAATTCTCAAGGCAGCCAGTGAAAAGAAGATGGTAACCTATAAAGGAAAGCTCATGAGATTATCACCAGATTTTTCAGCAGAAACACTAAAAACTAGGAGGGGTGGATAGAATCAAACATTCAAACTATCGAAAGAGAGAAATTACCATCCAACAATAAAATATATAGAAAAGCTATTCTTTAGATATGAAGGAGTAATAAAGACCTTTCCAGATATATGGAAGCTGAGGAAATGTTCCACCATGAGGTCTGCATTACAGGAAATACCTAAGAAGGTTATTCTACCAAAACAAAATGACAAAAGGAAAAAAAAAAAAAAAAACCTATAAGTAAAATGAATAACAGACAGACAGAAGTGGAATTGTCAACCCGTATTCAGAATCGGGCATTATACACTTAAATATAACATAAAGGTTAAAGGAAGTAAAAACATAAAAAGAAAAAAGAGAAAACAATTGTTACTGCAACTTGAAAACGAACTTACAGCATAAATAGGAATAATTTGTGACACCAAAAATATAAAAGGTGAAGGGATAAAGTTTGAATTTTCAAACTGGAATGGAGATAAGATGCATGAAGAAGAAAAAGAACCACTATATGTATTAAACTTTGTTTTACATAAACTTAATGGCAACCACACACAAAAAAAATCCAGAACTGAGACACGTAACATAAAAAAAAGTGGAAACAAGAAAACATCATAGAATACCACTAAACTAAAATAACAGATAGAAACACAAAAGCAAAGAAATAATGGGACACCAAGCTACCAGAAAACAAATATAAAAATGGCTAGAGGAAATCCTCATATATCAATAATCACCCTAAATGTAAACAGACTGAACTCACTAATATAAAGGCACAGAGTAGCAGATTGGATCAAAAAACAAAACCCAACCATGTGCTGCCTTCAAGAGACACATCTCAGTTGCAAGGACAAACATAGCCCTAAAGTGAAAGGGTGGAAAATGATACTCCAAGCAAATAGCATCCAGAGAAGAGTGGGTATAGCTATACTTATATCTGACAAAATAGACTGAAAGATAAAAAAGATAACAAGAGACAAAGATATGATAAAGGGGAAAATACATCAACAAGATATAACACTTTTCAATATATACACTCCCAATGAGGGAGCACCAAAATATATAAAGCAATTACTAACAGAACTAATGGGAGAAGTTGACAAAAACAGAGTTATAGTAGGGGACCTAAGTACAATATTGACAGCTATGGATAAATCGTCCAAACAGAAAATCAATTAGAAAATATCAGCCATAAATGCCACCTTAGAGTCAGAACGACAGGTTATACATTATTTTCTAGTACACAAGGAATGCTCTATAGGATAGATCGTATGTTGGGACATAAAACTAGTCTCAATAAATTTAAGAAGACTGAAATCATACCAAACATATTATCTAACCACAGAACTTTGAAATTGGGGATCAACTAAAAAAAAAGTGTAAAAACCACAAATGTGTGGAGATTAAACAACATTCTACTAAAGACAGACTGGGTCAAAGAAGAAATAAAAGGAGAGATCAAAGATACATAGAAACAAATTAGAATAAATATATAACATAGCAAAGCTTTTGGGATATTGCAAAAGCAGTAATAAGAGGTTTGTATCATTTCAGGCCTATCTAAAAAAGAAGAATATACGAAACCCAAGGTCAGCTGAAGGAATGAAATAAGAAAAATTAGAGCAGAATTAAATGAAATAGAGAAGAAAAAGACAATAGAAAACAATAATAAAACAAAGAGCTGGTTCTTTGAAAAGATTAACAAAATTGACAAATCCCTGGCTAGACGCACTAAGGAAAAAAGAGAAAGGACACAAATAAACTAAGTCAGAAATGAAAGAGAAGTTAAAGAAATACACAGAAATACAAGGAATCATACAAGAATACTATGAAAGATTATGTCACCAAATTCAATAATCCAGAAAAATGGAAAAGTTCTCAGACATATGTAACCTTCCTAGACTGAATCACAAAGAAATGGAAAATCTAACAGACCAATCAACAGCAAGGATATTGAAACAATCAACAAAAATCTCCCAAAAAGCAAAACTCCAGGACCAGATGACTCCACTACTGTAGTGAATTCTACCAAACATTCAAAAATGATTTAATACCTGTTCTCAAACTCTTCCAAAAAACTGAAGAAGAAACAATACTTCCTAACTTATTTTATGAGACCAATATTACCCTGATATCAAAACTTGATAAGGATTTTAAAAAGAATGAGAAAAAGAAAACTACAGACCGGTATCTCTGATGAAACAGATGCAAATATCCTAAATAAAATACTAGCAAGTTGAATACAATAATAAAGAGTACATTAGAAAGTTCATACATTACGATCAAATGCAGTTTATCCAGGGGCACCGAGATGGTGCAACATATACAAATTGATCAACATAATACACCACATAAACAAAATAATGTATATAATTATATCAATAGATGCAGAAAAAGCATTTGAGAAGATATAACATCCATTTATGATTAAAACACTTAATAATATGGGTATAAAAGGAAAGTACTTCAACATAATAAGGGCCATATATGAAAAATCCTTGGCTAATATCATATTTAATAATGAAAATCTGAAGCTTTTCTGTAAGGACAGGAGCATAACAAGGATGCCATCTCCCACCACTGTTATTCAATATAGTATTGAAGTCCTAGTCAGAGCAATTAGGCCAAAAAAAGAAAGAAAGAGCGAGAGCGAGAGCGAGAGCGAGAGCGAGAGCGAGAGCGAGAGAGAGAGAGAGAGAGAGAGAGAGAGAGAGAGAGAAAAGGCATCCAAATGGGAATAAAGAAGTCAAATTGTCATTTTTGCAGACCTATATATTTTTATTAACCAATGTCACCCTAATACACTTAATAAAGAACATAGAGAACACTAATACCTTAAAATAAAATCTAAATCCTGGATTTCCTCCAAAGCTCATTTCAAATTTCTAAAAGTCACTTCTAAGAATCATCCTTTGATCTGGGCCAGGGCACTGTGTGAATTTAAGCAAAGGAGAATGCACATTATTGAAATTATTCTAACCCTCTACTTTGTTTTATCTTTACCTCAAATCCAGCTAACATCATTTCCCTTAAACAAATCCAAGGAAAACTAGAAGCAATCTGAACTATAGTACTTCATCTACATTTCTGTTATAATTATCTTTTCTCCACTAGGCAATAAACTCCTCAAGTTTGTTCATGTTTAATCCCCTGAAACAAGTTGCTCAAGCAGCTCCAATGCTCAAATATTTAATGTTCATTGTCTTACATGAATATCAGAAAGAAGACACTGTTTAGGCGAAATATACCCAATTGGCTTAAAAACTTGATTCTGTGTATTTCATGAAGAACTAGACGTACTTGTAAAGTAAATTTAAGCTCAGTTACTATTTGTTGAATGCGTGAAAAACAATAAGCAAAAAAAAATATTTTATATGGCATGGATGAATACAGAACAAGTAACATTTTCACATTGAAGTCTGATTGTCATGTTTTGTGGCCGCTCATCTCGTGAATTATCCTCATATTTTAGCTTTAGAGTTGTCTATAGCTGGATGAACCAGGAAATGGTATACTGCAATTTTTGGATTTTATTAGAAGATTTTTCTTTGTTAATTGGAGTATTTCCTTTGTGGTGCATGTTCAATGAACTACTGTACTAATCAGGATCAATAATTAGGTGAATAAAAATTTTAAAAATAAAATAGCAAATGTCTATGAACTTTCAATATGAACTGATCACCAAACAAGAATTAGAATACTGACAAGTTACAAATTATTTTATTATCCTACCATTTCCACTTGAGTCATGTTTTATCATGGTATTTATACACATGTTATATTTGCATATATTTATACATATGTATACACATATACACATACATAATTCATACATATTTTTGCATATGAAATCGTTGCTGTTCGATTTTCTACTTTTTTAATTTTATAAAAAAGAAAATATGCTATATGTAAACTTCTACTACATTTTCTGTGTACTTAATATTATATTGGTAGATTAATTTTCATTGTTGTTGTTTCTGGAGCTTTAATTTATTCATTTTGCTGCTGATTAATCTTTCATTGTATGGATAGTCACATATGGTTATAATTTGCTTTGTGAATATAATAAAATTTATTCACCTATTCTATTGATGAGCATTGGATTCAATATTTTGTTATTGCCAGTAGTTCTATGTAGAATGTTTTTCCCCACATCTATTGGTATACAATTGAAAGAGTTTATCTTGAGTACATTTCTGCAAGTAGAAAATCTGGATTCTATATCTGACTATGCACATTGACAAACTTTTTTCTACAATGTTTGTGTCAATTTTCACACCCACCAGCAATAGATATGAGATCCTGTTGATTACATACTCCACAACGATTGAAAATTTTAGATGCCTTAACATTTACCATTGGGTGTAAAATGCTATTTCATTGTGATTTGGATTTTTAGTTCCCTGATCACTAATGAGGTTAAGTATGTTTTAATATATTTATGGGTTTTATATGTTTCTTCTTCTATTTAAAAAACAATCATTTATTTTACTTATTTTTCAATATAAATTCTGAATTAATTTCTGATAATTGATATTTAAATTAATTTCTGATAATTGATATTTAAAATCAATATAAATTCTGAATTAATTTCTTTTAACTCCATAAAGCAAGAATCCAATTTCATTTTATTTAATTTAATTTAATTTAATTTAATTTTATTTTATTTTATTTTATTTTATTTTACTATTTTATTTTATTTTATTTTATTTTATTTTATTTTATTTTATTTTATTTTATTCTGGAAATAGAACTTCTTTTTAGATGTATTTATTGAGTATTCTCCAAAGTTCCCTACTAATTTTTCATGTCCTAACATACAAATTTTAAATGTTTTTGAATACGTTTAAACACATATTAAACAGAATAAGGTAACCTATTCTTTCTTAATCGATCTGTCTGTCCTGCATCAGTACCAGTCTATTTCAAATCTTAAGATTTCATGACATGCTCTAATATCCTAAAATGAAAATGTACCCTCTTTACTCTTCTGTAAAGGCATGTTCTTGATTCTCAGCTGTTTGTTCTTTTAAATATATGAAGATCTGTACTGATTTTTATTTAAATTGCTTTAAATCTATAGATCAATTTGAGACGAATCAGCAACATTAAAAATACAGTTTTTCTTTTTGTGTTCAATTTATATGCATATGCATTTATTTAATATTTGAATGGCTCTCAATAACGTGGCATGATTTTAACGATAGAAATTTTGAACACTTTTCTTATACTTATTACTAGATATTTTATACTTTATACTATTACATATGATTTCTTCTTTTAAAATACACTTTAATTTGTCTATAGTAAAAGTGTAAAAATTAATAGGTGTTAAATATAAAAAGTATACCGTTTTTTAAAAATTAATGTAAGGAAAAATGCAATTTAAAATATAAATGAAAAAATAAAATTCTTGCGGGGGGGGGTAATGTAGTTTTGTAGAACTGGCTCAGGTATGGCTTTATTTTGCCTCTTTTAATTGATTACCATTTTTTTTTTAATTTTGATAAATATCCTTTCCTGTTGTAATTTTAGGTCTTTTCATTCTAATATTCCATATTTATTGATATTATATTATGCATCAAGCATTTTATTAAGCATTAAGGATACACACACACACACACACACACACACACACATATATATATATATATATACAGTATATATATGAATATCACAAAGAATATTTGTATATATACATATATGCATATATATATATATATATATCATAAAGAATACTCACACTTGCAGAATTCAAGAAATGGATAAAAATTAAACACAAGGATGCACACGCAATATAGTGCAAAGAATGGATAAACACTAAGAAAAAAAAAAAACTAAGTTGAAATTATTTCTACCTTTACCTATTTCTATCTCCTTCCCTCCGCCCTTTCCCTCTGGTAACCACTATACTGCTGTCTGTGTCTATGAGTTTTTGTTTGTCATATTTGTTTCTTGCTTTCAGTTTTATATCCCACATATGAGGAAAATTATATGGTTCTCAATTTTTTCCATCTGACTTATTTTGTTTAGCATGATATTCTCAAGAACCATCTATAATGTTTCAAATGACAGTATTTCATCTTTTCTTATGACTGAGTAGTATTCCATTATATATATATGCACTACCTATTCTTTATCCAATCATCTAGCATAGGAAACTTCAGTCATTTCCATCACTTAGCCACTGTGAATAGGGCTGCAATGAACATATATAAAATTTATGAATAAATGTTTTCAATTTTCTTTGGCTAGATACCCAGAAGAGGGACTGCTAGGTCATATGGTAATTCTATTCTTAATATTTTGTGGATCCTCCATACTGTTTTCCATAGTGGCTGTACCAATTTACATTTTCACTGGCAGTGTATGAGGGTTCTTTTCCCCACAACCTCTCCAACACTCGTTATTACTTGTCTTGCTAATAATAGCCATTATAACAGGTTTACGAAAAAATGCTCAACTTCACTAGCTATTAGGGAACTGCAAATCAAAACCACAATAAAATCATTTCATTTTAAACATTTTAATTTTATTTTAGTTTGTCTCTAGTATAGAATATATGATTATAGTTTTGTCATTTTTTCTCCAAAAAATGTAAGTTTTCATCTTATCAAAGTTTATTTTAACCTATTATCATAATTGGTAGATTTGAATTTATGCTGTCATCATAACATTTTTTTATATCCTATAATTTATTTTTTGTTTCACATGTCAAATTTTATTTGTCAAATCTAATTTAGTGATTTAGAATCTTTACCTTGTTTTTTATTCTGTTACTAACTCAGCTTTAACCTTTAGAAGTATTTCAATTTTTATTCCCCTTTCCTTAATTCAAAAGGCAATAACTTTAGTGGGTTGTTTGTTTTTGTTTGTTTGTTGGTTGGTTTTATTTCTCATACATGTAATCAGCTACTTCAATTAACAAATCTTTCCATTATTTTTCCTATATAATTTGGGATTTTTTTAAGAGCAATTTCTCCAATTACCATACACTTACTTTAAAAACAACATCAATATTTTTAATTTTTCCTATTTCTGGAATACTGATCCTTTATTATTCATCCATTTAAATTTTGTTTATTCTTCATATTCAGGGGTCCATTTTTGGGGTGACTTCAGAGGCCCTCTTTTTCTAGGTAAGTACCATTAGTAGCCTTAAAATAAACTATAAGTTCTCAATAATAAGAATTATTACAGTAATTTTCACCATAGTATAAAAATTTAAATAGACTAAATGTTTAATACAGCATATTACTTAAGAAACTATGTGCATATATACAAATAATAAAATGCAAACTTCCTAAATGAAGATGTATGTCTTTATGTGTTCTTTCACAAACACTTAATTATATCAAATGTATGTTTGTAAGGTTATATAGTGCCTTTTGTAAATAATTTTCCAAGCAAACAAGAAGTCTAGGCAAGTTTAATGTAAAATATTCATATGCATTACCTCTTAATAATAAGAAGATAATTAAAATGTTTATTGTTGATACTCTGTACTTTAATTTTTTAAAACATTATTATATTATTATTATTTTCATAATATTAAAAAAAGTAAAAAATAGTAGATATTTTTGTTTGAGTACGGTGACTATGTTTATTTCTCAATTTCATATTTTCTTATATGTGCTTGAAAATAAGTGTTTTATCTCCATATTTATTTAATGTTGTTCATTATTTTTCTTTCTTCCAAAATATGGTAGAAAGTAATGTCCCCTGACCCCAAAAGATGTCCATATCCTAATTGCTGGAATCTGTAAATATATTAGGTTATATGTCAAATGGGAAAAAAAGGTTGCAGATAAAATTACTAATCAACTGATCTTGAGATGGAGTGATTATCCTGCACTATCCAGATGCGCTAAAGGAATCAAGGGGTCTTATAAGTGAAAGAGACATGTAGAGGGGGAAAACCAGAGAGAGAGCAACATGAAAGAAACACAGTGTGAGGTTATGGGATTTGAAGTTGGAGAAATGGGGCAATGATCTAAGAAATGCAGGCAGCCTCTTTAAAATGGAAGAAAACTGATTCTTCCCTAAAGTCCTCAAACACCCATTTAGGACTCTGACCTCCAAGACAATAAGATAATACATTTGTGTTGTTTTTACACATTAAATTTGTGGTTATTTTGTTAATCAGCCCTATAGAAAATAACACACACAATTAGAAATTTTCATTATATAAATCAGTTTTCTTAACCACTAATATAATTTAGGTTCTATCATTATTACTACAGCAGTTGTGCAACTTCCCAATATATAATTCCGTTGTCTTTTTTGTACATTCTTTGTCATGATCTCTTTCTCAGTTCACTAGAATATGTTTTATAATAGCTTTTTACAGTAATGATGATGATATTGGTGCTTTTCCTGAAATATCTCCCCTATGTTAGACACATAATACATCTATTATACACATTTAATCTGTGGCTTTACAAGTAGATACTGTTCTCCCAAAATAAAACATGCTTGAAGAGTATTAGTAATGTAAATATTTATAGATATTTATAATATTTCTGATGCTATATAATCATAGCATAAGAAAATAACAGAGTCAAGACTCAGAGCCAAAACAATTATCAGAACCCAAAGCCTAAACACAAGTTCAACTTGACCATGGTACTGTCCTCACTTCAATGTCGTGACTCTGCTTAGGTCATAAACTTTAAGGACCATTCTAGCTAATACTCCAATTCAAATTTCCAGTGTCTGTTTGATTCTTTCTAACTTGACCTTGCTTAACAGAAGAGGACCTCCATTCCTTTTATCTTATTTTTTCCGGCTGCTCATAGAGGTATTTATTCCTGAACTTCTTAGTTTCCAGTCCTTTCTTTGTAAAAATGGATGGAAAATCTATAACTCCCAGTGTGCTCTGGTCTCCTGCATTTTGTGTTTTGCAGCACAGTCTCAAATCACATCTTAGGAGGCAGTGTCTAAACGGCTATGCTTATCCAGCTGAGGCATTTTTTTTTAAACGGAAATTAGAATTAAGAATTAATGTACAAAGCACAATATTTCTAAAGAGTTCACCTTTTATATGGTGCTATATTAACTTTGGTTATTTTGGTCATTGTATAAAATAGTCTCCTCTCAGTTACTTCCAAATTATTCTACACTTCTTTTCAGAGCCCTAACTTTGTTTTAAATCATATTAATTCTCCTTGGCATCTGACAGTATTATCAGTTTCTGTTGAAAATTATCATATATTTGTGGGGTTTTTTGATATCTTAAAAGGAAGAAGAAAAAGAGCTAACTGTCATAAATGTACATATTTAATTTTGTTTATATTTCTCTATATTAATAAAATATCACCCTGATATTAACTCACCTCCTAGAGAAAGTCTACCATGAAAATACTGAATTGGCAATACAAAATATGTACTCCATTATCTTTTCTCCTGAAACCTAGGGGTTTTTCATTGTTGTTGTAAAAATAAATATTCCTTTTAAAAAATCAGTTAATGCATTTTGTGTGAAAATTTAATTATAGGTCTATTTACCTTGAACACTTATAAAATTCATTTATAAAACTGAAAAGTTAAAAATTATGCATCATACCCATGGTGATTTCAATGAGCCCCCATAACTTGAAAATTATAGCAGAGAACTGCTCAGTTTATTATTTTTTCCACAGGATAAATATTGAAAAACATTAATATTAAATTTACTATATTTTTAATATAGAATTTACTATATTGGACAGACAAATATCTGATAAAACAAAATAATTTTGAATTTTTTTGAATATTTAATAAATGTGGGGTAACTTTGTAAAGTCAAAGTGTATCATTATTTTCCAAAGATCAAACTAATAGTGTGTAGTAAATACACTCTTAACTAATATACAGAATACAGAAAGTAACGCATCACTTAACAACTTAACTAAATTTTCCAAATTAATTGTGCATTAAAATTAACTTGAAAAGCACTCTGCTGAGCTAAATAATTAATTTTAAATGTTTGTTTATACCACAGCATTTTATGGTTTTATAATCAAAATAGTTTCTTAAAAATTTTGTACCAATTTAGCAAATACTGAGTGTTATAACTTTTATTATCATCATTTGGAAATGTAGACTTTTTTCCAATTCTAAAAATATGTAATTTCTTTATTTAGAAATGTATTACATTCCAAAGTTGGTCTTTAAAGGTGCCTTACATCTTTATTCTAAATAGTATTTTTATATCCAACAATGAAATAAAAGTGCACAAATAAAATTCTAACATAAAATATGTGCTGTTTAACTAAAATAATGCTTGTCATAAATAACATTTTGTTTCAAGTTCTAGTCTATTCAATTCATTCTCACCTTCTTATGCTTCAAACACCCAGATAAATCCCATACAAGGTTAGCATGCATAAAAAATCTTCTTACACTTTACTTTTCCTGATTAATCTTCCACTGCTCCATGGAGTATTCACCATTCCCTGACCACATTATGCCTCTTCAAGTCTTCAGACTTTTTCAAAAACTTCTGTAAAATGGCACATTTGTCTTCACATATCTCAAAGTTATTTTCAACATCCGTATCAAAAATGGCTTCTTTGTCACCTTGTGATTTACTCTCTGTGAATCACACACAGTCATTAACCATAAATAGAAGTGTAACAGGATTGGGTATCTCTTATTTACTGTGAAACATTTCCAGTTAAAAAAATGTGAAAGCAGCTTTACATTCACATGAAAGAATTTAGTGTTTGAATATCTGTAATTGAAGTATTTGAGCACTTCTGTTTGGATGGATAGCTTCTCCAGCTTTTCAACTTATAGGTCAAAACACAATCAAATGGAAGCCTTTTACCCTACACTGTTTTCCAATGTTGCATATTTTGTTTAATTGTAAAGCTACTAAACATGAATTTATAGGAAACTAAATGGATAATCTCAGTATGAAAATATATTTAGCTTTAGTCCCTGAGGCCTTATAGATCTAGACATTTAATATAACATAAAGTCCTTACTTTCAGAAAGACAGGCTACAATCACATTTGTAGTTATTGTTTGACTTAAGACTTTATTATTATTATTATTCAATTATTTATTTGACAGTTATCTAGCATCTACTAAGCACTTTAGTTGGAGCTTGTGATAGATTTATTTTAAAATAATCCCTGTCTTCATGGAGCTACATTCTAATGGGGCAAACAAATATTCAATGAACATAATAAATAAGTCAATTTTACAATATATAAGGGGAAGATACGTGCTATGGAAAAATAAATGGCAAAGTAATTTGGAAATGTGAGGGTGTACTAACAGGTTGCAATTTTAAAATAAGGGTTGAGAAAGTTTTCATTGAGAAGTGGCTTTATCTCAGGAAACAGTGTCGCAGATGACAGGGGTGGGCTGGGAGCTTGTGGAAAGGTGCCCAGGCAAAGCAAGTGTTCTGCACATTCTAGAAAGAGAAAGGAGGCAGTGAAGCTAGCCAGAAGTGAGCAAGAGAATTGGTCAGAAGAGGAGGTGCATTTAGAGAGAAAGAGGGAGGCTGGATCATACTCTGCCTTAAAGAGTGGGGCTTTTTGAATTTTGCTTTAGACAGGCTGTGTGTACATTTAAATTTTATCGCTTTTAGAAATTTTATTGCTTTTGCAAGCAGCATATTGTTTTAAATTTTGAATATCTAAATGTGAGTACACTTACAAACTTGCACAGTTGAATACTTTGTGCTAACTGCTCTCTTTTGCATATAAAAATATAAAGTCTAGGACAGTTTAAAAGATATATTATACAGTATGTGTAATTTCGATAATGATGATCTTAACTTGTTTAATATACAAAAATGATGTATCCACTCTTTCAACTAGCTATAGCCACAAGAATCTAATGCTGATAATCTAATTTACATATTTGTAAAATAGCTGCCATTATTTGTAAGTCCTACCAAAATTTTTATTGCTTTAATATATTCCCAAAGGTATTAACACAATTACTAATTAGATTGTTGGAGGGTCTTTTATGCACAGAAAGATTAAAGATAATTTCTTGAAGATATATTCTATTTTCCTGTTTTATAGTTCACATACTTTCAATTTAAAAAGATTAGAGTTAAATGGGTATGCCAATTATGGAAATTTTCAACTATAATAAGAAACGTATTAAGAAAAAGACGTGTTACTAAAGTGATGCTTCCATATAAATAGAAAAGTGAATAACGAGGTATTTCTGGTGTGCTGCATGAAAAAATATATTATGTAATTGCAGTGAAAGAGAGGTCTGCTGACTCTTAACTATAGCTTATAATATAGACATATGTGTGCCTTTATAAAGTCAGAAATAGTTGATTCCACCATAAAGTTACACTGTATTTTTGTGAAAAATAAAATGCTGTTTTCAGAATTTTTTTTTTTTTTTTTCACTTAAAGAATTTTCCCATGGCTCAGTTTGCTTCATAATAAACAACAATCCCGACATTCTGTTGGCTTTCAAATAACATTATCTTACTGACTTGAAATTAGTTTACTGTCAGTCTGTTAGCAGGATGTTTTGGAGACATCACTGGAACCAGAGATATCCTGGGGAAGAACAGAACGTTCTGAGTTTTTGCTTATTGCTGCCATTTTATTACCTCCAACACAGACATTAGTCAAAGATTAAGAAATGTCAACCTTTTGTCATCAATTCACAGATTGAAAACTTTAAGCTCTAAAAGTAGTATGCTGAGAAATCACTAAAGCCAAAATACCTCCAGATGAGGTTCACCTCTGAGCATTTGGTTATTATAAAAATAAGAGAAAAAAGAATTTCATTTCTTCTGGTTTTATTATAGTTTTAGGTAATATCTATTTAAAGAAGAAAGAAAGAGCTGACCAAGCACTCCAGTTACTGTTTTGATTCTAAATTCATGACATGGAGACTCAATTTTTTCTCTCAAGTCTTTATAAGCCAGAAATCCTGACCTACCTATCCATTCATTTATGTCTTCATTCATTTAAAAAAATAAATAAAATAATTTTTTAAAAAGTGTACTGAATTTCAAATAGAAGTTCAAATATATGAAATATTATGTTTGATTCCAAGTATTCAATAGTCAAATATAATTAAAACAATGTCATAAACCAATATTTAAAAATACTGTGCAAAATACCATATTAACAATATTTAAAAATCAATTTGGAAGCATAGACAAGAGAGTCAGCTCTACATTCACTCTGAAAATGTTTCTTAATAATATTAACAATAGTAGCATCAGTTGATTAGTTAATATCAAAATATTATTAGATGGTCATATTTTTTCTAGCACTAACACCAGTTAATGTCATTCCAAAATGTATAATATGTCGTGGTACTCTAGTTAAACTAAAAGCAATAAGCTTATCGAAATATTGTTTGGTGCAAAACACCAATCTATTGTTGGTACATATTACTAGCTTGTTTATTGGATAATAAGTATAAAATGGTCATAGTCTCAATTTGGGTCCCCAGAACCTCACACTAACAAAAAATTTATGTGAAATGATTTATTTAAAGATTCCCTGCCCTCCGGTTGGAAAATGGTGGAAAAGTGGGGCTTTGCGAAGAGAAGGAAGCCAAAGTACTTATTTAACTTAGACTCAATGGCAGTTCTAATAACTTAGACTCAATATTGCTGGAGCTGTGTAGACTGCAGAGGTCAGAGTTCAGAGTTGTCCCCATCGGGGATAAAGGGGATTGTACATTAATTCTTTCTCAGCCTCCAGTAATTGTTTAAGAGCTGAGTTAAAGAGGTGGAAAGGTGTTATGCCCAGGGATTTCCACTGTTGGTGCCCATGGTTAACCAGGTTCCAGTATGCTAAGCACAATGCACCAGCACAAAGGTTCAAGTGTTGGTAATTGAAGAGGATATCAGGGAGTACTGACAGTATCTGCTGGGGTCACATTGGAATTCTCCAAATTTTAAAGTTTTTTTAATTTTCTTTAGAGATAATTTATGTTCATATTTTTGTTACAATTACTATCATTCATAGCTGTAAAGTAATGAGGAACTACATTTTTTATTAAGCATGTTTACATAATTTTTATCAAATAATATTAATAAATATTAGAAAATTTCAAAATTCAGAGAAATACATCTTCCAATCCATAGAAGAACCATGTATTACTCAAATAAATATCTTTTTTCCTTACTATATTTTTCAGTAAACCATAAATTTATGATATATATACAATTCTGAAAAGTTTCTAAGTGGCTGCACGAAAGTAATTTTAAATCTGAAAGTGAAGTCTTTTACTAATTTTCAGAAAAATACATGTTAAACATGAAAATCCCTCAACCACAAGGTTGCCGGTTCGACTCCCGCAAGGGATGGTGGGCTGTGCCCCCTGCAACTAGTAACGGCAACTGGACCTGGAGCTGAGCTGCACCCTCCACAACTAAGATTGAAAGGACAACAACTTGACTTGGAGAAAAATCCTGGAAGTGCACACTGTTCCCCAATAAAGTCCTGTTCCCCTTCCCCAATAAAATCTTTAAAAAAAAAAAACAAACATGAAAATCTTACAGATGATGTCATGTTCAATGGTAAAACTTAAACTCTTTTGCTTAAGTTTGGAAACTAGGAAAAAAGTCCAGTCAAATTTGTTTTATTCTACCATTTATACTAGAATTCCTAGCAAATGAAATAAGGCAATAAAAAGAGTCATAAAGATTGGGATTGAAAAAATAAAACTATCCGTTTTTAGATGGCATGAATGATTACAAACATAGGAAGACCCAAACACTATTAAAAATAAATTATTAAAATGATGAAGTAATTTTAGCAAGGTCACAGGAGACAAAGTCAATATTAAAAATCAATTGTATTTATAAATTCCAACATCAAAGTACTGAATATTAAAAACTGTATATTTACAAGAACAGAAAATCATGAAGAGTTAATTTACAAGTACAAGAACTCTACACTAAAAATGCAAAAATTATTCGGAAATTTTAAAGAAGACTTTTTAAAATTGAAAGATATACCATGTGCCTTTATGATTCAAACTTATCAAAAATTTTTTAATTCAAGGAAACCACAATCAACCCGCTTAGTTTGTTCAAAAAACATTTAAAGTATTTGTTGAACCAATATATCTGACAATATTAAATAATAGGATGATTCCCATGCACATATCTTTAATAACTCAGACATTTATTACTGAATGTCTTTACTTTTAAATTTACACTTGAAGTTCTTTACTTATATTGCACACATATTTGTCAGTTTTTAAATTTTATTTTTCCAAAAGGCATAGCTGTTGACAAGTGACAAATTGAAGTACATACTACCAATTTTCCAGTTTCTGATTGTACAAGTATAACAGTCCATCATTGGGTTTTCATTTTGGGTTAAAAAAAAAAAAGTTATAGTCTGAATCTCTAGTATTTGCAGTTTTTCACGTTGATGTAGAAAATTAACAAAATGTACCTGATACATAGATTATCCTTTAGTGTATATAATATTTGAGATAAGCAAATGAAAACACTTTTTCTATTACCCAAGCAGCATTCTCTTATTTTCCTGTTTGTAAGAATCGGTCCTCTTACATATTCTGAAAGAAAAAAAATAAATTCTTGCATCCAATCACAATTTATCACTTTGCAAAGCTAGTAGTAGTGAGAAGTAAGTATCTGTGGACCTCTCCCTTCCTTGGTCTCATTTCCTTCCCAATGTTCAGAGTGTCTCTTTGCCATTGCTTTCTATACCATTCCAGAGTGAACCTTATTTATTCTTTATTCTAATATCAGGTTTATATTCTAAATGCAGTATCTCTGGGCAGAATGTCTTGTCAGTTACATCAAGGTTACTTGCATTTTAATTCATGAAGTACAAGGAGGCCTTGCAAATAAAGTCAGTCTATAGTATTAACCCTCACTTCAAACATACATATATTCTTACTTTATTTTATATATTAGGATAGAATCTTCTATTTCACACATTTTAACTGCTTTATTAAGTTGCAATTAACTTAAAATATACTGCACATGTAAAAAGTGTACAGTTTGATATGGTTGACTTATTGATTCACTCATTACACCATCACTACAATCAAGATAATGAACATATCAACAAGCTAAAACATAACCTCGTGGCTTTTCGAAATTCATCTTTCCAATTGTGCCTACCCCCACATCCCAAGAAAACAACTGATCTACTTGATGAAACTGTAGATTAATCTATATCTTATAGAAATTTACATAAATAGAATAAAGGAGTATGTACTTCTTTTCTGTCTTGCTTCATGCACTTGGCATGATTACCTTGAGATTCATCCATGTTATTGTTTGTGTCAATATTGCTTCCCATTTTTTTTCTGAGTACTATTTCATTGTATCGCTCTACCAAAATTTATAAATATACTTACTTACCTGTAGGGCTATTTCCACTTTTGGGCTATTCAAATAAACATTAAGTGAACATTAATGTACATTACTTTGTTCCGTATTTTGGTCATTCTAATAGGTGTGTAATGATATGTCATTGTTTTAATTTGCATTTCTTTAATGACAAATCATATGGAGCATCTTTTCATATTCTATTTGCCATCTGTATACCTTTGATGATATGTAATTATAGTTGACATTCAATATTATTCTACATCAGCTTCAGGTGTACAGCGCAGTGGTCAGGCATCTACACAGTCTATGAAGTGATCCTTTCGATAAGCTCAGTATCCATCTGACATCATACATAACATTTACTACATTATTGATTATATTCCCCACACTGTATTTCACATCCCCGTGACTATTTTGTGACTACCAATTTGTAATTCCTAATCCCTTCACCTCTTCCTCATACCCCAAACTTCCTCCCATCTAGCAACCAGTTTTTTTCTCTATATCTCTGAGTCTACATCTTTTTTGTTTGCTCCTTTATTCTGTTCTTTAGATTCCGCATATAAATGAGATCATATGGTATTTGTCTTTCTCAGTCTGACTCATTCTTTTGTGTAGGTCCAATTCTAACTTTTGTCATTTTCTTTCTGCTTGAAGGATTTTCATTACATCACCTTATAATGCAAGCCTGTTGGTTATGAATTATTCAGCTTCTGAAAAGTTTTTATTTTGCTTTCATTTTGAATGATAATTCAAGGGGTAGAGAGTAAAAAATAAACATCTTTTTATTTCCAGTTACTTAAGTATGCTGTGCCACAGTCTTTGCTTGCATTTTTTTCAAAGAAATATCCTATAACCGTTACCTTTGTTCCTCAGTACCTAATGTGTATTTTTTTCTGTGACTACTTTTAAAATTTTTTCTTTCACACTGGCTTAATAAAGTTTAATTATCGTGTATCAAGGTGTACTTTTTTTTAAGGAATTTAAGATTCCCCCAGCATTATATCACTCTAAAAAGCTTCTGTACAATAAATGAAACCATTGACAAAATAAAGAGGAAATCAATCGAATGGGAGAAGATTTTTGCAAACAACGCCTTCGATAAGGGGCTAATATCCAAAATATGTAAGGAATTCACAAAACTCAACAACAACAAAAAACAAACAATCCAATTAAAGAATGGGCAGAGGACCTAAACAGACCTTTCTCCAAAGAGGATATACAGATGGCCAATAGACATAAGAAAAAATGCTCAACATCACTAATCATCAAAGGAATGCAAATAAAAACCACAATGAGATATCACTTCACACCAGTTAGAATGGCTATCAGCAACAAGAAAAACAAGTGTTGGAGAAGCTGCAGAGAAAAAGAAACCCTCATACACTGTTAGTGGGAATGCAAATTGGTGCAGCTGCTGTGGAAGGCAGTGTGGAGGTTCCTCAAAAAATCAAGAATAGAATTACCACATGACCTAACAATCTCTCTGGTCGGTATCTACCCAAAAACTCTGAAAACGTTTATCTGTAAAGATATATGTGCTCCGATGTTCATTGCAGCTTTATTTACTGTGGCCAAGACCTGGAAACAACCAAAGTATCCTTCCATAGATGATTGGATAAAGAAGATGTGGTATATATGCACAATGGAATACCCTTCTGCCATAAGAAAAGATGAAATAGTGCCATTTGCGACAACATGGATGGATCTTGAGATTATTATGCTAAGCAAAATAAGTCAGACAGAAAAAGTCAAGAAGCATATGATTTCACTGATATGTGGTATATAAAACTGAAAACAACAAAGGGATAAGACAAACAAATAACAACAACAGAAAAAAACTCATAGACACAGAAAATAGTTTAGTGGTCACCAGCACGTAAGGGAGGAGGGGGGTGGTAGATGAGGGTAAAAGGAATCAAATATATGGTAATGAAAGGACAACTGACTCTTGGGGGTGAACACTCAATGTGATATAAAGATGATGTATTACAGAATTATACACTTGAAACCTATGTAACTTTACTAGCCATTGTCACCACAATACAGTTTAATTAAAAGAAAATAAAATAAAGATTTCCCCAGCTTCTTAGATTTGTGAGTTTATAGTTTTTGTTTGGGTCTATTAATTCTACTTTGTTTTGCCCTACGCTTACTAGAGACATGTTCAGGGGTGAACATGTAGTCCCTGTAATTAGAAATTTAACTGTAATTCTTATAAATTTCTTGTACCTTCCAAAGGTCTTAAGAAATGCTGATGTTTCATTATGATAATATATTCAGTATCGCAACTGCAGTCAGTTAAAATGAATTAGAACAAGGGTAAAACATGGTTCAGAGGAATAAAATATATTACTTTAAAATAAAAGTTACAGAAATTATAACTTCTTTAATTTCTAGATTAACATAATTTAGTATAAAATTATGTTAAGATGTAGTGACAATGAAACAAAGAATAGTATTTTATTAAAATTCTTCATATTACATATTGACCAAAAACTTAATTAGTCTAAAATTAGACTGTTTGTTTGGACAAAGTTAACAAGGGCACACAAAATTACATAGGTTGGGAAAAATTAATTTTAGAAAATCTCTCTTACGAAAAGATGTCTTCCGATTTTATAGAACAATAGTATATTCTCATTAACTAAATACATCTTACTAGGATAAAAATAAAGATTTTGCTTCAGCTTAATGATAATTATCTACTCTGGGCTCACTTATCATATTATGTTATGTTATAGAGAGAATTTCCATATGCAGTATAATTTAGAACTTGTACATGGTATTCAGTTTCCTAATTATAATAACAACTGAAACATTAATCAATTTTATCAAATTCACTTTAGGTAGAGAAAAAGGGATTGATTTTTAAAGATTTGGCTTTCACACTAGTCTAAATTTGTGCCAGGATGATATACCGAGAGACATTAATGACTCTATTTGCATGTGTACACACACAGATGCACACACACACACACACACGCACACACACATTAGCTTAAATTACTACTTCAAACATATAAACAGAGGCTTATGAAGAATGGGATGAAGTCATCTAGAATGCTATAAATTCAAAGAACTGATATAGGAACAATTATATTTAGATTTGATCATGTGTGAAAAATTCAGGTGGATCAATGTAGATGCTATCCACAAGGGCCTCTTTTTTATGGAGTTTGTTAACAACTTATAAATGTTATTTCACATCCTAATTTAATGTTTGTAACAGTTTGAGTTCTTCTTTGATTCAAACATTATTCTGAAATATATTTTCCTGGATCTACACAACTTTAATAACTTTGCTATTATGTTCTACTTTTATTGCATGTTGGTAGGAAATGTGATCTATATTTCTTTTAGTAAGTGTCAATTTAACAATGTATCAGAGTCATGATAGGAAATAGAAGACAAAGTCAAATGAGACATTTTTAAGATAATTTAATATAGGAATTAGTTTTAAAGGTGAAGATAAGATTTTTAAAAAACAACAAGGAATGATTCAGTAATCCCAGTATTTTAATATCCTGGAGTCATTACCACTCCTAGGGCTAAACAGGGATGAGGAGAAAAGTCATCTGAACTTGAAGAGGTAATTATATAGACAAATCCCATGCTACAAAGTAAGTGTTCTTCAACTTCTCTTGACTGTGAATGTTATTACTATATTTTCAAGGATTTATTTTCTTTTTATTATTTCACTTTTATAGTGATTGGATTTAATATATAGCGATCAATTTGCCATCTTAAACCAGTAAGCCAGAAAATAATAAATTTCAAATAAAAATAAAAGGTATCATTAAGAAACAATAAATCAATGGCATTATATATCATTCACCATGATGATTACTATAATTATGTAGAAAATAAATGAGCTAAAGAAGAATAGAATTAGATAGTCCTATAGAAAATTTTTTCATCGAGTATAGGGATATTGCAACTGATGAAAAATAACTGAATTTTATTTCTTATTAATACTCACAAAAAATAAACTAGGCAAATACTGGTAGACAGTGTTGTTACCAGTTCAAAGTTTGTGTGCCCAATGCTTCATAAGGCCAAAACTCAAAACAGCAGAGCTTGGAGTAAGGAAAGTTTTATTGATCGATAAGTCACCAACCAAGAAGATGGAAAACCTCGTGGTACCTCAAATTGATCTCAAGAAGTTACAGAGTTTAGGCTTACTTTATGGCAAGGAAAGGGAAATAGGAGGGGCAAGAGGTTATTGATGACTATACATCTGGGGGTCAGTGGGGGTCTGAGGAAGACTGTGCTTAATCTGCTGACTCTATTTGATGTAAGTCCAGTCATGTGGTAAAAAATACATACTTCCCTTATCTCTTCTGGAGAGGTACATTCTGGTAAAGGGCTGATTTTGTAAAACTCAATCCTCAAGAAGAATTGTTCTAATGATTAGCACGTCTATATGCAAGAAGCTATAAACCATAGGAACAAAACAGGCTTGAACAAGATGGAGTCAGAGAAGCCGAGCATTTCACTTTGTTACATTTTTACTACAGTAGTAGGGAAAACATATTATTACTGAATTTAACAACAAAAATATATATTTTTACAGATTATCCTTAATATTCTTTATATAGTCTGTGGATACAGAAATAACTATACATGTCACCAATATAATCATATTTGTTCTTATAAGGAGAGCAATATCCACGTCCCCATATGACATAAGTTGTAAATGCAAAAGCAAGAAAGAAGACTATAATGAAAAAGGGAATGGTAAATATGGGCAGGGTAAAAATGTATTTAGTTCCAATCTCTAAATTAGAACACTTTTTTTTTTACATTTAAAATCTACTTGAATGTCTCAGGTGATGCTAAATCATTCATTTATTCCACAAAATGCATTGGTTGCTTATGCTCCATAAAGCACTAATTTGGAGTTATAGGTACAGTATAAATGAAAATTTTAAATGTCCCCAATGTTCTAATGAAGAGAGAGATAATAAGCCTGTAAAGTATTCTTTTAAAATTGGCAATTGAAATAAAAATGCAGGATAATAAGAAGGATTATCATTGGATGTCATTTTCAAGAGAGTCCACCCTAAAGTGGTGACATTAAGAAAAGATATGAACAGTGAGAAGACATTCTAAGACGTAAATGATAAGAAGAGACAAAATCCTGGAAGAAGAGTTTACTAAATACAATACAAATGACCCAAACCAGGAATCAGTTTCCCATTTTTTCAGAAACAATAAGAAGACATTTATAGATAAGATTTCAGGAATTAAAATAAGAGTAAGAGATGAATGTAGATAATTAACCAGGGGGCAGATTTTATGAATCCTTATAAACCATGGTTAAGATGTTTTATATTATTCTCATTGTCATGGGATTTTAATCAAAGGAATGATTGTTTTGATTTTATTTTGAACGATAACTCTGCCTGATGTGTTAAGAATAAAATAGAGTGTTTATAGAGTAAAAATGGAAACAGAGAAATACATTCAAATATTTCAAAACATTAATGTCTTAAGTTAGATTTACTAGGCTCATAGTCCAGAATGAGAATTATTTGTTTGGGATTTATTGAGAGAGCACTCTCAGAATAAATGGTTAGGAAACAGAGAAACAGAAAAAGAAGAGAAGGGAATGCCTTAAGAATGTAGTTAAGCTTTATTCTTACCTCACAGGAAGTTCCAGAGTTTTTCCCACCTTCCCACCTAAAGATAAGGGAATAGGGATTTATAGCCTCCAGCACAGTCAATCAATGCAACAATAAGTCACTGGACACAGGTCATCAGGAATGAAGGAGGTATAACTCCCAGGCACCTCCAGGAAATGTGACCTCATTTGCCCATAAAATATGCTTTGGAAAATTTCAATTGACAATCATTATTATAAGCATCCATAATAGCTAAGGGATGGGTATAATGAAATAATTGGTAAATAGAAAGTCAGAAAAATTAATTTTGAAAGAAAAAAAACATAGTATTAAGAAATAATATGGTACAGGACAAGATGGTGCAATAGAGAAAGGGTGTGTTTGCCACCTCACTTGACCACATTAAAATTACAACTAAATTATAAAATAATCAACCTGGAGAAATATCTGAAGATTAGCTGAAAAGAAGTCCTATAACTAATGATAACAGAAGAAATCACATCAAGACTGGTAGTAGGGACATAAACACAAGTCAGGTAGCCCACACCCACATGTGGTGGTTGAGCATTGGGAGAAATATCTCAGCAGCAGAGGTCCCCCTGAAGAGCAAATAACCCTAGTCTCACACCAGGTTCTCCAGCACAGGATTCCAGTGCCCAGAAGAGGAGTCCTTATAACATCTGACTGTGAAAAACCAGTGGGGATTCAACTCATCTGGGTGAGACAGAGGGATGCTGGAAACAAAGAAATCCTCTTAAAGGGCCTGTACACAGCCTCACTCACTCTCAGGCACTCAACATGTGTTCTGGCATAGGGATGGCAAATTGGAAGGTGCCAGAGACATATACGGAAAGACTGACTTCTGTGGCTTCTGGTTAAGGGGAAGAGGGATAGCCACCATTGTCCCTGTGTTGAGCTTTCCTTACGTATAACCTACAGTGGGCATGCCAACTTTCCTGTGTTGAGCCCTTGGTCACATGACCAAATATGAAATGGCATTGGCCTGGTGAACTCCTCTCACACCACCCTTGTGACTGCCTAGAACAACAAGTTGCCCAATTTGCATACCATGGGGCCACTTTTAATAGCAAATAGTTGGCCTTGGCTTGCATAGTGCCAAAGGCATATTTGGTGCCAGACAATCAGCCCCAACCCATGCAGCAGTCTTTCTTGGACTATTCTTGGGGTGGGAAGGCCTGAGGCAGGCAGTGGCAGGTCTCAGTGTCCTTCGGGCATTTCACAGAGTGGCCCCAGGCTCAACACTGGTATCAAAACTGAATCTGTATTAACTTGGTGAAAACCACTTATCCCACTTTGGTGACTACCTGGGATCCCACCTCACCTAATAGGTGTACTGCCTAAGGCTTTTTCAGCAGCTAAGACACATACACAGAGTGAAAGTAAAGGGATGGAAAAAGGTATTTCATGCAAATGAAAACAAACAAAAGCTGCAGGAGCAAATACTTTCTTCAGACAAGGTAGACTTTAAAACAAAAGGCTATAATAAGACACAAAAAGGGATATTACATAATGATAAAGGGATATATTCAACAAAAGGATATAACCCTTATAAACATTTATGCACTGAACATAGGAGCACCAAAATATATAAAGTAAATATTGATTGACATAAATGGAGAGATCAGTAATAATACAGTCATAGTAGGAAACTTTAACATCCTGTTAACACCAATGGACAGATCTTCCAGACAGAAAATCCACAAGGAAAGACCAGTCTTAAATGACACAGTAGACCAGATGGATTTAATTGGTATTTTTAGAGCACTTTACCCCAAAAGAGCATAATATACATTCTTCTCAAGTGCACATGGAATATTTTCCAAGATAGACCACATTTTAGGCCACAAAATAAGTCTCAATAAATTTAAAAAGATTGAAATCGTACCAAGTATCTATTCCAACCACAATGGTATAAACCTAGAAATCAATCATAAGAAAAAAACTTAAAAACACACAACATATGGAGGCTACTGAAATATGAGTGGGATAAGAATGACATCAAGGAATAAATCAAGATACCCTGAGACAAATTAAAATGAAATCACAGTGACCCCAAATCTATGGGACACAGTAAAAGCAGTCCTAAGAGGGAAATTCATAGCAATATAGGGTTACTGAAAGAAGCAAGAAAATCTCAAATAAACAATCGTACTTACACTTAAAAGAACAAGAAAGAGAGCAGTAACAAAAAAACAACAATTTTTTTTAAAAAAAAGTGAGTAGAAGGAAGGAAATTATAAAGATCAGAGTGGAAATAAATAAAATTGAGTCTAAAAAACAATACAAAAGATCAATGAAACCAAGAGTTGGTTCTTTGAAAAGATAATCAAAATTGCTAAGCCTTTAATCAGACTCATCAAGAAAAAAAGAGTGAGGACCTTAATAAATAAAATCAGAAGTGAAAGGAGAAGTAACAACAGACACCACAGAAATACAAAAGATTATAGGAAAATACTATGAGCAATTACAGGCCAGCAATTTGGACTAATGAAATGGATAAATTCCTAGACAGAATCTTCTAAAGCTGAATCAAGAAGTAAAAAATCTGAACTGACTGATTACGACTAACAAAATTGAATCAGTAATAGAAAAAACTCCCAACAAACAGAATGCCTTGACCAGATGGCTTCATTGGTAAATTCTACCAAACATTCAAAAAAGAATTAACACCTATTTTTCTAAAATTATTCCCAAAAATTCAACAGTAAGACCTCATTTTACTTAAGTCACTATTACCCTAATTCCAAAACCAGGAAAATACATTACAGAGAAAGAAAATTATACGCAGATATCTCTGATGAACATAGATGCAAAAATCCTTAACAAATCATTAACAAACTGAATACAGCAATACATTAAAAAAAAAAAAAAAATTCATGCACCATGATCAAGGGGGATTTATTCCTGAAATGCAAGATTGGATCAATATCCACAAATCAATTAATGTGATACACCATGTAGCAAAATGAAATACAAAAATATGTGATCATATCAATAGTTGAAGAAAAAGCGTTTGACAAAATCCAGTATCCATATATTGTAAGATCTCTCAGCAAAGTGGTAATAAAATGAACATATCTCACCATAATAAGTGCCATACATGAAAAACCCACAGTTAACATCATATCAATGGGAAAAAGCTAAAAGCATTTCCTTAAGATCACAAACAAGACAAGGAGGTCCATTTCCTCAACTTTTTTTCAACATGGTACTGGAAGTCCTATTCACAGTGAGCAGACAAGAAAAAGAAATAAAGGTATCCAAATTGGATAGGAAGATATAAAACTCATTATTTATAGATGACATGATACTATATAAACCCTAAACATTCTACCAAAAAATAATAATAACAACAATAATAATAATAATAAAACTGATAAATGAATTCAGTAAAGTAGCAGAATACAAAACTAATTTTAGAAACCAGTTGAATTTCATACATCAATAACAAATTATCAGAAAGGGAAATTAAGAAAACAGTCCCATTTACAATTCCATCAAAAAATTAAATACCCAGGAAAAACTTAACCAAGGAAGTAAAAGACCTATATTCAGAAAACTATGACACTGAAGAGAGTAACTGAAGAACATACAAATAAATACAAGCATATACTGTGCTCATGGATAGGAAGAATTAATATCGTTGAAATGTCCATGCTACCCAAGCAACCTATAGATTCAGTGAAATTCCCTAACAAAATACCAATGGCATTTTTTACAGAGCTACAAAATATAATCCTAAAATTTATATGGAACCATAAAAGAAAGACCTCAAACAGCGACAGCAATATTGAGATAGAAGAACAAAGTTGGAGGTATCACACTATCTGATATCAAGTCATATTACAACACCATAGTAATCAAAACAGCATGGTAGTGGCATAAAAACAGACACATAAATCAATGGAAGAGAATAGAAGGCCTAGAAATAAACCTATGCCTATTTGGCTATTTAGTCTGTGACAAATGAGGCAACAATATATATTGGTGTAAAGATAGTCTATTCAATAAATGGTGTTAGGAAAATTGTAAAGATACATGCAAAAAAAGCAAAAAATGAAATGGGACCACCTTCTTACTCTATATACAAAAATAAAATAGATTAAAGACTAAAACACATTATATGAAACCATAAAACTCCTAGAAAAAAAAAGAAAACATAGGCAGTAAACTCTCTGACATTGGTCTCAGTAATATGTTTTTCTGATGTAGCTCCTCAGACAAGAGAAACAAAACAAATAGTACTATATCAAACTAAAAAGTTTTTGCACAGCAAAGAAAACCAGCAACAAAATGAAAAGCTGCCCTACTGAATGGGATAAACTATTTGGCAATGATACATCTAATAAAGGATTAATATCCAAAATTTATAAAGAAATCATACAGCTCAACTCAAAAGAACACCCAGAAAACAAAAAAATCCAGTTAAAAAATGGGCAGAGGACCTGAACAGACATTTCTCCAAAGAGGACATACAGATGGCCAATAGACATATGAAAAGACACTCAACATCACTAATCATCAGAGAAATGCAAATTGAACCATGATGAGATATCATCTCAGCTGTCAGAATGGCTATCATCAATAAATCAACAAAAAACAAATGTTGGCGAGGATGTGGAGAAAAGAGAAACCTTTTGCAGTGTTAGAGGGATTGCAAGTTGGGGCAGTCAGTATGGAAAATAGTTTGGAGGTTCCTCAACAAATTATAGATAGAATTACCTTCTGACCCAGCAATCTCAACTGTGGGTATTTATCTGAAGAAATCCAAAACAATAATTTGAAAGGTATATGCACTCCTATGTTATTTACAATAGCAAAGATATGGAAACAATCTAAGTACCCATCAATAAACAATTGCATAAAAAAGAGGTGGTACATATATACTGTGGAATATTACTCGGCTACAAAAAAAGAAAAGAATGAAATCTTACCATTTGTGACAACATGCATGGACTGAGAGAATATTATTCTAAGTGAAATAAGTCAGACAGAGAAAGACAAATACCACATGATCTCACTTATATGTAGAATCTAAAAAACATAACAAACAAACAAATAAAC
Organism: Rhinolophus sinicus; assembly: GCF_036562045.2. NCBI lineage: Eukaryota > Metazoa > Chordata > Mammalia > Chiroptera > Rhinolophidae > Rhinolophus > Rhinolophus sinicus. Next base: position 82,884,760 of record NC_133751.1, on the reverse strand, counting down.
AAAACCAGAAACAGACTCATAGATACAATGAACAAACTTATGTTTACTAGATGGGAGGGATTTGGGAGCTGGATAAAAAAGATGAAGGGATTAAGAAGTACAAATTGTTAGTTATAAAATAGTTACAGGATGTAAGGTACAGCATAGGGAATATAGACAATAATATTATAATAACTATGTATAGTGCCATGTAGGTACTAGACTAAAATAGATCACTTCATAAATTATATCAATGTCTAACCATTATGCTGTACCCCTGTAACAAATATAAAATAATATTGTATGTCAACTGTACTTGAAAAATATAAAAAAATAATTTAAAAAACAAACCATAAATGACACCATAATATTCCATCATAATAATTATTATATTATAAAGAAAAGGGTTGAATTAAAAAAGAATAGAATTAGACTTTTCTGTAGAAGTATTTGTTGCCCAATGGTTCAACAGAATAGGCTCACTGGAAGGGCCACTTTTGATTTTTATTATATTGCTATGTTAGGCAATAATAAAGTACGTATTTATGAATCAGTAATGATTTTCTATTAGAACAAATACCTTTACTATAGGTTGTTAATAAAAATATTACTATTGAATCATAAAGCATGTTGCAATGGTTCTGTAGAAGCAAATGATCCCTGAAAAGAATTCCCAAATGGTCATGTTAACCACCAATTTGTCACCTGTGTTAAATTAAATCTGTCCTTCTGAAAAAATTAGATCACAAAAAGCAACATATTTATATTTTGTTATTTTAGGAAAATATCTTCATAAAACTATAATTTAATATGTTCACAGATGTGATCAAAACATATAAAAATTCAGTAAGTGGAATATTTATTAATCTTTTTTAAAAAATATATGATTAAACACATGGTTTATTGTATTGTTTAAAAATTTTAACTAAAATTAATACAGTATATTCCTCGTTGAGTTTAGTGTCAAAATGTTTGTCATCCTGAAAAATAAATGTGCTTATTAAAATTGAGGACAGCATCTATATAACATTAATTGTCCTTTTGCCATTGTTGTTAGGAACTCCAGAGAAAAGGAATAAAGGAAAATATGCTTACTCTTGATTTATAATACAAATTATCTTTTTTCAGTCTCTCTCTCACATAATTAATTTGATATTATTATATTAACAATCAAGCTTTTAAGTGCATTTAATGTGAATTTTCCACAATATTATTGACCAGGATTACAGTAGACATTATAAATAATGCTCAGTAAGCTACATTAGAGCATTTCATTATGAAATCCTGGAAATTGCAAAGATAGAATGAAAGAAAAATTAAAATTATATGCGTATATATCTGGTTTTAAATAATATCAAAGTGAGTATATATTATTCATTAAGCAGATGCAATGATTAATTTCTAATTGCCAGAGTTCAATATGTAGTATGTGGCATGACTACACTACAATTCAGAATCATAATAGCTGTGCCTGCCATAATTTGTTATTACAAAGAAATGTATTTATTTAAGAAAATATATTTGCTTACATGTGTCATTTCCAATATAATGTGTTATAATTTGGTAAGTGTAAATTAGTTCATTTTTGGCTTTCATGTTTAAAAAATATTGGTTGTGGTGGACATTTAAGACTTTCAATTACTGAAATATTGAAATTAAAAAAGAAAATGTAAGTTGGTGATAAGGTCAGAATCATAAGATTTGTTGCAAGTTTCAGCTCTGTAGCCATGATTTTAAGTATTTTGCTATGTCCCTATGGCCAATATCCTCATATGATATAATTTAAGAAACACGGAATGAAATTAGCACTTGACATTTATGGTACATTGAATTTATGTTTTATTTTACTAACTTTTTATTACCTATGCCTTTTCATATAATAACTATGCTGTTTTCAAATGTTTAGAGTATAATTGTTAAATGTCTAATTTAGTGCTAATCGAAGTACACAGACCATTATAGAATAAAACATAAATTTGTGCAACTTTTTGTCCTGAACAAACAATTTTGCAGTCTTTTTTCTTTAATATTTAATTTTTTTCATTTGCAAAATAAGCACTTTAATAGATTAGAGTTTTTATTTAATCAAATTTTGTGAGTGCTCAACTCTGTGGTCTATTTATACATGAATGTTAGGCCAGCAAAGGCAAGAGCAAACTGGGTGTGTCGAATAACAAAATTGGGCTTATTCTCCAAGGGGGTGACCAGAGGACCAAATCATAATGTCACAGTGATTAATATAATATACTTAGTCTCAATTTATTTGTTACTGATTTCTAAGAAATCTAATTTTATGGAATGTTGCATGGTGGCAAAAGACATAAACAAACAATGCAATATGCAATCTGAGAAAAGTAGCCATATCGTATTTCCAGTAATCTGTTTGAGTTAAAGTTGGATCCCATTCCGTGGCTAGAAGTACAGATGAATGGTTTTCACCATCAAGGAGCATTTGGATCCTGGACATTAAGGCAGGGTTTGCCCAGCATCTCCAAAGGATGAGTGATAGCTCCCAGCACTAGTACCCTGCGCACCACAGTGAATGTTTATCCAAAGAATGTCCTGTGCAGAGGAAAATTTTCCTTCAGTGAAAAACTTCATTGTTTAGCATGTACCCTTCAGAGGCATCTGATGCTATAGAAGCTCTGAGCCTTTCATTCCCTTTGAGTTCTATATTGGTATGAACATCGTGGTTTTCTTTTGGGGGGTATTTCTATTTAATACATAGTTTTGAAAGTGTCACTGTGATGACCAGTAGATTGACCTGACCTACCCAAGTAAATTTCATTTCCACAATGTGCATCTCCTGGGCTGTTCAAGCCCATTTTTTCTATCCTCCCGTCCAAAGTGGAAACAGAATTTTGATTCCTTTTTGTTTTTCTAATTTTAGTTTCTCTCTCAACAACTTTTGTGTTTTGTTTTGATATGGGTTCATTTACAGCTGACATGTCAGTTTGCATTGGTGGCAACAATGATTGAAAATTTGGTTTTATGGTCTGACCATATGGTGAGCTCTATTTATTTGCTTTACACATCTCTTTTCTGTTGCATAAGAAAAGACAGAATATGTTTTGTTAGTCTTTGTGTGCTTGTATATTTTTCTGTTTTGAGCTCAAATAAATATTTCATTTCCACCAAATATTTGGTAACTGGACATATGATTTTGTTTTACATTTCTGGGTTTACCAATTACACATGGTTTAAATTGTAGAATTGAAGCTATAAATTCTCTCTGTGCCTGTATGTCTATGTGTCTGGAAATCAGAAAGATTTTTAGTTCTTATTATGTGAGTGTGTCATCTTTGCACCTCTAGAGTGTTTAATAAATTATGTTGTAAAGTAATTTAAATTATAACAGTTCCATTCTCAGTGGATTATAGAGACAAATAAGCATATACACATAGTTGTGTGTTTATATAATGATAGATAGAGGGATTGATACATACATACATATAAACATATATATATATATATATATATATATATATATATATATATATATACATACATACAAACATATATATATATACATACATAGATGATGATAGATAGATGATAGACAGATGATAGATAGATAATAGACAGATGATAAATACATACATAGATAGATAGATAGATAGATAGATAGATAGATAGATAGATAGACACTATTGCTAAATTTCCTGGGAAATAAGGATGATGAATATTTAATACTTTTTGGGCACTATAATTGAATATATAATATATATACATATGTGTATATATACATATGTGTATATGATATATACACATATGTATATATATATATGTTTACAAAAATTAAATCAATTCTAGGGAAAAAAAAAACCTTAGAAAAGTAAAATTTAAACAGGATATCCAATCGTCCATTCATTCTTTCATATTCTTTCACATAATTGAAACATTTTTATTGTGTTTCTATTATGTGCCCAAAGATATCCAAGGTAAATGGGATTAAAGAAAACCAGAGGAATAAACTCAAGCCTGGATAACAATAACATGTGCTCACAAGAAATGTGATCAGTGTAATGGATGGCATGAAAACAAAACTGAGGTCCTTGAACCAGGCAAAAGAGGAAAGGAAATGGTCCAGGACAACAGTAAGAAATTCCTCGCATGATTTCTACAAACACAGCTATTCTGAGTTACTTTTATTGGTCTCCAGAAATATGGTTGATCAATATAGACTTACATAGAATTACACTGAACTATCAAGTATGGTAACCATTAGCTACATATGGCTATTTAAATCTAAATTAAAGATTATTAAAATTAAATAAAATTGAACACTTCATTTATCAGTTGTACTAGCCACATATCAAAAGTTCACAGCCAATATGTGATTTTCCATCATCACAGAGATAGATTTTCCATCATCACAGAAATTTATATTCAACAGTGCTCATTATGTGAGACTAGTTTGCTCCCATTAACATGTGTATCTAGAAACAATTTTTTAATATGCTTTGTTTTACTTCATTTTTAATTTTTGTATTTGTTTGCTTTTGGGGGAGATGACTTAAAGAAGGTAGGAATTTGAAAACTGTATCTATTGTTTCATAAATGGTGTGTTTACATTGTCATTAATTCCTCTTCTTGGTATTCTGACCTTTAAAGACTAAATTAAGATAAATGACTGGTTATGCAATCTTGAAAATCTTCAAGTTTTAGTTTAAAGGAAGAAACAATGGAAAGACTTTGTAATGCTCTAATTTTCTCATCTGTTAATATGCCATCAGCACTTACAGATGCCATCTGTTCATTTGAAGATATTGACAAGGGGTATGGAGCAGTGGACAGTCTTGATAAATTATAGACCCTTTGGAGAGAACCTGTAATAAGCAACTTATAGGAGTTAATACATTACCATCTATTGTATTTCTTTTGTGACGAATCATTTATTAACTGCATTCTCACAGATCTCTAATACTGTGGATAGAGCATATTCTCTACCTTATAAATTAACTCAATATTCATGAACTTATTTACACTCTACAGATCACGTATCCTGAGGTTTCCAAAAGAGATTAGTTATGCTAAGATCTTAAACGTATTTTTCTCAGCTTACTTAAAACAAACAAACAAACAAACAAACAAAAAAAACTGATGTTTTCCCTTTTAAGAAATCAAGATATCTTACAATAAAATTACTTTTATGTGTTGGTAAATAGAAAATTGATAGATATCAATTTTTATTTAGGACATGGTTTTCAAACTCTTTAAATGACTGCTAAAAACAAACAAACAAACAAACAAAAAACCTGTTCTGTACCTAATTGAAGGATAGTTTATTTGTGTAATTTAAAAATGTTGGGGCCAGCCCGGTGGCTCAGGTGGTTAGAGCTCCGTGCTCCTAACTCCAAAGGCTGACGGTTCAATTCCCACATGGGCCAGTGGGCTTTCAACCACAAGATGGCCAGTTCAATTCCTCGAGTCCCGCAAGGGATGGTGGGCAGCGCCCCCTGCAACTAAGATTGAACCCGGCACCTTGAGCTGAGCTGCCTCCGAACTCCCGGATGGCTCAGTTGGTGGGAGCGTGTCCTCTCAACCACAAGGTTGCCAGTTCGACAACCTCAAAGAATGGTGGACTGTGCCCCCTGCAACTAGAAACAGCAACTGGACCTGGAGCTGAGCCGCACCCTCCACAATTAAGACTGAAAGGACAACAAGTTGAAGCTGAACGGCACCCTCCACATCTCAGATTGAAAGGACAACAACTTGACTTGGAAAAAAGTCCTGGAAGTACACACTGTTCCTCAATAAAGTCCTGTTCCCCTTCCCCCCAAAAAAAAAAATAATTGTACTATATGAGAAACCAATCACCTTAATAAAAATCCCATTATTCATGTAAAACTATTAAAATATTAAATTTTAGTATAGTCATATAAAGTTTACAAACAATGTTGGAAAATCAATATACTGGAATCTTATTTTTGACACTATATTATTTGTTATATACTTTATATTTCCATTTTAATATAATAGAAAGCTGAAGAAAGACAAGTTTTGCATTAATATATGCAGTACGTTAGGTAGAGTGAGATTGTTTGATATTTGAATTTTCAATTAATTATTTTAATCACTAAATTACATGCATAAATATATTGAATACTGTGGGGAATGAAAATATTTGTTTCTCATTCTAGCAGATTCTCAGGAATATGCAAAAGTTTTCCAAAAACTGACACCATCTTACTCTGAAGTACTGATAAAAATACACCATTGTATTTTTATTGTTCCCTTGGATTAAATATACAAATTTACCATAAGAGGAAAAGCATTTTTGTTATAAAAGTCTACAGAGAGCTATTTAATCTATTTGTATACTTTATTTGATTAAATCCCCCGTAACAGTTCACAAATGGAGACAGTTGCATTTGACAATTGCTAGGTGATTTGTACTATTGAAATAAGCTTTCTTCTATTTCAGTGTAAGAAAATTCTGAAGAAAATAGTCTTGTAAGATATAATTAAACAATATCCTTGGGACTGAATATGTAAATTGCTGTAAGAACTTGGGATTTGTTACAATAATAATAGCAACATATATTTGCAATTATTTTCAGAAACTCCAGAAAGAAGGTATCAAATGACCTTTACCATTAGTAGACACTGCTTGCAAAATGGAAAATATTTCTATTTGAAAATTTCCAGTAGATTACAATGATTTAAAGTATTCACTTGTGAAACTCAGACTGAAGGTGAAGTAATGACTTTATAATAGCTTTCATTCTCTCTATATATATAAATAATATAACTTGAGTTCTATAGGAGAAGAAATAACTAAAGGGAATAAAACACACACTGAGGGAAAATTATTTTTTTTATTTTACAGAAAACAAAATCACTTGCCTTTATTAAGAATAGTGACTGTTAGTCTGGTAAAAATGGCAGAGTATGCAAATGCTGTGCTTGCCTCCTCTCATGCCCACATCAAAATTACAACTAAACTACAGCAAAACCATCACTGAGACTTGCCTGAGGTCTAGCTGAACAAAACTACTATCTCTAAGGACTTACAGAAGAAGCCACCTTGAGACTTGTATAAAGAACAGACTACATGGAAGTGGCTGTTCCCACACCAGTGTGGGACCATTAAAAATTGTGAAGGATAGGTCATATGTGGTGGTCTCCCCTGGAGGAGTGAAGGATCCCAGCCTCACACCAGGTTCTCCAGCTCAGGGTTGCAGTGCCAAGGCAAGAAGCCCCCACAATTTCTGGCTGTATAACCCAGGGAGATTGTGACTGGGTGAGACAGAAGGGAGCTTGGGTCATGGGTGTTCCTCTTAAAGGGCCCACACATAGACTTACTGGCTGACAGACTCACTCGCTCTGATCTCCAGCACTGAGGCAGCAGCTTGAAAGGCACCAGGGACATACGGAGAGGAGCTGAGTTATCTGGCTTCAGGGTGAGGGCTGGAGGAGCAGCTTTCTCCCAGGCAGAAGTGCTGACAGAATCCATTGTTTCTTTGCTGAACCCTCTTTCTTCCCAGTGAGCAGACACAGCTGCATCAATATCTGAGTCTCCATCAACTTGGCTAAAACACTTCACCCTGCCTTGGTGTTTCCCTGAGACCCAGCCTCACCCAACTTGTGTGCCCACCCTAGCTGCTTCCAGTGGCTTTTCCATACAAATGGCCTGCCTTGGCTCATACTGTGAACTTTTATAAAATCTCTCAAAGTTTCCCAAAACCAAACAAGTATCATTTGGCTTCAGCAAGTCCTGTAACTCTAGATGAGAAACCCCAAGCCCAGTTCTAGCATCAGCCACTACTGTTCACAACTTGTCCTCTTAAGGCACCTCCAAGATCAGTGTGGGTGGTGGCCATCAGTAGATTGCTTTGTAGCTCATGTCAAATACCCTAGGGCAGGACACAGGGTGAGGCAGAACTTGGCCTACAGGGCGGACACACTCAAGAAGCCCTGTGGCTGTGGCTGGTGTGCCCAGTGGCCAGCTTCAGAGCAGAACAAGCCTCTGTCTGGCTGCCTTTGCCAACAACTCACCCAAAGGGCAAACTGGGCAGGCACCGGAGCCCTGCTAAAGAGAATCCTACTCTGTTAGCCCCTGCAAAAACAGCACTTCCACCGTAGTCAGGGCCAGTCCTCACCACCAGTCAGTCCAAAGATAAATCCTTCTCACTGATATGCTTATAGCAACCAAGGCTCAGTTACAACAGGAGGGCACACACAACCTGCACAAAGAACACACCTGGAGCACCCAGCTCTGCAGCCCTACCTCATACATAGAAACAAACAGAGGGAGATGGCCAGAATGGGGAGGCAAAGAAACATGTCCCAATTTAAGAACAAAACAAAGCTCCAGAAAAACAAACAAAATGGAGACAAACAATCTACCAGACACAGAGTTCCAAACGCTGGTTATAAGGATGCTCAATGATCAGGGAGAACTTCAACAAAGAGATAGGAAACATAAAGATGGTGACAGAAAACAATAAAGAACCAGTCAAATAAAGAATACAATAACTGAAATGAAGACTACATTAGAGGGAATCAACAATAGAGTAAATGAAGCAGAAGATTGAATCAGTGATTTAGAAGACAAAGTAGCAGAAAATAACTACTCAGAACAATGAAAAGAAAAAACACATCCATAAAATGAGAATAGTTTAAGGGGTCTCTGGGACAACATCAAACATACCAACATTTGCATCATGGGAGTACGAGAATGAGAAGAAAGAGAGCAGGGAATTGAAAACCTATTTGAACAAATAATGATGAAAAACTTCCTTAACCTGGGAAATGAAATAGGCAGACAAGCCCAGGAAACACAGAGTCTCAAATAAAACGAACCCAAAGAGGCCCAAACTAAGACACATCATAATTAAAATGCCAATGCTTGAAGACAAAGAAGGAATCTTTAAAGCAGCAAGAGAAAAGCAGCTAATCTTTAAAGCATCAAGAGAAAAGCAGTTAGAAAAGCACCTACAAGGGAGCTTTCCATAAGACTGTCAACTGATTTCTCAACAGAAACTTTGCACATTAGAGGGAATGGCACAAAATATTCAAAGTGATGAAAAGCAAGGACCTACAACTAAAAGTACTCTACCCAGCAAAGTTATCATTTAGAATTGATGGACAGATAACATTTCTCAGACAAGAAAATGCTAAAGGAGTTCATCACTACCAAATCAATATTACAAAAAAATGTTAGAGGGACTTCTTTAAGAAGAAAAAGATTTAAAAAATATGAATAAAATGGCAATAACTACAGATTTACCAATAATTATTTAAAACATAAATAGATTAAATGTTCCAATCAAAAGATAGGGTGGCTGAATGGTTGACGAAACAAGATCCTAACATATGCTGCCTACAAGAGACTCACTTTTGATTGAAAAAGACACAGAGACTAAAAATAAAGAGATAGAAAAATATATTTCATGAAAATGGAAAAAAAAAAAAAAAAAGCTGGCATAATAATACTTATACCAGACAAAGTAGACTTTAAAACAAAGGCTATAACAACAGACAAAAAAGGACCCAATCATCCCACTTCTAGGTATTTATCTGAAGAAACCGAAAACACTAATTTGAGGAGACCCATGTACCCACATGTTCATTGCAGTATTATTTATAGTGGTCAAGATGTGGAGCAGCCTGGGTGTCATTGATGGATGAATGGCTGAAGAGGAGGTGGTACATGTAAACAATGGAATATTTATTACTTGACCATGGAAAATAATTGGTTCTTGCCATCTGCAGTGGCATAGATGGACATGAAGAGTATTGTGCTGAGTGGAAAATGTCAGACAGAGAAAGACAGATGAAATGTGATTTCATTTATATGTGGAATCCAAAACAAAACAAACAAACAAAACAGAAAGAAACTCATAGATACAGAGAACATTTTAATGGTTTCCAGATGGGAGGGGGCTGAGGGTGTTGGTAAAAAAGGGGACGAGATTAAGAAGTACTAATTGGGGTCCGGACTCGTGGCTCAGGTGGTTGGAGCTCCATACTCCTAAATCTGAAGGCTGCCGGTTCGATTCCTACATGGGCCAGTGGGCTCTCAACCACAAGGTTACCAGTTCAACTCCTGGAGTCCCTCAAGGGATGATGGGCTGCACCCCCTGCAACTAGCAACAGCAACTGGACCTGGAGCTGAGCTGTGCCCTCCACAAATAAGATTAAAAGGACAACAACTTGAAGCTGAACGGCTCCCTCCACAACGAAGATTGAAAGGACAACAACTTGACTTGGAAAAAAGTCTTGGAAGTACACACTGTTCCCCAATAAAGTCCTTTTCCCCTTCCCCAATAAAATCTTTAAAAAAAAAGAAGTACTAATTGGTGTTACAAATTAGTCATAGGGATGTATCTTATACCATAAGGAATATAGTCAATAATATTGGAAGGTTGGTGCAAAAATAATTAAGGTTTAAAAGGTTAAAAATAATTGCAAACGCTGCAATTACTTTTGCACCAACCTAATAATAATAATGTATAGTGTCAGATGGGTATTAGATTTATTGGGGTGAAGGATGGGAGGAGGGTTAGGGGCAGGGTGAAAAAGGTGAAGAGGTTAAGAAGTACAAACTGATAGTTACAAAATAGTCATTTGAATGTAAAGTGTAGCATAGGGAATATGGTCAATAATATGGTAAACTATGTGCAGTGATAGGTGAGTACTGGACTAGTCAGGATATCACTTCTTAAATTATATAAATGTCTAACCACTAGGCTGTACACCTGAAATTAATATAAAATAATATGGAATGTCAACTGTAATTGAAAAATTGAAAAAGGGGGAAAAGGTGAAGGAGAATAAGAGGTTCAAATTTCCAGGTATAAAACAAATAAGTCATGGGGATGTAATTAATGTACAGCATGGGGAATACAGTTAATGATATTGTGATAGCATAGTACAGTGCCAGATCATTGGTAAATTTTTTATGTTGATCACTTCTTTAGGTATACAAATGTTGAATAACTATGGTATACACCTGAAACTAATATAATATTGTATGATTGTATGTTAGCTGTATTTTAATTTAAAAATCTTTAAAATTTTTAAAAATTAAAAAAAAAAAGAATATTGGCTTTCAAAATTTAAAATCAGGGAATACTTTATTCAATGAAGTCTTACTATGAACTTCAGTAAGTATTGGGGCAAGAAGCGTAGGATTGAACACCCTTGGCCCCCAGTGGCTTCCTAGATGGGTCCCAGAGGATACTGTGTAGTACAGAATTTGAAAACCTCTGATTTGAAACTGTTCCATACTTCTTTGCTAACTTTACAAATGAGCATGAATCCTGTTTGGTTCTTAGGTATGTGTGTGTGTGAGTGTGTGTGTGTGTGTGTGTGTGTGTGTTTAAATGTTTAATCACTCCAGAGAAACACATAGGGGATAAAAATAACAAAGAAACCTATAAACCTGAGGAATTTTCCCCAAAGTCTCAGTATTGCTCTATTTTCTCAAATGACTGATTCTATTACAAGATTTTACAAAGTCTCCTCAGACTTCTTCACTGATTTTATTCCTGTGGTGTAAGTCAATAAACTACCCCCTTTCTTCTGATTCATCTTTTTTGAAAACGATGAAGACATCTACCACCATAGTAACCTTCCTTCCTATGATATAGTTTAGTTTAGCTCTGTAGATATTTTTCACTCCAGGCACAGGTTCATTGAGGAAAAAAGATTACTCATCCACTGACTGACAGTCCTCAAGGAGGTCAGAGTCCAGTAGAGAAGAAGAAAATATCAGAACAGCTTGATAAATTGTAAAATAATTTTTACACATATGGAAAAAGGCACTAAAAGAGAGAAGCACATTTTAAAATGAGTCATTTGTATAACTGAGGCTCTGCAGTCAGGGACCTTTTAGGACATCGACTTTATGCTCTATGGCATAAATATTGAATTAAAAATTGCTCTCAATGTTGATTGGTGCTACTGTAGCCTCCAATTCAAATTGCCACATTTTGAATCAGAATCAGTCGAAAGAAGCGCTTAGATTCTGAATTTATTTTAACATATATCATTTAAAAATAATTTTAATGATTTAACTTGTTTTTGTAATAATATAAATCAAGTATACTGTATTTTAGTGAATAAGCATTTACTGAACACCTTGAATGCACAATCCACTCCTAATATTGTTCTTTATAGAAATCTTAATGTACATTTTCATAAGTAGATACAATTGGTCATTTCCACTGAAATAATTATTTCATTTTGTTTTAATTATATTAACAGTAGAACCATAGTAAATTAAATGCACCCAAATTCAATTACATTATATTTATATGAGTAACTTAGATGCATTAATAGATATTTGCATAGTGTTTACTTACAAATATCTTTCCCTTAGCTACATAATATACCTAGATTAAACAACCTGTATATTTAAAAACTTAATATCTTTTTTGATAAATAATCTAAATAATATTATTTTAATGCTTCCATAACTCTTTCTTAAAGATTTTAAAGTGGCCAAATTACAAATTAAAATTGTTAGATGGGAGGAAATATGTATACTACAAAATTTATTTTAAGTTTAATCATTCTTTTCTATTGACAAATACAAAAAAAATAATAATAATAATAAAAAAAGAAAAGACCACAGAGGAGCCCTAAAGTTAGAAAACTGAGAACCAGAGTTTAAAAGCCCAGCTTATAAAATAATTTAGAAATATCTGTGTTTGTCTGTGTCTATGAGTTTTTGTTTCTCATTTGTTTGTCTTGTTCTTTTGTTGTTTTTGGTTTACATACCACATATCAGTGAAATCATATGGTTCTCTGCAGACAATAGTTGAGTGGTTACCAGAGGGTAAGGGGGGCGGGGGGGTGGGAGATGAGGGTAAAGGCGATCAAATATATGGTGATGGAAGGAGAACCGACTAGGTGATGAACATACAATGTGATTTATAGATGATGTAATACAGAATTGTACTCCTGAAATCTATGTAATTTTACTAACAATTGTCACCCCAATAAACTTTAATTTGAAAAAAAAAAGGAGGAAAAAGTAAAAAGTAAAAATAAAAGAAATATCTGTGTTTGTCGTAAGGTATTTATTTGGAACTATAAAATGCCTTGCATACAAACAAAATAAATCATTGAAGATATCAGTGGCTTAGAAGCTATGCACTTCTCATTATATTGCTATTCTAAAGCCCAAATTACTAGAAAACATTATATATATATATATAACCCCGTATAACACAGCACTTCTATAACACGGTTTCGCTCTAACACACTTTGAGAATTGGGGGAAACCCACATACAACACAACATCCTAAAACACAGTTTCACTCTAACACAGTTTGAGAATTAGAGAAACTCCCAAACAACATGGGGCATAATAAGAGCTTTTAAGACCAAAAGATATCTCATTTGAAATTAGGGAAATACCCGAATAACACGGAACGTAATAAAATATTTTAAGAGCAAAAGATAGCTCATTTCATATCTTTCATTCAAGCATGAATGTTGTATCAGATTTGACTGCAGAATTTTAAAATTTATTAGAATTTTAAATCTACTTTGTTCGTGGAGTATTAAGTTTAGAGAATGAATATATCTTGTCAAAAAGAAAACGTACTTGGTTAATGGTACTTAGTAGTGATGATGAAGACATTATTTAATACATATTAATATGTTATACTTTTGGTGAAAGTTGCTCTAATAAAGATATTTCTCTTAATTATAAAAATATAATATTATATTTCTTAAATTTTTGGAAACTAACCCCCTTTTTTGTACTAGTTCTTTGTTTCATATAACATGGATTAGCATAAGACAGCATTTTTTAGGAGCCTAACAACCGTGTTATATATGGGGGATGCCTGTATACCAATAGTAATTTTTGAAATAAGAAAATAGTTCTGACTAGATAAATACCGAATAAAATGGGGTAGTGTGGTTGAATCAGCTTGATTGCTCAAAATGAAAATGAAATATTTATTGACAGAGTACTTGACTTTGTAATGCTTATGTCTCACAGGGAAGAGAGACTAAATAAATAAAGGTAAAATATAAAGCCAAGTAGTGTGGTAGAGATGATTATCTATCCAACAACAATTTGTACTCTAACTTCCTAAGAAGTTGTTGGTAGGAGGCAGCTGCCTAGCTTAATACTTGCGTTTTTGTGTGTGTGTGCCCTTTGCACATACACATGACCTTCTGACTTGTTTTCTCTAATAAAACTGAGCAGAAAACATGTGTGTCATTTTTTTGACCAGCATTTTAAAGAGGCAAGTGGAGCTGCCTCTCAAGTTTTTGTCTTCCTGGTTTTAGAGTCTTTACTCTGTAATTTTATCTTTTATAACTTCTGGTTATTATTTCTTTGTTTGATTTCAATTTATTGATATTTGTTAGATCCATTTTGATCCTTTGACTTGTTCATTTTTTTCTTATCTGACTCTGAATGTAGAATTTTTTTCCAATTTCAATTAATTACACAACATCAAAAAAGAATTGTTTTTGTTTTATTTCATTGTTTCATTTTTTCTACTCTATCAAAGGCTAGATTTCTTGCTTCCCAATTGGGACAATATTCCAATCAAATGCTTCTGTATATGTTTTGACTTCTGTTAGAAATGTTCTTCTTTCTTTTTATTCTTGCCTTGTTTTTCTAAGAATTCCCTACGATCTCTTTAAAGTCAGCCTAATCGTGTTTCTTTTTCTTTCTCTTTTTCCTGAGAAATAGGACTCTTTTTCATTTTATGTTTCTGTTCTAGCTTAGAAACATCATTTGCATCTTATTTAAAACTCCACAATAGAACTTAAACACAAAATTGCAATTGAATATTTTAGTCTATTCTCACAAGTAGATTTAAATTGTTTAAGTAAACAAAACAATTATATTCAGATATTTCCAGCCTCAAGAATAGTATCTGAAAAGTAGTAAAACCTGAAAAATTTGTTGGGGTATCTAAGCTCAGATGGGATGTTTAGTTATTTCCTTTTAAACCCCTGACTAAATGTAAATGGTCAGTTCTTTATTACAATCGTCCCACTAAGTGTCCAGAGCTGCAGTGAGACTTAATAGGCTACCATGTGTATGGGGAAATAATGAATTGAAGGACTGTGAGGAGAGATCTTTTATAGCTTCAAATATTACCCATCTTCAATCTCAGTAACAATTATGCTATCATCCTGATTCTATAATGCAAGATAAAATATGGAAAGAGCTAATGAATTTCAAAGTCACTCACTGATGCATTCTTATTTCTTTCTCTTCCCTCTTCCTAGCGGGATTCTTTCCATATGTATATTTGGTGATTGAATGAATGAATGGATGAATGAATGAATGAATGATTGAATGATGAACATAGTACTTTCGGAGCTCCCATGAAGTTTATCACACAAGAAGAGATGAGAAAGAAAGATTGACATCCAAGTCCTGAAATAACAAGAATTTTACTTAAGTTACTTTAATGTTTTCATCATTGTAAAAAAAATGGTAATCCTTAGGATATGAAGTGCTGAAAACAGCAGATGTCTAAATGATAATTAAATTAAAGAATATCAGAAAAGAGTAAGAGTAAATTAAAACGTAAATCTTTGCCAAAACAACAAATACAAAGTGAAATATAGCAGGATTGTGAGAGAATATTTATGATAGAGATATACGTAGTAGATTGATTCATATAGTCGTATATAGAAACTTCTCAGAAAAAAAGGGTTATATTCAAAATAAATAATTAACTTCTACAAATTAATTAAAATCTAAATAAGAAAAAGGTAAAAGATTAAAACAAACAAGTTATTGAGAGAACTCCAATAGTCAAAGTTTGAAAATATATGAAACCTAAGTAATTATCAAAGAGATATGCATTGAAGTAATAAGAAAATAACAATTCATATCCATTACTCTAAACAAAAATAGAAAAAATCATTGATATAAAATATCAGAATAGATGCAGAGCAAATTGTTAATAGAAGTGAAAGTAAATATAAGGGGAATAAAACACTTTGGTGAGCAATTCAGTAATATTTAATAATGTAAATCTTGAATCTATTCTATAACCCAGCAAATATAATGTTAGATATATACACTAGAGAAACTCTACCATATGAAAATATGTACTGAAGTACATTCTTAAATATAATCCAGAAAATTAATAAACTAGAATTGTATGAAACAATGTGAAAAAGATTTTAAAATACATAGAGGTGGTATGAAAACAACAAGGGCAAAATGTATACATATGAGATTTGCATTTACATAAAGTTTATAAATATGCAAAACAATGCCAAACATTTTATATATATGTAAATATATATAAATATATATAAATATATATTTGCATATATGTATAAATATATATTTACATATATATTTTATATATATTAAAATTATGAAAACATAATGGGAATGGTAATTACAAAATTTAGAATAGCAGTTATCTCTGGATAATGGAAGGGAATAAGATTAATTAAGTACAAACAAATGGAACTTCAACTATTATATATCTATAATATTTTAGTTATTAAACTCTATGGTAGATACAAGGATTTCTTATACTAACACCTATCCTTTTTTGTTTGCATGAAATTTTTAACTTAAAGCATAATAGAACACTGAGTCAGCAGTTCATATGTGCAAAAAAGCTGTGTTAGAGAATCTGAAAAGATAGTGAAAACCCTTAAAAAGCTGCTTTAGGAAAATGTAGGAAGAGTTAGAAGCGAATAAAAGAAAATCCATGTAGGTTAATACAATGTCAATAACATATAACGTGTTGCTTTCTAAATTTGTTCTTTCTTACTGAGTGGGTAAATATTCATAAAAGCAAAAGTGTGAACTTAAGGAGTATTTCTCTTCACCTTCCCTCAGCTTACCCCTCCTGCCCTTCTCTTTCCTGTCAATCCAATTTCCTCTCTGTTCCTATAATTCTTCATGTATTGAAGCACATGGACAACTAGCAGATGCTAAGCACTGGGACTAGATGAAAATCACATGAAGCTGCACTGCTTATGTAGAACATAGGTCTCCAAGCAGTCAGGAGAGGGTAAGGCATCCTTGATCCTTAATCTAATTAGGCAGTAAACAACCAAGGATTTGTTTACTGAAAAGTAAAAATTGATTACAACAAGGAATCATATAAGGTAGTGGAAAAATTAATGAAATGTGCTTTCACATTTTTATTTAAAATTGTTCTACATAACTAATTATGTAGAATTACAGAATGAGGCATTTTAATATAATTAAAATGTCTAAACTATAAATAAATCATGCCTTAAGGCTTAAAAGTGGTAACTAGATAAGAGAGCCAAACAAAGATATCATTATAACTAATTGTAGTTGATCTAATTGCTAATGTTTAAAAGCTGAATCTGTTAAAAGTCAGTTTCACACTCTTCAAATGTCGTTATCAATTACAGTTTTATATTATAATTCACAGAAAATACTTTCAAAATTGATTCCTTCAAATTATATTAGAACCATTATTGCTATGTAATTTAAGTTAATAGTAATTTTAGATAATCATTGACAAATAACATGCAATACCAAATATCCAAAAACAACATAACCAAAGCAATGTCACATTATACTCAGAATATGCAGGCTTTCCAAATTCAACTCTTTCACTATTTAAATGACAAGTCCAACATCAGAATTTCTTAGAATTCCACTTTACATCACTGTGATTCCCAAGGTCCTAATTTATAAAACGTATGTAACAATTGCTCTTATTGACAAGAGTTATGGTGAAAAGTGAACATGAGTACACAAGAAGCATTTAGAACAATGCTAGGCCTGAAGTAAGCAATCAATAATTGTTAGCTTTTTGTAAGAATTATTAATATATGTACTTTAGAATATGTCTTAATTTTTTTGTAAACATGTTACCATGGACAGAGCCTCTGTACATAACATACATCAGACTTTATTTTATGTTCCAGAAGGTAAATGACTAAACACTTCAAATTAAATATGAAGTTACTTTATGAGTGGAATCAAAGAATATGCATAAAAGATTACAAATAAATGTTCTTTATCTTTTAGAGTCCTTTTTCTAATATCCTTTGTAAAGGTCTTTTGCTTTCTACCAATTAATTGCTGATATTGAGTTCAGATGTGAGAATTATATGAAGTTAATTTTACACTCTCTTGAGTCTTCTATGTGAAATTCATTACTATCTTATCTGGTCAGAAAATTATTTTGCTTAGTGAAGAGTCTCATAGTTACCTGTTGCTAAAAATACTTAGTATCTTAGGTTATCATTGTTTTCTGTGTAAAGTACTGCCTTTCTCATTTGTAAAAGTGAATCTATTTTTAACACTTCTTTTAATTTTCACTCATTCTTGTTAAATTATAAATTATAGGTAGAGACATTTGCTAATCAAGTTGCCATCCTCCACGGAGACTAACAACAGATAACAAGCAATGTTAACTCTTTTCTGAAACAGAATTTCAGAAAAACACTTAAAATACAAAAAGCTGTACTTATTTCCACATCCACTAGCTACTTCATACATCAATTTATTTTAAGGTAACTGATTGTGAATCATAAAGGAAACAAGCAGGACAGCAATTTAAAAATAACTGGCACTAATATAAAATTGACAATATCTAACACTGAATAAAACTTTTGCTCCTTACATTCCTAAGACATTGAAAAATATGGTACATTTATTAACACCCACATTAATTTTTTCATTCTTGCAAGATAGCATGTAATCAATACTATTGTGGAAGTAAAATCAAAAACCTATACAAAAAAAAAATCAAGATCGTAAAATAAAAATAACAACTTAAAGGAAAGAAGCTAGTGATTTTTCCCGCAAATCATGGTTAATTGAAGATAGTTTATGCACCATGGTTTGAAATTTCAAGATAAATTATCAAACAAATAAATTAGGATGAACTGTTGGAATCCAGTTATCAAACTGGAATTCAAAATTCAAGAGCTCAGAAAATGAATGGCAGTAGATAAAACAGAGAAGGCTGAAATTAGTTTTATTAAGCAAATTTCACGAACTCTAGGAGTCAAAATTATGGATTGAAAATAAATTTTAGATTTACAGCCTTAAAATTTGTGTTCTCCACTCTTAGCTGAACGCTTAGCAGAGTAAGTTCCTCAACAGCTGATTTTTAAGTAAACTAGAGAGAGATCTTCAGATCTAAAAGGAAAGCACATCAGGCTATTAAATGCCTCATTAATGTCTGTGATGGAAACAATTCAGTATTCAGCCTCTGAGTTGCAAGTTCATTTTTGCTTATTTAGCCCACTTGTTTTCCCAAAGAATACTGACTGCAGAAAATCAGGGTCTGTTTGACAGCAGGGTATTAACTGGCACACCAGCTTTCTACTCACATCACTTTTACCCACCTGTGAAAGACAAAATTCAGTAAAATCAGGAATCAGCATAGATTAGCAGGCAGTTGTAAGCAGCACTGGTCCTGAAAGAACAAAGATACCAAACTTTATGGTGATGGAAGGAAACCAGGCTTTGGGTAGTGAGGTCACAATACAACATACAGATTATGTCTTCCAGAATTGTACACCTGAAATGTATATAATGTTACTAACTAATATTACACCAATAAGTTTAATTTTAAAATCCACTTTGAGATACACTCATCTTTTTTTTTTCTTATAAAATCCACTTGATTGGTCCCTTTAAAGGATCTTAAAGCAAGATTCACTTTGCTTGTAAAAATAAAAATAAAAATAAATAAAAAAATCTGTGTTGTCACTGTGTTAATATAAACTAAGAACTTCAGTACTGTTTTACAGATGGATTTTCATTGTTGTGCCAAATTCTTTAATGTTGGTTGCTGAATTTAGGCAAGAGTATGTTCTCAACATTCTTTCTCAACATAAGAAAGGAAAATGTTTCTCTAATTTATGCAAATGTAGATGGTCTGGTGACACACAGAAATTCTTGTACCAGGAGGACTGTTCACATTCTTTTTTAAACAGTTGTTTCCAGTAGAAGACCAGCTGAGACAAAGGGAACTGCAGAGAGATAGCACACATTCCTTTTTTTCACAGTGGAGACAAAAACATAAAAGAAAAAAAAGAAAAAAGAACCAAATGCTATCATGGATGTTAATTCTAAACAACCCAATTATACAGATGTTGTACTGTTTCTGAAGTAATTTGTTTTGTGGGGACCAAAGAGTAAGAGCAAATCGGGGTTGTCTCCACGTGGGATGGTGTGTCAGGTAGGAGGATTCCCTGAGACAGTAAATGTTTTCAATGTCGATCTTTCTAAGAAGATGGTACGTTAAAACAGGCAATTAGGAAGAAACAAGCCTTAGGCTAAAACAGGATTTTTCAAACTGTGCTGCTGACATTTGGTGGCAGCAGAAGGGGTTGGGGTTGTCCTATGCATTGCAGAATGTTTACCAGAGTCCATGGCCTCTGTCCACTAGATTCTGTTAACCCTTTCCCCAGACAGGTGCGACAGCCAAATATGTCTCAAGGCCTCTCTAAATGTCCTCTGGGGAGCAAAATTGCAAACTGTTGAGAACCAATGGGCAAGAAACAACAAGAAACTTTCCTTTCTTTGGGCCTCATGGCATTAGGGCATTGACCATGTCCCAGAAATTCTTGTGTGAAAGAAATGGGAGTGTGGACACAAACAACTACATGGGAAGTCAGTAAGTGAACAATGAGAATGGGTTTGAGTATGTTAACTTGGGAAATATGCATAGAGGATGACAGCTATGATTGTTACTCTATACTGTACTACTCTGTGTTTTCTCTGATCCATTATTGGTGGGAGTATAACATGGTACAACTGCTTATGACTACACAATGACCCAGCATTTCTAATCCTAGATATTTACCAAAAAGTGAAAACTGTTCTCAAAAAAACAAAACAAAACAAAAAACATAAAACAATTTACAAAAGTATTCATAGAAGCTTTAATCATAATAAACAAAAACTAGAAACATCCCAGGTGTTCACAAGAAAATGAATGAAAAAGGTTGATACATTTATACAATGGTATACTATTCAACAATAGAAAAATGGAGGATCTACACAATACATGTGAATCTTGAAAAGCTTATGCTGAATGAAAGAAGCTTTATGCAGCAGAATACATAATGTATGCTTTTATTCATGTGAAATTCTAAAACAGGCAAACTAATATGTGGTTGAAAGAAATAAGAATAGTGATTGCCTCAGGGGTGAGGATTGACTGGGAAAGAACACAAGAGAGCTTTCTTAAGTGCTGGCAATATTCTGTATTTAAATGGAGGTTAATATTACACTCATCAAATAATATAGTTATTTCATGTAGGTTCATAATAAGATAAAGAGGCATCAACAAATATGATTGCTAATAAAGATATGCACAGTGAAGTATTTCGAAAGGCATGTACTGGTACCATGAATTAATTTGCAATACTCCACAAAACAAATCGATTGATGAAAAGACAGATAAATAGATGGATAATTATGTGATAAATCCAGTATATTAGAATATAATAACAAAATCTAGGTGTGGCAGGCTGGTTCATTGACTCTTAGCTGAATGTTCCCAAGTGCATTACCGAATCTCATTGAGTCTCAGTTTGATGAACTATTAAAAAAAGTCATCTTTTAAAATAATTGTGAGCATTTGAGGTAAGATGTGTGTGCATTTAGTACATTATTATATAAGTGATCTATGAGCTTTAATTGAATCTAAATCCCATCTTATTTCAGGTAAGTATATATTTTTGCTTCCTTGTTTCCTGGGTTTGAGCAGAGATGCAAATTACTTATAGTATTCTAACATTTTTATGCAAAGAGTTGAGAAACGACTGCATATTTTCTCCTCAATCTTCTCTCCCAACACACACACACACACACACACACACACACACACACACACACACACACACATCAAGGCCAAGTCTTATTTGATAGTTTTTTTTTCCTCCTTTTTATTTTTCCTTACTATTTCTCAACACTTTTTGTCTTTTACAATTGAAGTCCCTTCCCTCATTTGCCTCTCTCTACTGGGAAATTCTCTTCCTTACCTACTAGTCATTGGAATTGTGGTGACCAGGGAAGCAGAACATCTAAATAAGGCTGACTTCTCCATTAACACAATTTATAAAGATTTAAATGTTACTTCTAACATACTCTCAATCTAGTAATAATTATATTTGCTCTTGTGTGGTATGCTGAAAAGAGCAGTGCCTAGTTATGAGAGGTCTCTTTTGTTCTAATTACAGGTCTGTACTAATGCCTAGGAAATGTGATGCAAAAACATCCTTTGAATAGTAAAAAAATAAAAATAAAAAAATAAGAAATAACCAGGTACGAATTTAAAAGAAGTGTGGATGGTCTGTATACATATAATTCTGCTGAGGTACACGAAAAGCCGTGCTATGTTCTAAATAGAAAATGTTAACATCATGACTCCTGTCCAGCTAAGTTACAGTGTGAGTTATCATTTTGCTAAAATAAGCAATAGGATTAGGGATGAGTAAGGAAGTAAGCAAGTTAATTAGAAAATCCAAGTTAATTAGAAAAATAAGCACTGGAAAAAGTCATTTTTGAAAAGAAAAATGGCAGCAAGAATAGGTTGTTTTCATCATACGTTGAATAAAAAATTCAGGGTAATGTTTTTTTATGGCATATGAAAGTATAAAAAGACTAATAGAAAAATGGAAATGTTCAATATAGTTTTAAATGCATTAAAATCTCATACGCTTAAAATTATATTAATATCAGGAAAAGATATATAGTTCAATAAAATTTGGGAGGCAAATGAATAGACATACTTCAAAAAAATAACAAAAATGGATTCCTACTACAGACCTTACTTAAAGAAGTATTTGGAATGAAGAAAATATTTCAAAGTGAAAAATACTAGAGAAAATGGAAATATTGCCTCTGTATTCACAGTTTAGAGAAGACCTTTCTAAATATGATACAAATTCAAAACCCATTAAACCTGAGAAATATGACTTCATAAAATTAAAATGTCTTGGAAAACAAAAACATCACAAAGTTTAAATAAAAACAATACCATGAGAAAATGATATTTGAAATTCATATTGTAGGCTAATGATGTCACCTTTAATATGTCAGGAATGAGAGAAACCTTTATGCAAGCTAACTCAATTAGGATCAGATTAACATCTCAATACAAAATTGTTTAAAAAATATCAACAGACAGTTTGCAGAAAATAAAGTACATCCTTAAACATTTGATTTTTTTTAACCTAAGAGAAAGGCAAATTAAAATTGTATTGAGATATATTTTCTTGCCTATTACAGAGATGATCAAAAGTAAATATTGCACTGTTGGCCATTGGGCAATAAATTGGTGATATATGCAAGAACAATTTGACAATAGCTTTCAAACTTAAAAATGTATATACTCTTTGACCCAGGAATTCTAATTCTTCGAATTTATACTACAGATATAACAGTATATGTGCAAAATTAAATATGTATATGGATATTGTAGCACTGCTTTAAATGTCAAATTTTTAGAAACTAAATAGGTTCTCATTAATAAATGTTGGTTAAATAAATTATAGTATATCCATAAATTGAAATACTATGCAGCTACCAAAAATATGATGTAACTATATATACACTACTATGAAAGTGTCTCCAAAATATTATAAGTGGGGGGAAAAAGATGCAGAACAGGGTGCATTTTATTCTACTGTCTGTGTAAACATGTGTTTCTGTTGACAGCAGTGTTCCTGTGTCACATCACTTCAGGGTCATCATTACATCATAATCTGTGGGAATGTTGTACCTGGATTATACAGTGCTGAGATTTTCCTGCTATATGTCCCTATCCTGATATATCTGTTGGCTCTCTCTGAAAGGATATACAAAAAGTAGTACTATCAGAGTTTGCCTCTGGGAGGGCAACTATGTGGCTTAGGAAAGGAATAGGAAGGGGGTTTAATTTCTATGAATATTTTTTGAATATTTGTAATTATGTACAATGTGTCCTAATACCTTTTCACAAAATAAGCAAACGTAAATTTTTAAAAAGCATTTAAAAAGTATTATTATGTAATCTATCTGATAAGAATACATGACCCTCTGCTTTAGGTAAAGGTTTTGAGTTTTTTATTTAGTCAAGTCTGTTTGACATTAGAGAACCATATTTTTCCCCTTGAACACAAACACATTTGAGTCTTATGTCTGAGAACAAAGTGTCACTTAGATCTAGAATGTCACTTCAGGGGTCACCATATTAGGTAAGCAATATTTCCTTCAAGTTTCATGAATGATTATAGTATTTGCAGTTTAATTTTAGGAAAAACATCTAGGAGAATTGCTGGTATCCTCTATATGGTCTTGCTTCAGATGTAATTTCTTTTACTATACTGCTGATCTGAGAATCCAGATTTCATTTTTAAAGGCTTGATAGATTTTCTTCAAAAATTCCTATGAGGTTTATCTGCATTCTAGCTTTTGAAGGTTCGTAGGAAAATGAACTGTCAATTTTGAAACAAATTGACTTTCTTAGCACCACAAAAGATATAACCTAAGGTTAATGGTCTATTACCTGTTGATGCTTTAGTTCCTCTGTTTATATAAATATGTATCCTTAAAAATTGGCATTTTCCACAATTTAAGATAAAGCTATTTTTCTTTCCATTTTACTGAATGATGTTTATTTCTTCAACTTTGTTAATGGAAAACCCTACACTGAAAATAAAATGTCCAATAACCTACAATCAACCCTGTGACTTAGAGACTTGTTCAAGTTCTATCATCCCACTGGATGTCCATGTCATCTGTGCAGATGCATCCAGCAGTGATGAATTCAACAGAGCTAAGGTCAAAGGGCAGGAACAAACACTCTGTTTTTTACAAAAGGCCTTTAGAGGATTAATAAATACAATGCAATATTAAATATAAAATGAAAATTTGAGGAACACCAAGGCAAACATAATAACAAAGAAAAAAAGAATGGTCAAATATGAACCAAATATTTTTGAAATTACAAAATCATATGCAGTAAAAGCTATATTAGATCATACAAAACATGGTGCATAGTAAAGGAGGTAGACATATAAACATGAGTTTTTTATTTTCTGAAAACACATTTTCAAGTGTATTTTGACCTCTTTAATAAATGTATTAAAATTTATATTTCTAACTGGACATTGTGTTAATAATTGTGTGGCACTGAATGGTATTTTATCCTAAGATTTCAATTTTAATTCCTCTGTGTAACAGATCTGATTTTAATAAATGCTTAAACTAAAGGTCATTTATCTCTATTTCATATATGAGCCTTGATTTACTTATACTGGTATATATATAAGAGACGATGTAATAATTCCATTTATCCATATTTATATCATTTTTTATGTATCTATTTACAGTTATTACTGAGGTGTGTGTGTGTGTGTGTGTGTGTGTGTGTGTGTGTGTGTGTGTATTGGTTATATAAGAGATATTTACAAAGGAAAGTCAATGTGTTAGATAGGAAACATAGGGAAAAACTAAGATAACAGAGTTTTCTGTTTATATCCTGTTTTCATTTTTCCTTTGAGTTTCCATAAAGTGCAGAAAATTCTTGACTATTGTGATTCTCTTGTAGATTGTGACTGTTACAGATATATTTTCCTAGTCTGTTACCCATCCATTAGCTTCACTGACAGTGTTCTTTACTGAGTACAAATCTTTAATTTTGATGTTGTTAATCCATCTTTGTATTCCATTATGATTTATTCATTATATGACTTACATATGAAGTTTTAGGTATGAAATTGGAGATACAATGATAGAAAAGACTTGGAGAAAAATTATTTTAAGAGAAATTATTTTTATTACTAGAGGAATTAATTACAATATGGTATTTGCCTAAAATGTAATACTATGCTGAATTAAGAAATAATTAACAAGATGTACATAATGTAATATAATAGATCTTATAGGCATTGCTCTGAGTAGTAAAACTAAAAAAAAAGAGAGATAGTCAACATAATATAATTTAAGTGAAATAAACATATACATGAAATCATGTTATTTTTTATTTAAGGATACACATATAACTAATGGGAGCTGTATTAGAAGGGCATGCATTTAATATACTAGAAAAAATTCCCAAAAGAGTGAAGAAAATGGGAGTATAAAAAAGATATGAAGTGGAAAATACTGAAATAAAGTGACAGAATATTCTTGCCTCACACCAACTGATAATGATCTTGTGACATGACTTAAAGGGGAAAGAAAATTGGTAACTGTACAACTGGCCTCCTAATAAATGAAGCAGACATAGCATATGGCTCCAATTTGTAGTTTATACTTTAATAGAATTGGTAAGAGACATATGTAACATATGAGACTATTGGCTTTAGGTAGAAAATGATGGGTGCCATATCAAATCTCATACATGTTCATTCATGCAGTGTGTTGACAAATGCTGATTGAGTGCCCACCATGGCCTAAGATTCAGCAGAGAACAGAATGTCCAAAATCTCTGCTACAGTGAGACAGTGAAGAAACAAATAGCGAAATGCTATACTGTACAGAGAAACTGCACACCACCCAAAAAATAAAAATAGTGTGAAAGGAGAGAGTGATATGGTAGAGTCTTTAGATTGGGTAATTAGGGAAGTTCTTTCAAAGAGATGACTTTAAGCTGAGATTTCTGTGATAAAAGGGACCAAACCATATAGAGACTGGGGGAAATCATTCCAGGCAAAGTTATTAGAAAGGTTCTTGGCACATTTGAAAACTGAAAAAGTCTACTAGAGCAAGAAAAGGAAAGACTAGTAAGAGTTCTGAGAGATACAGAAGGAGTGGGCACTGATTTTATTTGCCAGGCTAAGGGATTTTTATTTTAACCGAAGTAGAATTGAGAACTATTGAAAGTGGTTAAGCAGGGGAATGAGATTATCACCTGACTTATGTTTGTGAAAGGTCAATATAGCTGTTGTACTGAGAATGGCTTGTATTGAGGCAAATTATATTAAGGTGATTAATAGAGAATAGGACTAGAAAAGGACATACAATGCCTCACCCAGCCTTCTGTCCCTCTTTTAGCCAGATTTCCTGGAAGTCCTATCTAACAGCTATTATTGTATTTTATTTGACTAGAACTAAGTCACAAGGCCACGTCTAAATTTAAGAGAGATTTAAAAATGTAGTTTTTTACTTAGACAGTTATCATTCTTGACAAAAAGTTGGGTATACTGTAATCAAAGAACATGGGGAAAATAGATAATAGATAAGAAGCAATTCAGTATCTCCCATAGAAGGAAAGATAATTCAGGGTGGGAAATACAGTTTTGAGGATACGTGGATAAATTTCTAACGAACAATACCTGCAAAGCAGAACCCAACTGTATTACACAAATAGAAAAGATGATTGTGTATACATTTAAATAAATCAATAAATACTACTACCCTTTAACATATAACCTCTAGCCCCGGCCTTTGCAGCAAAATACATTATCATATATTTTATTTCAACCTGTGTTTTTTCTTCTGTTTTTTGTTTGTTTGTTTGTTTTCTTGACATGTCTCAACTTAGAGTCTCACATCATAAAACAGGAAATGAGACCCAGTCTCCTGCTGAGATGCTACATGTTCTTTGTAAGAATAAAGCATAACCAGCTAACAGGTAGTTAATAAGTAAAGATAATATATCTGAATTCCGGACAAGTGAATTCCAATCAAGATTGTCACTATATACCTACGTGACCACCAATATGCACTTCACCTCTCTGAGCATCAGTTATATCATATCCACTACAGAATGTTCTTGGTGTAGGTGCTTCCAAAGTGACATTAGGATAACAGTAACATGGTAAGAGAGAGAACAATGAGAAGGCTGAATTCTAGGCCTCTACCCAGTTGCAACTAAACAATTACAATTGTATTGCTTTGATGTGATTGAGTATTCATTTAAATAAAAAATTCAACAGCATGAAACAATTTCTATGTCCCTTTGAACAAGAACATTCTATGATCTTGTGACTTTCCAGAATGTATTTATATTGTCAAGTATGTGTCATAATTGAGAGACGAAGATATGGCAAGTAGTTTCCACCACCAGGGGCAGCCATGCAGTAACTACACAGATAGAGTTAATAAAACCTAAAAGAAAATGTAAATTAAAAGCCTACATGAAATAGGATTTTTATACAGGAAGAATATTATGCTAACAATATAACTTGATTTTTTTTTTTTCTTACCAATTAGGAAGTTTTTGGTTTTTATTTCCCCACACCTTATTTTATGTTAACTTACTTCAAATACTGTTTGAGTTTAAAATATACCATTTTCTTAGATATTCACAGGAATGTGAACTTCACAAATACTAGATATTTTTATTTCAAAAAGTAACTAATTAACTTTATTATTAAAGAATGCATCTAATTTCACATAAATTACATTTTCTTTAACAAACACTGAAACATATATGGTTCTGGGATGTAAACTCTGAGAATATTGTAGGAACATTTACTTCTGAGTTTAAGATTTTACTTTTTGCATAAACTAAATTTATAAATGGTGATAATCAGGTAAACAACAGAATACAGACTCAGTAAAAACTCTAGGCAGGTTTTGGGTCCAGCTGGTACTCTTAAATTTTTTATGATGCAGTATAACATACAACTATATAAATTTACACTTCAGGAAAAAAACAAGTTTGAGGACTTTCAAGAGAATTAATTTTCCTAGCAAATCGTAAAATAGCAAGATCCTCATCAAATAACTCTGGAACTAGAGAACAAGGGTAATTACAAATTACAAAGTATTACCTATGCCACATAACTCTTGGTATTGCTTTTGATTGCTATTAAAAAATAATAATAATAATAATACTGAAGGCATTTTCAAATCACATTCCACATTCAACCATGTTTATTTAATTAACATCCAGATTCTTTATTGAAGAGTAAAAAATGATTATGCAAAAGGTGTTTCATATATTAAAGGGAGAAAATGTTGAATTTTAACCTCCTCACACTAATGCCAGAAGCATTGAAAATCTTCTGTTGGAACTGGTACTTAGTATGATTTTAACATTTTACTAAGAACTTAATACATGCAAGGCATCAGTTTAAGTAATTTATATACATCATCTCTCTTAATACTCAAAACTGTGTGATTCAGTAATTTTATACATCAGAATGTACCATTTATTTTATATTCATAAAGCCAGAAATATCCAGTAAGAAAAATTTTATATACCATCTTTTTTTTTTAGTAACCCCGAGTAAACAAATATCATAAATAGATCTATAGAGAGATGAATGAATTTTAATGTTTGGAAAATTCCTAATAGCAAATGTAGTTTTAGAGTTTAAGTTTACAAGCATTTTTGCATACTTGATGTAATATAATCACAAGAACATGGAAATCAATGCAGTGCCCTTATATATACTTTTTATGTAAATAACCTTAGATTTATGAACTCATGGCATGCCCAAATCCATACTAAGAATGACAAGTATTTCTTGAACAGGTCCTCTAACTCCTTTTCTTATATTAGCTCCACCATCATTCATCTATAAATCGTGGTAGAGATGTCTATATTTCAGAAGGTATTCAATGAGATATTCTTGAAAGTGATTCATATTTATTATATATCATTTCTTCTTGGATATATTTTCTCTTTTCTTTCCTTTCTTTTTGGTTGATATTATTCGATCAGTTAAGATAAGATGAATCAAAGGACAAATGTAAGCCATCCAAAAAAAAAGAATAAGCAAACTGCGGTGTCTTTTGAAAAAGTAAAACAAAATAGACATCTTAGCTAAAAATTACAAACAAAATATATTTAAAGGATATAAATATATATGTTAGTAAACTAATACAGCCATTGCTTTCATTTTGTAACTGCTGTTAGTAATTCCTCCCGTCATTTCTCTCAATTCTCATTATATTTTTTATTTATTATGATTGTTATATTCTCTTGGTAGATAGATTACCAGTCTTACACATGACCACAAATACCAACTATGAGACATTTGACTATGATCTTAATATGTGGGTATTTATTTCTTCTCCAGAATGGAAGATACATGAGATTATTTAAAATGTTCTATGTTATCCTATGATTCCAAAAAGCAATTCATAATGGAGGACCACATAGAAGTCAAATTTACATTAATAACTCACTACAGAATGATTAGCTTTCGTGAAGTATGACAAACTTTGAATATTTTAACATTTACTAATCTAGATGGTCAATTACCCTGTTCTTTATGGTACATTACTAGAATCCATTATCCTTACTAAAAGTTCATTTCAGAATTTTATTGATATGTCATGAAAAAACTACCAAAGTCTCTGCTGAATTTCATAAACTAGATAGATAAACAGACATTTAATATTCTTTTTACTGGCATTTATATGAAAATCTTCAGTGGTAGAAAAATATTTTTTTATAATACTACTTTGGAATGATCCTTTATAATACAAAATATTATAATAGTTTTAGTACGTATAAAAATCTCTAAGTGCAGCTCCAAAGGGAAACTCAGATAAGGGCTATTAAGTTTCAATTTTACAAAGTCCTCCTCTGTGCTACAGAGTCGGAAGCTATCTTTGAATCTTACATTAACAAAGCATGTGATGATTTTAAAGTATGTCTGCACTTCAAATAATATCATATTGCTCAATTTATATAAGTAATATTTATAGAAAATTTAGGGGTTTCAAAATTATTTTCATAATTTCAAATAAAAATTTCAAATGTTTCATCAATTGAAATAAATACTAATAAAAGTAATTTTATTTTATTTTATTCCTGGCATTTAGATATTAATAATAAAAACATATTAGAGGGGCGGCTGGTGGGCTCAGTTGGTTAGAGCATGAGCTCTGAACAACAGGGTTGCCAGTTCAATTCCTACATGGGCCAGTGAGCTGCACCCTCCACAACTAGATTGAAAGACAACTTAGAGATGATGGTCCCTGGAAAAACACACTGTTCCCCAATATCCCCCTTAAAAATTAAATAAATAAATAAATAAATAAATAAATAAATAAATAAATAAATAAAATAAAGTTATTAGATAAAACTGAATCATAATATAATTTGGTTTGATTCCTATTTTAAATTTATCTGGCTCAAAATAACATCTATCTCGCAGTTCATTAAATATCATTTTCTAATTTCCCTCTATATTACATATCTGAATATTTTTAATGTAAAAACTCATAATACTAAAGATTAAATCTTATTTCAATAACATATATTCTGAAGAGTTTTAATATAACAGTATGAGACTGATTAAACTCACATCTATGCTAGTTTCATAGAGTGGAACTGACCACCTAAAAGATGGTAGAAAATATCTTATTTTTCTCATGTTATGCAGTTGAGTTTATTAGCAGAGATAAATTGTGGGTCACAGTTATTCAGAAATGCTTCCAATAATTCTCAAAAGAAAAACAAATAAATAAAAGGGCTATTCTGCTAAATATAGGTCCAAAATCAGAAATGATTATAAAGAAGGGAGAAGAACAGAGCATGTGTAAGAAAAGATACACATTAAATAATAAGTAATAGTATGAAGAGCATGTTAGACTTAAGTCCTGGGAAAGCTTTCCTCGTAGTACAGGCCTGAGGGAGGAGAAAACTAACAACTGTAGGAAGTTATGATATTAGCCCAAATCCTTCTCCCTTACAGAACAAAAACCTTGAACTGATAACAAAAGAAAGACATGAAAGAAAATAATACTATGGACAAACATCCCTCATGAAGACAGAAAGATCATCAACAAAATATTAGTACGTAAGATCCACAAATATATAAAAAGAGTAACATATTACCACAAAGTGGGTGAACCAAGGCTGTTTCAACTTTCAACAATGAATTAAATTATTCACCATAATAAGGGACTAAAGGAAAAAAACGATTTTCTTATAGATGCAGAGCAAAATTTATCATCTACTCATGACAAAAGGAAAGGAAACTACAGAGTAATACAGTTATAATTATAGGGAGAATAATTTCTCCCTATAATTTAGTACATTACATTAGAAGTCTTAGCCAGGGCAATAAGTCAAAACAACAACAACAACAACAACAAAAACGAAGCTCTTAAAGTTAATAAGTGACCTTAGGGAGGTTATAGGAAACAATATCATAAAGCAAGTATCAATTTTATTTTCACATACCACAAAAAAAATGTGAAATTTGAATTTTAAAAATAATGCCAATTTTAATAGTGATACCAAATAATCAAAATTCTTAGCTCTAAATCTAAAAGGATTTGCAAGTGCTTTACACTAAAAATAATAAAATACTCATGAAAGAAATCAAAGAGAACCTAAATAAATGTAGAGACAAATTTTGTCCATGAATTTGAAAACCCGGAATTGTTAAGATATCAACCCCTCATCTGATCTAGAGATTCAGCATACTCCCAAACAAAATCCCAGCAGAGGTGTTGAGCTGTTGATGAGCTCCTCCTAAAATTTATGTAGGAAGGCAAAGATACCAGAGTAGCCAAAACAAAAGAAGAAGAAATTTGGAGGATTCACAATGACTTGTTTAATGACTCAAAGAAAAGCTACATTACCTAAGGCTGTAGTATTAGTGAACAGATAAACACATAGACCAATGGAGCATAATAAAGAATCCAGTGATAGATGATACAAATATATCAAGAGATTTTGCCAAAGGTATGAAATTAGGAGCATTTGGGACCTATATGCAAAAAATAATATAAAAAAGTCTTGATTCCTGTCCTATGCCTTAAACAAAAATTTACTCAAAATAGATCCATCCTAAATTTACAACAAAAAAATGCAAAACCTCTACATAGAAACATAGGAGAAAAATCTATGTTTACAATGGGTTAAATATAGCGTTCTTAGATATTAAAATCAAAGGGACAAAGTATTTGCAAGTCACATAGCTGAAAAAGAAGTCGCATTCATAATATATAAAGAAATCTCAAAACTCAACCAGAGGAAAGCAAATATCTCATTAAAAATGAGGAAACATTTGGATAAACACTTCACCAAATCAGATATACAGAGGGCAACTAGCACATAAAAAGAAACTCAACTGATTAGCTACTAAGGATCTCTAATTAAAACTACAATGCAATACTATTACACACCTATCAGAAAAACAAAACAAAACTGAGAACACTACGTGCAAATTTTACATTGCTAGTAGGAATGCAAAATGGAAATTGTCACTTTGTATTTGGCAGCTTTTTATGAAAACACATACATCCTTTCTTACCATATACCCCAAGCAATCACACTTCTAGTTATTTATACCAAGAAGTAAAATTATATTTAGTTCACACTAAACATTGTATAGTAATGTTTATAGTAGCATTATTCATAATTTGAACAAGTGGAAACAAGCCAAATGTCCTTCATCCAGGAGACAAATAAACACAGTGCAGTATATTCAGACCACAGAACACTACTCACAAATAAAAAAAGAACAAACTACACACACAACAGGAATGAATTTCAAATACACTTTACTGAGTGAAAAAATCGAGTCTCAAAAGGCTATAAACTATATGATTCCACTTATATGGCATTATAAAAAATGCAAAACTGTAGAAATGAGAACAGATTAAGAGTTGCCAAGGTTGGGAATAGTGGGAGATGTTGACTATAAAGAGTTGGCAGGAGGGGAATTTTTTTCAAACAATGACACTCTTCTATAACTTGATTTTGGTGAAGGATATATGATGATGGGTACGTGGTCCTAAGCATCTATCAAAATGCACAAACTTGTACTACACAAAGAGTGTATCCTACTGTATGTAAATGACAACAACAAAAAATCCTGTTATAATAAAGCGTTCCTTATGTATCTATAGATTTAACAGAAAGCCTCCTTTTCAGCAAATTTGGGATCCTCCCCATGCTTGCTTGTAAAGTGGCTTCTTCTAAACTGATTAATCTCTTAGACTTAGCTGACTTCTCAAAATAAGTCAACATAAAATTTGAATTTTACCTAAATGATGCTTTCTAAAGTGCAGAAGATAATGGTTTGACCAAGCATTTTGCCAAAAATAACTACGTCAAAGCTTTTCTGCTTGCAATATCAAAATCTTTGATCTCTACTACTCTATACTGATCATTAAACCAAGACCACATTTTAGGTTTTGATACAAAAAATTATTTTTGCTGAATTAAGTTAGCGGCAAATATACAGAAAGCATACTAGAATACAAGTAGTTTAAATGAGATAGACATATATTTTTATGTCTATGAAAATAAATTTGTAGGTCTATAGTATAGGACTGATACAGTGGCGATATTTTTCATCAGGGATCAAAGTTTTGATCTTTTGATTCCACCATCCTTAGCTTATGTTTTAAGTCTCAAGTTCAACACATAATATTATATGTTGGACTACCAGTAATCATGCCTAAATTCAAATTCTAGGCCAAAAAAAAAAGGAGTAGAAGACCAAAGCAAACACTTGATAACATGTTGAATCAGCTAACTTTCAGAACCATTCTCAGAAATCCCAAACAATGTGAATCTAATCGGCCAAAAATTCATTCCATGGACATATTTACCTGAAAGAGAGCTAGGAGTAATCTTTTGGGTCATTTTCCTATCATGACAAAATTATAAAATAAATGGAGATATGAAAGATAACCCCCAGGTATTAGAACTCAGCAAACAGATGGTAATGTAATTATCTAAAACAGGGTCACTGGGGATGCACATGAGGAGTAAAAATGGGACAATTTGATGTTTTCAGTTTCTAATGTATTTGAGAAATTCGTATGACAGAATTGAGCAGGCAGTTTTATACAGAAGTCTGTAGCTAAGAAGACTCTGGCATCACAATCACTTTTTTTTCATATTACGTAGATGGTTCTTACAACAAAGATGAGGCAGACATAAATAAGTTCTATTGAAAACATAGGCAAGTACATAATCCTTTCTGAATGAACCTCACCTGTCCCCTCTGGTCCTCACTTTTTGGCACCCCAGCTGGCTGGAACTTTCCATTCTTAAACAAACAAAATAAGCACATTTTTTTGTTTCACTTTATTCAAATATTCTCTGCTACTCTCCTTTTTTATTGCTAAATCAGTCTGTTTTTGGAATGTGAGTTATCTCTGAATTGAGATTTGATCTAAATAATACCCAAGACATTTATAAATGGCATTTACTCACCCAAGGCTTTAATTCCAACACTACTGTTTTCCCTTCCTACTTCTCCACGACATACTACTCAGGAGGGGAAACAATGGGAATTCCAAATGTTTAGGAGCTTTGTCAGATAACCATGCTTCTACTTTTCTAATAAGGTATTAAGTTTCACAAAAGTTCTGTTCACAGTATGTGGCATCAGAAAAGTGGAAATAGTTGGTTAAAACAACAACGAAAATCTAGGTAGAGAGATGAGACCGTTCCACAAGTCTCCTATTGTCCCAGAGAGGCAAAGGGGAATATCTGATTTTTTTTCAAATTTCCCTTAGAGAGAGAATGAAGGGTGGTGACATGGCTAGCAAATCCTCATGAATCTTGAGGACAAAATAGGGCTGATGACTGGCGACTGTGGCAGAACCACATTGAGCTCAATGACCGACACTGAAGATATGCTCAACAGTCAAAACTTAGAGGAAGCAAGGGGTATCTCACTAGCTTAGCATCAAATACAGCCAAAGATATTATGTAAGCCTCTAAAAACTAGATACCACCCTGGGAAAATAGAACAAAGAAGGAAAAATGTCCACCGACTGCTTATAATTAAACGCTCATAAAAGCTCCAAAGCTTTACCTAGAGTGGACTAATTTCTTTTTTTTTTTTCTTTCAGGTGACATGGAGATTCAATATATGAATTGAATTGAAGTGGTATATATATATATATGTGTTCCCACACCTAAGTTATTAGGCTGATGAAAAATAATTCATGTTCTCCTAGTTATATCATACTGTGTCAAAAACTCCACAAATTTGAAATTTAAAATGTTTTAAAATATTTACCAGTGCAGAGAGTCTTGTTAGAAACAAGAGACTATAACAATTTATCATAGAGATATAGCTATTGGAATATAAGAGAGTGATCTAGGAAAATCAAGGTCCCTTCCGTCATTAAACTTTATTTTAGTGTGAGTTAAGAGTAAATGAAGTCTTTCAATTCTGAGGAACTCAACAATTAATATGACTTGATGAAAACTGAGCTTACTGAAAACTCTCAAATACAATGTCATTGTAGTTTACCTCTGGGGAATTAGAAATCTGGTCTTTTAAAAAATTAGTTGAAGCAAATACTAACAGAAAGCTAAAGATGCATGTGTAGCAGTCACTGTGCTGATGCCTTCACGTCACATAAAGATCCCACAAGAAAATAGCTCTTAGGGTGATAGGAGGGTAACTCCCACTCAGCTTCTTTGCCTGAAAGCTGCCCCAGACTCAAAGGATGGGAGCGAGGCCTGAGGAAAGCTGCCACATGCAGGAATCCTTTCTCTTGTCCTGGTTCTGCTGGATTCACTGTCTGTGTCGTTGGCTCTGAATGAAGGAGCCCTGCCCTACTGGAAGGAGAGAAAGCTGGGGAGATGGTCCTTCTCCCTCAAGGTTCTGGTGAGGGGAGGACATTTCTACATCAGGGGTACAATTTTTAGTTTCCTGTTCTTTCTCAGACTTTACCAGGTTAGAAGGAACAGCCACACCATGTTCACTTTAGGCTGTAAACGGCCCTTGCGAGAATTTTTGCTACTATGGTTTCAGCAATGGTATTATTATCATTATATTATATGATCATTATTATATTTTCTGTAGAAATTACACATTCTTTAGAGTGAGCTATGTGGTAAAATCTTTGATGCCCTCATGAGAAACCCAAGTTGCCTAGTTCTACCAGTGACTAAGACAGGAAGTCTTCCTAATGACAGAGGGCATGAGTATGCCCATTTAGCCATAAACTACAGCCACATTTGCAAATCAGCGTTAAGAGCAAGCTAGCCATCTGCTTAGCTACATCTTACTTGTTCAACTTGTTCCAAACATGAGAAAGAAAACTGTTTCTTTCCCACACAGTCTTGAAATTCCCACACAGTCCTTGCCTACTATATACTCTTAAAATAAATGACAGTCTCTCTCTGTCTCTGTGTCGTGCGGGGCAGCCTGCGGGGCCTCTGGTACCACTCCCCACATAAGAACACAGGATATGGCTAGGCCAAAAAGGAACCCCCATCACAGTCGATGGTTATTCACTAACCAAGCCAGCACCTCCCCACGCGAGGCCGAGAGCCTGGAAACTGCTCTCTGGGACTCTGTCGTGTCTCTCTCTCTCTCTCTCTCTCTCTCTCTCTCTCTCTCTCTCTCGTGTGTGCATGTGTGAGTTCATATACTTTCAAGCCAAGTCATGTTTGATGATGAAAATGGACTTTTACAACTTAGTGTGATGTTGTATTTTACAAGGACTTTGGAATTTGACAGTTAACTTCAGCCCAGGGCCCACCAATAGGAGATAATCAAATTTTGTCAGTTGCAGGGTACTCATAACAAATAATCAATGGCAGCTTTTCTTGGACTCAAAAAATGTTAGGGGTCCCTGTAGAGGAGCAAAGAGATTGCACAGAGAAAAATTTAACCTGCAATTAAAGAGCAGGTGGGAAAAGAGACAGCAGTAGATACAGCTGTGCATTTAAGACTCTCTCTGCTGTGACTTTGGCTTTTATTCTGTTTTGCCTCATTAGCCTAAACACCATCACTTTTCCAACTCCTG
Organism: Rhinolophus sinicus; assembly: GCF_036562045.2. Classification (NCBI taxonomy): domain Eukaryota; kingdom Metazoa; phylum Chordata; class Mammalia; order Chiroptera; family Rhinolophidae; genus Rhinolophus; species Rhinolophus sinicus. The sequence goes on along the minus strand of NC_133751.1, from coordinate 82,847,184 downwards.
CAGCTGCACATAAGTAATTCTGCACATGAGCTGTCCTGACTCTGGTTGTTTGTGCTCCCATGCTTAACCCAGGTTTGTTATCTATGATTAATAGAAATGTTGATTTTTATATTTCTGACCTCATGATGAAAACCTGACAACAGCATCAGTTAATACCCTCTTCTTTTAGGTAACAGTCCAATTCTCTACTTCCTTTGACACGAAATGTAGAAAATTACAGAGGGAAATTTCAAATTGATCAGAGAAAAAAGAATAATTGAGAAATTATACTTGAGAGAAAGCTGAAGGCTCTTCCTTTATACTGTCTCTCTTCGACTCAATATCTGTTTTATTAGTTCTGTTCATGATATACTCTTTTCTGTTTTCCTTTGCTAGAAATCCTTGGCAGTTGTCTCACTATATTTATAAACACTGCTATTGCATTTAGAATGATATCCATCATTTTTCCATTGCTCCTGTCCTGTCTCTTGTTTTACTGCTTTTTAGTGGACACCTTGGGCCTCTCTTGTGGGCCAAAGATTCTTAGCACACAATTCTTCTAAAGTATAGATGCTCATACAGACAAGAAAATAACAACAACAAAATGAACAAAAGATTTAAATATCCTTTAGAAACTGAAGAGGCTATTAACATTATTCAAAGTCATTACCTCTCCCACTTAAATGGTTGCAATCATTTCCCCCTAAAATGTATTGAAAATTATACCTTGTCCTGCTTTCTCATATCTCTGGCCTATGCTGTAAGCCTTTAAATTCACCTTCTTTTGTTTCCCCACTTGTTATGTCTATTACCCCACCAACCAACAGAGAAAGTGGATATTAATTCTCTATGGTGCTGTACTCTTCTAGGCTACAAAGAAATACAGCGTGTACCAGGAAGTAACTCGTTCATTTTCACTCTTAGTCTTTGTAATACGCAAGAGAGTTCTTATGAGTTGAGTGATAGATACTGTGTTGTTCTCAGAATGGTGGAATCTCTCTTATACTGAGGCATTGTTTTCACATATGCATGTAAATGAATGTACACTTGAAATCTCCATTCAATGAACACGAGTCCTTACCCAGAAGATCCTTCATCTCTCACCCAAAGAGAGCCCCAGTGAGCCAACAGGTCTCAGTCATGCTAATGTATGTCTGAATCTAGTTCAACATCAATTTGGTTTCCATCTGTGAAAATTACATTTTCTCTTGCTTTTCTTTTATAGGATATATATGTTTCTTCCCTCCATGAGTGTCACTTACTTAACTATCCTGATTTCCTTCAATTCTCCTCAATTTTAAAATTTCTATTCCCCCAAATTTTCTTTTCATTTTCTTTCTTTACCTTCCTGGAGAACAGCAATTGTTGTGGCAAAATATATGATTCTCATACAAAAATTACCAAAAACAAATTTTGTCATTGATTATGATTTAGTCTGGTATCGCTGGCTGAAGTGTGAAAAAGGAGAATGAGAGACACAATGGGAGACAGAACCACCTTTTGACAAACTGATTGCTTGATTTCATATTGTATTTAATGATGTACTTAGAGGAGCAAAATGCAGATATAATCTCCCAACAATCCATGGGCAGGAGAAGGAAGGAGAAATACTTTATCTATGCATCCTTTCCCCCATTAGTCAAAGTTTGACCCACAGGGTGTTAATCCCTCCTTACTTTACTTCCAAATCTTTCACTCAGATGCTAAATCAGCCTCAGAGTATCTTGTGCCCCTGTTGTAATAGAGAAGTCTTGGAATATGAGCACAGGGACACTATTACATTTAGTCTACAAGCAAGATGGAAAATTATCTTTTCAGGTGAAATTCCCAAGAAGAGGTTCTGAGATGGGGATTTCAGTACAGAAGATTGCTTGAGGGACTACTCTTCAGGATAGACCTTTAAGTTATGGACTAGAATAGGCTATGGAAAGAGGACGAGGTGAGAAGTGGTCGAGTTGCAGCCTTGATCTGACCCACAGGAGAAGGCTCAACCCATAAGCACTGTATGGGTTCCTCCTTCCCTTGAGTGAAAAGAGTTAGACTTTGGATGCAGGTATCAGTCCATCCTTGGCAGTAGGCTGTCCTGGAAGGGGTAGGGAGATAAGTTCCCAGTTGAGGTGGTTCTTATCAGCAAGAGCAATAATCAGGAGAAGACTTCAGGAGCCAATGCTTAAAGCAATTATATTGACAGATATATTGATCCAATAATTGCACCTAGGAGTATTGCTCCAAGGGACTCTTCTACTGCCCTTCACCCAATAGCAGACTGTTGCTAGGTATGTCTTGTTCTTTTTAGGATGGTTGCTCTGGCCCAGACAGCAAGGTAAATACATCTGCTTTAGGCAAGGCCTAAACTGATTCTAGGTCAGCTCATTAGTCTACAAGATTTCTCAATGGTGTATTTCTTGATCCCTTATAATAATATAAGGGATCTGTAACTTTATGCGGGCGGAAATAACACATGCTTGTTGAATGTATATAATATTTAATGAATGGTACTCTATCATAAGGAAAAATTAATTAGTTAACATAAAGGAAACGAAATCCAGGCAAATAATATGCAGAGTGGTCTTAGTATTTCCCAAATATGCTCTTTGATAGTGGAAACAAGGTAAATATATTTACTGGCTTAATGCACTATGTTGAAAGTAAAAAACAAAACAAAACAAACCTAACATTGCCACATAGGAAATGTCTTTCTTAATGACTTTCTACTGTCCTCTTTATCTTCTCTTGTTCAATACCTCTAATACATTCTTTCATCTACTCCAAATGCTCAATATCCTCATGCCCATAATATCTTATATGTCATCCCTTTTCTGTCTTTTCTCTTCAAAGCACCTCATATGCTAATCGTTTCAGCTTCTTTCTTTCAAAATAATCTCCCTTTATGTCTTTTTATCTAGACCCAAACTTAACTGTAATTTTCCTATGCATGGCTCAAATTAGTTAAAATTTCACTCTGTATCTCAATAGCTGCATTCACATTTGTTTATATATTTTTAATGTAAAGTTATGTGGGGAGAAAGTTTGGGTCAAAGACCAGAACAACAGCCCCAGCAGCACAGTGTTTCCTTGTTGGGTCTGTACTTGAATATGGTTGTTTTCCTACTGTAAAGACCCTTATTTCAGAAATTTAACCTTCAAAGAAAAATATATTCACATCCTGATATCATGTTCCTGACACTAAAAAATAAATAGTGCATTTTAACAATTACTATTAACTTACAGTTAGCACTGGTTTCCAAATACCAAGATAAAAATTTCTATATGCAAATCAGGTAGCACCTTTAAGAGTAAACTTTCTCCTATCTTTGAGATGGAAGATAGTTTTATAACTTGGAGCAAGATAACTGTCAAAGTTAGGTTCCTACCCTCCCTCAAAAATTGAGAGGTAAGCGTGCTTTCTTCCTCCATGATTACATTTGAAAGAAACGGCTCCCAGGTCCTTCAGAAAGACATTCCTGGGTGCAAAGGCAAGAAGCTTTGCATCACAAAGGGTCAGAAAAAGGTTTTACAATTATAAGTTTTTAAACCCTATGCTCTAAGAAAAGGGAGCTCAGGGGCCTACAGGCAGGAAGAAGCTTGTCTAATATTTAGTCAAGCTGAGGGGAACGTTAAAAATATCTTGGTTGGAATTCTCACTTTCTTCATATTGCTACTTAAATGTCACTTCGCCTATTTCACTTTCCCTGGCCACTCTCTATTAAATACAACTTTTTGCTGCTCCCAGTATTTCCTGTCCCCATTGTCCTGTTTTGATTTTTCTCCCTGGAAATTATCATCATCTGAAACATTGTATATTTACCTTGTGTCAAATATCTATTGCCACAGAATGCCGAGTAACTTATTGAAAACCTCGGTAGCATGCAATACATGGGGTATAGAGAGCCATTATTTATTAACTTACCCACTAACTGCTGGTTATAAAGTGATAAATCAGATAGTGTTTGTGCCTTCAAATAGCTTAGCTGTTTACTTGTATGTAGGGTGTTTTCTGAAGCCCTGCATATCTTAAAAACATTCTTTTGGTTTCACTCATAAAAGACAAGTTAAATAATACAATTGGTAGATGATATTTCCCCTCCCTTCTAATGTGAAATAAACATTTAGAGTTTAATATTTTGTGGGTAATTAACCTGGATATTTATAAGTCCTTTCCTCCCTCCCCATTTAAACCTCTCCTATATTGCAGAAAAATTTCTTTATTTAAAACTTTGATTATTTTCCTACTGTTACAATTGTTCATTTTGATTTGTTGTTTTATTTTTAAAATTATTTAACAACAACAACAACAAAAAATGCTTGAGCTGCATTGTTTCCCTACATATTTATCATTTTCTCTCTTTTTATTTTCATCTTTAGTCTCCCTTCCTTCTGCACTGTGAGGGAATTTTGCTTATCATCATTGATTTAATTTTCCACAGTACTAATTCTCTTTATTACTATAGCCAACTTTCTTTTTTTATCTTAGTCTATACTGAACTTTATTTTTTCCTTCATTCTACTTTTAAAAATTGTGGACAGTTTTATTTTCAGTATCACCTGTTCTGCGCCAATCCCCCAAGGCGTTCTCTAACGTCCTAATTTATCTTTGCACTAGCAGGTTCTCTTCTCTTTCTTTTTCTTTCATTGCTTTTATAAAATAAGTTCTATAAAAAATTCAAGCAGACATTCATGTCTATTGATAATAGTAGTGCTACATTATTATTTTTTATCTGTTCATTGGGGTTTGGAAGAGGGAACTTTGTAATTCACCTTTACTCCATCATTTTCAATGAGATTTGTTTAAACTCTAATTTATTCTTTAATCATTCAACTTTTATGATTACAAATTAAGTTCTGTTAGTTCCAAATTATCAGTGACTTCTCAGTTTTCAGTAACTGAATTAAATCCAAATTTCCCCTGCTAAATAAATCTACAATATGGTTATGTCCCAATTTACAAACTTTCTGCCTCCTAGTACTCTGCATATAACCTCTGCTCTATTAACTAAGAACCATTGACTTTTACCTAAATATAATCCCAGAAGTTTATCCCCCTGCTACTGTATGAAGATTATTATCCAGACCTTAAATGCACCACCCTTCTCTACTTCCCATCAATTTTTAAATATACATCCTTCGAAAAATTTTTCTGATTCTTTTACCTGCGTATCTTTGTGCTTCGCTTGTAAGACATCCCATCCTGTGTCTTACATCATGGTTGTCTGTCAAATGTATTATTAGCCTCCTACCATAGTAAGACTTTCTTATGGAGGATACATATTTGTCTACTTTTAGACCTCTACATTTTCAGAAAAATTATATGGACTCTATAATATGATGGTTTTTCAATGGATAATTGTGGAATATAAAATAAATTGTGTTTTGATCTTCAAATATTTCAGTAACTTCCCAAGTCCTAATAAATAAAGATAAATCCTTAATAGAATATTAAATGTTCTCCCCTCCTGTTACTTATAGTCAAGGTTCAACCATTATTTACTTTCTAAATGTGCCCAATACTTACTTCTAGCCAAATCATGAAACTTGCTGTTTCTAGAAATTTCCCATCTTCATGTATTTGTTCATGTGTTCTGTCATAGAACTATTTTTTTTTTTTAATTGAGGGTTACTGGGTGACAATTGTAGTAAAGTTACACAGATTTCAGGTGTAGCAACTCCCATCAAAATCCCAATCCCAATGTCATTTTTTAAATAAATAAAATTATCAGATTTGTATGGAACCACAAAAGACACTGAATAGCCAAAGCAATCCTAAGAAAAAAAGAACAGCACTCTCTGACTTCAGCTTGTACTACAGGGCAACGATAATCAAAACAATATGGTATTGGCAGAAAAACAGACACAAACCAATGGCATAGAACATCTTTACAATTGAAAAATGGCCCACCGTTTAGTAACAAGATTAAATCCCTTTTTCTTCATTTATAGCTTTATAATTTACCTCATTCTTTAATAATTCTTCCTTTTCACCTTCTTATGGTTTTTCATTCTCACTATACATCACATTCTAATTTGTTTTACTATTAATTTTGAGCCTATTCTTTAATTTCCATTTTATTATAAGCATTACAAGTCATACAACTGAGTTTATTCACTTACACAGCTCTCCAGAACACAAGTCATTGTCTTGCATATATGAAAGGCACCACATAAGTATTTGTTTTAATTACTTTGAATGTGAAATAAATATATGAATAAATGGAAAAGCAGTGTTATCCTAAAAAACACTGAGTGTTAAAATTAATTGAATCATATTATTTTAATTATTACCTAGAATTTTAAATAGTCTGGTGGATATAATATTAATTGCAAAAAAGGTCATATTTCTATAGACATATATATATATATATATGTATATATATGTATATATGTGTGTATATGTATACACACACATATATATATATATATATATATATATATATATATATATATATATATATATTCCTTTTAGAGAGAGAAGCTTTTAAATAGTCAGTAGTATGTTGCACCCAGTAAGTATTGCTTTATAATGGCAAAGCTCTAGAGCGATGTATATAGAAATCTCTAGTTTTTATATTAGCGATACTCAGTAAATTATTCTGTTTTCAGTGCAAGCTTCTAATGTTACCAGTTTCCCATGGCATTGACAGAAGATAGTAAAGACATGTCTTTTATTAATTATCCATGGGATGAATCTTGTTAGGTTAAAACACTACTTGTTTCCGTTACTAGTCTACCCTATTTTTAACATTTTATTTTCTAATACTCAAAAAATTGAAAGACAGAAACCCTACTCTTGTCATAAAAGAACAAAAGTTCTAACTGTAGCCAAATAAGTGTAGTCTTCAAAACTGTCTCCTTATTCCAGTCATTATAAAAACATGATAAAACACTGTGACAGGAAGGTGGAGAATATAGTTGGATATGGCCATAGCCACGACATATGGAGCAATAATTCCCAATGATTTAATTTGTATATTTAATTTTGTATATTCCCAATAATTTAGTTTGTATAATTATATATTTAATTCTCAATGACTAGCTTTACAAACTGCTATGTGAAGTGTCCTGGTGTTGTATTTTTTATACTTTTGTCATGCTTATTGATCCTCAAAGCAAACCCTTTCTATTTAATAATCCTATTCATCTTTGCATCTTCAGGACATGAGTAATATGTGGTTTATAGTGTTGGAGACAGTTTTTATGGAGAGTTTTATATTATATATGAAAATCTTCATATATGCTGTAGGTCATCTAGAGGAATTCTATTAACAAACCTACATCATAAAGACACCAATAAATGACAAGTCAAGGAAAAAAGAATTGGGAGAATACCAACTCTACTTTTTCAGCAAATCTTCCTACTTTTGAGTACATTTATTGTCACAAATAGAGAAATCTCATAGCTAGTAAATAACGGGTGACCAACTTCAGAAAACAAGAGTATCCTGCACTGAATTATTCTCCAAGTGCATTTATTAAAGATCACTTTTTGAAATTTATAAGGGGGCATTTATATAAAAAAAAAAATCAAGTTTAGTAAATTTGCCTAATCAATAAGCTTTCATTGCAATATATTTAATGTTATACAGAAAATAAAATGCCTTAAAAGTTAAATGATCAGTAAACTTCTGTTATGAATAAAATAAATTGTGAATAATTAAGGCAAAGAAAATAATAAATTGGAGAGGTCACGATAACTGCAAACAGTACAATTTACCCATGAGTCACAGAGTGCTGAGGACTTTATGCTATGCATGCTTTTCTAAAACAAACAAATAAATACATTTTTTGAATGTTTGAGAAAAAAAATTTTGAGGCTTGAAAAATAAATTATGCCCACCCATCTTGCAGGCCCACCCAAGCTGCTTCTAGTGGCTTTTCCACAAAAACAACCGGTTTTGTTTCATAATGTAGACTTTCCTAAAATCTCTCAAAGGTTCACAAACCCCAAACAAGCAGCATCCATCAGCATGCCCATACCTCTTGCTAAGCAGCCACAAGTCTGGCACTCATGGCAGTTGGCTTTAATTCACAGCTTAACTTCTCCCAAGCACCTACCAATCCAGCATAAATGGCAACCATGTACAGATCAGTTTGTAGATTATACAAAGGGTCCTCAGGCAGGTCACAGCATAAGCTGACATTGGCCTGAACCAGAGCCTGTCCTAAGAGACCCCAGAATCAACACACCAGGAAGACAGCTTCAGACCATACCAGAGTACCATGCACCACCTCCACAAACAACACACAAAAAGAGCAGACTGGGTAGGCAGGGCCATGCAAAAGCAAATGCCACTTCACAGGGTCAGCCCCTTCACATAGCCAGTTGTCACAACAATAAATCTGAGGTTCAGTTCCTCCCATTGATGTGCAAATAGTAAACAAGGCTAAACTACAGCAAGAGGGCATACACAACTCACACAAAGGACACACCTGGAGCATCTGGCTCAGGTGACCAGGGAGACTGCACCACTGGACCCCATGAACACCTACTGTATAAGGTCTCTCTACCAAGACTGGGAGACATAGCATCCCTACCTAATACATGGAAACAAACACGAGGAGGCAACCAAAATGGGGAGACAAAGAAACATGTCCCACAAAGTTTGAAAAAAAAGAACTAAACAAAATGGAGACAGGAAATCTAACAGAAGCAGAGTTCAGAACACTGATTATAAGGATACACAATGATCTCAGTGAGAACTTCAGCAAAGAGATAGGAAACAGAAATGGAGATAAAAAGCATGAAAGGAACCAAGCAGAAATGAATACAGTACTGATATAACATACATTAGAGGAAATCAACAGTAGGTTAGATGAAGCAGAGGTTCAAATCAGCAATTTGGAAAATAAGGTAGCAGAAAACAGCCAATCAAAACAGCAAACAGAAAAAAGAATCCAAATAAATGAAGATAGTTTAAAGGGCCTCTCAGACAACATCAAACATACCAACATTTGCATCATAAAAGTACCAGAGGAGAAGAGAAAGAGCAAGTAATTGGAAGCCTATTTGAAGAAATAATGACAGAAAACTTCCCTAACTTGATGAAGGAAATAGACATACAAGCCCAGGAAGTGTAGAGACCCAAACAAGTTGAACCTAAAGAGGTCCATGCCAAAACACATCATAATTAAAATGCCAAATGTTAAATACAAAAAGAGAATCTTAAAAGTAGCAAGAGAAAAGCAGTTATTTACACACAAGAGAGCTTCCATAAGATGTCAGCTGATTTCTCAATAGAAACTTTTCAGGCCAGAAGGAACTGGCAGGAAATATTCAAAGTGATGAAAAGAAGGACCTGTAACCAAGATTACTCTAGCCACCAAAGCTATCATTTAGCATCAAATCTTCACAGACAAGAAACAAGAAAATGCTAAAGAAGTTCATTACCACCAAACCAATATTACAAGGAATAATAGAGGGATTTTCTTAAGATGAAAGGGAAAAAAATCAAAAACATGAATAATAAAACAGTAATAACTATATATTTATCAACAATTACTTTAAATGTAAATGGATTAAATGTTCCAATCAAAAGACATAGGGTGGCTGAATGGATAAGAAAACAAGACCCTTACATATGCTGCCTACAAGACACTCACTTCTAATAGAAATAGACACACAGGCTGAAAGTAAAGGGATTGAAAAAGATAATTTATGAAAATAGAAACAAACAACAACAAAACGGAAGTAGCAATACTTATTCCAGACCGAATAAAATTTGTGTTTTTTTTTTAAAGATTTTATTGGGGATGGGAAACAGGACTTTATTGGGGAACAGTTTGTACTTCCAGGACTTTTTTCCAAGTCAAGCTTTTGTCCTTTCAATCTTAGTTGTGGAGAGCACAGCTCAGCTCCAGGTCCAGTTGCCATTGCTAGTTGCAGGGTGCACAGCCCACCATCCCTGCGGGAGTCAAACCAGCAACCTTGTCATTGAGAGGACGCGCTTCAACCAACTGAGCCATCTGGGAGGCAGCTCAGCTCAAGGTGCCAGGTTCAATCTTAGTTGCAGGGGGCAGAGCCCACCGTCCCTTGCGGGACTCAAGGAATTGAACTGGCAATCTTGTGGTTGAGAGCCTGCTGGCCCATGTGGGAATGGAACCGGCAGCCTTCGGAGTTAGGAGCATGGAGCTCTAACCACCTGAGCCACCGGGCCGGCCCCCAAATAAACTTTTAAACAAAGGCTATAACAAAGAAGACAAGAAGGACCCAGTAATCCCACTTTCAGGTATTTATCCAAAGAAACCCAAAACACTTCTAAGGACATGTGCATCCATATGTTCATTGCAGCATTATTTACAATAGCCAAGATATGGAGGCAACCTGGGTGTCCAGCAATGGGATAAACGGATAAGGAAGATGGGGTACTATATACAATGGAATATTACTCAGCCATAAAAATGAATTAAATCTTGCCATCTGCAACAACATGAATGGACATAGAGGGTATTGTGCTGAAAGAAGTACATGAGACAAAGAAAGACAAATGCCATTTGATTCCACTAATATGTGGAATTTAGAGAACAAAATAAACAAACAAACAAAACAGAAACAAACTTATAGATACAGAGATCATTTTGATGTTAAGTCAGAGAAATGAGTGAGAAAGGGAGAAGGGATTCAGAAGTACAATTGGTAGTTACAAAAAAAGTAATGGGGCTGTAAAGAATAGCATATGGAACATAGTATAATATTGTAATAACTACGTATGGTATCCAATGGTTACTAGATTAATCAGGGTGATCACTTTGTAAGTTATATAAATGTCTAACCACTATGTTATACACCTGAAACTAATATATTGTATGTCTACTGTAATTGAAAAATAAAAATGTAAAAAGTGAAATAAAAGGGAGGTATGGTATTGCATACATGATTATGCAATCTACTTGTACCACAAGACATATATCAAGAAGCTGCCAGGCTGTTAAAGCAATAGAGGTCCTTTTGAACACATTGGTGTGGTGCCAGCTTGGAGATAATTTCTTGAGAGGTTCAATTGCCATTCTGAATGGCAACTGTATGGTGCTTTGTCCCCAATAAGTAGAATACAAGGTCTGATAACTAAGGGACTAAAGTGGGAGAGGTTCTGGTTACCACCACTTTTTATAATACATTGGGGGATTTTTGCTTCCTGTCCTTGCATTTGTGGATAAGAAGATTTAAAGGTCTTGTTTCCCAGAGGGAAATCTCTTCCATGAGTGGACCAAGGAAGAACTAAACCGGATGCTATGGCTGCCACCCAATTATCTGAACTCGTCATGCTAAGGGACCAACAAGCAAGGAAAGAAGACATCACCTTGGGAGATTATTGACTCTGATAGTCAAAGGGAAGTACAGCTGCTGCCACACAGCAGGGCAGTGAGGAATACGCTATGCATCAAGGCAGCATTGAGCTTCTGTAAACTGAATCCACTCATCAGAGCCTGTTTTACACCTCTCTTCTCAACTCCTTGTTCAGTTACACAATAGTAGTAGCTTTAAACCAGTCATGGTTGGAGTATTTCACTTCAGATTTCGGCAAATGCTTTAATCAGGCTTTTACTTTCTTTCCTGAGAGGTAGTTGTTAAACATTTGCCAACACATCATTCATCCAGTTGAGCTTCTGGGCCATCTCTCGATACCCCTTGACTAATTATAACTTTAAATGACTTAGTGTAGCATTCATAGCATGAGAATAGCCTGGTGATCAGACACCACAGATATGAGAGTCCTGGTCACTCCACAGGTAAGCCGCTTAGATCAACAGACACATTTGTTTATCTAGGTTAGAGTCAGGGAAATTTAGATTTGATATTTGAGGAAGATTATGATGATGTTGAAACCACCTACAGCAGTGAAGACTGTAGTTTTTTCCGCTAACTTTATTTTTTTTTTTAATTTCTCCAGAAAAGAGGCAAACCAAATCCCTAGAAACCCCTAGGCATTTCAAAAGTATTGAAATTATTACTATCCAATACATATGGATTCAAGAGGTACAATGTGTAGGCAGTAGTGAATATTGTCATGTCCCACTTGGATTCCTCACTGATTTTTAATAAATGGTTAAACTCATTTTAAAAAATCTGTGTTGTATTTGCTTTCCTTTTTGGCAGTGAGATTGTAGGAGAGTAGGTATCATTTCCTAATTTAGCTTTAATTAGTGAAGCTTACTGATAGCTACGAATCTAATATAACTAGTGGAAACACTATATTAGTTTAGTCATTTTGCCACACTTGATTTCTTCCTTAAAAATACAACTGAACTCTGAAGCACAGTAGCAAACAAGTCATAAATGAGATAAATCACTCCCCTCACGTGTTGTCCTCCACATCTGTACAGAATGAAGATGCCTAGGCCATGAAGGAATCCTCCTTTGAGAGAAAAGATTATTGGCTGCATTATTTATTTCATTGTAATCATTGTGAAGATCTTCTCATTGAGAAGTTAGTTTAATTCACCATGTGTAATTTCCTTTTATCTCCTAGATAACTCAGAATCAATACATACCCGCCCTGCTGGATTCTTTACCTCAGATTCAGTTCTCCTGCCAAAAGTTCTCAAAAAGGAACTTCCACATATGTACCATAATAATCACCATATAAAGGCACTGTACAATCTAATCCCATACAGAATCAAAACATATTATGAAATGAAGTTTATTTTTTATATCACACCCCTACTTACATTGCTAAATAGTCTGCTCATGTCATCATCCTAAAACCTATTTTATGGCTCCACTATTATATGGTTTAATCAAACAAAATACCTAAAAGTTGGGGAATGATGATTGTGAAGCTGTATGTGTTTTAACCAAGCAGCAAACAAACATGTGTCAAAGATGGAAAAGAAAGTCCTTAGCTTATTAAAACTACTCTTCATTTGTTGTCATGGAATAATTCCATATTTAAAAGCATTATGTCCCTTTATATTAGTTTTGACTTTAACTTTTCCAAATAGCATAAATTTATTACTATATGGCCATACTATATTGGTTGTAGAGGACCCAAGAGTAAAGAGACCTCATGATTTTCTTTTAGAAGTTTATAGTTAATGAAACAAATTGAATATAAAATAACATACAGGATAAAACAACCTCAATTCATATAATTTACTGAGGGTTTATTTTGTCCTGCTTCTTATGTATATTTCATATCATATCAATTTAATCAGAAGAAATAAACATAACATATTTGGAGTAAATAGGATCCATACAACTTAAGTAAATTTTCCCATTGTAAAGTCAAATTTTGAATCATATTGTAATAATATATAACTATGTTTGAATTTTTTTCACCATCTTACTGATGACTGAACAAGAAATGATATATCTTATAACATACTACATTAGAAACCTAAGGAGAGTGAACTAAGCATTTGTATTGTTTGTAACATTCTCCACATATTTACATCTTACTCATTTAAAATAATCAGAATCAAGTTTCATTACAGATAGGAATCACTATTTAGATTTTTAAAAAATATTGAGCCTTTATCATTTCCAAGGCATTTGGATTTTTTAAATGGAATACTTATTATTAATAAGGTGGTAGCAATATAAATGATTTCACATCTAGATAAATATTAAAATATATGTAAAGGCATAAAAATGAAAAGCTTGGTATTTTAAAGATTCTATGAATTAGGACACAATAATATATTTAATAATATAGTTATTCATAAAGTGAGGATATCATGGGGGAATTGATGCCCAGATATTCCCCAAGGCAACTGGAACCAATTCACTAGAAGTATTACTCATCTAACCTTGGATAAATGAGAAGGAATCTGTCAGTTAAACAAGTAGAGAGTGAAAATACTAGACAGAAAATATTTGAAAAGATGGTGTTATAAAAAAGCATACAGTTGATTTAAGACACTAAAAAATCTCATTATAGTGGAAGCATAACGAGTGAAGGGTAGATTGATACAAAATGAAGATGAACCATTTCCCTAAGGTAACCTGTAATTTCTCTTTAAAAATGCATGACAAATTGGCTATATCTTTTATCCCAAATAAATGGTGTCTTGGTAACATTTCAGGATAATAGTTCTCATACACTAGAGGTGAAGTCTTCCCTGACTTCCCTTACACATTTATGAATTCAGGTTTTGTTTCCAGTGAGTTAGGATCTAGTAACTAACAGATACTGAGATCCTGGGGCTACTATAATTGTAGTGCAGACTGAGCCTTACTCTGATGTAAGACTTAAGAAATGGCTGGAGGCAGGGACCTATTCCACTTCAGATGGGATGGGGTTAAGTTGTGGTTACTGATTGCAGAAGGCACACAGGCCTCTTGACTCCCAGCCTGCTGACCTGGGGGCCTGAGTTGCCTCTGAACTACCTATGCACTCTTCTCCCTGTGTGGTACATCTTTCTTAGGCCTTGAAAGCACCCCTACCATTTCCCTTCTGACTTGCCCAGCTTCCCCCGCACCCACCCAACCCTCACTCCCTTTTCTTCTTTCAGATATCCCTTTATATAATTCCAGGGAGTATAGCAGGGGTCATTTAACTCAATTTCCCTTCCCGTCTCTCTTTTGGGTTGCTCCATTTAACAAAATACTCATTTAGGTCAATAACTTTGGTCAAGCTTATTCTCATTCCAAGCTTATTCTATTTCTGCTATTAACATTCCAAACATATACTTGGTACCTGAACCCTCTCCTTTTTCTTGAGATAGCTCCATTTGTTGTAAATGAGTAAAATTGCATACTCTCGAAATAAGAGATAACCTCATAGGTCAGTCATGCAATGCTCACGTTTATACATAAAGTTTTCACATCAACAGTTTGACTGCCTCTGCTGAGCCTGCAGTGATGGCAGAAGTGTCTTTCTTAGAAGGCCCCCCTCACTCCATCTCTACAGGTGCTTAGACATATGCAAGCCAAGGGATGACATCTAGTTTACCCTACTCTCCTCCTATGTCACAATCACTTACCAGTTGCACGCGCAATGGGCAATTTACCTTTCTAAAGCTCTGTTTCTTCATCGGTAAAATGGTCCCAATAATTCTTTTCTTGTGAATCATAAAGATTACTAGGTTTAAAAATTCTTTCAAAATTACTAGGATAAAACCCTCGCTCTTCAATCTTTGTGTCACTGTGAATTAAAGTCAAGCACACAACCCCCAGACCATCATCAGGAAGTGGAAAGAACAGAGAGTCTCACCAGGATATTATACTGGGAAAAAAGAATTAGCAAATAGAAGGTATGAAGAGAGATTTCATAGCCATGGATAAGGAACCATAAAAAAGAAATGCTCAGAACTTAAGGTACAAAATCCCTGTCAGCAAAGTATATCTTAAAGAGTTCTTATGTCCTAATTATATCCTACGAGCAAAAAATGAAAGATGTATCATGGGATATCTCAAGGGGACCCCTCCAGCATCACTGGTGTTTAATATTTCTAAACTTAACACTTGCTGCTTCCTTTATCTTGCTAACCTGACCTTACCTCATTCTACATAAAATATTGGAGGTAACATCTTCTACTATAATAAAGGCTGTCTTTTAATTCCCAAGTTGTACTGTGTGTCTCTCTTGACTCCTATAGTATCTTGAGCATTAGTCCCTCATATTTCTAATCATAATGTATTCCAAATATCAACATAGTTGTTAGTTATTTTCACAAAAGGGACAACTGTGTATTTTGGGGTCTCTTAAGGCATGGGAGAATGCCTGGCTGTGCCTCATAGTAGGTTCTTCATAAAATAAATGAAACTGAAATGAATACCCTTAATCTTTTGCCTATTTTTTTAAATTCCAAGCCATTTATGTTCAAGCCTCCAATTGCTAAGATCTTATTTGAATCACATCTTCCACTCAACACAAGCTGCAGTTTTTAGATCTTTCTATTCTTTTTCCAGATTTTGATTCCTTCGTTAAAATTAAATGCAAAATGAAGACTAAACTTGAAAATTCCCTAAGGAGACAAAACCATTTAAGCCACATAAGCAAAATTAAATCTAGTTTCATGAACATATGAAACTTAACTTATTTCTTGTAAATGACTCCAACAATCATAAATAAACTTGTCATCTTTCTTAAAATAGCATAAGATAATCACTTTTAACCACTCCTGCAGTCTGGAAACTCACCTTGAATTAACCGATCATTGTAAAGGATAAACAGCTCCCTCATATTCACTTTATAAGCCATCCTGTAACTTCCTGCCCCTGAGTTTCATATTAGTTTTAAATGCAAAAACTCTCAGTTCATGAACTGTTCTTATATGCACAATAAACTCTTACTAGATACTATTTATTGATTCGGTGGTTTTATTTTGCTATTTCTGAATTTTTTGACACCTTTAATTGGAATATTTTTTCCTAAGGACATTTTCCCAAGTTTTTGCCTCTTCTCAGATTTAACTCAGATCCTATCTATAAGGGATCTATCTATAAGAAACTCTTACTGATCCTTCCAATAAGAACAAATTTATCCTATTTTCCCATTGCTTTCTCCTTCCCCATTTCAATGTACCAGCTCAATTCTTATCTTAGAGTCCTAAAAAGTGTTTACTTTTGTTTTTAAAATCGTGTTTACTTTTGTTTTTAAAACTGTGAGGCCATTGAAAGGGCACCAAGTTAGAAGTTAGATAAATTTGGGTTGAGTTCTGGTTCTGCCTTTAACTAGCTTAGAGACTTAACCAAGTCAAATAATTTTTATAAAATTAATTCTCCTTGTATTGAAACTATGTAAATATATACCCAGACATTTCACATTGTTACATCAGAATTTCTTATGTTATATCATGTATTTAAGTTACAAAAAAAAAGAAAAAGAAAGAAAAAGAATTAGAGTTCAAACAAGTTTATTTATTTGATGCTCCCTTAATGAGTGTGGGGATTGGAAACAATAGTTAATAGAGTAAAAAGTAATATAAAAATCAAAATATGTGTCCTGCTACTATAAAAATGTGTAAGACCATCTAGTCACTCCTTGTTCCAGAAGAATGTGTGATGTATTTGTTAGAATACACAGTAAAATTCAGTATGTATAGTCTATAAATTTCAAGCTATAAGCATAAAAAAATATTGCAACAAAAGATTAATAAAATTGTCTCATTTTTTATCAGTTCTTGAGGGAGAGACTACGCTTACCACAATATCAGACTCTGATTATGATTGATAAAGCCCTCGCCATGCTAAGTAATAACTTTATAGAAAAGAACCTGTTATGCTATTCACTAAAATCTAAAATGCTTTCTTCATTTTTCATCTCATCCTCTCACTTCCATAATTCAATCAAATGTGCTTCTATGAGCACATATTTAGTTTGCCCTTTTTATTTTACATATAGTCATAATACATAAAAATCATACTATACAAATTGGAAATCCTTCAAAATTATAGGATAAAATTATAGGATATGTCAAAATTAATATAATTATTAGTGATGATTCTATTATCATCATTTTTACTAGATATGACATGTTGCTATTGCTGTGTTATTGCTTTTTAATTCATAGTTATAGATTTTAACTAATCTGCAACTTCACTTGGGAAAACGAAGAGAGTAGTGCTATTCTGTTACTCCTGAGACTAAAATATCTTTGACAAGATTATTCTATGTTTAAAACATGTAGTAAAATGACATACATATCATGTTCTATAATCATGTTCTAGTAATATAATAGTATACAACATCAAGTTCAAATCAATCAGGTCAAATCAAATTAGACAATTTGAAAACATAACTAAATATGTGTGTGTGCCTAATATTTTTATTTTGACAATATGGCAAGGACTTAATTTTTAAAATTGGAGAACGTTCGTTTCTAAATTGGTGTAAATCCTGAATTATAATTTTAAAAAAATACAGTTTTAATTTAATAGTATCAAGTTTATAGTGTATATCTTGGGAAAAATCCTTACTTAGTAGAGTCCCTTGGGGGAACTGTTTTACTGCTTAGATAAGAACTATTTAAGATTAGCATTTCAATTATTTGACAGCAAATGGGAGTTTCAAAAGTTCTTTAAGAGCTCTAAAACACTTATTATCTTAAGTAGTTTGAAATAGTCTTTCATTTTATGTAACTGTTAATTTGATTAACAAATCCTTTTCTTACAGGCTAAAGTGCTGCAAATTCTGAAATAGACTAATGAACTTAAGGAGACCTGCCATTCTTCACTAAACCCACATGGAAATGCTCAATCTCTTGTCACATTGAGTTACTCTGAGAGTGATATGGTCTAAATGCAAGATTATTCCTAAATTATATATCTACACTGCATTGCTTTAATGTTCCTTAAATACTTGTATAACAAAATAAGTAATTTACACACATTGTAGAGTGGTATTCTTTCAGTTCTAAAGTCAGAAAGAAAAAGGGAAAACATTCATCTAGCAGAAAATTGACACAATAGGAAATCTGATGCTCTCTTTGAAATATAAGCAAAGGCAAAACCCATATATTTCAAATGAAGCTATATAATATTATGTTTATCTATTAGATTTTCAAATTGTAATTAGTATTTTCAATATAACACAGTGGGATATTGATATAAGAACACATGAACATCCATCTAGAAACAAGCTATGTTTATTAGCTCATATTTGTTGATTGGCATACCTAATTTCCATAATAATAAAAGCAAGGCTGTCACTCTCCTGAATAGGATGCTTGGATTGGTCTGAGCTCAGGCATATTCATGCAGCATGTCAGTAGAGTGGGACTCTCCTATCCCAGGATTTTCCCAAGCAGCCCTATTAATTAATTGTAGAACAGGTAAGGCAATGAGAATATAGATCTAAAAGATTTATTGACTACCCAAATACTACTGAATCAGCAGACATAACTTATCAGCAGAAGTAACAAGTCTTCAGATCCCCAGATGTTCTCAACTAGTGTGCTTAGCTATCTATAATTATATATGTTACCACATACTTATTATTTTATTCCCCTTTTGACTCCCTTAGTTCCTGGTGAGATTGAAAGCCTTGGTGAAATATATGCCATCAGAGGTAGTCCCCTAGTGCTGGTTACCTTAATGCCCAATTTACACCTAAATACTCACCGTGTCCTTGTATTACCAAGGCACTTCCCTAATAATAAAACTAAAGTACTTATTTCTTAAATCATATTTAAACCTGAACATGGTAATATACTTTGCTAATTTTATTTCTCATTTTATACATGATTGATTTTTGTATGATTATTGAATTTTGCGAGGTATCGTTGGATTTGCATTTCAGCAGAATCAGTACACTAATGTCCTGTTATTAGATGACTCTGAAATCTTCCGCACTCAGAAGAGGCCACTGTTGTCATTAACCTAGACCCCAGGCACCGTTCAACAGGATCTGGTTTCTTCATATGAAATTGCTCAAGTCTTTAAACTATGTTTGGTAAAAATCAAATGAATTACCTCTGAACTTATAATTAAATATGTGACTGTTGATTTGAGGTTCTTCTTTCAGAAGAAGGGATCATAGGTAATGCTCCATGACTTACACATTTAAGTAGATACATTACGGATTAACTGTGATTACACAATTTTTAAAACCATAAATTCCACTATTAAATGAAAAGAACTTAAAAAAATATTAGATGCTCTTAAGTTGCAAAGAGTAGCAATAGTAATACCACTGATTAGTTTGATAATTATGCGAGCACTTGTAACACATCCCTTCCCCCTTCCCAAATCAATAAAATCTTTACTTAAAACAATATTAGACCAAATAGATCAGAATATTTATAAATTTCAACGACCTTTTCCATGACATCTAAAATATAATTGCACAGGTATCACAAAGCTGTAACATACTTGACATATTTGAAATAATGCCATGACACTGTGGATGTAAATATACCATTGGAATGTCTATTTAACAATAGACACCAATTTGCATAAAATACACCACATACTTGCATCATACTAATTAGAAGGAAAGTAAGTGTTAGTATTTTCCTAAATAATTAGTTTCAGAAGTCCAGGACAAAGAGTTTGTAAGGAAAAAAACAACAAATAGGACTTTGTCAAATCAAAATTTGATAAAATTATCTTGAATTGAAACCTTCAGTGAAAAGGCTTCAAATGGGAGAAACAAACCAAAACAACAATGAAAGTTACGTCTCAGGCAACATTTTTTTCTATCTCTGTAGTGCATAGTAGGAGAGACACAAAAGAAAAGCTAGTGTTTGGAACAGTATTCTGACTGCCTCAGGCGAGGTACCATTATATCATGGGAAACAGTGAGTTAAGATTTAGTGTTTCATACTCCAACAAGGTGTGCCTGAAACTCTAGCTATGGAAGAGTAAATTCAAGAAGAGAAATGGAAGCTGTTGCCTGAGATTATACATCTAGTAGGAAAACCAATATTCATGTTATTTCCATTAATCATTTTCTTTCCCAGCTCCAATGTGCTTAATTATTATTTTGTCCCATGGCACCCTAAATATATATCCTGGTTTAATAGAGAAAATTCAGTCAACTCTGTATGTCATATTTGATCCAGAGAACAAACATAGTGCCCCATATTTCTGAGATATATTAAAGAGTATGATGTCTTTGAGCACACACAGAGAGATTGGACTAGGAAAAAGAAAAGGAGAAAGTAGCCTTGTGTAGAGGAATTTTTGAATTAAGAAGTTAATAATCGCAGTTTTCCTGGATTTTTCGTCTTCTAAATCTTTTGTGCTATCCAGAAAAACTATTTTAACTTTATTCATAAAACATATCTAATTTAAGTAAAGGTCAGAGATACCTTCAGGGGAAATGTGCACCATCTCCAAATAATCTAAACCAGAAATCTTCATCCAGTGAACCTGCAGTCACATCTTTCAACTCTCCTATCTATAATTTAAAACCCTGACAGAGCTGTTATTCTCTGTCACCACCCCAACATTCACATTTCATCATTGCCTGGTCTTTCATGCCTATAATTTAGTAGTTAGAAGAAATGGAAGGGATACCAGTATTTCTCCACACTGGTATATGTGATATTTATGCTATGTGTGTGTAGATTATATTTTCATTATTAATTATCAAGGCAATATTTACATACAGTAAAATACACAAATCACAAGTACAGAGTTTGTTGATTTTTGTCAGTGATGCACCAAAAAAATCTAAACCTTAAACAGAACATAAAATATTGTCCTCACCCCAGAAAGTTTCTTTCTGCTTCACTTTTTCAGTCAGGTTCTGCCACCCCAGAAATAAATAGTGTTCTGATTTCTTTCATCATAAATTTGCGAATTCATGTAGTATCACCAACATTTGGAAAAATAAGTATTCTTAAACTTAGCAATTTTAATAAGTATGAAATGCTATTACATTGTTATCTTAAATTTCAATATCCCCATGGCTAAAAATAATCAGTACCTTTCATGTGGTTATTATCTATCTGCACATATTCTTTGTAATTATTCTTTCAAAGTTATTTTTATTTTTTGAATTAAAATTTTGATTTCTATTTAAAATTTGCCAATTTTAAGTAGATTTTTAATCTCCTTATTAATGATTTATTAGTCTTCTTATATATTCAAGTTCTTTGAGAGACATATGTATTGCAAGTATTTTCTCTCAGATTATTGCGTGTATACTCATTTTTTTATTGCTACATTTTTATGTAATTTAAAAAAATGGATGAGATTTAATTTATCAATTTGTTTCTATTGTGGTTAGTGCTTTCTGTGTCCTGTCAGATAAACTTTTGCTAGCCTATAGTGGATACCATATTATACTAGGTGTTCTCCCAGATGCTTTGCATTTTAAGTTTTTATGATTAGGTCTATAATCTCAGTTCAAGATAATTTTTGTGCAGGGTAAAACAGGGGTCAAAGTTTATTTTTATGTGGTTATATAGTTGTCCCAGCATCCTCACAGAAAAGTTTTCATTCTCCATATAGTGCCTTGGGGAATCTGTGGAATTTCAAATAACTGTCGATATGTGGGTACATTTCTAGACTCTATTCTTGTTCACAAATAAATAAGACAACTGAAGTGAAAATGCATGTAAAATTGCAGTAACAGACCTGCAATGATTATTTTTAATGGAATTGATAGGAACAGCATATGGGGGAGTGAGAGAGATTATTCTTGCTATCTTCTAAAAAAAAAAATTAAAAAGCAACTTGAAAATATATGAAGACAATGCAAGTTTGAAAAATAAATATATGTACTAATAGAAAAAAATTCAAAATGCAGATTAAGACAGACTAGACATAGCTAGAGAGATAAACAGTTGAATTCAAAAGTAGATCAGAAGTTTTTTACAATGCTGTACATAGAAAAGAATGAAAAATTGTATATTATGTGAGAGAGAGGTTAAGAGATATAGAGCATAGATTGAATTTAATCTATTTAAGGTTAAATAAATATTGTTGAATGCAATATGTATTTAAGGTATCTAAGACTGAACATATACATATCTAGATAGATAGATAGATAGATAGATAGATAGATAGATAGATAGATAGATAGATAGATTTCTAGGGGGGGAAAATTAAAAATAAATCTCCTGCCAACCCAGAAATATTCTCCACAAAACAAGAGAAAGAAAACAGTTTTTTAAAATTGAATAAGCATTAAACAAAATACGATGTACCTAATACACAGTTTGCTAAAGATTACAAAGAGATAAAGAAATCTTATTCTTTTGTATAGCCAATTAGATACAATCCATATCATACATGCTCTCAAGGTAAATGGTAAGTAGTCCTCAAGTGCAGAGACAGACACAGATAAAGGGAAGCCAATGTGAAGACACCCAGAGAACAGTCATCTACAGACTAGGGGAGAGGTCTGGAACTGATCCTTCCCTGAGAACCCTCAGAAAGAACCAATTCTGCAGACACTTTGATTTTAAACTTCTAGCTTCTAAATCTGTGAGACAATACATTTCTGTTGTTTCAGCTGCCCTGTTTGTGGTATTTTGATACAACAGCCCTAAAAACTAACATATAGTGTAAAATAAAGATATTTTCAGACAAATATGTGAAGTTTCCCACCAGCAGACTCTCATTAAAAGAAAAATCTGAATGATGTATGAAGAACGTAATCCAAGAAAGAAGACCTGAGATGCAAAAAGGAATATACTGCAAATAATAAGAATGAAGCTAAATGTATTCGAACAATAGCTTTCTGAACCAAAAAATAACATCTTATGTATTTAAAAAGATAACTAAATTAAACAGAATGTGATAGAAAGGGGCTAAACGTAGTTAATGTGTTTGAAATTTTTTAAAAGGTAAAGGGAATATATAATGATTAACTTTAGACTTTAAAAAAATCAAGTATGTAAATTGTGATCTCTAGATTAACCATGAAAAGAATAATAAAACTACTGGATATACCTAATAAGAGTATTGAGTACAACAAACTTGTTGAGAAAAGAGGGAATAATAAAAGTAATTAACAAATACAAAACACAACAGAGAAAAAGAAGTACTGAAATATCAGAATAAATATATACAGATATACATTCAAATCTATCAGTATTTATAGTAAACATAAATAGATAAAACGATCCAAAGACAATGGTTTTGATATGTGCTTTTTAAAAAACTAACTAAATGTCTATTACACGAGGCATAGCTAAAACATATAGCTACAGAAATGTTGAAAAGAAATTGGAAAAGATGTATTTTTTGGCAAAGATGATTGCCAGAAACAAGCTTATATAATTATATTAATTTGTGGCAGATTTTTCTACAAGACCAGGCATTTTTAGACTATGAAAGTTATTGGATGGTGATTTCAATTCCCCAGAAGTACGTATTTATTATAAATATGTAGGCAAATTGATAATAAAGTCTCAAAATATATAAAGACTTTTTTTATATAAAGCAATTGTAATTATTGTTAACAAAGACCATAATTGATGCAAATTATTTTCCCTGTGCATATCATGTAATTGGAGCATCCTCTGTAATTGCTATCTATAATTACTGCTTGGGGACTTTTACAGTGCTTTCTCTGAGACCTAAATCTTTTATTGATAATTAAACATATTAGTATTGGACACCATCTGGCACCAGCCCCTCATTTAAAAAATGAAAAAAAATTGAGATCCAAGGATATTAAAGAACTGCCTGTATAACATTTAGTGACAGAACTAGAGATTAGTCTTCAGACTTTCCACCCAAAGTTCTTGGCACTATTTCACAATGTCTGCAGTTATAATCATCCCTGCACTAAAAAGGAAGAGGCAGCATAACCTTTTAGTCTCTTCCATTACAATTTCAAAGTAATTACTGGGTTTTGGTTCTAAGGTCTAGATGAACTTTCATGCACTGTTCTCATGAAACAGCTCACATTGTCCCCTCTACACGGGTCTTGCACTGTAGTTGTATGCATGTGTGTGACCTAGTGAGTATGATTGGAAAGGCTGATGATGTGCTAACTGTACCATAAATAATCTGTGACAAAGGAATGGTATTTTAGGCAACAGCAAATTATCGCTGTTAGAAAGATACTTGTAATGGGGACCGTTCTAAGGACGTTAAATTCGATTTAAGGTGCCAAAATATTAAAAATAAGTTTATTTTTCTCTTTAGGATAAGCGATAATGCTTCTGTTTTTAAAATGAAATTGTAAGTTAGGAACAGAGGAATTTATGGTATGTGCTTCATTTTTTTAAAAAAAACACATAATACCTCAAATGTTTAAAGATTGAGATTCAAGTTTGAAAATAATTATTTCCAGATAAGAACTATACACTTTGTAGGCATTTTTCCTTAACTTGTATTAATCAGATGCAGTAATATTTAAAATAATAGGCTCTGGTAATAGACTACCTCATATTTAACTTCATTTATTTTTATCTGGGAATCTGGGCAACTTACTATATCTGGCAAATAGGGGATGTAATTGGACTAACATATAGGTGGCTATGAGGAATAAAAACTCTATTAATATACGTAAAATATTTAAGCAGTATTTTACCTACTTATGTATATATCTGTTAGGCATATTTTTTTTTTTTTTTTTAAAGAAATGGGTAGGTAACACATATTTCAGAATAATTAACAGATAGAAATAAGTGTTTGGTTCTTAGAAAAGGACAAAAATAGAGAACATACTATGCATTTCTGAACAGGAGATTTCCATAGCTGTTCCTATAACCTTGCTCTACCTCTAGGAAAAGCAGTCAGCATACACTGGTCAGAACTGAGGACACTCAATATTAGGGGAAGGAGCCATTTCCTAGGAGGTAAAAATCATTGTCTCCTGGGAAAATGCTGTCTTCTTTTACCTGGCTAGCTTGACTTGGGCTAGTCTTTCTTAAAGTGTATTAACATTCAAGACTTGAGAGTGAGTTAGAGGAAAGTGAGGAAAAATACTAAACAAAAACCTTTCTGCCTTGTTGTTCAGTCAGTTTCACTACTTAACTACAAGGTGTCATCAAAAATACAGTGAATGCCACTGCTGAGAGCCATTGAACAGAAAGGTGATGTTAATTGTGGTGTTTTTTTTACCTTGATGGAATTGTGCAAGCTGAGTCTGTACCCAGGAACACTATAGTGATTCTGAATATTACAAGGGCTTATTAGAGCATTCAAGAAATGATGTGTATAGAAAATGGCCTGAGAAATGGGCAAACGGTTTCATCCTCCATCATGACAATGCTCATGTCACACATCACTTCTGGTATGGCAATTTCTGTCAAATAAAAACATTACTGTGTGTCCTCATCCACCTTATTCACTGAGTCTGGCACCGTGTGATTTCTGGCTCTTCCCTAAAGTAAAAAATGACCGTGAAAGGTAAAAACATTTTTAATCAATTCAGGACATTGAGGCAGCCCCATGACAGCACAACTAAAGACACTCACCAAAGAGGACTTCCAGAACTGCTTCTGAAAGTGACAAGAATGATGGGATAAGTGTGTTCAAAGCGAGGGGAGTATTCTGAGGGTGATTAATGGCAATGCGTCTATTAGCGTAATATTTTTTTTTTTAATTTAAACATTCACTATAGTTTTTGATCACACCACAAGGAATGTATATCTTAAATTTGCCAATTTATTATATCTTTTTCTTAACTGCAATCACCCCATTCTAAATCACCACTAACTTTCACATAGATTATTGTAATAGTATACTAACTGTATTTCCTGTGCCCATTTTGCTCCTTCTTAATCTAATTTTTAAAATCAACTTCAGAAATCCTTTCAATCACAATGTTCATTACTCTCCTGCTCTCACGTCTTCTGTTACCTCCTCTTATAGCATTTAGAGAAATCTCAAATTGTTTGTCCCTATATGTTAAGCAAATTGATTATTATCCATCATGAGTCCTCGTTACTCCCCATCCATACAGTCCAATCACCCTGGCTTATCCTCAGTACTTTAGAGAAGTTTTCACTGTAGGGTTTTGGCTACTCTCTTCCCTCTGCATGTAAGGTCCTATTATCCAGTCATTATTATCTTTCAGTTATCAACATAAATGACCCATGTTTTCAGAATGCCTTTTGTAATAAAAACCAATCTAAAGTAGTCCCCTTTACCAGTTAACCCTCAGTTATAGAAGAAATAAAAAAAAATAAAAAAAACAACCTCTGAATATTTTAATCACAGCTAGATTTATTAGAGAAAATTTTCAGAAGGTCTAGCAGAGTAGGCATGCAGATAGAGCCCCAGCAACTACTCCCAGAACAAGAGCAGCTAGCTGCCCAGCCAAGACAGTCACTGCCTCTGCCATAATTAGGAAGATGGGGAATCAGAAGGCCATTACCAGAACTACTGACTTCAAGAATATATCGCTACAATTATGTCATCAATGAACTGAATTTATTTATAACCAACTGTCACAACCCCTCAACTCCTACAAAGCAAGTGACTAGATTCTAAAATTATAATGCAAAAAAAAAAAGAAAATATCAACTGCTCTACAATTAAGCTTTCTAGCAGCAATAGCCCAAAAAGCTTCATTTTTGCCTTCAGCATCTCATTTTGTAGCTTCTAATTAGTAGAATCCAGTTAGCATCTAAAACCCTGCCTACAAGATTTTTAGCCTCCTCTTCAGAATAAAAGGCATGCCATATGGATTCGAAATAGAGTCTGAGTGCCAACCACTGTATCCAGAATGGGCTCCTCTGACATTATCATATCATACTCTTCTTACCATGATTTTACTTGTCACTACATACAATAGACATTGCTTGCTGGTTTGTTTTCTTATGTATTGTTTGTCTGCTCCATTAAATTATAAACTTCGTGAGAACAACATGGGCCAGTTTTGCTGAAGTGCCACAGTAATGTTTTGCTGAGGGAATTAAATGGAAGCATTAGGCCTCATTTCTAAGTGGTTTTAAGACTAACTTCTTTCACTAATTTGTTAAACAAATGTAGACACTTCTCAATATATATGGGCTTCACTGTCTTATCTGCAAATCAGGCTAATAAGGAGTCATGAATAATACCCATCCTCCTCTGCTATTCTATGTCAACTGCTTATATTATGTACAAGACCCAAACTTCCTGTCATGGAGTAAACAAGATCTTGCTGAGCGTAGCGTGCAAACAGCTAGCCCCAAGGCCTCTAAAATGGAGTTTGGCACACATATATCAAATATGCCTCCATTTTCATGCTCAGGTTGTCACTGATCAGGCACTCCTTATCCTGAGTAACAGAAAGAGAGCACTGGCCCCAGCCTCATCTCTGGCAAACTGTATTTTGAGATTCACCTACCACATGTATATGAGAATGCATGTATATGAGAGAAATTCTTTGAGTCATTGATTTCCCCTGACATTCCTGGATCAAAGACAAGTCAAAACTCAGTGCAGTAGAATTCATTCTACCATAACTTACTGTCTCTGATCTTCTTCTGCTTAAGACCCCTCCTTCCCAGTCTTTTCCTCAAGCCCTTAAAAGAATTGAGGGTGGGTGGGGTGTGTGTGTGGTTTGTGGGCCGTGAGAAGTGAGGGATTCATTAGCAAAGGGCAACAGCAGCTAGATACATCCTCTTTCTTCTGTA
The DNA here is from genome assembly GCF_036562045.2 of Rhinolophus sinicus. NCBI lineage: Eukaryota > Metazoa > Chordata > Mammalia > Chiroptera > Rhinolophidae > Rhinolophus > Rhinolophus sinicus. Next base: position 82,819,296 of record NC_133751.1, on the reverse strand, counting down.
CAGATGGGAAACTGACACCACATCACTTACACTCTGGGCCAAAGGTTCTCAGGCTCAGGTCATGCTGCTGTCTTGGAACTCCATCAGGGACAGATCTCTACCATCCAGGCTGCTGTCTTCTCCCTGGCATACCCTTCCAGCTTCTTGATAGCTTCTAAATTGTCTGCAAGAAGCAAAGCTGTGCTCCAGGAAAGAAAAACACATCTTATGGGCACTACCAAAATGGAGAATGTTGGGGGAGAGACAGAGAATAGCGCATTTTATATCCTCAAAACACACTGTGGTTGGGAATGAGGAGGGAAGTCATTATTATTTATGTGGTTTCATCTCCATTACAGCCTTACCTGAGAACCTTTATTGTTTATCTTCTGAAGTTAACTGCTCACTAAACAAAGCCCTATACTGTAGATGTCATCCCTTGCTAAAAAACCTTGATCTTGTATTTATGCCTCCCTTTCCAGCATCATTAATCTTAATATCCCTCTAGTTCAGCTCCACTACTGTCTTATATATCACTGCCCATCTTGTGCTCTAAACATTGTTTTGATCATGTCACTCCCTTTTCAAAATCCTTCAAAGACTATTTCTTTCAACAGTTTTCATTTTTAAGGCTTTCACTATTTTAATTCCCTCCTATCAATTCAACTGTATTTCATCATTTCTCCCATAGTCTCTACTGGATTCAAGCCATTGTGTACAGTGATTCAAACTGACTGTATCCACACTACTTGGTATATAATGGGCACTCAGTACATGGTGAAAAGTAGATGTATGCAAGTTCAGTCTTGCTGCCATAAATTTAGGTTACTTCTCACATCTGAACTGGCATTGTCTCATCCCTTAGGCTAGCAAAATCTTAGCTCTTTTTGAGTATAACTTTAATTTTATTTCCTTTATAAAGCCTTCTTTTGATATTCAAGTCCTAATTCATACCATTTGACTTGAATATTTTAGTAAATATAGGATATGTCAAACAATTTCATATTAGTTAGACTTCAGTTGTAGGTAACAAAAAGTCACCAAATATTTCAAACAGAAAGAGAAACAGATTTAATAAAGGAAAAGAAGTGCTTACTAAATTGTTAGAAGCTAGGAAGAGCAGACTTTTCATTGTTTGGAAATCCAGGAATAATGTATCAGAAAATACAGCTAAATTGGAAAGCTAAGAAAGCTGCTAAATGAGCCATAATCAAGAGGAACCATTATACATGTTGACCGCTGGAATACTTTAGATGTAAAATAGTCATAATAAAGATCCTACCACAATTATTGGCTCTAGAATTAGACTGTGCTCATGAAATTCAAACAAAATTGAAGCCAGCATCCTAACACAGAGAGATGGATACAAAGACCTTCGCTAATGTTTCCAAAGAAAAACCAAATGCTTCCATGATACTGGTTGCAAAAATGCAGGATTTGCCTTATTGTCAATTTCCAAAACATGTATGAGTTCATCCAATTTGCTGAGCTTGGTTACCATAAAAAATGCTAGTTGCAATAAATTCTGAGGAATTTAATATTTTAGTCTTCTGCTTATGCAGTAGAGCAAGAGAAGGGATGAATACTGGATATCAATTCACTATATATTCCATAAGTGGATTTTGTTGCATTACTTTGTTATATGATTCACAATGATCATATCTTATTTAATATGTAATTACTTGATAAGTGGCTAATTGGGGTGGCATCATAGAAGGGGAGCAATATACTAAACTAAAGAATATTTGGTTCTAGTTATACCTTTGTCTTTCGCCAGTCATTTTTTTGTTTGTTTTATCATGGACACTTAGCTTCTTCAGGTCACATTTAATTTGAGAAGATTTTATAGATGATATCTTGGGTACCTCCTGTTTTACTAGTCTATGATTCCATGATTGACTGAACTATACTCTGTTCAAGTAGACAACCCATCTGCTTGATGGGAGAAAATTGTGTTTGAGTATTAAATGTGTGCTGTGTATTTCACCTTAAAAGACAGTAGAGAAGAGATTTGAGAGTCACACAACATTGACATTTTTCTTTTTCTCTGAAGAGTGGCTGAATGGGCATATTTTTATTCTTCTTAATGATAAGTACAAACCTGAAGTGCTTTGTCTTACTGCTGTTTGAAAGACTTTAACAAGTTACATGGAGCACTCATAATAAAAACTGTGTCCCGAAATCCAATTCCATATGACTTAGAGAGGGTCAATATCGTTCTGACTTTTCCCCAATTCAAAATAACACTCTCTTGACTTGCCATTTTACAGTATGTTCTCAGCCATTGATCTCCCACTTAGAATGATGGATCTTCCCTATCTTTTGCTATCACTCGCAGCCAGTCCTCAAACAGATGGGACTCCAATCACTCCCTGTAGATGGTCTCCCTAAATAACTACCTGTCGGTAGAGTGTAACTAGATTTGGAGACTGATGCCTATATTACTGCACAATAAGATAGTTTCGTTTGAGCTCTACAGTAACTCTCAGAATAAACTTGGCAATACAAAGAACCACATTTAAAGTCTCAGTTTCTAGTATGCAGCATTTCTAATTTGATCAGGAATGATGTAATTGGGAATTTTTTCTGTATCAATCTTTGATTAACTCCACTCTAATAAAATAAGTAGGAATTATCAACTGCAGATAATAATTTCATCCTTAAGCCACAGAAAACAGCCAAACCTAACTGTCAACAAACGATGCTTAAAATAAAATCTTCCAACTAATATCTTACAAAAATACAAATTTGAATGCAGGCTTTTGTAAACATTCTCATACATACATGCAAGCTTCCTTTTTTGAAACCATTAATGGATAACGATATTTAACAAACCTATCATTCACTACAAATATATTCAGGTAACTTGGCTCCTCAAATTGTATTACAAAAAATAAAGAAATTTGTAAATATGACGTATAACTAAAACAGAACTCTCTGAAGCATATTGGGAATAAAAATTCAGAGAGACTGCTATTAAATATTTTATTGTTCAAACAAGAATATTGAATCCACAATCCATTTGAATAGAGAATCTTATAATAATCCCATTGCAAGGTTTTCAAACAAAGTATCAACAATATGTGAATTCTCATGCTAATCAGTGTTTGGCAATGACTCATTAAAATAAAGTCATGGCAAACTAACCTTATCTCATTTTTAATAGTATTTCAACATTTATATCTCAGAAAAATGAATTCAGAAGGTGTATTTAATACAGTTTCCTAGTACATGGCTATTTGTCAGTTGAATTATTTTAGTGGCAAGGAGCAGTATATCCAAGTGAAAATGAGTTAAGTGGGGAGAACACACAATTCTGTCTCATAACAAAAGTCTGTTAGTAGCATCATCCTTTCATGGTTCTGGTTCCCCATCCTCAGATGTCATTTCCAGACATCACATAAACACAAGACGATATCCAGCCAAAGAAGATTGCTGTTTCCCTACAGAATCTCTTTCTTATCGCTTCTCGGCCTTTCGGCTAAGATCAAGTGTAGAATCTCTTTGTTAAGAAGGAAACATCCTTCCCAGAGGTTTTTATTTTAATTCCATTTCTCATGAATCATTTATTAAAAATGGGTCAAATACTAATACTGTAGCTCAAATAGTTCATGGAATGCCAAGTGTTTTGTATTTTTAGCTTCTAAAGTAAGAGACAGACATTGACAGAAATAAAAAAAAAAATGGGACAGAAATTCCTGATGGTTAATTGCATTGATTTCTTGTGCATGGTATAACAAATTAGTACAAATTTAGTGGCTGAAAACAACACACGTGTTATTTACAGTTCTGGAGGTCATAAATTTGAAATGGATCTCACAGCATAAAAATCAAGCTGTCACAATGTGATATAAACTCATAGATGATATATTGCAGAATTGTAGACCTGAAACCCATGTAATTCTACTAACCATTGCCGCCCCAATAAACTTTAATTCAAAAAAAAAATCAAGATGTCCATTTGGCTATGTTGCTTCTGGAGACTCTAGAGGCAAACCTGCTTTCTTAACCTTCCCAGATTTCAGAGCCTGTCCGCATCCCTTGGATTGTGAGCCCCTGGTATCTTCAAGTCAGCAATGGACAATCAAGTTTTTCCCATAATCACTCTGACACTGACTCCTCTCTCCCTCTTTCACTTTAAAGACCCTTATTATCATATTGGGCCCACAGGTAATCCAGAATAATCTCCCATCTCAAAATTAATTGATTCCATCTGCAACCTCAATTCCCGATTGTCTATTATAACATATTTACAGGTTCTGGGGATTGGGATGAGATGTATTTGGAAGGCTATTATTCTGCCTCAGTAAACCACCAATATTTGGTATCAGAGTTTTACCATGTTATGAAGGGCATAACTGTGGTAAATGTATCTACATTTATTGAGCACCTACTCTATGCCACTTTATGATGGCTAGCTGTGCACTTCACTGACTTATATTTTATTAATTTATGTCTTCATATATTTACATAGGTATGCACTTAATTTGAACTTCAGCTATCTTTTTGGGAGATGCCTGTGTAATCTTCATTCCCTCAATGATACAGAATTAATGAGTTATTACACCCCCAGTTATTCCCCACCTAATATTCTAGGCCTTCTCAAACCTAAATATGTGTCCAGTAATTCATTCCTCCATTTTACAACCCACTTGTTTCTTACACCATCTTGAGTTTTAGCCATGCTCTGTCCCTCCTTTTCATTGAGACTATTGTCATGGATGCCTCTTGAGTCAGGCTCTGACTAACTTGATACTACAGAATCATCTAGATTTTCTGAATTTATGTATCTTCTGCAAGATTGAGTATCTTAGTCTTCCAATGACTGAAAAATGGTGGATCTTACCACAACTTTTGAACTCTGTGCCTTGCAGTGTTCATGTAATTTTGTTGCGCTTAACTTCTGCTCTTAGCTTAATGCATGCACTATCTATGTTTCTAAGTCACTTATATTCCCAATTTTGTGTTGCAAAATTATGATGTTCGGCACATCAAGTTTGCATGTAGCAAAAGTGGTAAGGGGACAAAGACATTCACACACACACACACACCTCACACAGACTTGGGAGGGGGATAAGTATGCATCTATCCGTGTACCTCAAAAAACAAACCTCATAAGCTCTTATAATATTTATAAAGTGAAAATTGATGTTAATGTACACCAAGAACTGGTCATGACCTTTTATCTTCCTATTACAAATTACATTAAAATTATGAGAATTATTTATATGAATTAAATATGCTGTAATAAAAATTTAACTTCAGATTATGATTACCAAGAGGATCCCCCAAAAAACTAAATTTAGAGTATACTATGATGTGTTTTCTTTTAGAATCCTCTAAATTGCCTCTCACATTCAGTAAAACTGCCAATGAGTAATATGGTTTTTAAAGTAAAAAATTCCTTTTCAGTCATTGAAAAATATCACAACAAGTGAAAATAAATGCAAATTAAACCTTTTGATGAGTAAGGTGAACAGCGGCCATAAAATATCTTACATTTTCCTTCTGATAACATTTTAACAGGAGGAGAAGCGATACAAGTTAAACTTATTCTCACTTTGAAGACATAAATCTAAACTGAAATCTTGAAGCCTTTTCCAGCAATGCCTCCGATCCCATTAGTTTCAGTGCTGGTTCTTTTTTCTATCAAATTAAACTTTAGACTTTATAATAACTAACACTTTTTAAAAACTTTTTAATCTTAAGTGTGTTTTTCCAGGACCCATCAGATCCAAGTCAAGTAGTTGTTTCAATCTAATTGTGGAGGGCGCAGCTCACATTGGCCCATGAGGGGGTTGAACCGGCAACCTTGTTAAGAGCACCACCCTTTAACCAACCGAGCTAACCGGTCACCCAAACTTTAAACTTTAAAAAGCAAACAATCAAAGGACAATATATTGTATTCTAGGTTTAGATGTTTTAAAATGTATTTGTTGAATCATTATTTTCCTTCAATATAAAAGGATTATATTGTCCTAGGAATATATACATATATATCTATATCTATCTATCTATCTATCTATCTATCTATCTATCTATCTATCTATCTATCATCTATCTATCTATCTATCTATCTATCATCTATCTATCTATATGTTTACACATACTCACACAAACACACACACACACACTGGGGGTGCCAAAAAATGCATACATCTTAAGAGATGTTATCTATGTATAACTTTTCGAAGTTAAATAGAAATACGGTAGCAATGCGTAGTATGATGACGTTCACTCAAAAGATGGCTGTAATCAAATGAATGTTAGCATCATTCAAAGTATTACAATTTTAATACAGTTTTTTCCTTTCTTAAAATGCATACACATTTTTTGGCACCCTCTGTGTGTGTGTGTGTGTGCGTAAAATATATATGTAATATGTATACATATATAAAATATATAACATATTATATATAATTATATAATTATTTTATATATATTATATATAGTATTTATGTATTGTTTTAAATATAATTCACTAAAATAAGACTTAATATATTAAAATTTGGGGTACAAATTTGAAGTGAATTTATTAAGATTCTACATGCCTTATCAGGAAATTCTATGTTATGTTGATTATGGTAGGATTATAGTGACTCCTCAGAATACTAAAGTTAGGAATGAAAATTTTTTTTTAATTCCATCAAGCACTGATGAATTTCATCTAGGCAATGACATTCTCTGCTAAGTTTCCATGTAGAAATAGCACAACAGTGAGCTACATGGTTTATTATCCTTACATGGGTAAGAGGTTACTGCTTTTTTCCTGCAACCTTAATTCCCTTATTATTGTCACATGGAATAGTAAACTAAAAAAGTTTTCTCTTTTTCTTCATAACTAAGAAACATTGAAAATAACAGAATCAAGCAGATAGATAAATAGATAAATAGGTAGATAGATAGTTAGATAGACAGACAGACAGACAGACATAGATATACTGAAGAAAGTTTATAAATCATGCCTAATTTCAAAACAAACTAATAAAAATTTTCTTCAAATGATACTTTTAAAAAGAAAAAGAAAGAAAATCTGTATGTATTTAACATTTGAAGGAATTATAACTGAAACTTACTGAGAAATGTTTTTCAGTATGTAGACATTTTCAAAAAGAAATAAGAGATACATGACTGTAGCAAACACTATTTATTCTATCCTTGGCTTATAAATATGATCATGGAAACTTAATGAAAACCAGTCCTTTTCATTAAAATAGTGAGGAAAATAGGTAAATCTTCATAACTCATAGTTCACCTTCCTTTTGAATAAGTTAAACAATTCCATACAGACTTTTCAAATTTTAATTTAATTTAAATTTGATATAGTCTTCACATTTCTTTTAACCTGAGAATGCACATGATTAATGAGCCAAGCAATCACAAAATAAAACAAAACCCTGTGTCACAGAACATTTCTGGGTTTCTGGTGTTCGTGGAATCATTTCCTGTTCAAAAGGTCTGTGAATATCATTGGAATATTTTTCATATGAGTTTACCTTTCAGTGATAAGCTTGCTTTAGAAAGCACTGTCCCAACAAAATACTTAGAAATATTTTTCACCAAGGAAGTAAAAGACCTGTATTAAGAATAATGTAGACATTGAAAAGAGAAAATAAAGATACAAATAAATGGAGACATATACCATGCTCCATTTAGGAAGAATTAATATAGTTAAAATGTTTATACTATGCAAAGCAATCTACAGATTCAATGCAATCACTATCAAAATACCAAAGGCATTTTCACAGAACAGATAATACTAAAATTTATATAGAGTCATAAAAGACCCCAATAGCCACAGCAATCCTGAAAAGGAAGAACACAGCTGGAGGTATCATGCTACCTGATATCAAACTATACTATAAGGCTATAGTAATCAAAACAGCATGGTATTGGCATAAAAACAGATACATAGATCAATGGAACAGAATAGAGAGCCCAGAAATAAATCCATCCCTATATGGTCACTTAATCTATGACAAAGGAAGCAAGAATTTACACTGGGGTAAAAATAATCTATTTAATAAGTGATGCTGGGAAAACTGGGGAAAAACATACAAAAAGTGACACTGGAATACCATCTTATGCCAGATACAAGAATAAATTCAAAATGGATTAAATATTTAAATATAAGACCCAAAACCATAAAACTCCTGGTATAAAACATAGAATGTAAACTCTGAGACATTATACTCAGTAATATTTGTACTGATAATCTCCTTGGGCAAGGGAAACAAAACAAAGAATAAACAGATGGGACTATATCAAACTAAAGTTTTTTCACAGCAAGTGAAACCATCAACATAATGAAAAGACATCCTACAGAATGGGAGTAAATATTTTTCAATGATACATCTGATAAGGGGTTAATATCCAAAATATATTAAAACAACAACAACAACAACAAAAACAACAACAACAAAAATCACTTATACAACCCAACACCAGAAAAATAACCCAAATAAAAAATAGGCAGAGGACCTGAAAAAGACATTTATTTAAAGAGGACATACAGATGGCCAATAGAAATTTGAAAAGATGCTCAATGTTATTAATAATCAGAGAAAACCACAATGAGATACAACCTCGCTTTTCACAGAATGGCTATTATCAATAAATCAACAAACAAGTGTTGGTGAGGATGTGAAGAAAAGGGAACCCTTGTGCACTGTTGGTGGAACTGTAAATTGGTGCAGCCACTATGGAAAACAGTATGGAGGTTCCTCAAAATATTAAAAATATAATGACATAGCTGTTACAATAACATTGACTATACTCCCTATGCTGTACTTTACATCTCATTGCATGCCTAGTAGGGGTGCAAAAAAAAAAAATGTATACACATTTTAAGAGATGTTATCTATGCTCAAGCAATAGTTCACCATAATCAGAAGTGTCTGGATACTGATGGTAACAACTTTGAGTACCTCTTGTAATCACAGAAGTCAAATGTGACTTGTATTCATCTTTTGTGATCAGTATATATCGAGTAGTACACATATATACAGTTTTTTCCTTCCTTAAAAAGTGTATACATTTTTTTGGCACCCCCAGTATGTATATAATGAGATGTAAAGTACAGCATAGGGAATATAGTCAATGTTATTGTAACAGCTATGTATGATGTCAGATGGGTAGTAGACTGGGGGGGTTATCACTTTGTGAGGGGTGTAAATGTCTAATCATTATCTTTTTTATACTCCTGCCACTAATTACAAAAGAAAATGAAAAAGGAATAAAAAGCACTGTCCAATAGAAATATAATCTGAGCAAACAATGTCATTTTTAAATTACTTTGAATATGTTATATAGAACACAATATATTAAAAATATTTCTATCGCAAGAAATAAAACAAAATACTTTTTAAAATGCCAGTCACTGTTATCCATTTTTACTTAGTATGAGCTGCTTATCTAATTCAAATGCTAAAATTTCACCAAAATATTTCACCTGTATTTATATTTCAAATATTTACATTTAAATAAGGAACTTCACATATCCAAGTCGTTCCAAGCATACTAAAAAGTTTCCAATATCTGCATCAATATCAAAATATCACTTTACTTTAATATTTGAATCCACGTGGACAAAATTGTTTCATCTGTTTTTAGAAAATTGATTTGACTTTGAAGCCAAAGCATATTAGTTTTAAAAATATGCCTTCCAAGTTAAATTGATTTAATAACTTCTGTATCAACTCAGTAGCATTAATATCAAATTCAAATAGATGTTTAATAAATTAAAATTAACTCTAAGTTTATCAATATCAGCAAATCATTCTTCAAAATTTTTGTCAAAAGTAGTTTTTCAGCCCATTCATATATTGCAGCCAGGGCACAATGAATATATTCTGCATATTGATCCATGTTATAAAAACATCTGGGTCATTATTACAGATTTGCATTGTGAAAATTTTCAATTTCTACATATATATTAGTAGCTACCTACCTAGGTTACAAATAGGAGTGTTCTCCACCGTTGAAGCTTCACATTTCATTTATACATACATATATATATATATATATATATATATATATATATATATGATCAGTATATATGTGTATATATATATTATGATAAATCACTTGATCAAATTTTGGTCCTTAATAATTGAATATTGGCGAGCATTCTCTTGTTTTAAGAAAGCTTTAACTGGAAATTACAGTAGAGTAAATCTGGGTGAAACTGTTACCACTAAAACAACAATTACTGACAATGATCACGAGATCATTGAATTGTCTCCAATTTCTTTCAAATTTTTCACAAATGTGATAATTCATGTATTTACATGAATATACTAAATGATTTTAACAACTGAACAATATTTATTACACTTTTTATTAAGTTTGCTTCAGAAAATTGAGCACAAATGTTTTCAATGTGTTTCTAGGAGTGGAACAAAGCAATAAGAGAAGCTCAGTCTCTTGTTTTAAAATTCCAATAAATCTAGAATTTTGTCTTAACATAGCTGGAGTACCACCCACCGTAATAGAAAATGATGTTTTTCATATCTAATGGTTAATCTTTGATGTATTTTATAGTTTCAAACACATCTATGAAACAGGTTTAATAATTTAGGCCACAGTTTGACAGCATTTCATTATAACATGGGAAATAAAATTCAACTAAAGTATTAATTGTGACTATGTTATATCTCATGTCTCATTTAACGTTAAAAAAAATACATTTTTTTCAAATCTGAAATCAATTAATCTTTCGTATCATTAGAAAGATCTTTTATCCTACAGACAATTGTTTTACAGCTCAATTAAGATCATTCACTTTTGTAAAATATCTTTTTCTGGTAATTTGCTCATAATTCTCGGAAAAGTTTTCTGTAACTAAAATACACTTTCTTTAATCGCTTCTCCATCTAAAAGTGATATTTTATTTTATGCAATAATTTAAACTGTTTTATAAATGGTTAAACTTGTGAGATGTAATTCTGTTAAAAACTCATTTTAAAATGTCTACATATAAGACATGTAGTTCTAATTCCAGGCAATAAATGTTATCTACTTTTTGAATATTGAGAGCAAACTATTCATCAAATTTATTATATATTTGCTGAAAATGTGTCTTAATATTTCCACTTTATTTCATTTATTTTTTTAACTCAACTAATAAAATGCTTTTTTATTTTGTTCTATCATAGCAAAACAATGCAATTTCCATTTATCATGACATTTGCAAATACTTTCTTCCAGTCTCTTTTTGATTTAATGCTTGGTTATATATAGTACTACCACCTCTATCTTTACTCACCTCTGTATTGGAAATAAAGTCTGTTTTAAATTCACAATTTGGGACAACAGACTGGTTGCTCCAAGTAAAATCCCCAAAGTGACCTAGCCTGAAACTGGAGTGAGACCTCAGTGCTAGGCTGAGGTTCTTTCCATATAGAAGAGACAGATTCAGAGGGGCTACGGGTAATTCATACTCACCCTAGTTGAAAGAGAACTCCCTTTCTCCCTCCCAAGAAGAATTTAAGAGGACTCCCCTTCCCTCCTTCCAATCCCTCCAATCTCTTTTCATCTCTATGACAACTGTTCCTTCTCCCCTTCTTTCACACTTCCACCAACCATCCTGCACCTTTTACTCCCCAAGAAACTTAAGGAGGATCTGATCTGCAAGACAGCGTTGGAGAGTGGAGATGGAGGTAAAACAAATAAATAAATAAATAAATACATAAATAAATACATAAATAAATCACAACATATTTACTTGCATGAGAAAAATACTAACCTAATTCCATTGTAATTAAAATAAACATATAGTAATTAGTATTTACTAAATTGTAACAATTTACACAGGCATCCCTCTAAGTTGTGCTAACTACATAAAATATTTAAATAAACATACTACAATTTTAAATCCATATATTAAAAAGAGTTATTTGAATTGAAGTAATACAATGATACATATTAGAACAGTGATGTGTTTATGTGTAGTATCAAAAACTACAAAGGCACTTGATACATTATAATACAACCATATTATCACACAATGCAATGATGAAGGTAACATGTAGACATACCAAAACAATACACTATTTTATACAGCTGCAGATTTCAAATATAAGTTAAATTAATTAACCTAAAATAAAATTGAAAATCCCATTCCTCAATAGCAGCAGCTACATTTCAAGTTTTCTGTTATTTGCATGCGACTAGTGGCTACTACATTAGACACCACATAGAGTAATGCATGTATACTAGTAGACTTGCAGGATATTATTTTATGAATTAAGTAAAATAAAATGATTATCAATTATATTACTGGCTAAATCACTGCTTTAATTAATTTTTCATTTTTTTCATTGTTAAGCTCAGTATTTTCAGGTGTCTGATAAGGGCATAGGAGATTTTGCTCTGAGTAGTCATTGTCAAAGATCTAAAGTACACGTTACTGAGTTCTAAAACTTCAAAAACAAAAAAAAAACATTAAAATATACAGAATAACTATGAAGACCTACTCTCTTTAAGATTGGTATACCATTTTGGAAAATCCAGTCACATTGCAAGTTAGATATGTTAGTTATGCAAGGTGGTATATGTCTCACAAAATGTGGGAAGGTGGAAAACATTTTCAAAGTTTGCAATGGTGCAAAAGAGACTAAAACCTAGACAGGGTATGAAATTACTATGGATTCTTAAATAAAAAATTGTCAAGGACAACACTAGATAGATAAGTAAACCAGATACAAGAGGAAACAAGAACATGTGAAAACAAGAACACTAATTATACCATTCAGTTGTGTAAATGAAAAGAAAACTATCTAAGGCTTCATATTCCCAATGAAGAGGAGCAGCAGTAAAGCTAAAATAACATACGAGTACCTAAGAACCACAATTGTGGTGTAAAATTTGCAAATTTTAGTTACATTCAATAGAATACTGGTTATGAAAAAAGTGACTTCATAAATATGCATGGTACATAAAATACTTTAAAATAATGTTATGCATTTTTATCAAAATTATGAAAAACAACCGTCTTAATTTAGGATACATGGCATAACTATTCAATTTAAAATGTGTGGCTTCACTACTTAGTAAGACTATCATACTTGAAGTATGTTGTTAATATCAAGGAATTACTTAGGAGGTAACTGCTTAAAGAGGACAATGTATCTGGGGACCAATGAAAAAAATATATAGCACAATTGACTAAATTTATTATAATTATGGGATATTATTATTAAGGAAACTATAAAAAGTCTGTATTGGATTTTGGATATGTACAAATGAAGTTTAAAGAAAAAGTCAGTGTCTATGACTGAATCAAATAACTGCAGTTATTCAGAACTGATCAGCATCTGGATCATCAAAAAAAAGGCATGGATTTGGAAATTAAGGCAGTTGACACAATTTTTCTACTTTGTATCCATTGACAGCTGTTTGGCATTAGTGATAGTTAATGGATTAATCATAAACTTAAATAGGACAAAATCAAATCTAATTGGAAAGCTGACATTCCCTTGTATTTCATTTCAAACCTCTGCTTTAGAAAATCCAAAACGGACCTATTAAGAAAAGTATTTTGTGGTATAATTTGAAGATGATGTACATTTTTGATATCTACATTTGTCATCAGGTAGATAACAATAATCAATACATAACATTCTGTGCATAAATTGCCATAATTATTCTGCAGATAAAATACAATTATTCTGTAGATAAATTACGTATATAAAAAGAACAGAGATCGAGCTGTCTGTCTATCTATCATAAAGCAGGGTAGATGATAGATATCTATCTAGCTATACAGACAGATGCTTATAAAAAACATGATATGCTTTCTTCACACTTTTTATATTTTCACAGTAGGTATTTCACTCTTACTGATTCTAATTCATTTTCCACACTGCTGACTGAGAGATGACTAATACAAGTCTGAGTACATCTGTCCCATCAATGATATCACACTGCTTTTATGATTAAATCAAAATGCCTCCATAACCTTTGCTCAGTTTGCCATGTTAGCTTAAAAAAATTCCTTTCACTTTTTAACACTTTTTCTTTAGTTATAATGCTTACATTTATCCTATCAATCGAGTAGATCTGATATTTTGGTCTTTATTATGGGCTTTTGCTAGCTGTTAATTCTTGAAAGAGAGAGAAGGGTAAGCCTGATCAACTTTATACTTGTTCTATTTCTCACTTCTCTGTAGAGAGTTTCCTGATTACCTGCATATTAAGTACAATCTCTCTCTCCTATCTGATATGGTAACAATCTTTACTTCTATCACCTTTTTGTATCATAAAACATATTTTTCAATGTTTTCCCAGTCTTCTAGACTTTAAGTTTTGTGGTCATTTATGTCTTGGTCACCATGTGATTTCCCAAAATTACCATAGTGCTTATTTTCAATAAATATTTATATAACTAATAATGAATTATAAATTAATTAATTAATTAATTAATCCTAGAAGTCTCAGAGGTTGGACCATCAAACTATGGGTAAGATAAAAAAAAGAACAATAAATATATTGGGGAGGGAGGGTTTACATATATTAAACTACCCTGCTTTCTGATCACAGTAAGATCTTTGCATTCCATGAATCCTACAATATGTATTTCCAATGACTCTGCCATGCAATGTTTTAAAATATTAATTTCACTACTTGTCTTCATTTCCCTTGACATCCATTATTTTTTGTATGCAATTCTAGCAGACAGTATTCAAAGAAATGCTTAAAAAGGAAACTTAAACTAGCCACTTTAGCATATCTGAAACAAACACAAATAATCTGAACTGAAATGAAACTACTTGAAAAAACGACTAGTGATTTTCTATTAATTCAAATTTCATATAATCATCATTACTAAACACAATAAAAATCCAATGTGTATGTATGTATACATGTATATATGTACACATACACATACACATATACATACAGATATGTATGTGTGTTTATACACACCTACATACACAGGCATAGTTAAATTCACATGCATTTTAGTTCCATAGCTCTTAAACAAAAAAAATTACATTTAAAAATTTATTTTTCTAGATGGTAATTCAAATGCAACCTTCAATTAAATACTGAATTTAATATACGTGATATATATTAAAATAATAAAAAGTCTTAATTTTATACACAATCTGTTTAAGATTTTCTATTTATAAAATGAAATTAGCAATAAGTATTTTCATGAAGACACTTTAGAAAATTAAAAACTTGAAATTAAAAAAGGATATATTGTTCAAAAAGGAATACAAATAAGAAGAATAATATTTAATCTTGAGGAGTAATTAAGACTTATTAAGACTCAAGTATATTAATTACTCTTATTTAACAAAGACTGATTAAAGTGTTTAAAGACATACAAAGCAGCTTCAAGCTAAAGAAGTAGAATCCAGTGAACAGACCTTATTGAGGACTTGTGCATAAGAGTCAATATTTCAATTTCCAAGGTGAGTAATTCAAATGGCATTTAGCACAAAATAAGCACACATTTATTATAACGGTTAATGGTTTGAGTAAGTTAGCTAATACAAGTGTTATTCAATATAATAAAAGTGCAACAATAAAATATTTATTTTGAAAAGAATATCATAAAATTAATACGCAATGATAGATCTAAAATTTTTTTATGTCAGGAAATATATCATCTCTATAATAACACCAAGATTTCTTACAAATTGAGAATACAACATGTAAAATAATATATAGAGTTTTAATCGATAATTTACAGAATAGCAATTTAAACTGTAAAAGAAAATAGGAGACGTTAAAAATACATTAGAAAAATATAAAATAAATATAAGGTAAACTTTATAACTCTCAGATTCATGCAAAAAAATTAAATATACAAAAGAATTATAAAAACTGTTGGTTGTGTGGATGTGGGGGAAGAAACTCTAGCACATTGCAGAAATATGAAGTAATATATATTTTTCATTCATTTACTCAAGAAATATGTATTGAACACAATCAATTGTAGGCACTACTCTATGCATTTTGGGTATAGTGCTGAACAATAACAGAAAATGCTGGATACTCTTCTGTACACTTGGGATATATTTATTGTTGAATGGTCACAAAGCTCCTTCTGCAGTTTACATTCTAGTGTAGTCTCCACCCAGAATCATCAATTAAAACTTAATAAGTATGTGCATTTCAACACAGAAATACCAAGCCTGGTTTGATAACTCATAAAAATAGAAACACAAATTATTAAAATTTAAACATTTTAGTACTAGTATCTAATTTTGTAACAGGGATAAAAATCTGATACCAAGTGAATGTTCATCATTCAATGGAGGGCTGACTCAATTATGTATATCACAGAGACTATTACACAGTCATTAAAACAAATATGACTTATATCAGATGACCTAGAAGAATTTCCAGTAGTTATTTCTTAGTGAAAAAAAATAGCACAATGTAAATAAAACAATCCTACTTTTGTAAAACTGAAAAACTTGATGTATATATGGATATATATGATATAAAACTCTACAGCGTTATATATCAATGAAGAAAATATGGTGGATATACCCTATTACTAAATACTATTATGTAAACAAGACAGGAGACTGGTTAGAAGTAAACAAACAAAAAGGGGAACTTAAAAAGGATAAGTTTAAAATAGTTTGCTTTTATGTAATGCACGCGTGTTTTCCTACATAAATTAAAATAAAAGAAATACTGGTGATCATAACCACTATTTATACATTGTCCATCATTTCCCGGGAGTGTGCTCCTAAATGCAACTCAATATTCACCAAGTTTTATGATGGTGTCCCACTATTATCCTCATTTAACAAATGAAGAAATGAAGATTAAAGCCTTTCACTTGTTGCAGTTCAAACAGCTAAAAACTTGTGGAGCTCAGAGTTACACCAATACCACCCTACTGTGGTCTGTTGACTTTCTCAATGTTGTAGCAAAATTTCAAAATATAAGAATTTTATAAATGCTAAAGGGAAAATGGCTTTGCAACAATAGTGAATATAAATTGTAATTCTTTTTTCTTGAAAAAAAGCAAATTTGTTTTTGAAAGAAGTTAAATATATGTATATGTCTGCTCTGCAAGTTTATCTTAATTCTATTAAAAATTTGTAATTGAGTATAAGTATGCAGAAAAATTGTTTGTGATTATTTATGCAAAATCAGTAAAGAAGTCCAGATTTACTTTTTGGTTCTGTCTGTGTTATTAATTTGATTCCTCGTTGATGCCATTTTAGAGAAGCAAACTGTGCTCTCAGCCATGTTATTACCTATGACAGCAAGTCACATTCTTACCTTTGAGAAACTAAAAGGTGTTGAATTTTACAACACTTCCTTTGCTTTTTAACTACATCTTTTTTCCTAATCCATCTTGTTCCCATGACAGTAGACTGTCTTCAGCATTTAGTTGAGCATTGATTGCATTGCCCCGGGGAGAACTAGTCACGCAATGACTTTATAGAGTATGTGCTTTTCTTAGAGGGTAAGTCTTCATGCTTCTTGAATTGTGTTGACAGAAAAATTAAGGCTGATTTATATATTAGCAAACAATTTATGTGAAGTCTAACTTGTGACTGAAATAGCACATTAGATGTAATAAGTCCTCTCCGTATGCATTTTGATTAAAAACTAAATTCTTCAGAAATCTTCTTATTGGCTTTTATAGGAGACAGTTATCTGATGAGATGACTTCAAAAGGACAATTTCTGCTATACTATCTGATAAAAATTTTACTAGAAAGCAGAATTTATCAAAATAAGTTTTTTAAAAAACTGCACGAGGATACCAGGACATATAAAAATGTACAAACCATGACTTTCAAGCACAGCTAACAATGATAATTTTGCTAGATATCAGTAAGTTAATCAGGTCTAAAATAGTCAGTTATATGCCAAAGGAGCTTGTAACAATAATTTTGAAAATATTTTCAATATCTTTGTATTTCATTTTATTACCTAAATAGAATTTCAAGCACATTTATAATTGGTTTGAGTTTTAGCTGTAAGGTACATTAGGCAATACATTCAAACATTATAATTAGTATGTGCTTCTCCTGTGGATGAACTAATTGTGTACATTGTCAACAGCTATTCATATACTAGTTCACTCTTTAGTTGCTGATTCTTTTAAAAACTGTGTCAAAAGTAACTTTAAAAATTACTAAACATCTAAAAATCTGCTTCAAATTTTTCAGTTGTAAAATAACAACTATATTCCCCCTCATTATTAAAATAATATTTAAAATATAATGAAATAGAAAATAAAACACTTTCTGACCATAGGTAAAGAATAGCAAAATGATTGACAAAGCATTATATTATTATGGGTCCATTTTTACATAAATTTATGCATTTTAAGGCAATGCTATTTTTTAATTCAGGAAATACATACTATAAGAAACTGTTCTTTTGTTTCTAAAAAGGCTCATTTAGATATGACTTAGCATCTCAGAGAATTCAGTTAGTATGTGAACCCAAGACCTCAATTTTCACAGGTAAATAGTAAAGCAGTTTGACTAATCTTCTAAAGCCAATCCACTTATATTTGACATGGCAATGCTTGTTAGGATATACTTCATGGGCAAAACTCTGTATAGCAGAACTATTTATATTTTCCCTTGAAGTGAAATGTGAAACTAGTGATGTTAAATAGCCCAAGACTGATTTTAAGTAGAGGGAAAAAATACATACATTTAACAGCACCTCTATAAAGAATTAGTCTTATAATCTGTTGGAAAACAGGATGCTTTCTTATGTGTATCTAAAAGATAATCAAGAACTGCAAAAATACACTTTCTCTGCAAAAACACTCCTATGTGTAGAAATACAAGAAAATCATAATTAAACCTGTATAAAGTTATTGGATGCAGCTACATTTAAAAAGGTTCAGGAAGGATGACTTCAAAAGACTTTCTTAGGTGCGATGATTTCAACTCATAAACAGATATAATGATTTTGTACTTTTCCTTTTCTTTATTGTATATCATAGCATATTTGGCAAAGCTTTGCTAACACTGTCATATATACATTAATATTATGTGAAGCAAATGGTTTGGATTAAAGTGAAAATTCTACTTTCATGCTGTGCTGAAAATAACCCAACTGGCATACGGATCAAAACTGCTATAACTGAACGATTCAACATGATCCACTATAGCACTAAAATCTGATAGAAATATAAAAAGATGGAGCTTTTAAAATGCAAAATTTAAATATTGTAATATATATTAAAATGCTAGTTCTTTTAAAAATTAGTTGTTGGATACACTGAGAAATTCAAAACACTAATTCGAAAAAATTTATCCACCCCTATGTTTATTGCAGCACTATTCACAATAGCCAAGACATGGAAACAACTGAAATGCCCTTCAGTGGATGACTGAATTAAGAAACTGTGGTACATTTATACCATGGAGTATTGCTCGGCCATAAAGAAGAATGAAATCTTACCATTTGCAATGACATGGATAGACCTAAAGAACATTATGCTAAGTGAAATAAGTCAGACGGAGAACAACAAATACCATATGATCTCACTTATATGTGGAATCTAAAGAATAGAATAAATGAACAGGCTAATCAAAAATAGTCTCAGAGATATAGAGAAAAAACTGAAGGTTGCTAGATGGGAGTGGGGGTGAGTATGGGAGAGAGGGTAAGGGGATTAGAAAGCACAATTGGTAACTACAAAATTGCCACAAGGATACAAAGGACAGTTTGGGGAGTATAATCAATAATGTTGTAAAGATTTGGAAGGGTATCTGATGGACAGTTATCTTATAGGGGAGACCACTTCATAGACAGTATAGGTGCCTGACAGCTGCAATGTGCACCTGAAGCTGAAACTGAATAGTGATGGGTGTTGACTGAGGACGTTTCATATATATATGTTCCCCACACACACAGGATGTGGAGTGCAGTGCAGGGAATGGGGTCAGTGGAGCTGTGGTGGCTATGTGCAATGTCAAAGGGGTGGTGGATTCGGGGAGGGGTGTTGTCATTTTGTGAGGGGTGTAAGTGTCTATTACATTGGTTTGCACACCTGAAACTAATAAAAGAAAAAAGAAAAAAGATTAGTAACATCATTGCAACAAGTTCACAAACTTAAAAAAAAATTAGTTGGATGCAAAGTATGTTTAAGAATTTACCTTTAATAATCAATGTCTAGTTTGTGCTTTTAATTTCAGTGCTTTTAAAATGGTAAAAAGTTACTTTTGAAAAAACTGGTCATTCAATTTTTCATTAAATAAATAAAAATGTTGTATCTTCATATAAATATATACCAAAACATTTTCAAATTTAATAAAATACTATTAAATTTTGTAGTCAAACTGCTATCATAATGACTCATGTACAGAAGTTATTTCTAAAAAATAGTTTGTCAATGAATAAATATTTTAGGCTTTTTTACCAAATCTAGACATAATCCATACTTGCTATTATACATAAAGCAATGTGACTTGACATGTAGTCTAATGAAAAATATAAAGAGGGAAGTACAATACTTCATAATGGGATTTTGCAACATTTTTAATAACATTGTCTGACAAGCCATGCTACTATTATATCTTTATTCTCATAGCACATTTGTTAAGATTAGTATATTTAAAAGGTTCCAGTTGAATTTGTAAACAAAAAGGAATCTTCATGATCAAATAGTCTCTTTGAGAACATTAATGTCTCTCAGTCTCAGCTAAAAGTTAGATTAAAATAAGATAAAGGGAATAATCACTTTATTTTATTACTATTATTACTATTATTTTACCTAGTGCAGTTGTACAATTGGGGGAAAGGAGAGAGAGGATTGCTTTAAAGAAATGGATATACTTATTTCATGAAAGCTTGGGAATGGGAGAAATCAATCGGCAGCTACAAATAGTTGGTTTGAGCTAGCAGCAGGAGCTGAAAAATGGCAAAAATCAAAGAGGGGCAATTAAATGTTCACTCAGGCTGGTCTAAACACAGAAACAAATTTATTTAAATATGTACCCTCATTTAAAAAATAACCTTGAAGAAAGTGTTATTCTAAGTAAGTTAATTATTTTGACAAAAGAAGATTATTCTCTCAAAAATAAAATTGTGTCATTGTTATTTAAAACAAACCAACAACAAAAAAAATGCTTCTAATAGGTATACATTTAAGAGTTGAACATTTCCTTGCAGTGTTCTAATTTGTTATTTTCAACTCCAAAGTGTGTGTGTGTGTGTGTGTGTGTGTGTGTGTGTGTGTGTATTCTTCCCAAGGGCTATATGTCCAGGGATTTTTTTATTTTGTTTTTAATCTTTATATTGAGAGGATAGAGACACACTGTCCATACCTTTGGGTATTTGAATGTTGGCACTTGGACAATAGTATCTTTACTCCCATAGTAACTAAGTAACTTGGTGAAATTTCCACCCACATGAAGTAGGGATATTTAGTACACAAAGACTTCCAGCCGTGTAAGCACTCTTGATTTACTGTCTCAATTTCATGCCCTACATGTGTATCCTCCTCCCTAATCCTCAACCTCTGAAAGTTGAACTAAATAACTGCATCTAATATAGCAAAGGTAAGGACTAAATCTAACCTGATTTTTTGCATGCAAAGTATGCTCAAGGATCATATCCTGTTAGATATTGTGTATTTTCATTTTCTTGTTCTCCTATATATATATTTCAAAATGCTTAACATAATTGAAACTCTCCTTGATTCTTGATTATATTATCAATGAGATGATTTTTTCTTTTGCTTGCCTTATTTTTGTCAAACATTTTTCTGACCTCTTTGCCAATCTAATATCCAGCATTACACTAAACTAAAAAACATTATGACTAACAGGATATTAGGTAATTAAAAACAGTCTACAAAGAGTTCACATTATTACACTATTAGTTTTCCTGGAAGTGGCAATTCACTTAATAAAGTTAAAAATAATGTTATAAATATAAGGTAATTTCTAAAAAGTGATGGAGTTTTAGAAAAAAAATCACTGAAAGTTATGAAATGTTAAAATAAAATATAAAATATTTTTAAAACAGAATTGGTGAGTAAATATCAGTAATTTATAATATTAGTAAATATTTAAAGTATGGCTGAATGTATCCCAATCAATTTTTTGGGCCCTATACCTTTATATCTGATTTGAAAACCTATGTAATTTTACATGTTGGTAACGGCACACTTTCAAAAAATTGTTGAAAAATTATTCTACGTAAGACTATGCTAAGTACCGTGTTAAGAGTTTATTTTTTATTGTTTGTTTATAATATTTTCAAACTGCTCAGAAATTAGATTAAAATAGTCACTGAAAAGATCATACTTTTGTCATTTCAAGAAATGGACATTGATTCACTCTTACAAAGCATCTCCAACACCAGCCCAAATACTTAACCTTAAAATGTGGGACTGTTAACTTAAGGTCTTTGTTTCCTTCCTCTAATAACATCTGTTCAAGCATCTGCCAATAATGCAAATTCATTCTCGATAACTTTGGCAGAAGTAGAATGAAACATAAAAATATCATGTGGCTAATATGACTGCCGAAAAGGCTAGGGACCAAAATAGAATAAAAATAGAAATCAATGAAGGTTCCCTATCATAGAAACTTAAAACGTCATGCCAGTCCTACGATGGCTATAGGATAGGCATAGGATTTTTCACATAACCCTTGCTGCTGCACAGCTAGACTCTCAGTTCTGTTATCGCCATTATAATTTTTAACTGTCTGACATCAGGATGTCTTCCGCTTTCCAGGCCCCACATACCTATTCCAGGCAGGAGGGAGGATTGAGGACATATATTCTATTGCCTCCCAATGTCGAATTTCCTTTTTAATCAAAAGGAATAATCATTTTCTCCATCCTTGATCTTGGTCTGATTTGGTCATACATTATGAGAAAGAGATGGGTCATTATGAAAATGTACCCAGGAATAGAAGGGATACAGACTGCAGTTCATTTAATACACACCTTTTAGGAAGTATGAGTACAGAAAAATTGAAAAGGTACAATGAAAAGGAAAACAAGGATGATAAAGAAAAACAAGGGGAAAAAAAAACGCTAAAGAAAAAAAGATGTAGACCACTCTAATTTTACTGCATGGTATAATTAAAACAGCCAAGTTCTTTGCAGAATTAATGTTTTGGATATTATATTGGTTTAATATTTTTCTGGATAAAAAATTATCAAATTCTGTGGGCTTTTTTGTTTTTTCTTGTCTTTTTGTTTGTGTTGTTTGTTTTTTTGTTTTACTTCTTGAAACATGATGGAAATATGACCATAAACCTCCTTTTGGATAAAAGTTTGCTGGAGTATTGATTGCTAATAGCAAAATTGTGTGACAAGAATTAAGGTGCCATGGACAAAAGTAACTCAACAGGATACTGTGTTAACCTGTTCCTTAATCCAATTAATAGCTTTTTTATAGACAGCAATTTATTATCCCCATACCTAAGCATTATGCTCTAGTTAAAATCAGCTTGAAACACTAAGGGAATTTTATTATTTATTTCCTAATTAGGATGATCATTTTCAATTAACCTATGCTTAGAGGCTTTTAAATAAAATATAGTTGCTGATGTCTCAGAACTATCATTAACCACATAGTTGTGGGCCCTGTATTGCTTCCTTTTATATTCAGCTTTCCAGATTACTCATAACGTTTCCTTCTTCTGTTGGACATTTTATAAATTCTGCCCACATACCCATAGCTGTAAGCTGGGAATAAAAGGGGCTTTATCACTTGTTAGGGAGATCCTTTTCCAGTTAAACTGTTCCTTGTAGCCAATCAATTTGTCAGATTAGAAGCCTTTTTTGAGAGTTCCTCTGAACTAAAGCTGACAGGGTTAGGCCAGGGTCAGCTGTCTGATAAATCAAAAGGAAAGACAACTTAAAGCACTAGAGTAGAGAGGGTTAGGGATTAGCACAGAAGGCATTATCTGGGAGTTGACATTGATAAAAAAAAACATATTTGTAAGAGTGAACCTGGAAGACTTTAAAAAAAAAAAAACAACAACAACAAAAACCTCTCCTATTCCCTGCCCTCTCAAATGACATTCAGATTAATTAGAAAAGTTAGAAAAGAAAGGAACTCATAAGCCATTTATCTACCAAGTGGTAAGATTTTAAAAAATTAAATCTTGATGGTCTTCAATAAAGAAGCTTAACAAAGATTAAGGGTTATCAATCTTTGCTGTAAGCTATCAAAACTAATTGACCTTAAATTGTATAGAAGCAAGAAGCAGTGACAGACTCTTTATTGAAGATTTATGTTCCAATGTTAAGAAAATTTAGATATTTATTTACTTAAAGTTTACAAATTTTATAATTAAAAAATGGTGACCTTTTAAAATATCGATATTTTTTTCAGAAGCAAGTTAATCCTATAAACTACTGTTCATAATTACATCCAAACTTATAATTTACTTTAAGTAGAAAATCTTACTGTTTAAGTTGGATAAATTCTAATGAAGTCAGTAAATTAAAGGAAATTATGTTTCAAAATAAATCATAATGGGGATGACCTGTTAGCTCAGTTGGTTAGAGCATGGTGCTAATAACACCAAGGTTGCCGGTTCGATCCCCGCATGGACCACTGTGAGCTGTACCTTCCTTTAAAAGAAAAAAAAAAAAAATAATAATAAAAAAGTTCTCAATTTAGGAGTAATTTATATGTATGAGATAATATGTAATATATCTTCCTGATGTGCCATACTGTCTCTAAATGAAAAAAAAAAAAATAGTAGCTGAGTAACAAGTCTTTTGCCAGCAGTGAAATATCAAAATTATTCTATGTGGTCCAAATAGGAAGATAACACTGTACAGATCATCAACTATCTAAATAATTTCACAAACTTTACACAGAAAGAAGAATATATGACTGGCCAAGGGTTTAAAAAAATTTATATATATATATATATATATATAGATAGATAGATAGATAGATAGATAGATAGATAGATAGATAGATAGATAGATATAGATATAGATATAGATATAGATATAGATATAGATATAGATATAGATATAGATATATAGCAAAGAGCCCCTGTCTGTACCTCTTCCGTGTTCAAAAGAAGACACAAAACCCAATGGAGATTTTTTCCAATACTACAAAAAAGTTTCCAGTGAAGGAAGCTAATTTAGTAAATAACAAAGATTTACCTTCACAGATATATGGTGACAGAAGGAGACTCAACTTTGGGTAGTGAACACACAATGCAACATACAGACGATATATTATAAAACTGTACACTCAAAAGTTATATAATCTTATTAACTAATGTCAACCCAATAAATTTAATAAAATTTAACAAAAAATTAAAGTTCCACAAAAATAATTAGTTAAAATGTTTGTTCCACAGGCTATTTTACTCTTAATTTGGCAACCTTGGTTTTCATGTAAAATTGCACAAAATATTCTGTAATACCGCATAACTTACACTTACTTTATAAGAAGGCAAGATAAAGCCATAGAAGGGAAACAATAAAAAGAGGAAACTGTAATTCGATGAAAAAGTACTTGAAAATATATAAGATATTTTAAAATACTCTGTGAATGATTAAAAGTTTTATTAATTATTCTGCAGACTTTGAAATAAAAGTTTCATAAGTACTATAGACATGTCTATGAGATTTAATTTGTTATAAATGATTATTTTTTCATAGAATCTTAGAAATATTATTTCAGGTAAGTTTAAGAAAATATGGGATTAAACAGTCATTATAATACTCTTCTATAATAGTCGATTTAATGAAGCCATATAATTAACCTATGAGACTTCATATCTAAGGCAATATTTTAAAGAAAACATATTATGATGATCGATGGTTGCCAGATAGGAGGGGGTGGGGGTTGTGTGAGAAAAGAGAAGGGATCAGGAAGTACAAATAGTCGTAAAATAGTCACAGGATGTGAAATACAGTATGGGAAATATAATTAATAATGTAAAGACTATGTAGGGTGTCAGATGGGTACTGAACTTATCGGGGGGATCACTTCATAGATTATATAAATGCCTAACCACTTCACTATACATCTGAAACTATTATAAAATTAAAAAAAAAAAAACAAGTCATGGGGATATAATGTACAGCATATGGAATATAGTCAATAATATTGTAATACCATTGTACAGTGCCAGATGGTTGCTGGATTTATCATGGTGATTACTTCTTCAGGTATATAAATGTTGCATATCTATGATGTATACCTGAAATTAATATAATATTATATGTTAGCTATATTTTAATAAAAATATTTTGTAAAAAAGAAAACATACTACTTACAGCTTTTAAATAAAGTTTAACTATAAAAATGTTCATCCTTAAATAATTTATATTCTAAGACATTTGCTAGGTTGATATATTTTATGCCTAATGGATCTAGATACAAAGTGATTTCTTGATAAATTTCACAGGTATTTAAAAAAAATTGGGATAGCATGGAGAAAATTCTTCAGGCATTTATAAGAAATCCAAATGGAAATATAAAATAGAAAAGACTGATGTGATGATTTGGAGGCTGTTGGTAAATGATCCTGCTTTCCAATCTTGAATCCCTCCTCCTCTACCTCTTCTTTCTGCTTCTTCTTTGGCATAATGTTTTAATGTAAGGATTAGGGAAAACATTTACACTTTTCATGACAAATGAAACAATACATTTTCTGTAATTGGTAAATTAAGTAAAAATAACCATGAGGTATTTTATCTTAGACACTAAAACAACCTGAGGTATGTACTGTTTAAGAGATGTTCTGCATTGTGACCAAAAAAAAAAAAAAAAAAAAAGCCTATCTTTGTTTGTTAAACTTTATAGTTTATTTGGCTCAAAAATGCACAGCTTCAGGGAAAAAGAGAAGTTGAAGAGAAATAACAGCCACACTACAAAATAAAATACATTTAAAACCTAGAAGTACACAAAATTCTTTAGCTAAATGAAATGTTCCAAAGGACTTGATATTAATTCAGGTTAGAAGCCTTAGCATGTACCCATAAGAACAAAGTTCATCAGAGCAAAGATGATAGGTAGGCATTTATTCCCGTGCTTATGTGATACCCAGAATCTTGGGGTTGTTCCACCAAAAGAGAAGTTTCAAAATGTTTCTCAGAGTGGATGGAAGAGGGAGAATATATCCAAGTGTTTATTTCATCCATTGGGGTGGGGGGCAGGGGATATTTGTATTTTGAGGTAAAGGGATAAAATGAAGTATAATAATAAGGACTGTTCTATAGTGACACCAAGCATAATGATATGGTTGTCCTGACTGTAAAGCTGTAAGAAGTGGAGACCAATCCATGGTAAATATAAAGCACAGTTCTTTGACTAAGGGGAAAGAAGAAACACCACATATCTGACCATAATTGTTGAAAGGTAAATATTCCAATAGTAATATCAGGTGAGGTAAAAAAGACAGCTGTTCATCAATGAAATATTTCCCAGTGTGCTCCAAGTTCAGATAGATATTCAGGGGCAGAAATTCTAGACATATTTGTATTACTAAAGTGAAAGTGAAAAACACTACAGCTTTAATTTACATAACTAGACCCATCCATACTTGGGCAAAAGCTGTTCATCAAAGATGTACCACATTGGGGAATATAAGCAATAATGTTGTAAAGATTTTTGTAGGGTGTCAGATGGGCACATGTCTTATTAGGGAGATTGCAGATTGTGTAGATGCCTGACCACTGAGCTGTACATGTGAAGCTGAAGCTGAATAATATTGTATGCCGACTATAATTATATGTATAATCATAGGATATGGATTTCAGCATAGGGAATAGGGTCAATGGAATTGTAATAGATATGTATGATGCCAGTGGGGGCAATAGATTGGGGGAGAGGGATTGTCACTTTGTGGGGGATGAAACGTCTGGCTGTTGCACTGTTTTGTGCACCTGAAACTAAAAAAAAAAAAAAAGAGGACATACCACAATGACTTAAAATACAGGAAAATGTTATTCCAAGCAACCCAAACATCTCTACATGAATGTAGGAGAGAGGGAGTGGTTTCAAATACTATGACTAATTACTCCATGGCATTTTTCTTCAATTATGAGTAGAATAATTAAAAAATCACAATCTATTACATTAATTATATAGAATACAATGCTCTAGAGTATGTGCCAAAAAGAATATTATTGGTCATTGCTCATTAGTGAGGTTTTCCCCAAAACATAGAAAAGTTGCAGAGCTCTTTTTCAAGATATTTCAAATACCTCCCTTGGAATAAAGGGAGGCTCTTATCCAACATTCATTTCTCTTCTGGGCACATACCTTAGTGTAAATCATTAGAATTAGGTTGAGCTTTGATGGATGATGGCATGGGTATTCAGTGAGTGGAACAAAAAAGGTATTGTGACAGCACTCATCAAAGAATCATTAAAATGACAAATCAATGACAACTGTGATTCCAAATATCTCCAGATAGTTCTTAAGAAAAAAAGTAAGCCTCCTAGATTTTCCTGATCAGCTCTTCAACTACCTTTATAATTAAAAATAGTGTCATGTCACAGCTGTGTTCATCCTGAATAAAGATTGAAGGTGAAGTTCCAAAGAAGCACTTTGCACAGAATTCAAGATTTAAATGGTATCAAGATTCAAAACAGAACCAAAGTTTTTGCAGGAACTTCAGACTTCACTGAATTAGGCGAAAGTCCATTTGAATTTTTTACATATACTTGAAACAGAATATACTTCCTGGTTATATATCTACTACCAGAGAAGGATAGATTTCTCTAAATTTCATGGAGGATACGCTAAAAGAGGTCAGTAAGACACTTTCTTGAATGGTGAAACTAAAGGCCAGAAGAGGGTCAAATTTTTCCCCAAATACTTCTGTTGCTACCACAGACTGTAGCTACCCATGCTCAAACTAGAAGTTAGCTCATGAAGCATAAGAGTGTAAATGTGTGCTCTCATAATTGTATCTAACAACAATGATAGATAAGATGCTCCAATACATGTAAAGAATGGGTGTTTTGAAGCGTTCATTATGATGTGAAAAAGAACTCCAGAAGAGAGGTGATTTTTTTTTCTACCTAAATAGCCAAGAAGTTCCAACTGACCAGCATTCATACGCTCCTGACCATGTCATCTGTACAGAATAGTTATTAGATTAGAGAAAATTGTGAGGTACCTGGTGGTACGCAGAGAAATACATAATATGGTATGTGTGATCAAAAAATACAATAAAAGCTCACAGAGTAGCAGATTGGATCAAAAACCAAAACCCAACCATATACTACCTTCAAGAGACACATCTCAGCTGCAAGGACAAATATAGACTCAAACCGAAAAGGTAGAAAACTATATTTCAAGCAAATGGCTTCAGAGAAAATCAAGCATAGTCATACTTATATTTGACAAAACAAATTTCAGGATAAAAAAGGTAACCAGAGACAAAGATGGACATTTCATAAGTTTAAAGGGGATAATACACCAAAAAGATATAGCACTTATCAATATATATGCTCTCAATGAGGGAGCACCAAAACATTTAAAGCAACTACTAACAGAACTAAAGGAAGACAAAAACAATTATAGTAGGAGACCTAAATTAAATATCCCATTAACAGCTGTGGATAGATTGATTATTCAAAAAGAAAACCAATAAGAAAATATCAGCCTTAAGTGACACATTCAATCAAATGGACACAATTGACATGTACAGAGCCTTTCATCCTTAAAATACCAGACTATACATTCTTTTCTAGTGCACGTGGAACATTCTCAAGGATAGACCACATGTTGGGACACAAACTAGACTAAGCAAATTTAAGAAAATTTAAATCATACCACATATATTCTCTGATTACAATACTTTGAAATTGAAGATCAACTGCAAAAAGGAAGTGGGAAAAATCACAAGTATGTGGAGATTAAACAACATGCTACTAAGGAATGACTGGATCAAAGAAGAAATAAAAGGAGAGATCAAAAGATACATAGAAATAAATGAGAATAAAAATGCATCATGTCAAAATTATTGGGATACTGCAAAAGCAGTAGTAAGAGGGAAATTTATATCATTACAGGCCAATCTCAAGAAACAAGAAAAACCCCAAATAAACAATCTAACATTACATCTTAAAGAACTACAAAATGAAGAACAAATTAAACCTAAAGTCAGCAGAAGGAAGACAATAATAACAATTAGAGCAGAATTAAATGAAATAAAGAACAACAACAAAAAAAAAAAATAGAAAAAAATAATGCAAGAAAGAGATTGCTCTTTGAAAAGATTAATAAAATTAACAAACCCATCCTATACTTACTAAGGAAAAGAGAGAAAGAAAAAATAAAAACAAATAAGTAAACAAAATCAGAAATGGAAGAGTAGAAGTTACAAAGCATCCCCCCAAAATACAAAGGATCATACAAGAATACTATGGAGGACTGTATGCCACCAAATTTAATAACTTAGAAGAAATAGACAAGTTCTTAAAAATATATAACTTTCCTAGACTGAATTATGAAGAACTGGAAAATCTAAAAAGACTGATCAATAGTAAGGAAATTGAAACAATCTTCCAAAAGCAAATGTCCAGGACCAGATTCCTCCACCAGTGAATTCTATCAAACATTCGAGGATGATTTAATGTGCCTCCTCAAAATGAACAGGCAACACTTCCTAACTAATTTTATGAGGCCAATATTATCCTGATACCAAAATCTGGTAACAATAACACAATAAAAGGAAACTACAAATCAATATCTGTGATGAATACAGGTGCAAAAATCCTAAACAAAATACTAGCAAATCAAATACAACAATACATTTAAAAGATTATACATCATGATCAAGTGCAGTTCATTCCAGGGGGGCACAAAGATGGTTCAACATGTGTAAATTGATCAATATGTTACACCACATAAACAAAATAAAGGATAAGGATTGTATGATCATATCATTAGATACAGAAACAGCATTTGACAAGATACAACAGCCACGTATGATTAAAAATACTTAATAAAATGGGTATAAAAGGAAAATACCTCAACATAATAAAGGCCATATACAACAAACCCTCCACTGATACCATACTTAACGATGAAAAACTGAAAGCTTTTCCTGTAAGACCAACACAAGACAGGGATTCCTCTTTTCATCACTGTTGTTCAACACAATATTGGAAGTCATATCCAGAGCAATCAGACAAGAGGAAGGAATAAAAGGCATCCAAATAGAGAATAAAGAAGTTAAATTGTCACTTTTTCAGATGACCTGATTCTTTATATAGAAAACTAAAGACTCCACCAAAAAACATATTAGAAACAATAAACAAATACAGTAAAGTTGCAGAATACAAAATCAATGTACAAAAATCCATTGCATTTATATATATATATATATATATATATATATATATATATATATATGGATGTATATATTTAGCCATTGTGACAAAAAGAACACCTAAGAATTAACTTCACAAAGGGTATAAAGGAGCTATACACTGAAAACTATAAAACATTATTGAAAGAAAATGAAGAAGGAGGAGGAGGAGGAGGAGGAGGAGGAGGAGGAGGAGGAGGAAGAGGAGGAGGAGAAGACACAAAGAAATGGAAAACTATTCCGTGTTCATGGATTGGAAGAATCAACATAGTTAAAATAGCCATATCACCCAAAGCAATGAAATCCCTTCCAAAGTCCCAATTGCCTTTTTTCAAGAAATAGACCAGAAATCATTACATTTGTATGGAATTACAAAGGACCCTAAATAGTTAAAGCATTCTTATGAAAAAAAGTACAAGGCTTCAATTTACACTACAAAGTGACAATAAACAAACCAGGACGTTATTGGCAGAAAAATAAACACAGAGACTGATGGAATAGACCCACATATAGCTAAATAAACCTATATATAGATATAGGCAGATAATTTTTGATGAAGTTGCCAAAAACATACAATGGAGAAAAGAAAGTCTCTTCAATAGATGGTGGTGGGAAAATTGAAAAGACATGTGCAAAAGAGTGAAACTAGAGTGCTATCTGTCACCTTGTATCAAAATTAACTCAAAATGAATCAGAGACCTATACATAAGACCTGAAACAATAAACTGCATAGAAGAAAGCATAGGTACTAAACTTATGGACCTTGGGTTCACAGAGGATTTTATGAATTTGACCTCAAAGCAAGGGAAGTAAAAACAAAAATAAGTGAATGGGACTATATCACACTAAAAGGTTTCTGCACAGCAAAAGGAACCATCAACAAAACCAAGAGGCAACCAACCAAATGGAGAAGACATTTTCAAACAACACCTCTAATAAGGGGCTAATTTCCGAATACAAAAAGAACCCATATAATTAAGCAACATCAACAAATATTCAATTAAAAAATGGGCAAAAGACTTGAACAGACACTTCTTCCAAGAAAACAAAGGCCATCATATTTGAAAAAAAAAGTTCAACTTCACTAGCTATTAGGGAAATGTAAATCAAAACCACAATGAAACATCATCACACATCTATTAGAATGGCTATTATCAATTAGATAGTAATAGCAAGTATTGGAGAGGTTGTGGGAAAAAAAGGGAACCTCATACACTGCTGGTGGGAATGTAAACTGGTATAGCCACTATTGAAAACAGTATGGTGAATCTTAAAAAATTAAGAATAGAATTTCCATATGACCCAGCAATTCCTCTTCTGGGTATCGACCCAAAAAATCTGAAAACATTTGTCCGTAAAGGTATATGTACTATGTTCACTGCAGCATTATTCACTGTGGCCAAGACGTGGAAACA
Organism: Rhinolophus sinicus; assembly: GCF_036562045.2. Lineage (NCBI taxonomy): Eukaryota > Metazoa > Chordata > Mammalia > Chiroptera > Rhinolophidae > Rhinolophus > Rhinolophus sinicus. The sequence goes on along the minus strand of NC_133751.1, from coordinate 82,786,623 downwards.
ACGAAAGTGTCCTTCAATGGATGATTGGATAAAGAAGATGCAGTACATACATACAATAGAATATTATTCAGCCATAAGATAATATGAAATATTTCCATTTGCAATGACATGGATGGATCCAAAATCTTGAGATTATCATGCTAAGTGAAATAAATCAGACAGAACATGTCAAAAAACCATATGACTTCACTCATGTGTAATACGTGTAATATAAAACAGAAAACAACAAACGAACAAAACAAACAAAGAAACTAAAACTTGTAGACACCGACAACAATTTAGTGGTTACCAGAAGGAAAAGTAGGTCACACATGTGGTGATGGAAAGAGAACAGACTCTGGGTGGTGAACACACAATGTGATATATAGATGATGTATTATAGAATTGTACCTTGAAACCTATGTAATTTTACTAGCCATTGCCATCCCAATAAATTTAACTTAAAAAATATTTAACAAATAATAACATAACAACTGACAACATTAAGCAATAGTCTATATTAATAACGTCCTGTTTGTTTCCTCTCTTTAATTTCATTCTCTAGTTCCATGGTCAGCGAACTATAATGTATGGGCCAAACAAACACAATCCAGCCAGAGCATATTTTCATACAGCACAAAAGCTAAGAATGTTTTTATGTTTCTTAATAGTTAAAAATCAAAAGAAGGATAACATTTTAAGACATGAGAATTATTCAAAAATCCAAAATTCACTGTCTATAATTAAAGTTTTATTGGAACAGTGCCATAATCAACCCATTAGATATTGTCTGTGTTCTTGTGCTGTAACACTAGGATGGAGTTGGTTTGAAAGCAACTATGTGGCCCTCAAGCCTAAAATATTTACTCTGAAACCCTTTACATAAGCAGTTTCCTGAGCCCTGTTTAAACCTACTGTGCGTCATGCAGATGAACAGGACATAGGACTGATTTGTCTCATAAATAAAAATAAGAAAGCACTTCAACAGGTTTTAAGTTGGAGCAACAAGAAGCTACTCAGAAGAAATATTTCCATTAGATGAATTGTTTAGTTCTACTGAGCACAATTTGTTCTGCTGTGTTGAATTACCTTAAGGTGACCATGACTTCACTCATAGTTAATTGAGTAACTTGGATCACTGAGTTGTGGAACAAGACAAGCCAAAGACCAAGTACTTTTTATTTATAGGTTTGGGTCTTTTTTAATGTGGAAAAAAGGTACAAAAATCAGAATTTTATTTTTTAAATGTTCATTTAATATCCTATTGAACCATGAGGTAAGAAAATAGAAAGAATGTAATTCTCAATCAGAGCCATGCCTATTTTTATACTTTTTGGGGATCATATACTATCTATTCCCTTTGGCTCTTGGCCACAAGATTTGTAAATATGCTGAGAAAGATCAAGGACACTTCTAAAAAGGAAGATAAATCAGAATAAGACAGAATATACTTGGAGGTTACATGTGTGTGGCACATTCCTCTAATATGGCTCTGGCAATGGCATTCAGTAGCTCCTTCTCATATGTTCGCTGTCTTGCTGGATGATTGCCTCACATCCAATCAGTGGAATTGCACTCCTTGATCTTGGAGACAAAAGGTAGTGCATGGAATAGTGTCATGTAATATGATTCTCCTCATATTGGCAGTGTGATAAAAGATACAGCATGTGGAATTTTTTTCTCTTCTACTTAATAGTATTGTGACTCTGGGAAATTCATTTTTGGGGTGTTGTGTCCTATATCTTTAACATGTGGAAAATACTTAACAGGATTGAGAAAGGAGAGTTATATCTAATATGCCCATCACATAATATTGTAGCCATTTCTATTATATAACTGATGTGCTAGAAATGTAGCAAAATAAAAATCTATATCTTCATCTATATGAACAAATTTTATCACACTAAAGTAGATAATAACATATTTTTGTTATTGACTTTGCCATAAATATCTATGTAACATGAAAGTGAGAAAAAGATCTATATTAGATTTCCTGTGTTGAAATCCTCTTCTAACACTTTCTAGCTGTTTTAATTTGGACAGTTTCTTTCATAGAGCTGAGCTTCATATTTTTATTTTTTTTGGCATTTATAAAGCTTGCAAAATATTATATAACACTTGTTTGCTGAGAGAATTAAATAAAATACTACACGAGAAACAAAATAAGTGCTCCATAAATATGAGCTATATTCATATAAGAATAGCAAAACATTTCACAACTTTGTTAGACAGAGTTAGATTTAAATATTTATTAAGAGTTCTAACTACTTGCAATGATAACAATTTATTCAGAAAAACTCTGTCTCACTGAAAGCACACAGGCATTTATCAAACTTTATCTTTTCATCGTGTATTAATGCTGTAGTTATAAGCAAGCCTCAGTGGAAAAAGACCGCTGTCCTTTAAAAAACTAAAAGTTTACTTCCAGGTAGTACCATCTTTGCAGTTCTGAGAGTCACCATTAAAAATGTGACACTGATCCAAAAGCTGTCTCCACAGAACTACATAGGCCTACCTATTTAGGTGGATGTAGTGTATATGGCTTCTGACCAACTTGGTTACTGCTTCACTGCATCTTGGGCTTTCTGAGCAGTGAGCCACTACCTTACTTCCGGTCTGCTTGGCACTTGTACTTGATGGCCCTTTGGTAATTTTCTCAAGTAGAAAGTCTGCCTACCCATTTTTTTTAATCAATGCCTTTGTAAGTTGCCCAGACTCACTTTTCTTTGCTTACTGTTTACGAAGTGAGTAAACCATCTGCCTAACTTGAGTTTTGTTCTGACATCCTTTTATGATCTATCTCCATACTGTATCACTTCACCAGACTTGAGTTTGTATTTAGCTGTTAAGCTTTTCTGTACATAAATTTCCTATTATAAAAGTCACAAAGGCTTAACAAAAAATAAAGGGCAGATATTATACATACTGAATAGTGGATATTTGGTCTTGTTAAAAATGTCCATAGAGACATTTGGTCCACGTCAAAAGGTCCTTGATATTTGGTCCTGTCCAAAGTGTCCATGGTGACATTGGTCCTTGATTCATTAAATAATACGAACATTTAACTTCATTAAAATTGTATTTATATTATTTTTATTGTAATTCATGATACATTTTTGACAGGACCAAATATCAAGGACATTTTGTCATGGACCAAATATGCCCACGGACGTTTTAGACAGAACCAAATTTCAAAGACCTTTTAGTGTGGACCAAATGTTTCAGTGGATGTTTTCAACAAGACCAATATCTTACAAGGTGCTTATCACAATGCATACATATATGTGTAACACATTAAAATAATAACTCCATCAAAATATTAACAATAAAAAATACCCTTATATTTGGGAATATACATATATACAAATAAGTATATATATATATATATATATATATATATATATATATATATATATATAGAGAGAGAGAGAGAGAGAGAGAATTATAGTAGAATTCAAAATACATTTATAACTGTCACCAAAAATACAATATAAAATTTCAAAATGAAGCTAAAACAATAATTTAGGTAACACTGACCAGAGTGAATACATTACAAACTAAATATAATTTGTTCCACTAATTCTCCTGCATTGTTCTCCTTAGAGTTTACTGATATGCCCACACTAAAGCCTTGGTCATGGATTTAATTAAATTGGGACAGGGTGATGGTAAGTGCCAGAGTGTGAGCAGATCTGAGCACCTCAAATGAGTAGGCTGCCCTGAACACTTCTGCTTTAGTTCACATTTTCTTGGCCTCATCTGATTGAGGCTTTATCTGATTCCATCCTTAACTTTAGAAAACAAATATGTGCAGACTTTGTCCCATTTAGAGCTTATAGGGATTGCCTCACTTCATATATGTGTGATGTATCTCTTGTCCCCCACCCCACCTGAGGGCTTGCCTCATTCCAGACATGTGGATACCTGCGGAAGCTCTTTTGACATTCACATATTCTTAAACTGCTACTAAGAGTAATTAATCTCCCCCGCAAGTACCCCTGGGCAATACTTAGACAGTAGGTGTTAGGAACCAATAAACAAATGATTGTCTCTTTCATCATCACTAAGGTAGACAATACTGAAATGCATTTTATAAGGCTACTCAGACATTCCTAGTAGGATTGAACACCATTATCCACAGTGGTAGCCAACTTTATAATAATCATTTACTGCTTTTTCCAGTTGCCTTTTCCTCCTTTCCTATTTTACTCTCCCTAGTTATTCATGACTACTGCTTGTCTTTGATTTCCAAATAAATTCCCTTCAGGTGAGCACTTGCTTTAAGCTTTGGTTTTGTAGAACCCAAACGTGGTTCATAGTAGAGGACTATTTTGTCCAGCAATGTCCTAGCATTATAGTTATGAATAGAAACCCTCTACCTTTATCCTTAACATACATGTTAATTGGTTTTAATATCATAACTTAACTTTATTTGGGTTTTATAAAGTTTCAGTTAATACCTGATGTAGCTGTATTTTATTCACAAATCTATTTCCTCCAATCATATGTCTTTTTTTTTTTGAGAAATGCATTATATTTGGCTTAAATTTGTGTTCTTTAACCATATATACTGTTCCTTATATTTCTAATAAGAGAAAAAATATAAAAATATATATATATATTTAATGATATTCTACTACTTTATTTTATGCTCCCTCCACACACACACACACACACACACACACACACACACACACACACACCAATCTCCTATTCCTCTCACACAAGCTTTAGTTTTTCTTCCTCTTGGAGGCTTTTAAAATTCTCTTTGGTGTGTTTTCTCTTAAGCAGCACTACAAACTACAAGTGCTATCAGCTATATCCATGGGAAATACACTATTAGAAAAGTTGAAGTTTTCTTAACTTTCTTATGGAAATTGTTGAGCTAAAATTTACATTTACAAATATGTATAACATATATTTCAGTGTAAATTGTAGCTTAAAAAATAAGTAGATTAAGATATAGTTGTTATTAACTTGTGGAACTCCATACATAGAGTCTTACTGTATCAGAATGCCCTATAGTGGGGAATAAACTATTTTTCTTGTATAGAATGCTATCTCTCTGCTCACCCACTTGACAAATACCTATGTATCATTCTGTCTCAATTGAAACAGAATGAAAAGCCTTTTTTAACCTTCTCGGTAGTCTTAATTTTTGTTTAATTTTTATTTTGTACATGCTTGTGTTATAAATTTCAAATAGTTCCATTATTGCAATCGCCATAGACTATGTAGTCTAAAATATCTAAAGTGTCTTTGCTTTGCACACTGTCCAGGCTTGGTTCACATACCCAGTATCTCTTGCTTAGAATACCACTAGTCTTTTCCTCTTTCCATGTCACCAGAACATTTCTATAACACAAACATATTTATATCATTACCTGCACTATCACAGTAGCTTAAAAGCCCTAATTTGTAAGTAGAAATGTTAGAAATGGTCGTAAGAACTGGATTAAATTATATTCTCTGCCATTTAGCAGTTGCAAAGTTTTATTGTTCTGAGAGTTCTTTTAAAAACAAACAAGACAAAATTTCCCAATGGATATATTTACCTTGCATGGTTTTCATGAAGATTAAATGAAATGACATTTATTAAGTGGTTGGCATACTGTTTGACACATTTTAGGCAGTGAAACATAGTAAGTTCTGTTATTATTTATTGTCCTCTTCCACTTAGAAAATCTAAACTTTTTATCATACAAAGCAGGCCCTGGGAAGTTTGCCATTGTCTGCCTGCCCTGATTCAATTTCCACCACTAGTCTTTCACTTGCTACATTCCAGCAATTGTGCCTTATATATAGTTTCCTAAGTAAGACATGCTGCTATGTGCTTCCATTTTAGTCCAAATATGCACCAAAGGCCATGGATTTCATAGAGTTCAGTTTAAATATTAGTTCATCAGTGAAGTTTTTCTAGAACATTTCTACATTTTTCCATTATAATCTCACTTTTCCCTTTTTTCTGTTGCTATACCCTGTAAGTTCAAAAACTCAATTGAAACCTATTATTTCCTCCGGTAAGTCTCTTGTATCGGAAGTAATATTGATGATGTATATTAGTTCTCTTTTTTGTAGGAAAAAGAGCAAAGAGAGTCATGGCAACATACATGTTATGTGATAATTTTAAATTGCAAAAAAAAAATTCCCATTGGGGTAAAATTGGAACATTGTAAATGCCAAATTTTAAAGTGAAAAGAATGTTTTTTAAATTTATTTTAGCTTATTGTATCCAAGTCCCTGAAAATAAAGAAGTCTATAATTTTTTTTTTTAATCTAACAAACTATTAGATTCTGGTGACATGGAAATGTTTGTGATGGTTATTTGACAGCACCATAAAAGCACTTTTCCAGAAAAGAGAAACCTAAAACAGCTGATATCTATCTTCTATGCCACCACATCTGACAGACTGGAATACTTGTACTTTATACAGTTTACAAATAAGAGGAAAAAACACCATTATAGGATCATTTGTCAAATGCTTAAAGCCAAATAAATTAAAGATTTGGGGTTGCAGTAAAGTGTACTCATAAAAACTGCTGCAATAAATGTTTAAAAGATTGCTGCTTATTTTTTGCATAGCAATAGAAATTAACCAAAGACCTAAGGGAAAGTTGATTAAGCATAAAGGCAATTATTTGTCAAACAGAATAAAAAGGATCAAGAAATAGCCTATGTATATCATTTTGTGTGCAACAAAGCAGAGAAAAGTCAGCATTGCTATTTAAACATTCCCAAATTTGTTGGAGAGCCACTAACCAGCTTAATATAGCGGCCTTGAAAGGAACCACACGTGATTATAGCATTTTTTTCTGTAAACATTAGCCAAGAATACAATATTTTTGTACTAGTAAATAACAAATAGTATCCTTTACATAAATTTCTGTCCATGAGTGTATTCACAAGCATAAAATATTGGTACATATTTTATTTACTTTAAAATGAGGTATATTTGGGGGAACTGTCAATCAAGATTGCACAGTAGGTAAATGCTGTGCTCACTTCCTCCCATTACCACATCACATCAAAATTATAACTAAATTAAAAAACAACCACTCTTGTGAATCACCTAAAGACTAGCTGAACAGAACTCCTATAATGAAGGCTGAAAGAAGAAGCCACGTTGAGATGGGTAGAAGGGGCAGAGACCGGGAAAAGGGCTGTTGCCACAGGCTTGTAAAGCAGTTAAGAATCAGGAGGACATCTCAGCTGCTGAGGTCTCTCCTGAAGAGCAACGGTTACCAGATGCACACTGGGCTCCACAGCCTGTAGCAGCAGTTCTGGGAAGAGGTCTCCCACAGAGCGGGCTGTGAAAATCACCAGGGACTCAGTCTGGATGAGACAAAGGTTTGTCTAGACCCAGCCCTTCTCTTAAGGGGCCCTAGCACAAACTCACTCACAAACACTTACCCAACTTCCAGTGAAGGGACAGCAGCTTGAAATGCAGCAGGGACATCAAGGAGCAACTGAATTGTCTGGCTTCAGAGGGAGAGATAGAGGCGCTGCTCACTCTGGGACTAAATTGCTGGCAGGTGCCATTGTTTCTTTGTTGAGCCCTCCCCCTTCAGCCTGCAGGTGAAGGTGGGTTCCCAATCCGTGTCTCCATTAACCTGAATAACACTAATCTCACCCCATCCTGGGAATTCTCTGAGATCCTACCCCACCCCCTTTCACACCCTCTCCCCACTGAACCTCAGTCAGTTGCTGTTCCTCACAAGTGGCCGGACTCACCTCTACTGTGGACTTTCCTAAAATTTTTCAAAGGTCCACAAACTTTAAACAAGTAGTAGCTGGCCTCTGCATGTCCTATACCTCTTTCTAATCAGCCCCAAGCCTGGCACTAATGGCAGCCAACATCAGTTCACAGTATAACTACTCTCAGGTGCCTCCCAGCCCAGCACAGGCAACTACCAACAGCAGAGGACTTTGTAGCTCCTACCAGGTGGCCCTGGGCCATGCACAGGCAGTGCTTGAACTTGGCCTACACCAGACCCCTTCTCAATAGGTCCAAGAATCAACCCACCTGGTGGCCAGCTTCAGAACACAGCAGAAACCCCTCCATTAGAGCCCCCAGACAACATACCAAAGAGTGGACTTAGCAAGCACCAGAACCTCACTACACTTTATATTACAAACCTAGAACTTACAACAGAATATTTGTATGTTTTGACTGCTCTAATTCTTATTACAATTTTTTCTGTTTACTTTGGAATTAATTTGCTCTTTCTTCAGTTTAAAATGTTTTTAAATTTATCTTGAGATTTTTTTCTTTGACCTATGTGTTATTTAGAAATGAGTTATTTAATCTCCACATATTTTGAGAATTTCCAGTTATCTTTCTGTTACTCGTTTCTGGTTTAATTTTATTATAGTCTGAGCGCAAACATTGCATGATTTTTTTTTTAATTTCTTAAGGTATGTTTTATGGCCGAGAATGTGATCTGTTTTGGCAATTATTCCATGTAAGGTTGAGAAAAATGTTTATTCTGCTGTTGTTGGGCAAAATAGACTATTGACATCAATTGAATCCACTTGATCGATGGTGTTTTGAGTTCAACTATGTCCTTACTGATATTCTCCTTGCTGGATATGTTCATTTCCAAGAGGGAGAGGTGTTGAAGTCTCTCTCTACCATTATGGATTCATCTATATCTCCTTGCATTACTACCAGTTTTTGCCTCTCATAATTTGATGTTCTATTTTTAGGCAGATACATGTTAAAGATTGTCATGTCTTCTTGGAAAATTGACCCCTTTGTCCTTAGATAATGTCCTTTTTTTTTCCCCTAATAAACTTCCATGCATTGAAGTCTGCTCCATCTAAAATTCATGTAGCTACTCTTGCTTTCTTTGATTAGTGTTAGCAGGACTTTTCTCCATCCATTTAATTTTAATATATATGCGCCTTTACAGATAAAATTGGTTTCTTATAGACAATACATAATTGGATCTTATTTTTGGATCCACTCTGACAACTTTTGTCTTTTCATTGGACTATTTAGATCTTTGATATTTAAAGTGATTATTTATGTAGTTAAATTAATAGTTACCATATTTGTTACTGTTTTCGATCTTTTATCTTGCTTTTTGTTCTTGTTTTTGTCTTCCATGCCTTTTGTTTTGTTTTGTTACAAAACATTACAAATCACTGCATTAAATCATTATCCGTTATATTCAAATTCTTAAGAGGCCTGCCAAACAGTATGCTTATTTGTTGAGGGGAGGGATAGGTGGAGCTTAGGAATTACAAAGAGAAATATATTGCCCTCATCCTGGAGGTAATAATCTAGTATTTTCCAGATCATCAAACCCCTAAAACATCACCAATGTGGGAAGCCTCTGAGTCTTTAGAAAATGTATCTCCACCTTCATGAATTTATGAGTATTACCAGGACATCCAAGGTACTTGGAACTATGTCTTCTTCAGGTCCAATTTACACACTGCCTTAAAAATAGTGGACAAGATTTTGTCTTTTGGAATACCTGGGCAATCAAGATCACTTTGCTCTATAATGTAACAAAGAGAAGGCAAGTTATTACAGCTGTTGCACTGCATGCAAACTGCTTCATGTCATCTCTCCTTACTAGGACTGAAAAAATAAAAGTCTTAGTCAATTAATCAGATCGAATGCCACATAGCAAGTGCCAGTGGCTCTGCTGCTCTTCTCAAGTGAAGTTACCAAATCCAGCCAACAACTGCAGTTGAAGATGTTACCATTGATTTGATACTAAACTTCCACAATCTGCCATTATTTTTCTGTATTTATTAGGAGGCAGAATGGTAAATTAAATGAGAGTAATGGTGGGACAACTACCTTACATCATTTGAGTCATTGATAGTACCATTAATCTCTACTCTTCCACCTGAGATGCAATATTGCTCTGATTTACTGTTTTGAATGGAATGGGAAATACAATTTCAGACCTTCCATTTGACCTTCCAATAATTAGAATTTTACTCTATAGGCAAGCAAAATAATGTGATGCTTGTAAATAACTATAGGGTGGATCTGTGGACCATTGGATCCACTGTTAGACATGCTTGGATTAGGGCTCCATTTACTACCTGGCTTTCACATATTCCCACTCTAACTGGAGAACCAGGGTGGCACAATACTCATTATTTCTCAAAGGATCTGGTTAGTCCGCTGTTGCTACAGGAAAGGTTCTTTTGTTTGTTTGTTTTGTTGGTTGACATTGGGGGTGTTGGCCATGGATTCATTGAGGAAGAATTGGGGGTATGGGCAGTACAGTGCCTTTCATTAAAGGGTCTTGTCCTCTGTGAAATTACGGTCTCCCATTTTAAGGAACTGGCTCTGATCTGTTAAATGGATCAATAATAATGATTGTATAATGCAGCCACTGAGCTCAGCCTTTTATTCACCAGATCTTGACCCTTTCTGGTTGTACAAGTCAAGCAAAATCCTCATCAGCAGCAATTTCTGTTGCCTTTGGGATACTATTGTCCATCAGCCATTGACGTACACCTTTGTGGGTCAGCACTCTTTGTTTACCATTACAGCTACAGTGCTCTTTATGAAGAGTATATTCACTTGACTTCACTGGTAATTGTCGCCATGTGGCCTCTGCTATTCTAAAACCCACCTATCACTCATTACACTAAAGAGCTCACCTCTCTTAAAATCTTTTCTACTGTCAATCCTGATCTATAGTAGACCATGACCACTGTCTAAATTATGTTTCCCTCCCCACCCACCAATAGGCCATTCCTTATTACTTTAATAAATGGAATGCCTTCATCCTCCAGGGAAACAGTGTCAGCTAGTGAGTTAATTTAAGACATGACCCATGCTAAGACATCAGACATCCAATATGCAGTTGTACATACAAATTTAGATCTAACTAAAAATACTAGTATTTTTGTATCCTCCTTTCTAATCAAGCTACTCTAAAAATAAAGTGCTGGGTACAATTTTCAGGCAAGTCTCTCTCCAACTGTAGAAGTCTAGCTTTTCAAAATCTTCTATAGATGCCTTCTGGCTTGCTTCTCATGCCTTAGACTGGTATTTGGCTAACTTGAGCTTATCAGTCTGTCTTCAGTGCTTAGAGAACACTAAACAAACTATTTGATTATCCTTTGAGTTACCAACATTGCTATGTATCTCAAAATTAAGCTTTTTTATAAATGAATATATGTCTTTCCACTTGTATCCCATCCCAATTCCTCCACCTGTAAAAAAATCTTAGTAATTTTGATGCTGTAGCATGCTAAGTATTACCAACTCCTTGCTTATCAATAACAATGGTTTTCTTGTTTCTGTTTCAAAGTCTAATCCTGGAAATCTGTTTTCTAGGACTTCTTGTGATGATGACTGTATTAATATGAAGTCCAACAGACAATGACATTGAGATGAGAACCTAAGTGAATTTAGGTGAGTGGGAAAGTGACCCAGAGAAAGGAAGGGAGACATGGGTTTGTTGTAAGCTAGTTACCACTGTGATAATCTAGAGATTATTTCCACTGGTTCCCTAGTACCTGTGTAAACATGTATGAGGGGTGAGAATGCTGATATTTAAACACCTATTCTGTGAGTCATTGTGAAGGGCTGTTCTTGGAGAGCATTTATTCCTGGCACATCCAAAGTATCACACAAGAAGGAAGTCATACTTAAACAGCCATGGAAAGCCACAGAGAGAAATGTAGGTGCTAGTATGGAAAGATGAGTTGGTGTACACTAAAGTGAGAAGGGCTAGAGCATGAGAAAGGAGTGCAAACAATTTTAGCTACTAGATTTACATTGTAAATTGTATTTGCATTTAAATATAACAAGAATCTTAGGAGATAGGTACTTCCATAATCCTTATTTAGAAGAGGAAATTAGATATAGATAGGTTAAATGACCTTCCCAAAATCAATTAGTAAATAGTGGTGGTGTGATTCAAAAACTGAAATCTTCAGGCCACATTTCTGAACTTAATCTCCCTAACTAGTACCATTTCTATAGATTTCATGATGTACAATATATGCCTCTGATAATTGTAAATTAAAAATAAATAGTACAATACCACAGAGTAAATGTTAAACTGTATTTTTATTAACGTGATCAAAGTTAGCTTTTGAATAATGTATTTAACACCTAAAACCAATAGAAACTATTTATTCTTAGGTGTTATTTGAATATCCTAAAAAATCAGGCAACCAACACATAAAAAACATTTATTACTATTCAGCAACACAGACAATTCTCTTTATATTGAGATAAATCCCTCTGGCAGTATTGTAGTATGTAAAATATTTCAATGACAGAAATTGCTTTATTTTCACAATAATATTATGGAAGGATAGTTTTCTTTTGGTTAAAAATGCCACACCTCATTAAAAGTACATCTGAGAGGAAATCAGTAATTCTGCCACCATTGAGGCATTCTCAGTATATGTCAACTTAATGAACCAATCATGAATTGAAAATGTTTTAGGCATCTTAAATTGTCAAACAGAACTAATTTTGTTAACCAATTCTGATGTTCTTGATCTTAAAACACTTCTGTGTCATATTTGTGCATACAATTTGTTTTGCTGATTGATTTAATATTAGCTTATTGACTAAACTACCATTTTTTAAATGACAAATACTATTTTTTTCTAGTAATAATTGGTAATGTGAAAAATTGTTTATAACTAAAGCCCTTTTTAACTATCATTGATAGTAGCCATGCTTCTTCAACTAATAGTGTCTTTGTTCAAGGGATGGTTTGAATTTTAATTAGCTGTTTGGATTTATACTTTAGTATTTTTTTTATAGCACTGTTCCAGTCTATACCTATTGATAAAGGGTGGAGGTGGGAAACTTTAAAATTTAACCTCTAAATTTATATAGACCTGCACTTCAACATTTTTTATTCTTTCTGCCAGGATATTTATTAGGAAAAATAGCTATTAATTTTTTAGTCATTTTAAGTTGCTACTTTGATTGAAAGATTGGACTTTTTGTTTTTTGCATTTTCCCAGGTATTTTGCTTTTAATTAATACTCAATGTGTAATTTTATACTTTTATTTACATGTACTGCTTGGCATTGCTGCTAGGAGTAAAGAGGATCATCTGATGGGTCTTAAAGAGTGGAATAATTGAGTTAGATAGACATTTTTTTTATTAATCTATCTAAAATAGGTCTAATAACAATGGTTTTCTTGTTTCTTATTTGAAAACACATTTTCATTTCCTTCCTTGCTAATGTGAGGTCCTGAAGGTAAAAAAGAAAGATAATTATATTGCTCTAGTCTCCTTTCTCATCCAAATTCTGCTTCTATTATATGTTTGATGCCCACTCTCTTGCCTTCTGTGACTGCTGTCCTACCTCTACTCTACTTTAAACTAAATGGGGAATACAGTTGCTTTTTCATTATCCAAAATGTCCTTCTGTTGAGGAATGCAGGATTTATTATTATTCAGGTATGGTGAAGCCAACTGATCAGGAGGTGATAGCCACTGATGATTCACAGTTCTAAAGAAGAAGAGGTTATGCACTCCACATAAAGCTGCACAAGAGGACACCAGTGTTAGATGTTAATGACAGGCAGAGACAGAGAGTGTGGAATTGTGGAAGACCCATTTTCCTGGTTTTCACAGGAAAGAATAGGCAAGGCAGTGTAATCAGTCTACGCAGGTGTAGGATTGGCAAGTTTGAGTGATTTCAGCAGCTCTGGTCCTGGGGTGATTACAGCAGGAGAATAGTGGCCCTGAGTGCAAGAGCCCCATAAAGGAGGAAATTAGAAGCTATGGGCTCTGTATTGTTTTGCTTGTATACAAAAGGCATGCTCACTAGAAAGTTAACTGCTGTTTGCAGGCATTAGGATAACCTAGGGAGGTGCAGTTCCTCTCTGGTCAGAAGGGCCTCAGATGCCAAAGCATCAGATACAAAAACTAGAAATGTGATTAATAAAGGCCCACCCTGTCTCTATATTTTTAATATATAGTTAACAAAATTCAAGCAGAAATTTTTTCACACTGTCTTAACTTTTACAAATGTTTTTGAGTAAATCTGTATTATTTTTATGTGCACATTTGTGTACATACATATGTGAGTACATGTGCAAGTGTGTGTGTTTGTGTGTGTGTGGTGTGTGTGTGTGTCGCACATCTGTACTATTGGACAATAAGTTTTGTTTTGGTGATATATATCTAATTTGCCTTTAATGTCTTTTCAATAACTGTTTCTATATTAATAAATATCTTCAAAATATGTAAGTGCTTTAAATTCGCTTATAACTCAAATATCCCCATGTGTTCCAATTTTTCAGTAATCTTTATTTCTAAAATCTTAATAACTTATTTGAAAACACATTTTCATTTCCTTCCTTGCTGATGTGAGGTCCTAAAGGTAAAAGAGAAAGATAATTATATTGCTCTAGTCTCCTTTCTCATCCAAATTCTGCTTCTATTATATGTTTGATGCCCACTCTCTTGCCTTCTGTGACTGCTGTCCTACCTCTACTCTACTTTAAACTAAATGGGGAATACAGTTGCTTTTTCATTATCCAACATGTCCTTCTATGATTCTCTCTCAGAGGCTTTTGTAATTTTTTTCCTTATAGGATTTTTTTGTGGCTATGCAAAAACATAATTTTGTGACACCATTTTTTAAAAATGTCTCTTGTTTGCTAACTTTAAGCTCCATAGAGCAGAGGTGATCTGTCCTGTTCACTGCTGTATCCCCCAATGCCTAACAGAGTGCATGGCACTTGGAAAGACTCTCTTAATAAATAAATGAATGAAAGTTTGTGGGTTGAAAGATGAATGTGTTAATCAAACTGCTGTTTTAATAATGAAAGCTACTATTTACTGAAGACAAGTGCCAGGAAATATGTTTTCTCTTTTATACTCGTAACATATTTTAACTGTAACAACAATGTCATAATTATTATCCTAATTTGCAGGTAGACTTAATACAATGTGGCCCAGGTGGTGACAAAGCTGAGATTTGAACAATATTCCCAGACTTTCAAGCCCAAACCTTATATTTTATCATATATATATATATATATATATATATATATGCTTTAAACAGTTAGACATTGTGAGAAGTTGCATATAAAAACTTATTTTTACTCTCTACAACTGAAGAATAGCATTTTGTATTTCCTACTGTTTTATTTTCTTCATGGAAACTTCCCCAACATAAGCTGATCTCCCAGCCAATCTTCAAATTACCGTTACAATGTTTGAAGTTATTTGTTATTAGCACTTCTCACTTTATCTAAAATCCTCTTTGCAGTTTGTTAGTATAATAGGCAGACATGGTTCCACCCTCTGGTTCTTTTATTTTCTTCATACTTAGAAGAGCATGACTCTCATTCTTACTCTTGTGCACTCATGGCTTTGGGAAAATGCTAAATAGATGATTTCCCCAGAAAGGTCAAGAATCACTGACACAAAATAACTACATAACTTTGACCAAAGTTTCAGGAAGGGTATTCCCCAAACAGCCATACTGTCAAGCATATTGTGATGTCCAAAAATTGATTTCAGACTTAAGGAGCCTTGACTATCATCTGGGAAATGCTAAAATGAGGGGTTAATTGATGCAGTTCCAAAGAAGATCTGGTCCTCAGCATTGTACTTCCTCTCCTGAATAATTTATACTGATTAGATTTCAGTTATCTTTCAATGACTACCTTACAGGGCTACCAGTAGTGGTGAATTTGCAGATGCTTATTTATATTACTATTATATCAGTGTGTTTTATTGAAAAATACAATGAGATTTTATTTTGATTTTTCCTTTTATTAGAGACCATTTCAATAAGTGTCTATTGATAATTTCTGGATGGTGGAAACACTTATCTCTGTAAGCACTCTCCATAGTCTGTTAAATACTGGTGAAGACACTGAATAAATAATATAAATTTATTACATTTTAAAAACCTTAAATTTATGTTTTATTTTGTTTATTAATATTAATTTTCACTTAAGTTTGAGTTTGTCAAGATGACTTTGTTCTTATACTTCCATTATAAATGGTTTAGTGCCACTTACTTTCTCAGTATTAATAGCCTATGTTGTCTTTTAAAAAAATTATAAACATGAGCAATGTAATTACTTAAAGTGGATTAGCAAATCCAATAAACTAACAAACATGTGATTTCCATGAAAATTGGCTGTTCAGGAAACTGAAGTTTCCTTAGGAGCTGTAGGCATAAATCATTCCGATCACTCAGCAAAGAACACTATTTCCGCATAATTAGTTTGATGGCCACATGATACCAAATAGTCTATTTTTGCTTATTTTTTAACTCCAGGGACTTCATTAAAAATTGTCATTTTTAAAAACTATTATACATCCAGGTTTGAGAAGCCAAGTTATTTGACAATGCCATAGTGAAGCTAACCTTCTGAGAAATAATTTACTGAAATACCTGATAACTAAGAATACATTATTTTGATTAATATGTTCATTGTTACCCCCTCAATGTACTTCCATTCTCTGAAATCACTTTGTATCCATTTACTTTTCCATGTAAAAATAATTTTAAATGTTTTAAGCCAAAGGTTTTGAAAACTATAAGATAATTTAGTCATTTTCACATATTCAATATTTAGATATTGCATTAATATTATGTATTTTGTATGGTAAAAACCTAGCATCTGCAAATATCAGACATAACGTAGGCACTAACCATATTCTTTGGTTTTGGCTGCTACTCTCGCTATTCTAAAGATGGACCCATACAAAACTAGGACAACATTTTTTTACATGAACTTTAAATATGTGCCTTTGATATGTTATAGATTTATTATGCCAAGACACCAGATGGAGACCTTGTGTCAAAACCCAAGAAGAGCTTAATAACAAGGAGAGAATCAAATTCTTACATTTCTATAATCTCATCTCTATAAGCATTCTTCATCATAGAATGAAAGTGGTAAATATCTCATGTGTACATATACTATCTTGTTCCTGTTTCCTCAACTTATTTTATGGACTTTCATTTTGTATGGTTTGTGCAATTCCACATGGACTACTACTGAAAATTGAATATATAGGATCCAAGATGGGGGAGTAGATAAATGCTGTGCTTGCCTCCTGCCATGACTACATTAAAATTACAACTAAATTATAGAACAATCAACCATCTGAAGACTAACTGAAGTCCTATAACTAAGGATAAAAAGAAGAAGCCACAATGAGACTGGTAGGAGACAGAAAATGAGCTGGTACCACACCTGTGTGTGGTGGTTGAGAATTGAAAGTGATGTCTCAGTCACAGTGGTACTCCCTGGAGTAAAGGGTTCTAGTCCCACACCAGGCTCTCCAGCCCAGAGTACCAGCACCAGAAAGAGAAACCTCCACAATATCTGTCTGTGAAAAACAGTGGGGATTCTGACTGCTCGGTAAAGAGGGAATGCTGTGGGAAACCCAGATGTCCTATTAAAGGGACCACACACAGGCTCACCTGCTTCCTGGCACTCACCCTGAGCTCTGGCAGAGGGATGGTTATTCAGGAGGAGTCAGAAACAATCAAGGAGAGACTGAGTTGTATGGCTCCAGGGCAAGGACTGGAGGGATAGTCACCATTTTCCCTGTGTAGAATTTTTCTCATGTTCAGCTGGTAGGCATGCACCATCTGTGTGTACAGCCCTCCCCCACACAGCTAAATCTGAATCTGTATTGGCCTGGTGAGCTCCACTTGCTCACCATGGTGACTTACTAGGACTCTGCCCCTGCCAAACTGGAACAACAGAGGCACATTCTCAGCCAGCAGCAATCTCCGCTCGTGTCACACTCTTTCTTTGACAAGTTTTAGGGAATTCATTGGCCCCAAACAGGAGGCAACTAGCATAGGTATGACCTGAGTCTTTTGCTGAGTAGTTCCAAGCTCAGCATTGGAACCAAACCAGAATCTACATTAACCTGGTAAACACTACTCATCTCACCCCTGGTGACTCCCTGAGACCCCACCTCACCCAATTCAAATACCACATGAGGTTCTATCAGGAGCTGAGTCTTACTGGAGTTGGCAGGTGGCAGCAGGCCTTGGAGTGCCCTGGGCTTTTTGCAGAGCTACTCCAAGCCAAGTTCTGATAGCAGCCAGACTCATTTTGCAGCATGGCCTCTCCCATGTGCCTTGAGGTCCAACACAGAGAGCAAACAATAGCATATCACTTTGTAGTTCCTATCACATAGTCCTTGGCCAGTCACAGGCAGTGGCTGACCTGGGTCTGCACTGGAACCCCTCCAAAGCGGCCCCAAAATCAACATTCCTAGAGGTCAGCTTCAGGCCACAGCAGAGCACCACCACCCAATTAGCCCCATAAGCAGCAAACCAAAGGGCAATCTCAGCAGACACCAGAACCAAATCAAACAAATCCCGCTCTGTGAGTTAAGCACCCCATTCAGCAGCCCATGAGTTGAGGATGTGGCCAAACCCCACAGCCAATCATCTTGAGGGTCAAACCCACCCACAGATGTACCAATAGCAATCAAGGCTAAATTATAACAGGAGGGCACACACACCCCACACAAACTAAACTCCAAAAGCACCTGGTGCAGGTGACCAGGGAGACTGCACTACTGGGCCTCACATGGTACTTACTATATATGGCCACCCAGCCAAGACAGGGAGATACAGCAGATGCACCCAATATAGAAATGAACACAGAGAGGAAGCCAAGATGAAGAATCAAAGAAATATGTCCCAAATGAAAGAAGCCCCAGAAAAAGGCCTAACAAAATGAAGGCAAGCAACCTAGCAGATACAGAGTTTATAACAATATTTATAAGGATGCTCATGGAACTTAGTGAGAATTTCAACAAAGAGATAGCAAACATAAAAGCGGACATAGAAACCATAAAAAAGAATAAGGCAGAAGTTCTGGCTGGAGAAAGGATGAAAAAAGATAATTTCAGGTTAATGGAAATGAAAAAAAATCTGGGATAGCAATACTTATATCAGGCAAAGTAGACTTCAAAACAAAGGCTATAATAAGATGCAAAGAGGGACATTACTTAATAATAAAGGGATCATCCAACAAGAGGACCTAACACTAGTAAAAATCTATGCAGAAAACATAGGAACGCCTAAATATATGAAATAAATATTGACCAACATAAAGGCAGAGATTGACAGTAACACAATGATAGCAGGGGACTTTAACACCTCACTGACATTGACACAAAAATACACATCTTCCATACAGAAAATCAACAAGGAAATTGCAGCCTTAAATAACACACTAGATCAGATGGATTTAATTGATATTTTTTGACCATTTTATCCCAATGCAGCAGAATATACATTCTTTACATATTCACATGGAACATTTTTCAATACAAACTACATGGAATATATTCTAAACAAGTAAAAGAAAAAAAAATATGACAAGGTCTATAACTTACTCTCAAATTTTTCAGTAAGAAGGAAAAAAAAGATATAGGTAAATAGAGACCAAATGTAGCAAAATCCAGTGAATGATTAAAAATTTCAGTATCTCTGTGAAAGGTATACAAGTGTTTAATATACCATTCCTTCAATTTTTTTATAGGTACAAAAATTCACAAAATAAGAAATTGGAAAAAAATCAACAATCTAAAATAGAATGTCAACTATGGTATAATTGTTCACACTGTCTTAAAACATCTGTTTTTTAAAGCTTACAATATTTCTTAGAAAAATAATTATGATACAATTTATAGATTTAATTGGCCACATTCTCTCTGTCTATATGTGCTCTCTCTCTCTCTCTCTCTCTCTCTCTCTCTCTCTCTCTCCACAAGAATTTGAAATATGCAGCACTGTATTCTTATTTTACTTTCTTGGTTTCAGAAACACTGATTGGTCCTAACTGGGAAGCATAAAAAATGGTTCATTTTTCACCTTAATAAATAACACCTTTTGAGTAAAACAAAAAAAGTGTACTATCAGAAAGCTAAGCCGTACATATAAAAGCAATTAACATTATTTGAACTAACAAGCTTCAAATATAACTAATGGTATAATCAACACTGAAAAGGAGGTTCATCATTGAGCATTTGGGTTAAGGTCAACAAGTAAAGAGCACCATTTTTGTTTTTGTGACAATGTGAAATCCTGTCACTCAACCATTGTATTAGGAACAAAGAGGTATGCAGTGGTTCCCTCCTCTTGCTTTTATAGCCGTATTCATTATTGGTCCACATAGGAATTACCAAGAAAAAAGAAAATCAAAATCAGACAAGAGATGGTGAAAAATTTGCTTCAATCATGATACATTAAATTATACTGAGAAATGTTCTACTTGAATATTATGAAGTGTATAGTTTCTGGTTATATAATGAAGTTTTTAAAGGTATTAAATGCTAGAAATACATAGCTATAATACTCAATAACATTTTTATTATTATTATTTGCTGACTTAGTGCTTTTTCTAATGATAAATTATGCCTAATATTCAATGAAGAAGAAGGCTAAGCATTGTAGATGTCCAACTCTATGTTTACTATGGTTCTAAGAAAAAGAAAGAAGGAAAGGAAAGGAAAGGAAAGGAAAGGAAAGGAAAGGAAAGGAAAGGAAAGGAAAGGAAAGGAAAGGAAAGGAAAGGAAAGGAAAGGAAAGGAAAGGAAAGAAAAGACGAACTTTGATTAGCCCTAACATTAGCATTTTCAAGATGAAGAAGACAAAGTTCAAAACAAAAGCACAGCTGGCATTACATGCTAGATTTGAAGACATCCAACTAGATTTGAAGACATCCAACTAGATGTATATAAGTACTGTCCAAATCAAGCACAGAAATTAAATGTCACCAAAAGATTTAGTAGTTCTGATTCAATATGTTCCATTTTGATAGGTCTGAGAATTGTGAGGATCTAGAAATATTGCAGCAGATTTGATGAAATACATCCAATATATTTGATTGAAACTTCAGGTTTCAAATAACAACCAGATACATGCAACTTTCTCTAAAAGCTATTGTATTCATAAAACTTAATTAAACCACTTAAAATTCTAGGATTCACTAATTATCATAGTAGTGTTTCCCTAGCTATTAATTCCAATTTTGTTTTCAATTCAGCTACCTCTGTTTCTTTCAAATTTTACTTATCTTTCTTAGAGGACAAGTAAATTAGCCAATTCAGCTATAAAATTCACTAGAGAGGCCTCTTATCTTTCTTAGCTTCGTTTTCTGCTGGTTTATATGATCAGTGACAGTAAAACATCTAGTATCTATATTCCTTTTAATGCAGAAAAAAACAAATTTTTATGCTCTGCATTCATATGACACTTTGAAAATACTAGCATGTGTTTTAACATAGTTTAAGTCATTGCAGATCTTTGGTTGTAGATGAATAATGAAATGCTGTAATTTACATGTTGAGCAATTATAAAGTTACTCTTTCTCCCTTATATCTTGTGTCTCTGCTGATCCTTTTTCTTTATATTGTCAAATGAATGATTTCTGTCAAATGAATCATCAAAATATATTTGAATGTAGGTATGTCTGTCCTAGAACAACATGTCAGTCTGTGACACACACAAAACAGGAAGCTCAATTCATTATATATCACCTTTTTATTCACACCTCCTTAGCTTTGCTTCATATTAAATGCTAAATAAATGTTGCATAAAAGAATGGATTCACATTTTCCCTGATTTCCTGGTCACTTCATTGAGAAGTTTCCTATTCTTTTACGAACGCTTAAATTATATTTACTACTTACAACATTTTAATGTATTGCTTTGTACTGATGTTAACTACACATTTTACTATCATTATTTTTATTATTACTACTACTGTTATTCCTGTTGTAGAGTGTAAGATTGCCAAGTAATCATAACTCAAAATCACTTTATAAATAATAGTTTATAAATTATGATGTACATATAGAATAAATAAAATGCCCATACTTCCTTATTTAAAAAAGTATTATATTTCTACTTATGTTGAGCTCCTGAATCAAAGAGATTGATTGGCTGGAGCTCCCAGGAAGCACTAATGGGATTTGAGAAAGTGAGTGAGGGAATGAAAGGAAGCCAATGAAGGGTATGGTATTAGCAGATTACTACTATATGCAGCTGAAGCTTGATCTTAATGTGGACATTTGGGAGACATGTATACAATGCTTCAACATTATGCTCTCTTGAAAAAAGAGGAAATTGGCATATTTGTCTTCCAAATGTTGAATGCACTGGACCAGTGAATTCCAAAGGGATATGGATTGACCACCAAGAGTAACTGCAGTAATATCAAAGAAGGGGGCATACTTTATGTTTTGCAACCAACAGAAGGTATAATAATTGTAAAAGAGAAGTCAAAAAGAAGAGCTGTGGTTCCATTGACTTTTCAACCACAAGGATCTAAAATTCCATAGCAGTAGAGTCAACCTGCTTTATTTGCATAGATAAACATTCAATCTAGAGTGTTAATTGTGATTAATAGCAGCTTAAATGTATAACACTCCTGTCCAGATCATTTTCATATTTGTCTATTTCTGTCATGAGATAAATTCCACTAGAATTTAATTAACTAAATATGAATTATTATTAATAATAATATTCAATATTAATAATAATTCAATATTAATAATAATTAATAATTTGTTTTAAATATTTAAATTAATCATTTAATTTATTCTCAAAAATTTTCCCTTGATGATAATGGATTAAGATTGAGAAAGAAGCTAATCACCTTTTTGAATTACATTGATTTTAGTTTCTTTAAAACCACAACTTTGCATAATAATAATATTGAAATAAGGGTCAGTATGCATCCTTTGAATCTTTTACGGTTAATCTTTTTGCTTAAGTGATTTATTAAAAGTGATTTCTTCTTCACAAAGTCTCACTAATTTTTATAATTGTTTCACTTTAGAATTTATCTGTGAATGATTGTATACATTTCACTTTGAGCTCTCAATGAGCCTTTCACAATTAATGAAAATATGTGTGTTTGAACAAACAAACAATAAAAAATGGATCAATGCATGAATGAACTAGTTTTTCACATTCGTATAATTGTTTATGAACATTTCTATTATTATCATAAAATATCATATAACATTAGAATTATCTTTTTATCTATCATCCACTTTTACTTGATAGTAGGTGTCTTCAGGTCAACATCACTTGTTATTCTTTGCAACCAGTTCCAAACAGGTTATGGATAATTGTTCAATGATAGAAGGAATGAATGAATATCTAGCAGCCACTTTAAATCATCATCTGCCAGTTAAGAATTTTATGCTTTTATTGAAATGGAGTAGAAATATTGGTATTGGTTTGAAAATTATTGCCTCTCTGTGACAAAAACACACAGCCTAGCATCTATGAGAAAAAGCAATCATTTTCCTGGTATCCAGTTTAAAGCACAATTAAAGTATGTGGACTGTACACAGGAGCCAACTGAAAGACAATACAATGGTTGGCATTTAATGCCAAAGAATCCAGTTGAACATGAAATGGTTATGTGGTCCCCGTAGGCAAAATTATTTAGGGGTTGTAAACTCGCAGCTGAATATACCTAAACATATCTTTTATTTAGCCTATAGAGTATTTAATATTCTTTGGATTTAAAAGCCCTTGCCTGGAATAATGTGTTTGGGTTCACCTCCAACACTACCAGTCTCTATTAGAGTGGAAATTCTGAAGCTGATTCACAGACTTCTTTTTCCTTACTTGGTCATAGATGTTATTTGAGTTTGTAAGATTGTCACCCTGGAATGCTATGCAACGCCACACAGCTATTTAAACTTTGCTTTAATGTTTCTTTTTAACAGACTTAACCTGCAGTTTTCATGTCACATAAACAAACGTTACTCCACAGCATTTCCTTGTAAGTTTCACTTAGAATGTATTTCACATCACTTTACAGAAAGCGAATTCATAGATCAAAATAACATGTATGTACTTGAAAACTAACTGCAATACAGAAAATACTTACTATATGCAACTAAAGAATAAAAACATGAAGGTGAATTTCCTCATTTTTAATGTGTCTTATCCAACTGCTTAGATATTCTGTTTCTCAGCTGGAATGTTTTTGCTCCAACTCCTCAGGACATTTGACAGGTCTAGAAATTTGTGATTAAAGTCACATCTGGGAGGGGAATGCTACTGGCATATAGTAGGTAGAGACCAAGATTTCTCCTGAAAACCCTACAATGCACAGGATAGTTCCTTTCCCCACCCTAGCAAAGAGTTATTCAGCTCAAAATGTCAATGGTGTTGCGGTAGAGAATCCATGCTGTAGAGTAAATAATATCAAGTTACTTATTACATTTGCCAAGTGTCTAATTCTCTACGTAGCTCTTTGGACAGAAAAAATAAACCAAAATTCTCTCTTTAAAATTACTATCTGTGTAAGAAAAATAAACCAATATACAGAAAACAACAAGAAAATCACTCATTACAAACCAAATAGGTTGAATGAGTAAGGTAGATATAGTCTCAATGACAGAAAATCAAGTGTTCAGAACCTTCAAATATTTTACATTTTGTTCTCCCTTAAAAAGAACATGGAAGAATATATTTCTGGTTTTGTTGTATCTGCCTAAAAAGGCCAGCATTATTGCATCTCACTATGTCTTTGATTCATGGACTCAACGTTGCTGGTGTATCTTGAGGTGGGAAGAATGATGAAAGAGAGGGACAACAAGCAGGAGAGTGGTCCTTGTTCCAACAGTAACCATTCTATTTTTTTTCAAGAAAAACAAACCCTTTCCCAGAGACCTCCAGCCTGCTTTTGTTTACATTTTAGTAGCCAGAGTATGTTGCATATGATAAGGGAGCGTAGGGAAGCAATTACACAGATTTTCAACCTCAATAATGAGGAAAATAATTGAGAATGTGTTGAGTTGATCACCAATAAAATTCTGCCAAAAATATTAGGTTGGTGCATAAGTAACTGCGATTTAAAAAGTTAAAAATAATTGCAAAAACTGCAATTACTTTTGCACCAACCTAATACATACATTTATTTGTGCCATAGTTTACAGTAGGAACTGAGAGTATTGCCCTCAATTAAAAAAAAAATGTGGATCTGAAATATATTAAAGTGTTTATCCAAAATGGATGGTAAAAAAGATAAAAGCAGGATCTGCACAAGCACTGCAGACCTAAAGCATGGCAAATTTGTAATTATAGACAATATTGTGGCTTGTTCTTAATATAAAGCAACAGGAAAATGTGAAAATAAAAGGTGTGATCAGGAAATACAGTGAATGTTTAAATAAAAAACTTATTACAGTAAAAGACACATTGCCATTAATTGCCCTCAAAATACACACAGACACCCCTTCAAATACACCTATCTATCCCATCATTCTTACCACTTTCTGAAGCAGTTCTGGAAGTCTTCTTTCCTGAGTGTCTTTAGTTGCGCTGTTGTGGCTACCTTGGTGCTCTAAATCGATTCAAAATGTTGACCTTTTATGGTCATTTTGACTTTGTGGAAGAGCCAGAAGTTGCACACTGCCAGATCCAGTGAATAAAATGGATGAGGACATACTATAATGTTTTTATTTGACAGAAATTGCCATGTACCAGGAGCGAAGTGTGCCATGGAGCATTGTCATGATAGAGGGTGATATATGGCACACTTTAAAATACAGCTTCTCTCAAAGGTCGCTCACACCTGAATGAGTGCACTGAACAAGTTGAAACTTATCATACACTGTTACTAAGTTTCCACATTCCACTTCCCATATCAAAGATCACTGCCTTTCTGTTGTATGGCATTCAGCAGCAGCATTCATCATATTTTGTTATCATGATGGAAAGGTTCCATGTCACACATCGATTCTGCTATGGCAATTTCTGTCAAATAAAGCATTTCAGTGTGTCCTCATCCACCTTATTCACCAGATCTGGCATTGTGCGACTTCTGGCTCTTCCCCAAAGTTATAATGATTCAGGACATCGAAGCAGCCATGACAGCGCAACTAAAGACACGAACGAGGACTTCCAGAACTGCTTCAGAAAGTGGTAAGAATGATGGGCTAAGTGTGTTCAAAGTAAGGGGGATTAATAGCAATGTGTCTTTTACTATAGTAATTTTTTTAAAATTTAAACATTCACTGCAATTTTTTTTATCACACCTTGCATTTTCTTCTAGGGGTTCTATGGTTTTGGGCCTTAACGTCTAAATCTTAGTCCAGTTTGAGTTTATTCTTGTATAAGGCATAAGAAGGTGGTCTAGTTTCATTTTTTTGCATGTATCTGTGTTTTCCCAGCACCATTTATGGAATAAATTGTCTTTATTCTGATGTAAATGCTTGCTCCCTTTGTCATAGATTAAATGACTATATAGTCATGGATTTATTTCTGGGCTCTCTATTCTGTTCTATTGATCTATGTGTCTGTGTTTATGCCAATACCATGCTTTGATTACTATGGCCTTGTAGTATAATTTGATATTAGGTAGTGTGATACCTCCAGTTTTGTTTTTTCTCAGGATTGCCTTTGCTATTTGGGATCTTTTATGGTTCCATATAAACTTTAGGATTATTTGTTTTAGTTCTGTGAAAAATGCCTTTGGTATTTTGATAATGATTGCATACAATCTGTAGATTACTTTGGGTAGTATGGACATTTTAACTATATTAATTCTTCCTATCCATGAGCATAGTATGTGTGTTTCCATTTACTTGTATCTTCTTTAATTTCTCTCTTCTATGTAGTATAATTTTCTGAGAACAAGTTTTTTTACTTCCTTGGTTAAATTTATTCTGAATTTTTTTTTTTTTTTTTTTTTGATGCAGTTGTAAGTGGAATTGTTTTCTTAATTTCTCTTTCTGATAGCTTGGTATTGTTGTATAAAAATGCAGCTGATTTCTGAGTGTTAACTTTGTATCCTTCTACTTTAGTAAAATCATTTATCGGTTCTAATAGTTTATTTTATTTTTTGGTGAAATCTTTGGGATACTCTCTATACAGTACAATGTCATCTGCAAATGATGACAATTTTACTTTTCCTTTTCCATTTGGATACCTTTTATTTCTTTTTCTTTTCTGGTTGCTGTGGCTAGGACTTCCAATACTATGTAGAATAAAAGTGGTGGAAGTGGACCTCCTTGTCTTATTCCTGATCTTAAGGGGAATGTTTTTAGTTTTTTCCCATTGAGCATGATATTTGCTCTGGGTTTGTTGTACATTGCCGTTATGATGCTGAGATATATTCTCCTATCGCCACTTTACTGAGTGTTTTTATCATAAATGGATGCTGGATTTTGTCAAATGCTTTTTCTGCATGTATTGATATGACCATGTGATTTTTATTTTTTAAGTTTGTTTAATGTGGTGTACCACATTAATTGATTTGTGGATATTGAACCAACCTTGCATACCAGGAATGAATCCCATATGAAGGTGGTGTGTGATCTTTTTACGTATTGCTGAATTTGGCTTGCTAATATTTTGTTGATGGTTTTTGTAACTATATTCATTAGAGATAGTGTCAAATATCTCATATATTTCTTTTTTATCTTTTCTTTTTTTTTCTTTTTCTTTTTTTGTGGTGTTTTTGTCTGGTTTTGGAATTAGGGTAATGGTGGCCTTGTAAAATGAGCTTGGGAGCCTCCCTCCTCTTGCACTGTTTTTTGGAATAATTTGAGAAGAATAGGTGTTAATTATTTTCTGAATATTTGGTGACAGTCACCTCTGAAGCCATTTGGTCCAGGTCTTTCATTTTGGGGGAGCTTCTTGATTACTGATTCAATTTCATTGTTACTAATCAGCCAGTTCATATTTTATTTGTTATGGTTTCCATGTTCTTTATGCTCACTATCTCTTTGTTGAAATTCTTACTAAGTTCCTTAAGCATTCTTATAACCAGTGTTTTAAACTCTATCTCTGGTATGTTGGTTGCCTCCATTTCATTTAGTTCTATTTCTGGAGGTTTCTTCTATTCTTTTATTTGGGACATGTTTTCTTGTTTCTTCATTATGGCTGACTCTCTGTGTTTGCTTCTATGTATTAGGTAGATCTCCTATGTTTCTCAATCTTTGCTGGGTGACTTTATGTAGCATGTGTCCTATGTAGCCCAGTGGTATAGTATCCCTGATCACCTGTGCATGTGTTCCAGGAGTGTCCCTTGAGTGTTTTGTGTGTGTTCTTCTGCTGTATTTGAGCCTTGATTGTTTTGGGCATGTCAGTGGGTTGGATTGACTCCCAGTCTGACTGGCTATGATTGGCTATGCCCGCAGTGTATGAGGTGTGTGGGGGCTGGCTGACCACTGAGAGAGGGATTCACCCCTATGGACTTTTGTGCCTGTTGAGACCATCCATTAGGTGTGCCACTTGTGAGACTAACCAGTTAGTGATCTGGTGTGGTGTGGTTTGAAGTTGGTCTCTGGGTGTGTTGTTTCTGGTGTCTCTTAGGAGTATCTCCTGTGCCAGCCAATTTCAGCCTTGCCTATGACCAGCTCGTGACTACCTGACAAGAGCAACAAAACTATATGTGGTTGAGTGCTGCCTATGCTGAACCTGGAGGCATGTGGGGTTGGGGCTGCCACCAGTATTGGGTCTGGAGCAGCTTACCAAAAGGCCCAGAGCCCCCCAGGTGTATTGCCACCTGCTAGCTGCCCATAAGGCTCAACTGTTAAAAGAACCTCCTTAGGTGCATGTGCTGGGCTGGTTGACCTGGAATTGAGAATGCCCTCAGCAATGCAGTCCTAGCTGGGTGGGGTGGGCTCCCAGTATGCCAGGAGGCATGGTCAGTGGTTTTTACAAAGTTAATATAGATTCAGGTCTTCACAATGCCCAGCCTGTGACCACTTTGCAAAGTACCCAAGTAAACTTCAGCCAGCTACAACTGAGCTTAGGGCAGTGCCTGGTTTGTGATCACTCTGTGAATCACCCTGAGAACATTGCAGCCAGCCACCACTTCCCTCAGGCTTGCAAATCCCCAAGGGCTGCCCATGAGAGGTTGCGGTACAGTTTTTTTTCACTGACAGCCACCCAAAGACCTCATGCAGCTTTGGGTGGTCCACTACTGTAAAAGGCTTCCATGACCTGTGGGGTGGGGCTGACCACCTATGTGCCAAGAGTGCCTTTGGCTATGTAGCTCCAGGTGGTTAGGGCAGGGTTACAGGGAGCTATGGGGTGTGGGTGGTGGTTTATATAAAGTTTCAGTTCTTGCACCAGTGCCAGGCATTTGACCACTTTGCAAAAATGACTTGAGAGCACCATGGCCAATCACCACTCACCTCAGCCTACAGGTCTCCAAGAGCTGCCCAAGAGAGGCTATATTATAGGGTCTGGGTCACTGTTCACCACCAACAGTTCCTGACTTGCTGTCTGTGTCTATAAGAGTCTTCCACAGCTTGTGGTGCAGGGCCCACCATTTAGTAGTGAATAGTGGCCCAGGCTATGCAGCACCAGCCATGCAGGGCAGGACCCAGAGTGTCACAAAGGTGGTGTGCATGAGCAGATTTCACCAGACCAAGATTTGGCCTTTGGAGGAGGGTTCAACATAGGAAAGATAGCGCTCTCCTGTAGGCTACATGTGAGGTTGGCTCCACACAGGGACAACGGCTCCTATCCCTCCATCCCTAACTTTGAAGCCACACAACTCTGTCTTTCCCCACATGTCTCTGTTACCCCTCAATCTGCTGCCCCTCTACCAGAGACCAGGTGAGCGTTTGCAAGAGAGTGAGTTTGTGTGTGGTCATTTTAAGAGAGCATCTGAATTTCTAGCTGCCTTTCATCTCACTGGGATGGGAAGACCGAGACCTCACTGATTTTCACTGTAAGATGTTGTGGGAACTCCTATTCTTGGCACAGGACTCTGAGGATGGGGAGCCTGGTGTGGGGCTGGGATCCCTCCCTCTTCTGGGTGGATCTCCACCACTAAGGTGTCCCTCCCAGTGCTCAACCACTATCTGGATTTGGGGTCAGCCCGTTGCATGTTTCCACCCCTCATATCAGTCTCAATGTGGTCTCTTCTTTATATCCTTTGTTACAAGGTTCTGTTCAGCTAATCTTCAGATGATTCTTGAAGTTGACTGTTCTATAATTTATTTGTAATTTTGGCATGATCCTGGAAGGCAGCAGGCATAGCATTTACCTAATCTGCTTTCTTGGACCTATTTCCTAGGACATCATTTTTAATTAAATTATTTTTAAATGGAGTCAAGTGTCCATGTCCATAATATATCTCTATTCGTTTTGGTTTTCCTGTTATTTCCTCCAATAGATTTCTTTAATGTACCCTATAATGTTTTGACAAATCTGTTCCCCCACCCCCAGCTTATTTGTGTCTTAATTTTTATTTCTGAGATGTAGACATTCTAAAATAAAAAGTACATTGTGATATGATACTCTCAAGCCTAAATAGAAAAACATCAATTTAAAGAATTATTGAAGACTTCTATTCTGGACAAGATGGCATAGATTTGTTCCTTGTTTTTTTTCCTCGAAGTATAAACCCTACATATAATGCAAGAGGCAACCATAAGAGAACTCTATAAGGTAGAATGTGAGAGGCACACTGGGCGAGGAACCCAGAACTGGAGAAACAATTAATGGCAATGTGTTTTATGCATTTACTACCAGTTGAAAAAAGCAATTGAGGCCCAAGCACTTCCTGGTCCAAAACCTAACAACAGAAAGCAGCTCAAATGGGCTCATTCCTTTCTAGGATGGAACTGGAGGACTCAGACTACACCAAATAAGCCCTGTACTACTCATCACCAACAAGGGTCACCTCCTGGGAAACCTGATAACCATATGTGCCCAGGGAAAGAGTTTGGAGAAGAATTTTTTCCCACTGGTCTGAAATTTCTCGTCCTTACCAAAAGACACATGGGTGACAGGGATTTTTAAGCAATCATCATAAAAAATGCTTTAACAATCAGTTAAAAACTTTCTTGAAACAAACAAAAATAAATTTAAAATTTTAGCAAAGAAATAGAAGTTATAAAAATAGAGTCAATTGGGAATTATAAAATTGGAAAACACAGTAACAAAAATAAAAAGCCAACTGGATGGACTCTATAGTGTAATGGAGATGACAAAAAATAGACTCAGGAAAGTGAAGAGCAGATCAGTACATTCACCCAATTTCAATAACTGAATGAAAAAAGACTTAAAAAAACATTAACAGACTAAATAATCAGTGGGATGATAATAAAAAAAATCCTACATTGTGTCATCAAAGTCCCAGAAGGAGAGGAAATAGAGAATTGGTCTGAAAGAGTACCTAAAAAAATTATCCCAAACTTCAAAAGTTGGCAAAATGCACAACAGATTTAAGACACTGAACAACCTCAAACAGGATAAATCCAAATAATTCTATGCCAAAACACATCATAATTAAACTTCTGAAAACAAAAACAATGAAAGAAATCTTGAAAACAGCCAGAGAGAACCAGGACATCAACTAGAGGGGGCCACCAATTTTAATGACAGAGAGTCTCTCATCTGAAACCAAGGAGGCTAGAAGGAAGTGGTCCATTCAAGTGGTGAAAGAAAAGAACTTTCAAGCCAGAATTCTCCATCCAGCAGAACATTTAGGGATGGAGGTGGAGTAAAGATATTCTCAGATGAAGGAAACTAAAAGAATGTATCACTAGCAGACCTAAAAATTGAGTATTGGAAGTTCTTCAAACAAAAAGGAAATGATAAAAAGAATCTTAATAAGGAAAGAAGAAAGATGAATGGGGAAAAAAAAACCCAGAAATATGGATACATACAATTAACATTACTTCTCTTTAGGATTTTATAAATTATCTTTGGGGATTAAAACAAAAATAATTATAGCAAAGAGACAGTCAAAATACCTATAGACACTTGTAATTTGGCCTGAACAATGTGTAAAACAATCATGAAGGCTTTTAAATAAAGCGGACACTCCTCCTTCTGGACGATGTTACATTCCCAATCCCTAACGTTTTACACTGAGCCCCATTCACCCAATCCCTGCATCAATTTATTTAAAGTGAGGTGGAAAATATTAGTCAAATTGGCATGAGTGGATCAGAAAAGAGTGGGATTCGAAAGGAACCAAGTTAGAAGTATACATTGTTTTTTTAAGTGATTATTTATTGTCCCACCTGTGAAGGAATTATCAACTATCAGTAACATTTCCCTTGTGTTCTGAAAACTGGAATGTTTTAGAAAACATAAAAATGACTGAATCCTATGCAAAGTGTGCTAATAAATTTAATGCTTTATTGTATACCAAGTTAAAGGAAATATATTTATGGGAAATTAAATATTTTACTTTCTTCTCTTCCTGAACAAAACAAAAAACATAGCATTGCATTTATCCAGAATACAGAAGTGCAGAAATAACTATTTTGTAAATGACTATAGACTATGAAAATACTTTCATTTTCTCTTGATCTTATCAATAGCTACAAAATAGAATAAATTATTCCTTTCTTACTAGCGCTTTTTGCCTGTTCACAA